>NC_137078.1:70393701-71124587 GCF_951640355.1 Cnephaeus nilssonii | reverse complement strand
TGTCCCCGGCGGCATGTCCACCATTGAGCCCCCAGCAGGGCTCATTCTGGCCCAGAGGTGAGGGCCAGGCCCCTGCAGCAGGACCAGCGGCCGGGCCTCCGGGGATGGGGTTCGGCGGGCCGACCGGCTCTCTGTCCCGCGCAGTGTGCGCCCCGCACGAGTTCCAGTGCGGCAACCGCTCGTGCCTGGCCGCCGTGTTCGTGTGCGACGGCGACGACGACTGCGGCGACGGCAGCGACGAGCGCGGCTGCGCCGACCCGGCCTGCGGGCCCCGCGAGTTCCGCTGCGCCGACGGCAGCGCCTGCGTCCCCGAGCGCTGGCTCTGCGACCGCCAGTTCGACTGCCAGGACCTCTCGGACGAGGCGGCCGAGCTCTGCGGCCGCGCGCGCCCGGGGAACGCGACCGCGCCCGCCGCCTGCGCCGCCGCCCACTTCGCCTGCCGCAGCGGCGAGTGCGTGCACCTGGGCTGGCGCTGCGACGGCGACCGCGACTGCAAGGACCAGTCCGACGAGGCCGACTGCCGTAAGCGCCCTCCTCCGCCCAGCCCCCTGGGGTGCGCGGCCGCCCGCCCGCCCGGCGCGCCTGCCTGCCGGTACCGCCCCGCTCCACGGTGGCGGGCGCAGGCCGAGCTGGAGTTCACGTGGCTCCTAAGCTGCGGAGCTCAGGTCTAACTCCTGAGGTCAAGGGTCTTCAGGGTACCGGTGCCCTTGGATGCTGCTCCCCCTATCACACCTCCCCCCCTGCCCTCTGCAGTCCCAGGCAGTGGGTACCCTCAGGAGCTCCGCCACCCTCCTACCTGCTGGGCCTGCTCCCCGGAATCCTCCCAGCTGAGCTGGGTCTCTTCCCTGGCCTCCCACGGGTCCCCCAGCAGCCTTCTCTTATGACACTCCACGCTGTTGTGCTGCCCGCTGTATTCCACAACCTGCCTCCGCACCCCAATGTCCTAGGCCTAGGGGATGGGGAAGCTCTCAGTAGCCTCTGGGTGCTCATGCCTGGCACGGCGAGGGCACACACTGGGTGCTCAGAAAGGGTCGGCTGAAGGGATGGAGTCATTAAGGGATGAGCACCAAAACCAGAAAGAAGGCCACGTGTCCGCTGGAGAGGCAGCCCCGGGGAGAGGCAGGAGGCGGGGAAACAGGAGACCTGAGTTTTAGTCCTGGCTCTGCCGGCCAGAGTGCTGTGTGAGCCTGGGTGCGGCCTTCCCCTCTCTGAGCTTCAGTCTCCCGTCTTTACACTGGAAGTGCCTTGGTCGGGTGTCCTTCAAGGTCCCCAAGCTCAGCCATTGGTTCTGTTCTGGCCAGGGGTGGACAGGGAGGCGGGGTAGGAGAGCTGTCCCAACACCGCGCTGGCTCTGACCCTTCCCCTTGGCCTGTCCTGGCAGCCCTGGGGACCTGCCGTGGAGACGAGTTCCAGTGTGGGGATGGAGCCTGTGTCCCTGCAATCAAGCGCTGCAACCAGGAGCAGGACTGTCCAGATGGGAGCGATGAAGCTGGCTGCCTAAAGGGTGCGTGTGGTCGAAGCAGAGGGGCAGCACCCTCCACGAGAACCCCGAGCTCTCCCAACTCCAGCGGGGAGAGCAGAGCTCGAAGCTGCCGCCCCTTGGTCCCCAAGATGCATCTTTCCCCCGGAGCGTTATCTGCCCCCACACCACCATGCTCCCCTCCCTGGGTCCTAGTAGCACAGGACTGGATTGTTAAGGGCTGCATGAAAGGGCACTGCAGGGAGCCCAGCCCCCACCGTTTGTCCAGGTCCACGTCTCCAGGTGGCTTTCACTTGTTCCCAGACTGAGCAGAGGCTGTCCTGCTCCCGGGAGCCCCCTTCGTCCTCAGATGGCTCTTCTGGTCATCACTCACCCCTGCAGGAGCAGAGGCCCTGACCTACTGGTCATCTGGGGAAGTGGGCAGTGAGGCAGCCTCCCCTACCCAGGGCCCCTGGACATAGGTCCCCCCAGGAGATGCTCAGTCCAGCCCCCAGGGGTCTGTTGAGCTGACACTTTCCCCTCCCTGGGCCCTGGTACTGCAATATCAGGTACAGACCCCCAGCCCCGCCCAGCTACATGACGCCTGGGCATCCTGATCAGCCTGGGGTCCTGCCCTGTGAGCAGAGCTCCCACCATCCCTTCACCCAGCTGTCCGTCCTGGGCCACCCTCTGGAGACGCTGGGGCTGGAGCGCTGCTCACCGCCCTGGGCACAGCCTAGCCCTCCCTGCCCAAGGCCTCACGGGAGCTGTCCACTCTCTTGTCTGGCCCAACAGAGTCCGCATGTGAGGGTCCCCGCAGATTTCAGTGTACGAGTGGCGAGTGCGTGGACGGCGGGAAAGTGTGTGATTCTCAGAGGGACTGCCGGGACTGGTCGGATGAGCCTCTGAAAGAGTGTGGTACAGTACCTGTCTGCACCCACCTGCTGGACTAACCCCCTCTACTCCCCTTCTGGCGCCAGGCCACGGCCCTCGCCGCCCCGGGCACCCGCTCCTCTCTGACCCTCTCTCTGGACCCCACTGTCCTGTGGCCTCTGACGGAGCTGCCTGCTTTGGGGCCTCTCGTTCTGCATCTCTACAAATAGAACGGCCTCTCCTTTCCGGCCCAGGTGCTCATAGCCATGCTTCCTCTCACAAACCCAGCCTCTCCTCCTCCTTCCACATGCCGACCTCTGAGTGAATGCTCACTCTGGAACCTTCTCTCTTAGTGTTTCTGCCCTGCTGACCTGCCGGAGGCGAGGTGGGGAAGAGCAGGCAGGTGTCTGTCTGGCTCAGGCCAGGCCTGGGTGAGGGAGGACAGAACCAGCAGCAGAGGGTGGCATCATCCTGAGCCCCGAGGAGCTTAGACTTTCTGAGACCCAGACTCACAGGCTGGACAGAGTGAGGAGCAGAAGGAGCAGGCGTCCTGATGGCTAGAGCTGTCAGGGGGTCACAGGCTAAAAAGAGCAGGAGTCTGGGCTGCAGGTGGGTGGGCATCCCAGGGAACAGACAGAAACCATTTCTGAGGTCAGGGGTTTGGACAGAGCCTCGGTCAGGCCCTCCCTCCCTCCCTTCCTGGCAGGCCCATTGTCACCCAGCACCTCCCTCCAGGGCGCTCAGAGGGGCTTCATTCTCTGGAGCCCCATAGGAACAGCATGCTGCTGCCCCTGTTGAAGATTTTAAAATGGATTTTGAAAGGAAGAGTAGCTGGGTGAAGGTCACAGCCTGCACCTGAGCTTGCAGGTGACAGACTAGCCCCCCACCCCCTCCAAGGCCCTGCCAAGGAAAGTCCCAGAAGAAGATAGAAGAGGATAGGGAAGCAGCAGCAACTGAGCCCGGCCCCACCCCACCCCCGCCCAGCCTGGGAGCTAGCCAAGGACTACTAACCCACTAAACTCTCTTCTCTCTCGTCTTTTGCATGACACGCCAAAGAGAAGTATGTACGCATGTGTTTGTGTCTCTGTGCTGGTGAGAGGCCAGTATCTGTATCCATGGCTCCTTCTCTGAGTCAGGCAAGGGAATTGCATCCACGGACTCTGTGTGTGATCCCACGTCTGTGTGCGTGTGTCTGTGGAGCCCATGGGCCTGTCTGCCTCTGCACGTAAGCTGGCGTGTGCGTGCATGCCCGTGTGCGCAGGTGTGTGCATGCCGGTGTGCGCAGGTGTGTGCATGTGCTGGGAAAGTGTCACTGCCCTTCCTTCCATGGGGGACCTCGTGCTGCTCAGCACCTGCCCCCCACCTGCCCTCAGGTCCCCCAGAAGAATCACCTCCAGGCGAGATAGAACCGGGAAGGCCCAGAGGTTCCCCTCCAGCCTCCACCTTGGTGCTAGCTTTCCAGGGACGGCTGGGCAGGGTCAGAAAGGTCCGGGCCCCCTACCCCTTCTCCCCCTGACCACCTCAGCCCTGGAAGACTCTGCGCTTTCCCGTCTCCCCTTTCCAAGCCATCCTACACCTGCCATTGCATCAGGGGGCTCCTGTAAATACAAGTGTTGGGTTGCTGCTACCTGCAAACGGGGAGAGGAAGTGAGTGGGTGCATGAATGAGGCGGGGAGTGAGTGGGTAGACAAGTGAACGGGTGGTGCTGAGGGAATACTACGGTGTGGGAGAGGTCAGGGAGGGCTTGGAGTGACAGCAAGATTCCTGGAGGTGGTGCTCCAGAGATATCACCCCAAAGGTACCGTGGCTTCGCCCATGCAAAGGGGCTGGGCTCCCAGGGCTGGGCCTGGTTGAGTCACTCCCAGGCCCCCCCAGTCATGGGGTTGCTGTGGTCTTGTTCTTTCAGCTCTGCCAGCATCTCAGGGAAACAGGAGGAGGCCCAGGGGTAAAGGGGAACATTCCCCAAGCATGGCTTAGGCTGGAGGTGGGGCACCACAGCTGTGCATGGCCTGGGGTAGGCAGCTCAACCCAGCTGTTTGCATGGTCATGGCTGGCTCAGCTCAGCTCTGCTTGGCTTGGCTGGAGTGGTGGTGCATGAGCCTGGAGGGCAGAGGGGTGGCTGGCACCTTCCCTTGGCTGGCAGAATTAACCTTCTGTGATTCTAAAGCCCAGAAGATGCTGTGAGAACTTGCGAGCCTTGGTCCTGGCCTCTCTGACCTCCTCTGGGACCCTGCCAGAAGGTGGTGAGGGAGTGGATGACCAGATGACCTCCTGGCATCCCTTCATCCTTTGCAGGAGTTGGTAATCCCAGAACCAGGCCTGTGGCTAAGAGTAGGAATAGACAGGGGCTGGAGGAGAGGTGAAAAAATCCATTGTAGTTCATGGTAGGAGGGCATTGACTTAGCAACCGCTCAGAATAGAAAAAGACCTGGGGATCTTAGATAACCACACGCTCAAAACGGGGGGACTGTTCAGACTTCTGCGTGGTGGGCTAGGTCTGGGCCCTGTCCAAGAGGGACATGACAAATGGGGGGTGTCCAGAGAAAGGTAGCTGATTGGTAGGGATCAGAGCTTCTGAGGGAGCCGTTAGACTCTGGTCAGCCCCACACGCAGAGCTGGGAGCGGGAGCAGAAACCACAGAGAGGAGGTCCTGCGAGGAAGGACTTTGTTCCCGCAGAGGGAGGGGGGCTGCTGAGGCTGCAGAGGTTGAAGCGAGGGCATTTCAGAAGGGGTTGCTGGGGTAGCCTGAGGGTTGGACATAGTACATGCAGGCCTCTCCCACTCTGGGGCCAGGAGGAAGGAAAAGCTGGAAGAAACGTGTTTGTGAAAGGAAAAACCCTAGGCAGCCTGGCAGAGAGCCCTGGCCTGGGAGGCAAAGGACCGGAGTTCTGGTTCCACTCTGTCCCTGTCTGTGTGTCTGGCCTGGAGCGAGGACCGCTCCTCTCTGACCCACCTCTTGCCCAGTCACCTGGCTAACGAGGCTGAGGTTCAGTGAGGCCACAGAGCATCCTGGCTCCTCGGGAGTCCCGCTGCCCTGAGGCACTGCTTCAGCCTGGCCCTCCCCTATCTGGCCCCCACCCCAGGCTGGGCTCCTGGACCCTCAGGAGCCCGTGTCCCTTTCCAGGGCTGAATGAGTGTCTGCACAACAACGGCGGCTGCTCCCACATCTGCAATGACCTCAAGATCGGCTTTGAGTGCACCTGCCCAGCAGGCTACCGGCTCCTGGACCAGAAGACCTGCGGCGGTGAGACCCTCCCCTCACGCTCCCAGGCAGAGGCAGAGCCTCCTGCCAGTCCTGACCTCTGCTCCTCCCCACAGACATAGATGAGTGCGAGGACCCCGACGCCTGCAGCCAGATCTGTGTCAATTACAAGGGCTACTTTAAGTGCGAGTGCCACCCTGGCTACGAGATGGACACGCTGACCAAGAACTGCAAGGCTGTCGGTATGGACGCCCCGCGGTGTCGGGGAGGGGAGCTCTGAGGAGGTGCAGGAAGCAGTGTGTTTCCGTGTAGGTGAGGAGTGGGCGTGCGCACACAGTACTAGGAGTGTACATACACATCACACGCTGCCCTGAACACAACACCCACCCAGACACTGCATAAAGCCACCCGGTACCGTCCACGGAAACAGCATACAGGCAAACTGGGCCGTGCAGACTATACACACAGCACAGGCAGCCCACGCAAAGAGCATGGCATGTACAGACCTAACCGGTCAGTTCAGCCAACTGCATTCATTCATTTTATTCAGCCCTTTGTACCGGACACCTAACGTGGTAGGCACCAGGCTCAGCAGTAAGCAAAACAGACACACATCCTTGTCTGCCCTCGTGGAACTTACATCCTAGTGGGTGAGACAGACAAGAAGCCAGATAAATAAATAAAATACAGTGCGTGGCCGAAAGTAATAAGGGCTAGGAGGACTATAAAGCAGGGGAGGGGAGGGGAGGGGAGGGGGAGGCCCAGGAGGGCAGTGGCTTGCCGTTTCGGATAGAGGGGTCAGGGGCCCTCCCCTTCGTGAGAAGGTGGCCTGTGCGGTGAAGGAGTGAGCCGTGCATCTGTCTGCAGGAACAGCCACAGGCGAAGGAACAGAAGTGCTAAGGCCCTGAGGTAGGAGCATGCCTGGTTTCAAAGAACAGTGAGGAAGCCAGTGCCGCTGGAGCAAGGAGAACAGGAGGAAGTCAGAGAGGCGACTCGGGCAGGTCACAGAGGTCTCCTCCTCCCAGCGAGGGGTGACCCTGGGTTCCATTCTAAGTCAGGGGAAGCTTCTGAGGGTTTTGAGTAGATGAGGGACATGGTGTGCCCTCCCTAGGCAGTAGCCAGGAATGTCTAGGTCACTGATGACCTTCCTGAAATCTAATCTTTAGTCCATAAATGGGTTTTGTGTATACACATGCATAATCTGTGTCATATATTGCACACATCCCACCCCTGCTATTGGCTCAGAATAGAGTGCAAATTCTTCGCCCAGCTGATAGGACACTTCATGGTCTGGCCCCTGCCAACCTCTGCAGCCTTATCTCTTATGTCCCCAAATACACTCCACAAAAACTGAAGACTCACCGTGGCCTCCCTGGATCTCCTCCCTCTAATCTCCTCCTCCCTCCAATCTCACCCCAGCTCCCGTGTCTGTCCTCCATCCTGGGTCCTCAGTCATCTTTGAAAAACACTTAATGCTCCTGTTGCCCTTCTTGAACTATCGCAGTGGGGCCCTGAGCAAAGGAGGTGGCAGTTGCTGGGGAGAGGTGCATTCTAGGTAGAGGGACAACTTAAGCAAAGGCCCCGAGGCAGCAAAGCTCCGTGGTGGCTGAGTAACAATAGGTGGTCTGGAGGCTGGAATCGAGGTGTGCTGGAGAGGCGAGTGATGAGGCTAGGCAGGGAGCGTGGGGTCGCACTGCCTTCAGTGCCAGCCTGAGGAGGACATGGGGAGGATTGTGGGAGTTTGTATCTAATAAAAAGAGGAAAAATCCTTCTGTTATGTGTGGCACGTTTGCATCTTACGCTTTTTGTAACCATTGTTTCATCTGCTCCTCGACCCTGTGAGGTAGGACTTGTCACCTGTCCTGCGGGAAAATGAGGCATCGCCCAGCAAACCAGTGGCAGAGCCTTGGTCTCCCCTTCCTCGCCTCTTGCCCTGACCCTTTCTCTCTCCACCTCTCTGCATGGCAGCTGGCAGGAGCCCGTCCCTGATCTTCACCAACCGGCACGAGGTGCGGAGGATAGACCTGGTGAAGCGGGACTACTCACGCCTCATCCCCATGCTCAAGAACGTCGTGGCGCTAGACGTCGAAGTGGCCACCAATCGTATCTACTGGTGTGACCTCTCTTACCGCAAGATCTACAGGTGAGCAGCCAGGCTTGGGGGGCGGAGCTGCCAGAGGCAGAGCGGAAGGGTGGCCTCTGTGCCCTTTCAGCCCCTGGAATTCGCCAGGACTGAGTTGGGGCTTAGGAAGGGACACAGAATCACAGTGGCTATGGAACTGCAGGACCCCTTCCCACCACCCCCCCGTACCCCCCACACACACCCCCTGGCCTGGCCTTAGGCTGTGGCTCCATTGGGAGAGCAGCTGTGAGCTCCACACACCTGGGCTTTGACTGCCCCCCGGCGGCCTAGTAGGGCGTGCCGAAAGGAAGAAATCCCTGCCTTTGGTGAGGCCTTTCAAAGCAGCTCACAGGTCTGTGTGTTGGATCCTGAGGACTCAAAGATGATGCAGATGCCTGGAGAACCCACTCACAGTGCAGTGACATCCATTGTGATGATCGTGAGTCATGAGGGGGGTTACAGAGGAGGCCTCTGACCCAATCAGGGGCTCAGGGAAACCTTCCCGATGTAGCACCCCCAGTCTGGCCCTTCACTGTGTCTGTGACACCAGTCAGTGACCTTCAGCTCCCAGGAAAGCCCCTCACACACTCAGTTCTCTCCTCCCGCTCTTCCTCAGATACCACGAGCCGGCCGCCCCGCGTGTCCCGGCCCCTTGGGGCAGTCATAGCCCTTCTTTGTCTGAGATCCATCCACTTAGCAGACCTGCCCGGGCCAGGCACTGGGGAGACTGATGAAAGAATGATGGGATGGATGGGTGGATGGACAGACGGACGGATAGGTAGAAACAAATATACCAAATGCTACGCACTGACAACTCAATGACTACCGCCCCCCACACAGACACACACTCAGTTCACACTCACACACACAGAAACAGCTCGCCTGTCCAACAGCTGTTACTGAAAGAGGCGGGATTTGGTGACAGGCGAAATGGGGCTGAGGCGGAAGAGTCAGATGAACTTCCAGGTTCATTTGGGGAGTTTTAGGTTCTGTGGGTGGTGCTGGTCTCTGAGGTGACAGCTGTGGAGGAGAATCAAGGGGGGTTGGGGGCAGTCCAGCAGGCTGGCTGAGGGGAGGGCAGTGGGGTGAGGGGTTCTGGATGTATTGAGTTTAAGGTGTCTGGACATCCAAGGGGGGCCAGTTGGCTTTACAGTCTGCAGCTTCAGAGAGGGGCCAGGATGGGAGAGTCAGAGTTATGGATGGCAGTGGGCACCGTGGAACTAACCTCCCAGAGAGAGGTTATGGGGGAGAGAAAACCTTGGGAGAAACGGCATTTGGGAGACGGCAAGTCCTGTTAATATTGCCTCCTGGGCGTCGGCCGTGTTTTCAGCCCCTTCTCTCCATTCTCACTGGCACAGCCTCCCGCAGGCCCTCTGGATCTCTCACCTAGACAGCAAACAGCCCCCTCCAGTCTCCCTGCCTTCATTCCGCCCTTTCCAATCCATCTCATAGTCCACAGGTGCCACGGTGCTCTCACATGCCCATCTGACCTGTTCAGTTACCTGCTCCGTGAGAAAATCCAACTCCTCAGCGTGGCATGCAGAGCCCACCAATGTGGCCCCTTCCCACTCTGACTTCCAGTCTCATATCCCACCTCCCCAGCTCCACCGCCACTGAATGTCGCGCCTTATTCAGCATTCCAGGACACACACCCCTGGGCGTTTGCACGTGCTGTTCTCTGTGCTCCTGATGCACGGGTCCTTCAGGACTCACCTACAAAGCCTTCTGCAACCCCCCAGGATGACGCAGCCTCCATTTCTCTGCTGCTACAGCCCCGAGTGGTTTATGTAATCACATTGTACTGTAATGATCTGGCTGTAGATTTCTGTCCCCCACGAAATGAACTTCTCCGGGCTGGAGGCTGTGGCTGATTCAAGCCTATATGCTTACCCTGGTGGTCCAGGGACTGCATTGAGTAGAAATTAGCTAAGCTCCTCTAAAACCCACTGCCATCGCCCAGAGGGGAGAGGGGGGAGAAGGGCGCACAGGCAGCCCCGGGGGGGACGCGTGGGCAGAGCACCTGCCCCACGGCCAGCTCTGGTTGCTCCTAGCGCGTACATGGACAAGGCCAGCGACCCGGCGGAGCAGGAGGTCCTCATCGACGAGCAGCTGCACTCTCCAGAGGGCCTGGCGGTGGACTGGGTCCACAAGCACATCTACTGGACCGACTCGGGCAACAAGACCATCTCGGTAGCCACGGTCGATGGCCGCCGCCGCCGCACTCTTTTCAGCCACGACCTCAGTGAGCCCCGGGCCATCGCTGTCGACCCCCTGCGAGGGTGAGTGTCCTCACCCGGAACTTCCTGTTCTCCCACCGTAGGCACGCAGTCACTCAGTCCCCGTGGATCTGTCCTAAGAGCTATCTTGAGGGCTTCGGAAGGCCTTAGACACAGCCCATGGGAGGAAAGTCTGTCTCCAGGACTCTACCGCTCATTCATCATGTCATAGAATCAGGGACACCGCGTCTCAGCACAGAGCGGGCCCTGGAAATTGCCTGTAAACGCTCCGGGGCAGGGAGCCTGTCCTCCCTCTGGTGGCTGCTCACACACTTCCAGAGACAGGCGCCCATCACTTCCTGGGGCCTGTCTCATCTGGGGACAGTTCTGCCCATTAGAAAGGATTTTCTTGTTTTGTTTTGTTTGTTTTCTCATATTCCCCAGTCTGCCTCCCTTCGACTTCCTCCATAGTCCTGATGTAGGTACATGAGGTGAAACCACTCAGCCCCTGTGCCTGGCACATAGTAAGTACTCAGTACATGTTCAGGAAAGAAAGAGAGAGAGGCCCTGGTCAGTCTAGCTGTGTGGCCCTCGTAGTCATCCACTTTCTCCTCTGGAGACCGGAACAGTACGAGAGGGTGGGCGAGGGCCCTCCCCACACTGGCATGCCAGGGCTCTGGCTGGAGCTGCCGGAGGGAGAGATGGCTTCCAGGCCACCCAGCAGCGGCCGGGGACACTGGGGGAAGCACAGGCTTCCCAGCACTCGGATGAGGTGAAGGCTAAAGCACCCGCTAACGCCAAGACTGATTATTCCCGTGGATTTCAGGCCTTCCCAGCCCTACCACGTGTCATCGTCAACATTCAGTGGGTCACTGGCCCTTGTGATCCAGACCACCCCACCGTGTCCCTGACAAGAAGCCCTGTTGGGCTCTTCTCTCTTTTAGGTTCATGTATTGGTCTGACTGGGGCTACCAGGCCAAGATTGAGAAGTCTGGGCTCAACGGTGCGGACCGGCAAACACTGGTGTCGGACGACATCGAGTGGCCCAACGGAATCACCCTGGGTGAGCCCTGCCCTCCGATGGGGGCTGTGCTAGCACCTGGCCCTGACCACGCCCCTGGGTCTTGTTCCTGCACCCCTCACGGTGCCAGGGCCTGTGCGTCCTCATGGTTGCCCCGGGACAGCCTCCGGTGGAGGCCTGGCCTGGAGATGTGGGCAGGGAGGGGGCACAGAAGAGCAGAGATCCAGGCTGTGGTCCCAGGCTGGTGACCTGGTCCCCTGTCCCCTTTTTCCTCCCCAAGATCTGCTGAGCCAGCGCTTATACTGGGTAGACTCCAAGCTGCACCAGCTGTCCAGCATTGACTTCAGCGGAGGCAACAGAAAGATGCTGATTTTCTCCCCTGACTTCCTGAGCCACCCTTTTGGGATAGCTGTGTTTGAGGTGAGCCGTGCGGAGAGGCGTGGCCCACAGGAAGCCGAAGCCTAGAAAAAGTTCATTCGGGTAGGATGGCTCCCTGAGGCTGTCCACACAGGAACCCAGGGACAGGGGAGCCAGCCGGCGTGTCTGTGCCTTTGTGCGCGGCCCCCATGCGAAGGCTTTGCGGCCGTGTCCCCTGGCAGCCTCCCCTGCGCTCCCTTCCCAAGCCCCCTCTCTCAGAGCGAGCTCAGAGGTAAGGCTAGACCACATGTTTTCTCTGGGAACTCGCAGCACCCAGCACTGGGCCCACATATACACAAGGCACCCAGTTATGGGAGGGGGCCGGGAGGGAGGGAGGGATCTATATTTCCTTACAATCATTTATTGTTGGAAAAATGGCCTGAAAGATACTGTTCAACTCAACATACTTTTACTGACCCTTTCTGGACCTTGGGGTCATAGAAGTGAAGCAAACATTATCCCAGTCCACGACGCTCCCAGGAGGGTGAGAGTTAAGACCCTCCTTTGTGCTGACCCTGATAACCTTTCTCCTCGGGGGACAAAGAAGCAAGAACCAACCAAGGTCTCACACATCTACTTCTGCCCCCAAACTAACTCTGCCACCAAGGGAGGGGAGGCAAAGGGACAGTGGTCTGTGGTGGGCATTGGCAGTATTTGCTTGGAGCGACCTCACCCAGCCGTGCTCTGAATTTATGGGCAAGTCCAGCCCCGCTTCAAGACAGGTGTGTTCGGACACATGTATGTGCTTTGCATATTTGTGACATGTACATGTAAAATATATGTATGTGCATGTGTGTACATGAATACATTTAAAAGCATGCTTTCCTTGCCCGGGCCGTTATGGCTCAGCTGGTTGGAGCGTTGTCCCGTGCACCGGAAGATTATGGACTTTGGGTTCAATTCCCAGTCAGGGCACATACCTTGGATGTGGGTTCAGTCCCCAGTAAGGAAGCAATCGATCGATCAATGTATCTCTCTCACATCCATGTTTTCTCTCTCTCTCTCTCTCTCTCTCTCTCTCTCTCTCTCTCTCTCTCTCTTTCTCTCTCTCTCCACCCCCCCCACTTCCTCCCTCCCTCCCTCTCTCGCTAAAAAAAAAAAAAAAAAGAAAAGAAAGAAAGCATGTATTCCTGTATATGCTGGTGCTTGTGCGCATAAATATGTATACCAGTACTTACACAAGTGCTTATTTAGGTACAAGTGCGCCTTTGTGTGTGTGTCGAGCATGTGGGTATGTGTCCAGTTCTGTGCATGAGGCTACATGTGTGTTCCTGTCAATGTGGATGCACATCCAGGCTTGTATGGATTAACCATATGTGTTCTGCCCAGAGGCTGTAGGCAGCCCAGCAGGGAATAGTCCTCAGTAGCTCACACAGCCCCTCCAATCATGGTCCTGGGCCCCAGTAATGGTAACAGCTAATAGAGACCCAGGAAGCTGGCCTAGCTGAGCACTAACGAGCAGCCTCCGGGCCAAAGCACAAAATCAGAGGGAGCCAGAGCACATCCACACGTCAGCGGCTGCGTCCCCCTGTGAGCCTGTGGACAGGAGAGCTCGGGGAGACGGCAGGGCAGTTCTTATGACCAGGCTTTGGGGCTGAACCCTCAGACTGGGGTCCTGGGTTTCGGCTCTAGGCCTCCCATCCTTTGCATCTGTACCCACAGGACAAGGTGTTCTGGACAGACCTGGAGAACGAGGCCATTTTCAGTGCGAATCGGCTCAATGGCCTGGAAATCTCCGTCCTGGCTGAGAACCTCAATAACCCGCATGACATCGTCATCTTCCATGAGCTGAAGCAGCCGAGAGGTGAGCCTTCCCTGGCCCCGGGTCCCCTGCCCACGGCCTCTCCCTCCACTAGGCACATGCGACGTAATGTCTCGGCTCCCCAGGAATAAAGGCAGCAACCCCTCCGGTTGGTAGAGTGCTGAGCTGTCACATGTTTTCTTTCATTTCGCCTCAAGCAAGCTCTTGGTGAAATAAGCCTGGGCATAAAGAAATAAATATATAAGTGCCCTCTTTTTGCCGGTCCTACAAAGTGTGGGTATTACTGCTCATTTAACAGTTGAGGAAGCGGTGGCTCAGAGAGGTAAAATATTGTTAGCTCAGATTCCAGAGCCCCTTCTGCCACGAGGAGCACATTGCTTCTCGTTTATTCTGTGGACCCATTTGACAGTAGTATAAACTAGTGAATCCTGGGGCCAGACTGTAATTCAGGTTGTTGGTTGGGAATAGAAGCCAGGAATCCTACCACCTGCTGTCGCCTCCTCTAGCTCTAGGGCAGTGGTCAGCAAACCGGTTTGCCGCTCTGTTGACTAATGAGTTTGCCGACCACTGGGATAGGGGCTTAATCACAAGGAACAACAACAGCCTGTAATTATTGGAATCTAGGTCAGGGGTCCTCAAACTTTTTAAACAGGGGGCCAGTTCACTGTCCCTCAGACCGTTGGAGGGCCGGACTATAGTTTAAAAAAAAACTATGAACAAATTCCTATGCACACTGCACATATCTTATTTTGAAGTAAAAAAAAACAAAACGGCAAAAACACCCGCATATGGCCCGCGGGCCGTAGTTTGAGGACGCCTGGTCTAGGTCAGTGGTTGACAAACTCAGTCAACAGAGCCGCAGTTTGCCGACCACTGCTCTGGGGTATACTAAGTCTCACTGTAACTGAGGGGTTGGCTGCCAGAGTGCAGTAGAAGTCATAGGGGATAAGGAGATAAGGTGGGTGCCTGATTCTAGATCTAGAAATTTAAAAAGGAAAGAGAAATGGCTGGTGACATAGGGAGAAAAACATGGACTTTGGAGTCCAACAGACCTCAGTTTAAATCTGTCTCCCAAATTCCCAGAGGTACAGCCTTGACAAATGTATTCTCCGGGTAAGCGTAGCCGTCTTCTATCTGTCACTCTGGGGCCTAAAGCCCACCTCCAAGAGCTGTTGTCAGGATAAGCGAAGGTGTGGGGAAGGCCCAGCTCCGGTGTGTAGGGGGCCTGCCTCTCTCCCTCCCTCTCCCACTAGCTGGAGACGCCTGCGAGCTGAGTGCCCAGCCCAACGGCGGCTGTGAGTACCTGTGCCTTCCTGCTCCTCAGCTCTCCAGCCACTCTCCCAAGTACACGTGTGCCTGTCCTGACACCATGTGGCTGGGCCCCGACATGAAGAGGTGTTACCGGGGTAAGCGGACTTCCTCCCCTGGCTCCTGGGCTTCCTCCGCTGCTCTGGCTACCGGGGGCTTTCGCGGGCTCCTCTGCCTCACCTTCCTTCAATGCTGGTGTCCCCGGGTCCGTCCAAGGCTCTCCTCTTCCCACTCCCCCAAGACTTTCAGGAACCCCTTTAACCCTTTGCACTCGCTTGCTTTTTTCTCCATTCCTTTATTCTACTCGGGATTTAATTTTTTAAATACCCCAGATTTTACAAAGCGCGGCAGTATAATAAAAAACTGGTTTCTTTTCATACAAACTATTTATTTGGATTTTTTTATATTTCAAATTATTGATACATTCAAAGAGTATAAAAAGAGCTGCTACCGATGCTAACCGTGTCGAGTCACACTCGACATCCGAGTGAAAAAGGTTAAGACTTCAAATTAAGAGCCCTTGATTGGCCCTGGCTGGGTAGCTCAGTTGGTTAGAGCATCATCCCAATACGCCAAGGTTGCGGGTTCGATCTCTGGTCAGGGCATATTCAGGAAACAACTAATGAATGCATAGATACATGGAACAACAACTCCGTGTTTCTCTCGCGCGCTCTCTCCCTTCCTCTCTCTCTCTAACGTCAATAAATTTAAAACAAAACAACCTTTATCCCCGTGGCATTACCACTATTTATATGCAGGTGACTATGAGCTTGCCTGTTTCTTGCCCAGAACTTAACACATTACATAGAAGCCCTCTGTGACAGGATCGGGACTAATAGTTCATACTTCAGCCATATAAATTTCTATTCATTCCCAGGTCTTGATGCAGGCCCAAGGCCTTTTGTTTGAGCAAAAGTCCACTGTATCATTTCTGATTTCCAGATGCAATTGTTTAAAGTAGAGTGAGAATTTAACCCTAATGGTGTAACGGGATGCGTGTAAAATCCTTCTAGATTGATATGATGTTCCCTCCTCCCAGACTTTTACGGTGGTCTTGTCCATACCTAATTCTCAGCATTGTTTTAATAACTCATCTTTCTCAAATCAGCATGCAGTATGAACTCAGACATGGTGCTTGGGCTGCAGCTAAAGAAAAGAGCACAGTCCGTTCAGGAGGATCAGGGAAGGCCGCCCAGAAGTGGCGCTTGAGCTGAGCCACGAGGATGCGTTCATAAGTAAAGTCCATTGAGGCAATAATGTAGGCACTAAATCAATAAAATTCTCTGTCCAAGTGACCTCCATGGTATTTCCCCTCCAGCACCTCAATCTACCTCAACTACGACGTTAGCCTCTACCACAGCGAGGACCGAAGCCGACTCTGCAAGAGCGCCTGGCACCGCCATCCACAGCCCCACCCACCAGAACCACAGCACAGAGACGCCACGCCTGGCAGCCGCAGCCCCAAGCTCAGTCAGTGTCCCCAGGGCTTCCAGCATCGGCCCGTCTACCCCAAGCCCTGCAACCAGCAACCACTCCCAGCACTGTAAGGACATGAGTTCTGCCTTCTCTCATTCTGTGGGCAGCCACGACGGGGGCATATGTGGGAAGGGGCGGTCATACCAGAGCTGAATAGTGGGTATCTCTGAGGTAGAGTGCTCACCTATGGTTTAGGAGTCTTAGGTGCCCCTAACTTACAGAGGGTCTTAAAGGAAGCTACTTCCCGTCTCTGAGCCTCAGTCTCCCCACCTACAAAGTAGAATAATAACAACCCTTCTCCCACCTGCTTCACGAGGTTGCCATGAGAGGCAAAGGAGATGGTGTCATAGAATGCTCACACACACAGGTCATGTGTACTGACGTGTAGGAGGGAGTGCCCCTTAGATTTGGAAACTTTAGAAGTTCTGGTCTCGGTTCTCAACACCCTCAGTCGGTCCCTCAGATAATAATACCCATAACCAGTCTGCTTGTGCCTCTTCCCAAACCCCGGGCTGAAAGTCATTAAGTTCCCCCACTAATTAAATCATCAGGAGCCGTGATTATCACTGCCAGAAAAGTTCTATCTCATTAACCAGCAAACGCCTTTTTAATTGAGTTACCTGCCGAGGGGAGTAATTTAAGAGGATACACTTGCCTGTACATGCGAGGCCCAGAAACCCGGCCGCTCGGCAGCACCTTGCTAGCTGGGTCTGTCCTCCCAGCAGAAGCTGGAGTTTCAGAGCTGAGCACTTACCTGCAGGTTTGCGAGGCAGGTGGAATGTGTGTGAATTCCAGTTCCCTTCAGCCAGGGCGCCGCCTCTGAGCAGGAGTTCCCCCGCGGGCTTCGTCATGCTCCAGGCTTTAGGATTGCTGCCCAGGGTTTGCTGGGCCCCAGGGAGAGGACAGCCACGTTGCCACAGCAGCTGTGTAAGCGGTGCAGCTCTTCTCGCCCCTCAATATCAGGCTCCCTCAGAGCGGCTTGGAGAAACAGACACACTGAGAGGGTGGCATCTGGGCCAGTCGGGGCAGTCATCTCTCTTGGAGCAAAAGCAGATGATCGCTTCTCTTCCCGCTCAGAGGGCATCACGAGGGTCCAGGGCAGGAAGGCCTTCCAGACTACAAAGTGCTGTACCCATGTGACAATGAAGGTGGTTGTGAGAGTGGGAAAATGACGCAACATACTTTTTAAAAACGACAGTTCACTTTCCAAGCACTTCTCAGTTTAGAATGTGCTTCTCTGCAGGTACACCCTATTGTATTTAGGCTTTACAACAACCCCACCCCACTCCCTGCCCTCTTTGAACTAGGCAAGGCTGTGCCAGGCACTGTGCTAAGGAAGCATTTTACATGAATCACCTCATTTAGTCTGGACAGTATCCCTAGGAGGTAGGTAACATTAACCCCATTTTAAAGACAAAGAAATATATTTATTATATGTAATAACTTGTCCTTGGTCACACAAATGGTGAGTAGTAGAGCTAGACTTGAACCCAAGAAGTCTGATCCAGGGGCCTGTGCTCTTGATTCCACTACATGGTACTGTGTCCCATTTCAATTATGTCTTAAAAATGAATGATAATGCAGACGGACAGAAGGACCACTGGAAACGAGAGACATCATCCTACGAATGTTTGTGTTTTGCAGACGGGAATGAAGGCGGCAAGACGGGCTCAACGGTCACTGCTGCTGTCGTTGGGATCATCGTGCCCATGGGTGAGTGTGGCCCCAGGTCACTGGGAGGACAGAGAGACCTTGCCCGGGGCCTGGGGGAAAGCCCTAAAGGACAGAGCACTTAGCATGCTGACCTGCCCGCTGACCTCTTTCTGCCCTGGCAGCCCTCCTGCCCGCCTCCCAGTTCAGCCCCCTCCCCCCGCCCCTTGGTTTCTTAGTTTGGCACAGAGAGGCGCTTTAGGACCTGGCCCCAGGCAACCACCCAGATGCATCCCCCATTGCCCTCTCCTTCACACTCTGCATCCAGCCACGGGAGCTGCACGGCAGGCTCCGTGGGACGGGGGTGGCCTCTCGCATGCTTGCCCCTCTCCCCGGCTCCCAGCAGTGTCGGGCACACGGTAGGAAATAAAATATTTATTGAATTAATGAGGAGAGCTGCTTGCCATTGCTTTAATTGTGCCATCTTGCTTTCTTTCTGTTTGGTCTTCAACAAACGTTTAGCAAGCAGCTACAATGTACCAGATTCTGTGATAAGGGGAGGGAAGGTGGTTAAAAGTAGATGACACATGGTTCCTGCCCTCCAAGTTTATAATCTTGTTGGAGAGACACACTTAGCACAGATAATTTGATTGTGACATGGTAAGTCCTATAATTAAGCCATATGTGGTTCAGGAGAAGTGCCAAGGAAGCATTTAACGTAGAACTGGCAGAGAAGGGGAGCAGGCAGGGAAGGTTTCCTAGTGGAAATTGTATTTGAGCTGAGCCAGCCAAGTGAAGAAGGAGCAAGAGCAACCCAAGCAGTGAAGGCACCATGAGCTGAACCAGGAATGGGAAAAGGCATGGTGTGTGTGTAGGGGGGGGGGGGGCGCGGGGGGGTGTTGAACTAGGAATTCAGGATGGCCAGAATATATAACATTTTGTTAAATCTCACAAAGAGCCCCAGGGGTTGATTCATTCTCTCCCACCCCGGTGACCACAGAGTATCCTGTACATCCTGTCTCTCACACCTGTGTCATCTCTTAGCGGGATCTTCGGATTGGGACTGTCCGTTCATAGGTTTATCTCTTACTTGCCCATGAGTAGTACCTCAACTTAACCTGGGAACCCCCAATATGGTGGTGAATTAGTGAGTGAATGCTTTAAAAAATTCTATACTGAGCAAGGGTCTGTGCCAAGTGCCAAGGATCCAAGGAAGAAAAAGAGACTTTAAGAGCTTTCATTCCTTAATCAGACTTAGTCATAAAAGAGTGGTCACACACGAGGTATTAGTACACGTTATGTGCTGTAACAGGGGCATGGTGCCCGTGGAGGAGAGGGGATGGCACTTCTGGAGAAGATGGCATTTGAATTGGCCTTGGACAGGTTCCGCAGTAAAGATGGTGGCGAGGCTATTCTAGCCTTATGTTGTGTGGAGTGGATGGAAAATATTCTGAGCATCGTTTAGTGAACGAGAAACTCTCCCCTTACCTGGCATCCGGTGCTGTGCAGAGGGCATGTGTGTGCTGTCTTCTCGACAATAACCCACTCTGATGCAATCAGTATTTTAAACTTCCACTGATCGGAGGGCTGAAAGAGGAATGTTCTTTCCCTGATGTTTTCCCATCCCATGAGCTTCTTGGCCATTTACATTTCATCCTTAATGCATTGCCTATTCACAGTCTTTTTCTTTTTCTTTTCCTGTTGGTTCTGTGTCTTAGTCTTATTTATAGAAATGTTTATACATAATGAATGTTAAACATGTCGCAAATATTTTCTCGCATAATGCCACTTGAAATTTGTTTATGGTGTCTTTTACCATGCATAAACTTAAAAAATTTTAAGTATCAGATGTTAATCTTTTGTGTATGGTTTCTGGGTCTTCCTTAGGGGAAGGTTTGCCTCAATCTAAATTATTCAAATAGCTCCCTGCATATTGTTCTGCTACTTTAAACATATTTTAGTATTTAGATATTAATACATTTGGACGTTATTTTAGAGTCTGGTGTGAGGTAGAGATTTAACTTTTTCCCCTGCATGCCTGTCTAGTTTTCCCAAGACCATTACTGAGTAGTTGGTCTTTTCCTTCTGACTTGAATTGTCACCTTTGTTGTAAACTACGTGCCTGTGCAGACTGGGACCTGCTTGTAGGCTTCTCCCCCCACCAGTTGCCTGTCTATCCCTACATACTAGAAGCACAACTTGGTGCTCTGTCTTAATATCTAATAGGGCATTGCTATTCTCGCCACATTTTCCTAGCTGCTTTCTTATTTAAATCTTTCTTGTTGAAAGTATTACATATGTTTCCTAGCTATTTTTATTTAATTTCTCTTTGCGATGGACTTTAGAATCATCTTATCAATCCATAAAAGTTATGCTAGAACCCCCTTTGTGCCCAGCTCTGTTTGAGAACTTCCTCCTGTGTGCTTCACATACTGATTTATTCCACCTCGGAGCCTGGGTTTCCCTGCTCTGTCCCCTAGAGATGCTCCTCTTCTAGCAGAGCCCCTCTCGTTCGGGGAGAGAACGGTTTTCTTGGAGAAATCCAGGGAAGCAGCAGCATTCGGGCAAAGGCGTGGTGAAGAAGTTCACTCATTCACTCAGCACACATCACTGAGCACCTACTCAGGGCAAGGCACTGGCCATAGAGAGAGAAAGAAGACACACGCCCTGCCCGCAAAGAGCTCAGTCTAGTTGGGGTACACATATGTAAAGTACGATACCGTGGTCTGGGAACACATGGGAGGGAGCAGCTGAATCTACCTTGAGAAGCTGAGCAAAACTTCACATTGGAGCTGGATTTGAAGGATGAGTAGTTCATGAAAGAAGAGATGGGAAAGGGCTTCCAAGCAGCAGAAAAGGAACATGCAGAAACAGCCTAAGGAACAAGGGCAGTAAGATCAGAGAGGTGGCAAGGGAAGCACTGGCGTCTGAGCAACGGGCTGGAGCCTGCTGGAGGTCAGTGCAACGTGTCTCGTGTCTCTTTCTTCAGCGGTAATAGCCCTCCTGTGCATGAGCGGCTACCTGATCTGGAGAAACTGGAAGCGGAAGAACACCAAAAGCATGAATTTTGACAACCCAGTGTACAGGAAAACAACCGAGGAGGAGGATGAAGATGAGCTCCACATCGGGAGGACTGCTCAGATTGGCCATGTCTATCCTGCAGTAAGTATTCCTTGCTGGAAGAAGTCCTTCCTTCCTTCCTTCCTTCCTTCCTTCCTTCCTTCCTTCCTTCCTTCCTTCCTTCCTTCCTTCCTTCTTTCCTCCCTCCCTCCCTCCCTCCTTCCCTCCTTCCTTCCCTCCCTCCCTCCCTCCTTCCCTCCCTTCCTCCCTCTCTCCTTTCCTTCAAACATTTATCAAGAACCTACCATGTGCCAGGCATTGTTCTAGGCCCTGGGGACACAGAAATATTGGGGCAGGTAGCTGGGGTAGCAGGTAGCTGGCTTCTCCTGGAAGTAAAGACACCAACTGCCTGTCTTTCTGCTGAGTGAGAACGCACTTGCTCCCAAGGAGCTGGCGGGAGTTAGAGACCTCACTTCCTGTCATGCAGCTGTGTGCCAAGTGCCATGGTGGATGCTCAGGAGTCCCCTCTTCTAGGAACCTTTCCCTGGCTTTCTTTGTTCTCCCACAGCCTCTCTCCACCATAGCACGTCACACTCTGGTCAGCTTGTCTTTTCACTCTCTGGTCTTCGCCCTAGACCGTGAGCTCCTTGCGGGTAGGACCACCTGATGAATCTGTTTCCCTGATGCCCGTACAGCATAGGTGGCTCCCAGTGCATGTTTGTTGAACAAATCAACGAGGGAGCTGTTAGTCTGGTTTGGGAGCTTTGTCAGGGAGCACCTCACAGAGGAGGTGACAGATAAACTGCGTCCTTGAAGGAGTAACCGTTTTCCAGGCAGAGGAGGAGGGAAATGGCGTTCCAGAAAGAAGCACGTGCAAAAGCCGAGAGGCACAGCAGGGCATGGCTTGTTGGGGGAGCAAGGACTGCCAAGTGGCTGTGGCAGGTGTCATGGTTGTACGGCAGTGAGGGGGCTGAGTGCAACCTCATAGGTCATCCAGTCCATCCCCCTGTCAGGCCATCAGCAGCTTTGATCGCCCACTGTGGGCAGAGCCCTGTCTGGGGGAGACCAGAGAACTGGAGGACCCAGCCCCTGCCCTCAAGGAGCTTTTGGTCTTGCCGGGAGAACCAAGGTCACAGCTGCACCAACTCCCGAAGAACCCTCTTTCCGAGCTGCCTGTCGTCAAGTGCAAGGTAGGGCAGTGCCACTCTGAGGGGCTGACGAGTGAGGGTGTGAGCCCAGGCAGGGCCAGCCGAGCCTAGAAGGCGTTCTGGCCATGGAAGGCTGCAGCCTGTAAGCGGGTATTGGCGCAAAGAGAAACGACGGGGTAGGTGCAGACTGAGGAAATGGCATGTGGAAGAAATGATTGAGGATGAGCAGGGCAGACAGAATTGCTGCTGAAGCAGATTGTTCACAAAGGGGAGACATGGGAAATGAGGCTGAGCAAGTGAGGAGGGCTAGCAGGTGGCCTTGAGGAGCCTGAGCCGGGGCCAGTCCGAGCAGATAGTCGTGGAAGCAATGTTTAAAGGTCAGAGAGGGCACAGTGGACGAAATGATGAGCTTGGAGCAAGGAAATGATTCCCAGTTTCACTATTCCACAACCCTGTGATCTTAGTCACGTCTCTGCTCACTTTTATTTATAAAATGGGACCAATAATCCCCCTTCTACCTGCCTCCTAAGTTCATAAAGTTCAAGCGAGACAGCACATGCGCCAGTGCTTTGTGAGTTATTAAGCACTCCGCACATGGGAAGCGGCATTGTTTCCAGAGAAGGAAATAACCATTCAGGAGGACTATTCCTGAGGAATCTAGACCCGAGGAATAACCTCCTGCCAGTTGCAGAGAAATGGAGTAGGAGAGTGAGGAAATCAACATTTAGTGAGGACCTACTTATGTCTCAGACACCACTCAGTGTTTTACATACCTTTTCTTGTTTAGTCTTTACAGTAACCTTATAAGGTTAATATTATTATCCCCATTTTGCAGATGAGGAAACTGAGACTCAGAAAATAAATTACACCTAGGATCACAACTAGGAAGTGGTAGGACCAGGATTCGAACTCCAGTCTGTATATACACAAAAACCCATGCTCTTTCCCCTCTAGCATGGGGTACATAGCCGTGGTGCGCTGGAAGCCAGTATTCTCAACAACCTGTTCTCTCCCCTGTCCCTTTCTCAGGAGTTCCCTTAGCACTTCTCGGGGCCTGTCCCCAGCCTGGAGATCTGCCTGGAGAGAGTGGGAGGGTAACTGGCTTAGAAAAAGATACTCTCGAATATTGATGCTAGTGGAGCAAGGTCATGGCATTCATGCAAAACTACAAATAACCAAAAGATGATTTGAAAGGCAGTAGCGTTAACCTTTTATTGCATGTAGAATGTCCAGAGATGGAAAATGCTAGTCTGGTTGTTTCATGCTGGTTAGGTTGATCTGGAAGACTCTGGACCCCGTGTGTGCGTTAAGTAATATATTAAGCACTCTACATACATTATCTCATTTGATTTCCCAACAACCATAGAAGGCAGGCCCTATTATTGTTCCCATTTGACAGATGATGAAACCAAGGCTCAGAGAGGTGAAGTGGTTAGCCCAAATTCACATAGGGCAGAGAAGATATTGAAACACGGGTGTGTCCAAAGGAGGGTATCCAGGAAACGGATGAGTGGGAAACAGGGTTACAACAGGACCAGCGCGGGGGAAAGGTAGATGGGTGGCCGGAGAGGAAAACATTCCAAAGGAAGGGAACTCAAACACTCTGCAAATTTCAAGTGTTGTCTGTGTAGAACTGTCTGAGTCTAGGAGAGAATCAGGGAAGGTCAGAAGATAAACAGATTTCATGTCAATATAGGAGAGCATTTAAGTCCACTGTCCACAATGGAATAGGCTGGCTCGGGAATTAGTAGGTTCACCATCCAGTGGTCAGGCATTTGTCACAGACGGAAGTCTAGCAACAATGACTAGAAAGTAGGGATGAAGGAAAGAGTTGAGTCTCATTGGCTGCATTGCCTTCCAATGCTGTGTGCTCAGTTGGGAGGGATGCAGCAGATTGCCTTCCTGACTGTGACTAACATGCTCGAGCCAAGCAGCTAATGACCTGAGATCAAACATATGCCAAAACGAACCCAAAACATATGCAAACCTAAAATCCTGTAAGAAAGGCTTGAGGAGGTTTAGACAAAGAGGCAGACCAGACTAATGGAAAATGTTAAAGCTCTGGATTCACACAGATTTGGGTTCAAATTTTAGTTCACCCACTTGCTACGTGATCCAGGACAAATGTTTAAGCTCATTAAGTCTCAATTGTCTCATCTGTAAAATAAATATGAGAAACCTGTCTCCTAGGGTAGTTTGGAGAGTATCTGAGTTAATGCCTGTAAAGTACTAGAATGTCTGGTTCCTTAGGCATACTCAATAGAAAATTCCTAGGGTCCTAACGATGATTTCTTTGTGTCTCCCCAGCGAGTGGCATTAAGCCTTGAAGATGATGGACTGCCCTAAGGATGGGACCACTCCCTTCATGCCTCACGGAATTCAGTTCCATGCACTACACTCTCTGGATGGTGTATGCCTGGATGGAAGGATTTCTGTATGGGTCTGTGTGAGTGTGTGCGTGTCTGTGTGTGCGTGTGTAATTTTAATTTATGTTGCAGAAAGGTAACCACAAAGTTATGATGAACTGCAAACATCCAAAGGATGTGAGAGTTTTTATATGTATAATGTTTTATACACTTTTTAACTGGTTGCACTACCCATGAGGAATTCATGGAATGGCTACTGCTGAGTGACTAACATGATGTATATAACCAAA
The DNA here is from genome assembly GCF_951640355.1 of Cnephaeus nilssonii. Taxonomy (NCBI): domain Eukaryota; kingdom Metazoa; phylum Chordata; class Mammalia; order Chiroptera; family Vespertilionidae; genus Cnephaeus; species Cnephaeus nilssonii. The sequence goes on along the minus strand of NC_137078.1, from coordinate 71,100,217 downwards.
TGGGGCCGATGGTACAGTAGCTTACTCATCATTTAAAAACTATATTTACAGAGAGAGTATTTGATTTCGGGGGGCTTTTTTAGGTTTTGGAGTTTTGGGTTTTTTTGTAAATAAAATGATTATGCTTTGTGGCTATCCATCAACATAAAAAAAAAAAGAGAGAGAGAAGAAAAGGAAAATAAACACCTCAACTCCCTCCCCAATTTAGATTATTTATTAACAAACTTCATAAATAATATTAGTTCTATAAATAATTTAGAGACATGAGAGTATTTATTTTTGGTATGATTGGCCCACCACACAGACTCTGTGTGCATTTGTGTTTGTCTGCATGTGTGTGCAAGAGAAAACTCTAGAGAAGAGGCGCACCTATGGCTGTTGTTCAAGTACATAAAGATGAATATATTTTGAGCCAGTCCACAAGAGGGTATCTGGAGTTTTCAGAGAATTGGCCTTTGGAAATCTGGCTCAGAAAACGGATGCCATGGTGTGTGCAAACATGTAGCGGCAGAGGCAGAACCGCCCCACCTCTGGCTATTCCTGGGACCCGACTCAGGAAAAGCCCTTCAGCTCACCCGTGGCTGCTGGGACTCCCACCTGGGCTTTCTCTGGTGTGGCTAAGGCCAGCGTACAGACTTTACACTGTGCCAGAAGTCCTCGTGAGCTCAGGTGAGAGCGCGTCTGAACCGTGGCTACTCCTTGTTTTAAAGTTCAGCATTTCGAGTAACTTCATTTTCCTTCAGGACACTTGGGTTGAATTCATTGAGGTTGAATTCCTTACGTATAGAGAGCAAAGTGGAGATGTTTCCAGAACAGGCCAAGTTTACTCTAGGGCCTGGCTTAGGCACAGAACCCCTGGGGTACACTATGGATGAGGATAAAGATGGTGGAATAGGTTTTGTTACATCTCCATCTCTCCCTTCCTCTTGCTCTCCCATTTCCTTTAGGTGGGGAAGAGTAATACATAGGTTTGTTGCCATCATGTGTTTGCATAGATGAAACTAATTTGGGGCTTAAGGCAGTAAAAGTGGCCAAGCCTAAAGTCCTATTTGAGGGGGAAATGGCATACGCAATATTATAGTACACTGGATGTATGTTCACACAGAAATTTGGTTTACTGCTTTGTAAATAAAAGGAAAAACTCTAGGTATATGTACAGATTTTTTTCACCATGGACACTTTCTTTGCCTCTCCTGGGCCTTGGGGAGGTGAGGAGAAGTGTTCTCTCTTTGTGGGGTCTACCGTTGAAAACATAATCCAACAGTCCCAGAAGGAATTCAGTCCCCGCTGGCTCTATCGTCAAGGTCTTTTCTTAACTCTGCTGTTCTACCACTGTACTCCCACTGGACAACCAGGGACAAGATGTGACACAGAGTGTATGGCTTCAGTAGGAGCAGAGGACATGTACCTAACCTCCACATACCTGGAACTTGACCCATGTAAGCAAATTCCTCGCCCCTACTTCCCAGTTGCCCCCAACTCAATGATGCGTGGATGTCTCACCCATTGCTACCCTCTGAATTTCCAGACAGACATTCTGGAGTTCTATCACCCTATTCCTAGAACCTTTCTTTCTCTCTGTCACTCATGATCTCATAGATTGTGGGAAAACAACCGTATTCTGGAGCCTGAGCACTATGCTTTGCATACACAAGCAATTTCCTCATGATATGCATGTGCTGATAGTCCTGAAACGTCCATTCAGAGGGAAAAATGCATTGACTTAGAATGACCATTACCAAATAGACTTTTAAAAACATCCGGCCAACTCCTATGGAGCTTAATCACTTACTACTATTCTTTCAAGAATAAAAAGTAAAATATTTTTTGACTGAAGAAAAACTATGAAAGTGAAAAGTCATTGAAATTTACACAAAACAAGCAACTTTTTCTGTAACCTGCCTCCAAAGAAATAGAATTTCCTGGGGAAATTATAATAGTGTCTAACGCATAATATCTAGACTTTCAGTCAGATCCTGGCCGTCACAGAAAAAAATAACGAATGGGATCAGGATGATTCAGCCTGATATCTCAAAATGATGATGAAACACAACTTTCTCAGAGACACCCATGTTTTCTGAATATCCTACAACTGCGGTTTGGAAGAGGCAGCTATGGGAGCAACCTACAAAAAACAAAACTGTGGGACACTCACGTGTCGGATGGTAGTCAAGTAGGTGAACTCTGAGGACTCAGATCCACCTTCTAGTCCTGAAGGCTTTAAGCCTCATTCTGAGGTTGAGTTGCATTTCTGTTGCTTTTTGCCCCTATGCCATCACCTATCAACAGGCAAGAACAGGTCGGAGTCATTGGACAGAGAGCTGGAGGAAGCTTAGAAACACCAGGAGGGCAGAGAATGTATCCATTTTTCTCTATTTAAAAGAAACTGGCCCCAGTCCTTTTCCTCCCTTTTCTTCTCCAGTTGACTACTTTGCACTGCCTGAACATTGCACCAAACCTGCTACCTATCGTTCCAATGGGATTATGAAGGCACTGGCAGAAATGGCCTTCCAGAAACAGGGAAAAGTAAATTTCATTTATTTACTTTTGAGAGCATGATTATTTTTTAAAAAATAGATTGAGATAACCTGTAACCTCAGGACGAGATTGGATTTAAATTTGTGGCAATAAGCACCATGGATCCCTCCAAGTCTCTCTCTGCGATGGCAATATATGCATTCACTGAAACGTTTTGCTAGGTATCAACTAAGTGTCAGGCACTGCAGAAGTACAGGTCAACCAAATGTTCTCTGTCCTTACGGAGCTCACAGTAGCAGTAGGGGATGACACGTGGAAACAAAAAAAGAATAGATTCTTTTCAGAATAATGTTATGATACAACGTGGTCATTTCTACCGGAGGAGATGAGGAATGGGGTCAAGGAAGCCCCCATAGGAGAAGTGACCTTACGCTGAGTCTTAAAAACTAAGTGGGGATGTCAGGCTGCTTCAGGCAGAAGTAACACAGCTAAGACACCGAGGCATGAAACAGCATGGGGACTTTAACGAACTGCACGCAATTCATTATAACGAGCAAAAAGCTCAAGGGGGACGTAGCAAGAAATGAGCTGGATGGAAAGACAGGTTCAACATAAGCACTTTATAGAATACTTCTATTTAACTTCTGATTCAATTAAGCAAACATTTCTTGGTCATTTACTGTGTATGAGGCACCAAGTGCATGGGAAATTCATCAGGATGCGTTGCCAGCACTTGCAGACATGACAGTCTTGGGCCTCAAGATTTCCGGTGGCCAAAGAGAAACAGTGACTGTTTTTCATATATTCGAGTTGAAGTTTTTTGATATGGTCTATGAAAACTAATATGAGGGCAGTGGGATTTTCACAGAAGCATTCCATGTTGTCAAGAGCCTCTGAGATTTCTTCAACAGAGAGAAAGAAAACTGGAAGTTTTGAAGACGTGGAGTTTGCAGAGGGAACCCCAAGCACTGTCCAGTGTGGCGCTGGTGGGAATGGGGAGAGGGCACAGGAATGTGAGCCTCCCCACCTCACTCATACACTCATCATTTCACAGAATAGAAATGGTTAGCAGTTAAACGGTTCGGAGTAAATGATCTCCTTTCCTATCAATGCATGAAGATAAAGTATTGGAGTCTTTTTACACGGTATTTTTAGGGTATTGGGGATTTTCAGGAAATGGAGAACTTAGAGGTGGAGGAATTACAGCTTCAAATTTTCAGTTAATAAATCAGGAATCCCTATTCATTCAGGCTATGCACCATGTGCATAGTCAGGAATCAGCAGAAACCCTCTGTATTTGCAAACACTTTGTGCTATAAAAAATAATTTTAAAAGAGCCACCTGTATATGTATATATATTTAAAGACATGAAGGTTTTGATACTTTTTTACAAAAATTACAAGAGAAAACAAATACCTGTACAAACCATGTGTTTTAAAATAGCATTTTGTTCTATACAAGCTGTTGTTAATTTGGGGGTGAAGTACTGGTTCGCAAACTCGACATTGTACCCAAATGAATTTTCCCTGTTTGTCTACACACACACACACACACACACACACACACACACACACACACACGTCCCCAAATTACCATATTTGATGTTTGATGTAACAGGCATGTTAGAATGTTGGATCACACTAACCATTCCTGCTCTTTTTGTCTTATCATTCCAAATTCCATTGTCTTCTGTACTCAGTCCCCTTTGCAGTCTGGTGTCTCTTCCAGAGGCAAAGGGTGGTGTGTTGCGTCTCACTAGCTGTACTGGCATCATCTTGGTGAACTAAAAAACAAATGTGGACATTTGTAAAATCAGTGCACTGTTTCTAGAGAAAGATTAAATTCCTTTTTTAAAATCTGAAAGTATTGTTTCATTGTGATGCTTTAATGAGGGGAGAGTGATGGTCATTGACTGAGTCCCTAACATGTACCAATATTCCACATAAATTACCTTAATCTTCGTCAACAGTCCTGTGAGGTAAATACTGCCGATGTTATAATCCCCATTTTATTGATGAGGAAATGGGTGACGGAACTGCCCAAAGTCACTCAGTTATGTTTAATGGCCCGAAGTACATGCAGCACATGTAGTGCTCATGTACATGGGGCCTTCTCCCTAGATTTTCCTTCTCTGCCTCTATCTGGCAACTCGTCTGTCCTTGAGTACTCCGGGAAGCATTCTCTATTCTCATACCCAGACCTAACACTACAAATTTGGCCTACTTGTATCCCAATACTTCTGCCTTGCTGCTCACTCCCGTGCCACTGAGGTTGCTTTTACCAAGGTCACCCAGGACCTCCCTGATTATAAATCTTGTAAATACTTTTAGTCCTATCTTCCTTGACCTTGGAAGGGATATTTAACATTGTTGGTACTCCTTTCTCGGGATACTGTTATTTTGGTTTACATGACACCATACACCTGCTTTCCACCCCCCCCCCCCTCTGGCTACATCTTAATCACCTTTGTCCACCGTTTAAATTATGATATTCCATCTCAAACCCATCCACATTAAAAAAAATTATTGATTTCTGAGAGAGAGGGAGAGGGAGAGATAGAAACATCAATGAGAGAGAATCCTTGATCAGTTACCTCCTGCATGCCCCACACTGGGGATGGAGCCCACAACCCGGGCATGTCCATGACCGAGAATCGAACCGTGATCTCCTGGTTCATAGGTCGATGCTCAACCACTGAACCACACTGGCAGGACTAATCTTTGCATTTTCCAATCCAATCTGCAACATTGCCAACCAGAGTGATCTTTCAAAAATGCAATAGGTCATGTCATGTTTAAAGCTCTTCATCTGTTTCCCTTGCATTAATGCACTTCTTAATACGTCTTGTAAAGAGCCTGAGGATGTAGCGCCTGTCCCTTCTCCAACCTTGTTACCATCTTCACAACCTCCTTCTGTATTCTACCCGCACAGTTCTGGGCCCTCTCTCTGCAACACTTCCTTCAGAAGACTGGGTTAAGAGCCACTCCATGTGCTTCCATAGCTCCGCAGTACTCTGCACTTCCCCAGTTTGTAACCTTGACCCCTACACTGTAATTGCTCCGGCGGAGGGGGCGTGGCTGCGCTGACCCCGCCTCCGAGCGAAAGGGGCGTCGTTTCCGCCGAGAGGGGCGGGCAGCCTGGCCCCCACCTCCCGGCGGGGGCGCGAGAGGAACGACGCGCCACGGCGTTGCCTTACGTCACTTCCGCGCGCCGCTAAACGTCACTGTCGGGCGCGTACCGCGCTGCAGTCCGCTGTTGAAGTCCGGTCTCGGTGGCCTTTCGCGAGCCATGGAGAGTGACTTTTATCTGCGTTACTACGTGGGTCACAAGGGCAAGTTCGGCCACGAATTCCTGGAGTTTGAGTTCCGCCCGGACGGTGAGAGCGGCGTCGGGCGCGGGGACTAGGCCGGGGCGGCCGGGAGTGTGCGGGGAGCTAGAGGGAGGCACGGATCTGTAAGAAGCACGCCTGTGTCCGCCCGCTGGTTTCTTGTCCGGTGCAGGGTCTTCTGTGTGGTGACATTTTTTACCAGAACGCTTCGGCACGCATTGAGTGAACGCCCGCTTTGTACCAGGTTCTGTTTCACTACCTGGGATGCAGGCGTGAACGACAGACAAGCTTCCTCTCTCGTGGAACTTTTATTCTAGGGCTGGGAGAGAAACCATCAAAGAGACTCCAGATAGTGATGAGTGGCCAGGAAATAAAACAAAATGACCGGCTGGTTTTAAATAGGGTGACCGTTGGAGAGCTCTCTGAAAAGGGGATATTTGAGCTGAACCTTGATTGACAAGAAGGCGCTAGCCTTGTGACGCTCCAAAAGGGCATTCTAGTCAGAGGGAGTGACAAGTGTCAGGGCCGGAGGGCGGGGTGAGCTGGGCAGATTGCAGGTGGTCAATGTGGCTGAAGAGCAGTGAGCTCTGGGGAGGATAGTAGGAGATAATATGGGATAAGCAGGCTGTGGCCACAACATGTAGGTCTTTACAGGCCATGGTCAAGAGTTTGGCTTTTATTCTAAGTACAGCAGGAAGCAATGGAAAAGTTTTAAGCAGAGAAGAGGTGTGATCTGTTCTTGAAAAAAATATTCTAGTGATCGGGTACAGAATGAGCAAAAGTGGAAGCAGGGCTACTTATTAGGAGACAGTCAACAATTGTCCAGACAGAAGGGATGTTGGTAGGGACTAGGGTGAAAGTAAAAGTGGAGAGAAGGATTTAGGATACTGTTAAAGGCAGAACCAATATCACTGTCAGTTAGAGGATTTAGGGAGGGGGCACAGTGGTGAAGGAAAAGGGACCAAAGATGATAGAAATCTACTAAATGGGGGCACAGAGATGAATCTGACAAGCCACTTTTGTGAAGGAAGTAGGTTTGTAAACAGTGACAAGACAGTATGTTAGGTGCTGTGGACGAAAGAAACAGAAGGGACTCGGAACAGAAAGAAGGCACCTAGTCTACCCTGAGGGTCCAGAGGAGGCTTCCTGCCAAACCTGAGGGAAGGGGGCTGTGAGTTTTCAGTAACTAGGAGTTGTTTAGGCAGACAGGAGTTAAGGATACATTTTGGACAGCATTAATGGCAAAGAGGCTGAAAACCACAGAGTGCATGGGATGTTTCAGACAGAAACCAAGTACAGACAGTCCTCCGGTTACATCAGGCTCGACGTACGTCATTTCGTGGTTACGTCGCCAGCTCCCATTTATTTATTTAAAAAAAAAAAAGTTCCATCATTTCGACCTATGTACATATGTGCTTTATGTTTTTTATTTATTTACCACAAGTAAAGGTCAGGAATTATCTTTCTTTTAAATTTTTTCTACTGTTTCACTTCATTACTGCTGTGTATGTGCTCCATGTGACGCAGGTGCTTATATAGGTGGGTTCCGACTTACGGTGAAAATCGCCTTACGTCACACCGTAGGAACAGATCTCTGATGTAACCCGAGGACCTACTGTAGTCTGATGTGAGAGACAGCTGTTGCAGGAGTGAGCCTGGAAAGGCAGGCAGAGGCTCAGTTTAGCAGTATGCCATGTTGAATTTGGATTTTATCAAGAAGGCAGTGGGAAGCTATGGTCAGTATCAAAGTATTAGAGTAAACTGATCAGATCTTTCTGTTATACACTGAGTGGCCAGATTATTATGATCTCTGAATGCATAATAATCTGGCCACTCAGTATATCCTATCTAATAAAGAGGTGATATGCAAATTGACAATCACTCCAACACACAAGATGGCCGACCCCATGTGGTCAAAGATGGCCGCCCCCATGTGGACACAAGATGGCCACCACAAGATGGCCAGCAGGGGTGGGCAGTTGTGGGCAATCAGGCCAGCAGAGGAGGGCAGTTGGGGGTGACTGGGGCTGCAGGGGAGGACAGTTGCCAGGGACCAGGCCTGCAGGGGAGGGTAGTTGGGGGTGACCGGGCCTGCAGGGGAGGGCAGTTGAGGGCGACCAGGCTGGCAGGGGAGGGCAGGTAGGGGCGATTGGGCTGGCAGGGGAGAGCAGTTAGGGGCAATCAGGCCAGCAGGGAAGCAGTTATGTGCTAATCAGGCTGGCAGCGGAGTGGTTAGGGGATGATCAGGCTGGCAGGCAGAAGCGGTTAGGGGCAATCAGGCAGGTAGGCAGGCAAGCAGTTGGGAGCCAGTAGTCCTGGATCAGGCCTAAAGGGGCAGTCGGACATCCCTGGAGGGGTCCGAGATTGGATAGCATGCAGGCTGGGCTGAGGGACACCCACCCACTCCGTGCATGAATTTCGTGCACCAGGCCTCTAGTATATATATATAATGCAAACACTGGACAAAAAAACTGATAAAGCTTGTATGTTAGCATATCAATACATCAGCCAATAAAGTAGACCTTAATGCAAATAGCATTAGAGGTAATATATATGTGACATATATAATACATGTATAAACCTAGCATAAACATGCTATATATTACACTGAGTGGCCAGATTATTATGTGTTCAGAGACCATAATAATCTGGCCACTCAGTGTACATCACTTTGTCCACTGTGTGGAGAATGAACTGAAAGGAAAAGAGTACAGTGAGGCATCATTTAATTTGGCTCTTTTATCTTCTTCGTACCCAGATTAGCCTGTTGAATGCATATATACACCAAGAGCCTTGTATACCAAATGTGTTAAATAATAAAACGACAATATTTTTTTTCAATCTTCACCCAAAGACATGTTCATTGATTTTAGAGAGAGAAACATTGATGTGAGAGAGAACATCTATTGGTTGGCTTGTACCCACCCCGACTAGGGATCAAACACGAAACCCTTTGATGCACGGGACAACATTCCAACCGACTGAGCCACACCGGCCAGGACTAAAACCACAACTTTTCTGTCACAGGAATATATCAGAATATTACACAGTCACATGATAATGTATGTAAATTATATTTTTTCAAAGGCTTTCATAACTCATTTGAGCCTCAGTAGGCCTTGTGTGCAGGTAAGTTACCAATTACTATCCCTGTTTTCAGCTTAGGACATTAACCTGCAGAAATATGAGTCTACCTGTGTTCTTTTATCATACCTGAGCTACCTTTTGCAAGATCTGTAATTCAGCATCAGCTATAGTTTTGGCTGTGAGACTATTTAATAGCCTAAAGTGAAGAACTGAAAAAAATGTATTGTTGAAACACTAAAGGTGTAAATATTTTAAAAGTTAGAATACGTTTTAAGCAACAACTGATAATCTTAGTAGGCTAATGATGGTTTAGTCGTATGTTTTTATTATATATTGATTTTCCCCCCCTCACAGGGAAATTGAGATATGCCAACAACAGCAATTACAAAAATGATGTCATGATCAGAAAAGAGGTAATGAGCCTTCTGAGAGACTTTCTCATTCACTACAGTTGAGCCTTTTGTCTTTTTTTGTTCTTTCTGGGAGTAGTAATGAAAGATAAAGAATAGGAAAGTATAAACATGTCTGTAGACAGCTTCTAACGTTTTTCTCAAATCTTTTAGTTTATATTTCCTTTCACAACACTGAATCAATTACTGGATATCACATCAAGTCTTGCAGATCTTGGCTTGAACCCTGAATCTGCTGCTTACTAACCACGTGGCCTTGGGCACATTTCCTGGCTGAACTTGATAAATTCAGTTTCTTCATCTGCAGTAAAAACAAATAAGAGCTACTCCCCACTCAGAGTGTCTGGTATAATCCCTGGCACACAGCACTCAGTGGAGCTCTAACTTGTATTTGAATGGGGAAGGAACATGGGAAAACAGCTAACCTTACTGAATGCATGTTAGATGCCAAGCATGACACTAGATATATTACATACATGATCTTATTTGATCCTGATTGTAAGCCCGGGTGATGGATGGTATTAGATACCCTTTACAGATAAGACTGTGAAAGCCCAGATATGACTTATGGAACTTGTTCAAAGTCACCCCTGCCAGTAAGGGATAGAACAGGAATTCAAACCTATTCCTGCCTCTGTCATGTGCTCCACTTTGGTGTGATTTCTACCACAACACTAAGTCTTCATCAAAGCTACACTTTCCTGTTAACCTCTTTGTTAACATTTGAAACTAGTTAACAATCAGTGTATTTTCATACTATTATATTTAATTAGCAATCAGTTTTATGCTTACCTACACGTCAGCATCCTTTTTAAAAAAAAAATTTTTTTTGATTTCAGAGAGGAAGGGAGAGGGAGAGAGAGAGAGGGAGAGAGAGAGAGAGAGAGAGAGAGAGAGAGAGAGAGAGAGAGAGAGAGACATCAATGATGAGAGAGAATCATTGTTTGGCTGCCTCCTGCACGCCCCACACTGGGGACCAAGCCCGAAACCCAGGCATGTGCCCTTGACCAAGAATCGAACTGTGACCTCTTGGTTCATGGGTCAATCACGGAGCCACGCTGGCTGGGCCTCCTCTTCTTTTTTTTTTAATGTAAACTAATATGTAGAATGTATGTAAAAGACATGTCTCTGCTTTTCAAAAGCATTTCATCTAGTTAAGAATAACCAGGGTTACACACGGACCTTTTGTTTTGGGTCTAGGTGTGAGTTAGATGTGTAGGTAAGGAGAGGTCCATGTGAATAGGATGTGCTAAGTAGAAACAACATATGGGGGACTGAGGTAGTCATTGGGCACTTCTGACCCTGCCCTCTTCAGCATGCTGAGGTCAAGCCTGACTGTCTTCTCATATGCAGAGGTGCCAGAAATGAGTTTTCAGGAGCAGTCTTTTATCTTTAATCGCTACCTGAGGAGAACGCTGCTTAGGAATACAACTTAAATTGTTTTTTAATTGCTTTCAGGCTTATGTACATAAGAGTGTGATGGAGGAACTGAAGAGAATAATTGATGACAGTGAAATTACCAAAGAGGATGATGCTTTGTGGCCTCCCCCGGACCGAGTGGGCCGGCAGGTGAGTGTTTTAGCAGCTATTCCCAGTGCAGAAATCTTACAAGTAAGGTAAGTTGACTACTCTCCATATGACATTGAATCCTCCACTGGTGTGTGTGCACGCATGCATTATGGAGCCCTACGCGAGGCAGGTTACGAGCACCTTGATCTAAGGAAGCAGTGAACCCACAGGGAGGAACAGAGAGCAAGAAGTGCTGCTGACCACCGAGAGCCCAGCCCTGAGTTTCTTCTCGTGACCTTCCCGCTCCTTCTCAGGGTTTTGCTGCCCACCTTATTACTGAGTAACTCCGATAGACAAAGCAGTGTGAAGATACAAAGATAAATAGAACATAGGCATTTCAGTAGCCCAACATCTAATGGAAGGAAAATCATGCAAGCAACTAACCTCATCTGCTTCTTTCCTAATCCAGACTTCTAATTGATTTCTTTGTTTCTCCTCTTATCCTGTGCAGCCCATTTTCCATCCTGAAGCCAAAGTAATCTTGTAAAATGTAAATTTGTTTATATACAGCAGGTCCTCAAATAACATCGTTCTATTTAATGTGGCTTTTTTATAATGTGATAAGGTGCCATATGAATTTAACTATTATTTCTATCAATTAGCCTATGATAAAGTTGTTATACTCTGTCGCTTTGCTTAAAGTCACAGAACCAACCAACAATTTAAGAGCTTACTGTATTCCACTAATTTTAAACTCTCTAGTCCAAGCATGTCAAACTTGTGGTTCACAACGAATATTTTTGTGGCCCAGCCAATATAATGGTATGTAAGAAACGTTTTAATAAAAATTTCATAACTTATTTTTACAATATCCTGTTATACATAATTATTAATAATGAACTACAACGTTCGCTAATGACTGATTACTATAATCATGTTGCATTCATTTCCCTTACGCACCTTATGTGCAGGCGCACCATTTCTCTCCACTAATACTAGCAGCGAATATTTTAGCAGCCGATTGTCACATCATTAGTCTTGGACTGACTTGTTTGGTGTGTGCAACAGGAAATATTTCACTTTCAGAGAACAAGAAAAATAGGATTATTTGCGTTACGCTTATTAATTTGTGCAGTTATTCAGTGTCTGGTAAGTTAATGTTCAAGAAAAAATATTAATTTTTATTAAAATGTTCTATTATGTTAATGATTACTCATTTATTTTAGCCCTTTGTATTCAGCATGTCTCTATCGAAATAAATCTATGTTTCTTTGTAAATTGAAGCTTTTGTCTTTTTGCAGCCCACATAAACTTAAACCTTGTTCATTTGGCCTGTGTTAGCCTTTGAGTTTGACATGCTTGCTCTAGTAGCTTCCCACTGCATTTAAAATAAAATCCAAACTCCCACCTTATCTTATAATCTCTGGCTGTGTTCAAACCTCACTGGTCTTATTTCTGTCCTTCAGACATACCTGTTGTTATTAGTTTAGGACCTTTGTATTTGCTACATGCTTCCTGAAATATTTTTTCCAAAACTTTATTATTGAAGCCTTTATATGTTAACTTTTTCAGTGATATCTTGTCTGTCCATCAAATCTAAAACATCTTTCCCCATTAAGAGGCTATGGAAAACTGGCTCAAAACCAGTGAGTAGTAAGAACTCCATCATGAAAATTCACTCCTTTGGCTTGCTGAGTTACCCAAGGTCTACAAACCTGCCATTATTACAAATCTTTGATCAATGTCTCTACTGAGCCAGATGCCACTTCCTGGCTTTCCTCTGAAAATTATTAAAGGACAGATCCAAATAAATAAATAAAGAAAACACCTCTCCCCATCATTAAAAAAAAAAGTTTGATCATCTTCATAGCATTTATCATTGTCCAAAATTGTCCCGTATTGCCCAGAAAAGTTAGATTCTTGGGATTTGTAAAACATATTTATACATGTTACTCCACACTGTTAACAACAAAAACACATATACAAAACAATTATGTAATTTCTTCCAAATTACAGATACAACTTCTTCTAAAAGTATGAGCTACTCAAGGGAGTATTTATCTCTTTGTTTCTAGTACCTAGCACAATTTAGTGCTCAGAGTGAATTGGTCTTGTTTAGGTGTAGTAGATAGAGTTTGTGTGATTTGGCAGATGAACCTCCTGTGTACTTAATGAACAATCCAATTTGGCTTGATTTTAAACATTTTTAAATGTTTCCAGGAGCTTGAAATCGTCATTGGAGATGAACACATTTCTTTCACAACATCAAAAATTGGTTCCCTCATTGATGTCAATCAATCCAAGTAAGTGTACATGATCTGTATATCCAGATGTGTCTGTTTTGCAACAGATTGATATGAAATCCTTAACCAAATTGGGACCATTATGGTAAGATCCGGTACAGATAGAGAGGCTCTAAATTATTTTCAAGGCTTGCTCCTATTGCTTTTTACCTTTTGTCCAGTTATCTCTAACTAGAGGCCCAGTGCACAAAATTTGTGTGGGAGGGGGGAGGGGGTCGTGTCCCTCAGCCCAGCCTGCACCCTCTTGCAATCCGGGACCGCTGGCTCCTAACCACTCTGCCTGCCTGTCTGCCTGATCACCCCTAACCACTCGCCTGCCTGCTTGATCGCCCCTAACCACTCGCCTGCCTGCCTGATCGCCTCTGACCACTCGCCTGCCTGCCTGTTCGCCCCTAACTGCCTCTGTCTCACCCCTGCCGCAACAGCTTCGTCCGGAAGGTCATTCTCGGCAGGCAGGTCTAATTAGCATAAAGGCATAATATGCTAATTAGACCAGAAGGCCAAACAAACGACCTTCTGGACTACTTTCAGGACGAGGCTGGGGCTGCGAGGGCTGAGCCCTTGGCACAAATTTCATGCATCAGGCCTCTAGTTAATAAGAGCTGCTCAGTGACACACAGAGTAATGTCATTGGAGCAGCCAACGTGGGTAAGAATCTGTCCAGAACAGAAAAATGAAATATGCCAATACAAGTGCTTAAGATAAAGTGTAGAGTCGCTAAGTCTAACTACCTTCCTGAGCGTTAGTCATTCAGACTAGCACATCTTAAAGTCTGACTTGGATGAAACTTGAAATTATTTGGAATATAAATTTTAAAATTTGTCTTGTCAGGAGGGCAAATTATAATGTATGTTTCAGAGTCCTCAGAATTTGAAAACCTCTTTGGCTCCTCTGTTTTGGGCATTTGGGATTAGACATGGTTCACTTTTAGTACATGGTGGGCATAATTGTCTTCCTTTGGACAGTCTCTTTATTCTAGCCAGTTATGCTGTAGTAATCTTCAGCCTCTTGACCCTGACTAGTACTACTTTTTAAAAAGTTTTCCTAATTCTGAAACTTATACATGCTCATAGAAAATAAAGGAAACCTAAAATGTAAGGGTAAAATCATCCATAAAACTGTCAATTAGACTACCATTAATACCTTAAAGTATTTTTTAAAATATATTTTTATGGATTTCAGAGAGGAAGGAAGAGGGAGAGATAGAAACATCAATGATGAGAGAGAATCATTGTTTGGCTGCCTCCTGCAAGTCCCACACTGGGGATGGAGCCTGCAACCTGGGCATGTTCCCTGACTGTGAATTGAACCCGTGACCTTCTGGTTCATAGGTCGATGCTCAACCACTGAGCCATGCCAGCTGGGCTTAAAGCAGTGGTCGCCAACCTTTTGGACCTCACGGACCACCAGTTGGTGACCACTGGCTGAAAGTATTTATCTTTTTTCTGAGCATTAAAGAATATAGTTTTTAAAGGCACAGAAAATATTTAGACCAATAATATGTTATTGTAATGATCCTTTCACTTAATGTAAGCATTTCCCCATTTTTAAAAACCTTAACATTTTAAATGACCTCATAATATTCCATTTTAATATGTAGCATGTAGCCTTTTCCTTCTTTTTGGACACTGTTGTTTTCAAAGTTTTAATTCTGTAAATACCTTTATGAGTAATGCCTTGGTACATAATTTGCGTTAAGTGGTATTATCTTGCAAGTTGTCTCTGCTTTTTAAACATTTTTTTCCTTTTGCATTTTAGGGACCCAGAAGGCTTACGAGTATTTTACTATCTTGTCCAGGACCTGAAGTGTTTGGTCTTCAGTCTTATTGGATTACACTTCAAGATTAAACCAATCTAAATTGAATATTGGTGTGGACACAAGGGGGGTGGGAGTAGCTGGTTTTCATTACCATTATCAGGAAATTTTTGTGTATATCAGGCCAATATTTTTTTTATGAACTGTAAATGATTGTCTTTAATAAATACATAACAAAATGCAATTATTGTTTTATAGAGACTTCTAAACGTATATAAATATATTTATGGATTTCAGAGAGGAAGGAATTACTTTTTTTTTAATCCTCACCCGAGGATATGTTTTTACTGATTTTTAGAGAGAGACAGAAACATTGATGCAAGAGAAACATCAATCAGCCACCTCCTACACGTGTCCCGACTGGGGATCAAAACCACAACCTCGGTGTGTGCCCTGACCAGGCTGGAACCCGCAACCTTTTGGTGTACAGGATGACGCTCCAAACTGACAAGCCACCCAGCAGTATTGCCCCAAAATCTAATTGAATCGACTCTGTAGGCAAAACTACCAATTCATAGGAAATAAGAAAATAAAGCCCTGGCTTTATAGCTCAGTTGGTTTGAGTATTGTCCCAATATGCCAAGGTTGCAGGTTCAATCCCCACTCAGGGCATATGAGAATAAACCAATGAATGCATAACTAAGTGGAACAACAAATCGATGTCTCTCTCCCCTTTCCTCTCTCAAATCGCTAAAAAAAAAAAAAAAATGAAAAGAGAAACATGTTAAAAAATACAGTGGGAGTCCAATCAGCAATATTCAGAGAAAAGTCCAGGGCAAGGGATCTGGTTTCTTCAATAAAACATAAAATAGAGATGGAGCATGAAGCTATAGATTAAAGGAGAGTTAAGAGACTCATAATGCAATGTTTGGATCCCATTTGGATCATGATTCAAAAAATTTTAAATTGAGATGAAAATTTGAACACTGGATATTTGACATTAATGAAATGTCTTTTTTTTTTTTTTAGGTGTAAATGGTATTGTGGTTGGGTTTCCTCCAGCTTTACTGAGATAACAGGTTGGGTTTTTAAAAATCATCTTTTATAGATAGATATTTACAGTTATTTCATTATGGAAGAAACTAATATACGGGATAAAATGCCTAGTCTCGGTAAAGTTTTCCAATACATTTAAAAATATTTTTTATTGACTTTAAAGAGAGGGAGAGAGAGAAACATCGATTGGTTGCCTCCCGTGTGCATCCCAACAGGATCAAACCTGCAACCTGGGTATATGCCCTGACCAGGAATCAAATCAGCGCACGGGACAACACTCAACCAAGCCACACCCCAGCCAGGGCTCCAATGCATTTTAAAATCAGACTACCAACAGCTATTAAGAACTGAGACCTGCCCTAGCTGGTGGCGTCCGCCTGCGGAGTGACGGGTTGCGGGTTCAATTTCTGGTCAAGAGCGTACCTCCTACCTTGGTTGCAGGTTCCCCAGCCCTGGTGGGGTGCATGTGGGAGGCAGTCAATCCATGTGTCTCATGCCGGTGTTTCTCTCTCCCCCTCCCTCCCTTCCACTCTAGAAGTCAATGGAAAAAATATCCTCGTGAAGATTTTAAAACAAAAAAAGCTGAGACCTAGTGGGTATAGATAGTGTGGGAATTTAAGTGAATCTGTAGGAACTTGCTGGTTGAATAGATTGTGGGCACTGAAAGGAACCGGCCTTAAGTCATTTGACTGAGGGGAAGTGGCTGGGCAGAGCTCCCATTCCTGAAGACAAGCTAACAGGACAAGGTCCCAAGTCGGACTAAGCCAGTGCTCCCGCCACTCCCGGCATATGCACACCTCCTCTGCCTCTCCAAAGGTAACAGGGCAGCAGGTAAGGTGCAGAGCTGGCACCCGAGGTGTCTAGGTTCCTGACTGCAGGAGGGTACTTGGGGCAATGAGACAACTTGGTGGTAAAGTAGATATCAAAACAGTCACTCCAAATTTTAAAGACATGACCGCGAGGAGCTCAGAAGGCTGTAAGAGTTTCAAAAGGGCTGTTCTTTGTAATGTTTACAGCACCTGTACGGTCTCAGATATGCCTTGGACAAGAGGGCAGGTAAAACGAGGTTCAGTAAACGTATAAAGGATCAACGAGAGGAGAGCCAGTCTCGGGGACCACAATGAGGACAGTGCACGGGACAACCCTCTGAAAGCAGGTCTCGATGAGGAAAGAGGAAGGAACCGTTAGAGAAGACAAAGGCCCCAAATCTCTCCGGGGAGCCGACGTAACCTAAGGAGCCTCAGGGTAGTCAGGAGGCCGGCGGGGAGGTGGGTGGGGAAGGCGGAGCGGTGAAGGCAGGAAGGTGGCTGCGGCATCCCTCGGACTACCTGCCTGCTGGCCCGGCCCGCGTTCAGTGAACACCCGGAGCTCCCGATTACTGGAGGCAGGCTAATGGCGAACTCCGGTTGCCTCCGTTTTCTTCGCCTAAAAGCAATAAAAAGCAGCCAAAACGCTACGTGCGCCGGAAGAAGCGGCGCGCGGAGACCCGCCCCCGCGCCCCGCCGAAGCAAGCCCAGGCCCGCACCGAGAGTGCGCAGCGGCGCCCACCGTTTGCGACGGGCCGGAAAGCAGCGACCGCTGCCAGCGCCGGGCTGAGCCGGGCCGCTATGGGGGTGAGGCGGGAGCGAAACGCTGCCGGGGCAGGGACGCGGCGGCGGCGTGGATCTGGGGTGCGGGAGCTCGCGCCGGGAGAGAGTGAGGGGAGCGGGCCTGCGCTGAAAAGGAGCGGAGAGGCCGCGCTCGTGCCGGGTGGGCGGGCAGGGGCTAGGCGTGGGGCTGCGCAGGCGCGAATAATGCAGGCGCTTTGGCCCTCCCTTTCCTCAGAAAATCGCGCTGCAGCTCAAAGCCACGCTGGAGAACGTCACTAACCTCCGGCCTGTGGGGGAGGACTTCCGGTGGTACCTGAAGGTGCGGCTGCGGGGGCGGGACCCCGACGGGGAGGGGGCGGAGCCCCGAGAGGCTGTGGGCACTTCGAGCTTCCGGGAGGGGGCGCCAGAGGCCGGGCCCGGAAGAAGGTTCCCCTCCTGATCTGTGCTTAACCACTCCATGTTTTTTTCTGGGTAGAATTTTATATTTGCTTTTTAAAATTTATTGGCTAATCCTTAATTGACAGTGTTTTGGGATTCCTTTTGTAATTTTTTTCTTCGTTAAATATTTTACGGTATGTAAATGCTAAACGAAAGGCTGCTTTAATGGATATTGTGATTATTTAGTAAGAAGGATGTTTTCACCTGTTTTATTTGTTGATTGGTTTTATTGTGTGAGAGGACCCCTCTTACCCAAGTAGTTTAAGCCCTTTCACTCTCCCGGATCCCAGAGCTTCTGCTATTTTCCTTGTAGTCTAAATCCCAGCATCCTTCAGTATTTGGCAAAAGCTTCTTCTGTTTCAGGAAGCCTCTGACCACCTTTAATCCCATATATTTTGAAGACGGAGTGCCAGGGCTTATTTGTGGAATTGATGTTCTTTGGTTTCAAAAAGCACAGACACTAGGGAAGGAGACAGAAAAACAGTAACAACACAGGATAAACACTTACACCAGGCACCTGCAGGGCCCGTGGGAAGGCAGGAAGCTCCTAACCTAGCAGCATGGATGGGAGGGGGGCCTGTTGAGACCATCTCTGTACCACATGAGCCTTGAGTCCCCAGCTAACCTGGGCACTTAGAGGAAGCACCATGGCCTGTTCTTCGCCCAGAGGAAGTCTGGTTACGTCCTTGGTGGGGCTGGTTGTAAGGATGAGGTGAGATGGCTGGCAGGAAGGCAGGTTATGAGCCTGCCTTACCCTTCCCTCAGTGTCTGCCTAACTGAACTAATACTCTTTTCCCTCCCAAGATGAAATGTGGCAACTGTGGTGAGATTTCAGAGAAGTGGCAATACATTCGGCTGATGGTAACTGCTCCCCCCCACCACCCCCATACCCACACAAACACATAATCTCTAGGCAGCAATTTGGGGAATCTGTGATCCTAATCTCTCTGGTCTTTGAACCTTGCTTTTTGTGGTTTGGGAGGGCAGGCATTAGTGGGATCAACTGTGCAAATAACAGCCTTCTTTGGGATGTGAGGCAGAGTTCAAAATCAAGGGGAAGCCCTTTCCTTGGTCTTAAGAAACCTCCCCAGGATTCTTGACCTAGCAAGTCGCTCACCCTCTCTGAGTCTTGGTCTCTTCGATTGTATAATAAGTGGTGGGACTGGGTCTCTTCAGGACCTTATGTCTAATTGATATGTGACTAGAGGTTGTGTTTACTCCTTGCTAGGACAGTGTGGCACTGAAGGGAGGCCGTGGCAGCGCCTCCATGGTCCAGAAGTGCAAGCTGTGCGCGAGGGAAAACTCCATTGGTAGGTCAGCCATGAATACTGATCTCTGCCAGGCCAGCCCCTAGCTTCCTGATACCAGACCAAAAGCAGGCTCATGTTACCTGAGAAACCCAAGCTTCTGCATTAGATGCTTTCCCAGAGCCACACCTGGGGACCTGGGGTAGGGCCAAAGTATGGACTCAAGTCAACTTTGTCTTCTGTTTTATGTTTCAGAGATTTTGAGCAGCACCATCAGATCTTACAATGTAAGTTGCCTGCTGTAGTGGCAGGCATGGTGGGATTAAATCCAAGCTAGGAGGCCTGGGTTCTAGAGTTATACTAGTAAGTGCTAGGCTGTGGGAGCTCAGGGGACCTCTGATCCAGCTGGCCATTCAGTTCCCATCATTGGGAGTATTTGCCTTACCTACATCTTCACATGTCTAGTGAGCCCTCTCTGAAACCATGGGGGGAAGAGTTCTTTAAATGGTACCGTCCATCCTTGATATTGTCCATATTATTAGGTAGTTATTCATTACTACATAACAAATTAGTTCAAAGGTGAGAGAGGGTATGTGTGCTTTGGGTCTGTATGTTTAAACAAGGGCATTTAACTTGTATTTATCCATTCCTTATTTGGTATTTTTGAAAATGTCTGATTCATGCCAAACTTCAGCTTTGTCCTGAAGTTAAAGAGAAATCAAATGAGGACTTGCCCTCAAGTAAATCATGATCTAGTGGAAGAGACAGATTAGCAAACAAAAAACAAACTAGGGCCAGCACACACGGTTGGTGTGCAGGAAATGATTTTATTTGTTGTTGTTTTTTTAAATATATTTTTTATTGATTTCAGAGAGGAAGGGAGAGGGAAAGAGAGATAGAAACATCAATGATGAGAATCATTGATTGGCTGCCTCCTGCACGCCCCACTCTGGGGATTGAGCCCGCAACCCAGGCATGTGCCCTTGGCCGGAATTGAACCCAGGACCCTTCAGTCCACAGGCCGATGCTCTACTCACTGAGCCAAACCGGCTAGGGCCAGGAAATGATTTTAGAGTGAGTGACAGGATGAGAGCGAATGTGTAGGCATGATTGGTGTCTCTGGGCCCATGGGTCAGGTAGGCATGAATTTCCTGGCTACACCACCTTGCTCATAGGTGCCTCCTCTACAAGCAAATCTCATTTCAAAGGCTTTAAGATCGCTCCCTGCCTTCACAGCATGGCAGATGGTTAGCAAAAGGCCATAGTTAAGTGTGCTGGGGCTGTTTAGATGATCTGGAGACTTTGTAGCTTAACATTCTTGTTCATATTTGTGGTGTTGGTAATTTTATCTACTAGTTACTGAGGATAGTGTTGGATACTCTGCTGGGTACTTTACACATATTTCAAGTTCTCACAATAAATTTGTAGTGGTTCCTCACCTCTATTTGATAGTCGCAGGCCCAGAAGGGGGAAGTAAGACAGAGCTCTGCCTCACATCTAGGCAGGCTGACCCCAGAGTCCACACTCTTTGTTCTGCAGCATCCATGACCAGGGTCTTATGGGGAGCAGGTGGCTAAGACAGGCTTCTTCCAGAAGGGGGTGATTTGGTCCCAAGCCCCATTCTGGGCTCACAGGGGCAGTAAGGACCTGCTTGGCATGAAGGGTAGGGGCAATGGGGCTATCCTGAGGGCCCATTTGGGCCTACCTCCTCAATCTATTTCCTTTCTAGGTTGAAGACAATGAGAAGTTCAAGACGATAGTAGAGTTTGAGTGCCGGGGCCTTGAACCAGTTGATTTCCAGCCCCAGGTGTGTGTGTCTTCCTGGGAAACCTGTATCTTTGGGGAGGGCATAGAGGAAGTAATAGCAGAACTTTGCTTCCTACAGAGACCATGAACTAGGAATTCTCCTTTGTAAGAATAATAATTATTAAGTGCTACTCTATGTTGGGCACCATGCTGGTCAGTTTTACATGTTTATCTTATTTAACCCTCACAGTCATCCTGTGCAGTTATCCGTACTGTTTTTCAGACAAGGAAAGAATTTCAAAGTTTTGCAACTTGCCCAGGGTGACACAGTTAGAAAGCAAGGGAGCTGTAATTTGAACACAGGTCTGACTCCAGAGTCAGTGCTCATCCCACTTTATTGGAGCGGCATTTTCACCTCACCAGTCTGTGAGATAGGCAGAAGAGATAATAGTACCACCCCGGTGTCATAAATAAGAAAACTAAGGTTCAGAGAGGAAAGCGGCATGCCCAGCTGGTGGATGGTTAGCAAAAGGCTGCAGCTAAGTGTACTTGGGACCATTTGGGTGACCTGAGCCTTTATAGCTTCGATTGTCTTTCAGACAACCTGGTAGTGGAAGGGTTTACCCGGCAGCTCCTGCCTTCTGATCTAGGGCTGTAATTGGAGGAACCACTCTAGTCCCAGGCAGCTGCCAGGCCCTGGAAGCTCAGTAGTTATTCCAGAACAGCTGCCAACACTGCCTCTCTGTGCCCCCTTCCCAAATGTGTTGTGAGAAAAGCCAGTTCCCTGGTCAGGCTCACGTGCCAGACCAGTGCCTCCTTTCCCTCAGACTCACTGCCTTCCTGTCCCTTGCAGGCTGGGTTTGCTGCTGAGGGTGTAGAATCGAGGACAATCTTCAGTGACATTAATCTGCAGGAGAAGGTATGGGACTTGGGGGCCTTGCAGGGTGCTGTAGGGCACGTGGTGGAAATTATCTTCTATGGTGAACAAGACTCATCAATGGAAAGCTGACTGCACATCTTTGTGCATTTTGTTGGTGGTTTTGGTGTATAAGATGGCCCCAAGTTTAACGCGGAAGTTCCACCAAGTGTTCCACATGCATGAAGGCTGGGATGTGCCTGCTAGAGAAAATACATAATAGATAAGCTTTGTTCAGGCATGAGTTATAATGCTGTTGGCTGTGAGTTCAATTTTAATGAATCAACAAGATATTAAAAAGGTGTTTTTAAACAGAATCATACAAGAAACAAGGTTATATGTTGATTGTTTGAAAACAGTGTTGTGCTCAGATGTAAACTCCCATGAGTTTAACCCTGTGTTTTTCCTGGGAGCATTGGGCCATTAGTCACTAAGCCAGCACTGTGGTGACTTTGAAGAACATAACTACCACAAATAATGAGACTTGACTGTATCGCTGGACATAGTAATGCCTTGTTGATAAGGAAACCTTGTGTTCAGGCCTCAAATGAAGGACAAAAACTTCATTCAATTTGCACAGCACATAGTAATAACAGTAACTAGAATTTATTGAGCTTTTATGTGTATCCAGCACTATACTAAGTACTTTTACATGTGTTACCTCATTTGATTCTTTCAACATTCAACATGAAGTCTATTGTTGTCCCTTTTTTTTTTTTAATATATTTTATTGATTTTTTTACAGAGAGGAAGGGAGAGGGATAGAGAGCTAGAAACATTGATGAGAGAGAAACATCGACCAGCTGCCTCTTGCACACCCCCTACCGGGGATGTGCCCGCAACCAATGTACATGCCCTTGACCGGAATCGAACCTGGGACCTTTCAGTCCGCAGACCGACGCTCTATCCACTGAGCCAAACCGGTTTCGGCCTGTTGTGCCTTTTTTTAAAATGGAGAATAGCTCTGAGGATCAGAATGGCTAAGTGACTTGCCAACATCACAAAGCTAGAAGAGCTGGAATTCAGGCCTGAACAGTCTGGCTCTGTTGTAGGTCATACGTGTTCATGCATGGCTGGGTCAGAGCCTGACCTGGGCCTTTTAAATCGCAGTGCTCCACTCCACACTGTCCTAGGCTGCCTGGTGAGGCTAACACTGCCATTTTTCCCCACAGGACTGGACTGACTATGACGAAAAGGCTCAGGAGTCTGTGGGAATTTACGAGGTCACCCACCAGTTTGTGAAGTGCTGAACCCTCTTCCTGCACTTGCCTCTAAGAACTGAGAAGGGACAACCAAGCAGCAGAGCCCACTGAGGCTGGTCACCTCATCCCTTGTCTCCTGGCAGCTGTCTGAGCCCTCACAGGCTGCATGCTGGGCTGTCAGTGTCCCAAGCCCCACCAATAAAGCCCGTTTGTGCTGTACTCATGCACTGAGGTAGTCAGGTAGCAGCCACTCCCTCCACAAATAAGAATTCATATTAGAGGTCTTTCACAGTTTCCTGACACCTTCCCACAATATAGCATCTTACACCTGACTACTTTGCAAACTGTGCAGGAGCACACAGCTTCTGAGGGCTCTTTAGCTCATGAGGAGTGGGCACATCAACCCAGAAAACCAAAAGTGTCAAGGCCAATGGTATGAAATGCAGCTGAGCCTATAGAATGATACCATGAGCCAAATAATCCTGAGCCAAAACACTGCATTGATTAGCTTGGCTTTTAAGTAAATGCAGGCATCTGTCAGCTGGTGTCACTTCATATTCTAGGGATAAAAGGGACTGTAGAGGTCGGCAATCCAGACCTGGCAAGATTCTGCCCTCAAATTCTGGCCAGGTGGTCATTCGGTCTTGGCTCACCTGCTGTGATGGGCTATCTCCTCCCATCACGAAGTCAGTATGAAAGTTCTTATATTAAGTCAGCATCTGTGCCCCGGGGAGCTCCTGGTCCTGGTTCGTCCCTCTGTGGTCACACTTCTGTGTGCTGCCCCCTAGGCAGCCTGTGGCGGTACGAGAGCCCCTACCCAGTGGACAGAGCTGTTTAGTGCAGTTAGGTCCACGAGGCATGCTCATGCCTTCCCACCAGGGAGCCCATTTGGAAAATGTGTTACAAGAGACCTTATTTATCCAGTGTTCTACTGGAGCCAGGAATTCTTTGGAAGTAAAATTAATAGCCTCATTTTCTGCATGGCCCACTGGGAATGGGTCTGCCCCCTCCCAGGCTGGTTGTGGGGCATCCTCCAATTTAAGGTGGCCGTATCCAAGAGGAGAAGAGGTGCCTACCTTGTCCCCTCTCCAGTCTGGCAGCTACTTCTTGTTTCCTCTAGGTCGAATATTCCTGGTTCCCTCTGGGCCTCTTTTTTGTACATGACAACAGCATTTCTTCAGCCCTCGCTCAGCCAGCAGGCCTTCCAGCCCCCTATCCACTGGGTCCAGTCCACTGCCCAGCCTGAAAGCAAATAAGTGGAAGTAACGGGCTGGGTAAGCAGCCTTTCTAGTTTTCAGTCTCTGTACCAGCCAGTGTGTTAAGCTCATAAAGACAAACACTAAAACAATCAATAGTTTTTGTTTATACTTTAAATTGCCTTCTCATCTTTCAGGAGGTAAAAGAATCCAAAAAATCATTGATTAAAGGGAAAATAAAGTAGATTATGTCAGTAGATGCAACAATTAAATTTTATTTCTGCTTCAACAATAAATACACCTGAGTTATTTTTCCAAATCCTACCCTCCTGATCAAATGCCCTTAAAACTGAAATCTCACATCATCTTTTTGATCTAATTCCACTTGGAAATTACATGTTTAGTTTTAAAACCATGATTTTAAAGCTCAGGCTTCACATCATTGGCCGCTGAGGTACCTCATGATTAGTTCCAATAGTCACAGAATAGCACCTACTGGCTACAAAGGCCTCAATTTTCATGTAGATGAAGCAATGGAGGCTTTTAACCTGCCCAGAAGCTAAGTTCTGATGGGTTTGCCTTCCATGGCATCAAACATGTCTTCTAAGGCCTTCTGCACACATTGGAGAAACTCCTGGGCATTGCGGCTTGTGTAGGAGGAGACGTTGCAGCCTATCCAGTTGTCATGAACGGCATACCCAACACCAAAGCCATCAGGGACCACGGGGGCAAAACCACCAATGTTCACTGCTGGGCTGGTCAGTGTGCTAGTGGACAGAATGTTGTGGTTTATCTGCCCATATGCAGGGTCCAGGTACAGCTCAGGCAGGGCAATCCCTTTGGCTGCTGCCAGGTACCGCAGAGCAAATAAGTGTCGATCAAAACCCTGGCCTGTCAGAGACAAAACAAAACACCAGAGTTTCAAAATCGCAGAACTGAAAGAAGCCTTAGTAAACCTTCCACCCATGTAGGAATCCCCTTCAAAACATCCTTGAGTGGAAGGAGGGTCTATCTACCTCTGCATGCACACCTCCAGCTCACTAGCCTCTGGAGCAGTTCATTCTAGAATATTTTCTTAAGAAAAAACTCAACAGCTGAGTCAAAAATGAGCCTAAAATAAAAGTATGATTTTACAAAGTCTGAAACTAAATCAATTTAGTCAAGAAAAGTACATGAGAGCTCTGGACTCAAAAACTAAGATAAAAGCCGCAGTCCAAGTCAAGTGTCAAAGACAATGAGTCAGTAGAACAAAACAAAGAGTTCTAATCTCATCTTTACTGCTAATTTGCTATGTAATCTTGGTCCAGTGGCCTCTATTGCCTACCTATAAAATGGGGAAGGATGAGACCAGAATGTCTTGGAGGTCCCTTCTAGTTCCAGGACTTTTTGCTGCATGAAAGGATTGGGCTATGTGATCCTCCAGGTCCTTTCCAGGTATAAGTTTTTGCGACAAAAAGGCAAAGAAGACAGACACTTAGATTTGGGAACAGCTTCTGAAGTGACCTATTTACAGGGAGCCAACACACTACATCTGAGGTGAAGTAAGAGGGCCTGTGGGCTTAGAAATCCTAAATTGTCTAATGACTAATAAGTACTAGAAAGAATCATGTGTCACAGCTGAAAGTGACCTTCATTGAGGATAACGTTAGATGTATTTCCCCATCCCTGCTTAGGAGAACATTCTGATCCCTAGTGGCTCTCCTGGCTATTCAGACTATTAGGGTAGAAAAAAATAATCATGTGGTAGCTGGCAGATGGATACAATCTAGTGAAGAGGTAGAAATCAGATCTGGGGTAGAATATAGCTGAGGCCTACCCCAGTGCTGAGGGCAACAAGACCCGAGGACATGCTCCCCGTCTCACCCATGGCCGCTTCTTTGGTCAGCTGGCCGTGGTATCTGGAGCACTCGGCCATCATCTGCTTAAGCTCTCCAGCACTGTGCTTGGAAGGTTCCCTGACAAAGGCCTCGGAGCACCTCTTCGTGAAGACGGAGGCGGGGCGGATGGTCTCGGTGCGGCCGTGCTTGAACGCCGCAGTGCTGCAGGACTCGTAGGTGGCCACCGTCTGCCCATATTGCCGCAGAAAGGCCATCTGGAAGGCCAGCTGAGCCACCGAGTCAGGGCTCAGCTTCTGCTTCTTCAAGAATTCTTTGCCTCCTCTCTGAAACTGGATGCAGTCAATGGTGAGGGTTTTCATGGTGGCATCAAACTTTTCCTTAGCAGCAATGATGCCAGTCTTTAAGGCATCGTTCAGCTTGAAGTTGAGCTTCTGCACAGCAGCAGAGGAGTCAGTGCTGGCCGGCTGGCTCTGTGGAGTGATGGCAGGGGCCTGAGTGCTGTCTTTAAACACTTCATTGAAAAACCTGAGCACTGCAACCCCATCGCCCCAAGCATGCTCAAAGTGGACAGCGGCAGTGCCGTCCTTGGCTATAATGAGGTTAAAGGATTTATCATACCAGCGGTTTGTGCCGTCACCGTGCAGCATGGTATGGGACAAGTGGACAAGGTCCTTAATGGGGAAGTCATCTAGGCAGAGACAGAACACAGCAGAGTCTACTTTCCTCAGGGTCTCCTCGTTGCCACCACTCACCAGCTTCTGCCTGAGCTCTGCCCAGATATCTCGGTTCTCACTGGGCAGATATGCCAGTGGAAACTCAGGGGCAGGGCTATTGTCTGAGAGAATGTACTTCAGATGAGCCTGGATTTCAGAGGCGCTCACAATGTTCCCATTTTGATCCAGGACATCAAAGACATAGAAATGTCCTTTTCTAAGGACCAGGAGGTGTCTGGCCTTGTTATCAGTGAAGAGTTCATCCCGACTGGGTCTGGGTAAACGAGTTGAATTGAAAAGCCGGAAATACTGGGACATATCCAGTGGATATGCATTGACCAAGTAGGCACCATACCAAGACAGAGAGGAAGGCACAAAGCGTATGAGTTTCTTAAAGGTATCAGTGTCACTTTTAGCAGGGTTCAAGTGGAACACTTCTGGTTCCAAAAGGCCATCCCGGAGTGTCTTCAGAAACCGGATGGCAGAAACCGTCATGTTGGTCGCCCGGGTGAGCTGTTCATTATACTCAGACTTTGGGTCAGGGTTGAATGCCATAAATGGATTAAAGTTCAGGACAATGGGGTCTCGAGCAGTTAAGTACATATCAAACCAGGGGCCTAAAACATAAAAATAAAAACATAAAAAGTTAATGCAGTCCCTAAAAATAAAACTTGAGAAAGAATAAGTCAGACATATGCAGAAGAAATGACATCACCTCCAGAGGGAGGAATTTCCGGATTATTTTTTTGTTCTGCAATAATTCATGTTATATAAACAGGATCATACACTATTTGGTCTTTTACATCTGGCTTCTATTACTTACGATGTTTTTGAGGTTCATCGATGTTGTAGCACGTAGCAGTTCATTTCTTTTTATTACTGAATAGTGTCCCATTATATAGATATAGCACATTTGTCATCAGCTGATGGACATTTGTGTTGTTTCCACTTTTTGGTTATTATGAATTCTCTTGGGGATATAACTAGGAGTAGAATTGCTGGTCATGTGTTAAACCTTTTGAGGAACTGCTACAGTCTTTTCCAAAGTGCCTGCACCATTATCACCAGCAGTGTATGAGGGTTCCAATTTCTCCACATCCTTGGCAACATTTGTTTGTCTTTTTGATTGGAGCCAGTCTGGTGGGTAACCATTACTGTGGTTTTGATTTGCATTTCCCTAATGTTTATTAATTGCCTTTTTTTCCTTATTCTCTTTCCTTTCTTGACTCTTAAAGGAGTAAAATACAATAACACCTCGCATTTATGCTGGAACAGAATAGTTGTTAATTCCCATACCATCTCCTTAAGTTTCCCTCAGGGACAACATTCACACTTGACTATCTCCCTAATACGGGGGAAAGTCTTCACCATCATTCTGTGTACATTTATGCACTTCCTCTTTTAGGAAATGCTCAAAAAGCAATTAGAAATAACTATGAGTGTATGTGGACCACTCAAACTAGCTCTCCACATTCCAATGGATGTTTTGCTTGTGAAAATTCCAAAAGCAGTATTTTATCAGGAAATGTGTCTTCAATGGAAGCTCCTGCCAGTATTATTAAATATGGGTAAACTCTACCAACAAGGACCATTTTCCATTGGAAGAAATAATTTCCACATGTAAAGCACTGGAGAAAGGATTGATGAATACACATTTATCTCTTATTCATTTGTTGGTCCATTTATTCCATTTCATTCCTTGAGAGTAAGTGTGGAGAATCAGGCCCTGGTCCAGGGATATAGAGAAGAACAGGACATGGACTTTGATTTGGAAGAACTATAGTGAAGGAGACAAACAGAATAAAAACATAATGCAATGCACTAAAATGGTAAGGGAAAAGACATACTGGGGGGTGGGGATATATTTAATGGAAAAAAGACATGAATTTATGCCTCTGATCCCTTCAGTAAATAATTTTAAAGAGACATAAACCAATAAGGCAAAGAAAATGAAAAAAAGCAAATATTACAAGTTGATGCCCTAGCCAGTTTGGCTCAGTGGATAAAGCGTCGGCCTGCAGACTGAAGGGTCCCAGGTTCGATTCCAGTCAAGAGCACAGGCCTGGCTTGCGGGCTTGATCCCCAGTGGGGGGCAGGGCGTGCAGGAGGCAGCCGA
Organism: Cnephaeus nilssonii; assembly: GCF_951640355.1. Taxonomy (NCBI): domain Eukaryota; kingdom Metazoa; phylum Chordata; class Mammalia; order Chiroptera; family Vespertilionidae; genus Cnephaeus; species Cnephaeus nilssonii. The sequence goes on along the minus strand of NC_137078.1, from coordinate 71,071,289 downwards.
TCAATGATTCTCTCATCATTGCTGTTTCTATCTCTCTCCTTCTCCCTTCCTCTCTGAAATCAATAAAAAAAAATTTTTTTAAGTTGAAAAGCATTTAGGTAACTGGTAATGACTAAAGCAGACTCAAGAAACACAACACTAAGTTGAGAGCAGAGAAAGCCAAGAAATAATATTTACAAAGCAGAACCCCTAGAGCAAGCATGTCAAACTCAAAGGCTAACACGGGCCAAATAAAGGAGACATGCAGCCCGAGGACTGCGAGTTTCACATGCTTGCCCTGGAGGGCTCAGGAACTGGCAGCCTAGACATATCTGATTGAAAAGCTATTTAATTAGACCCACACTCCTACACCCCAGATATTCTCTGGCAAAAGTAAAATTGTGGGATATAGATCTGTGGAGATCTCAAGCCTTTTCCTTTATCCCACTTCTACAACACTAGTGACCAGGAAAACACCTCTTGGCAGTTTTCTGGAAAAGCCTTCCCTGGGAGCCTAAAACACAAGCACTAATGTTAGGGACACTCAAGGAACTGATTTAGCCAGATCACATGCAATGAAGCTGTGACAAGCCCCACCCTCATCCACAGAGCTCCCAATAGCTTGTTAATATTTCATCCATATCCAAGACAACAGAGAAGGATAGAAAACACCTGAAAAAAAGAGGGCAAAACAAACAGGAGAAAAGCAACTTGGATACAGACTATGAAGAAAGATGAAAACTTAAAAAAAAAATTCCCAGATAAACTATTAAGCACATGGAAAACTAAACATAAGAAAATATAAAATAATCATTAACTTCAGAGAAAACAAAAAGTTTATCCGGGAAAGAAAATAAACAATCCCAATGTGCTACACAACTCACCTGACAATAGCAATTACATGATCCTAATAGTGTAAATGCGAAATACTAAGCTAAACTTTGTGCAGTGGCAGTATCGTAGCCAATGAGGTTTATCTGAGGCACAATTTTTTTTTTGAGGTGCAATTATTGCTAATTGAAAATAAAATAAATAAATACTACAGCAACTAAAATTACAAATAACTATACCGTGAAAATGAGGGGAAAGGAAATGGGCATGTACACTCTCATATGTGGTGGGGATACAAGAGACTGATAAATTCTAATCTTCTATAGCGAGATGTCAATAGACAATGCCTAACTCAAAAAAAGTTAAATTGCAGTAATATAAATATATAATTTAGAGAATAAGGATACATATTGCAAAAGAATCAGAGAGCAGCTCAAAGTAAGAAGTGGGAAATTAGGGAAGGGTCAGGAAATTGCTGTTTTTCCTAATAAGCCTGGTAGAACTATTTGATTTTTTTAAAATTATGTGTGTGTGTGTATATATATATATATATATATATATATATATATATAACCTTATAAAAAATATAAACTAAGTTAAAGTGCTGTGAAACAGAGGTGGAAGCAACAAACTCTGAATGGAAAGGGAGAAGGACAGAAAGGTTTCATACCAAAAAATCATCCTACCTGGTTCTTTCTTTTCTTTTTTCCATTGAGCATATAATTGGCATAAAAAATTATACCAGTTTCAGGTGCACAATATAATAATCCTATATTTGTATATAGTGATATTATTAAATGATCACCACACTAGTCTAGTTAACATCCATCACCATACACAGTTATATATGTATTTTTCTTATGATGAGAATTTTTAAGATCTACACTCTTAGCGACTTTATAATACAGTATTATGAACTATCGTCATCATGTTGTACCTTACATCCCCATCACTTATTTATTTTACAACTGGAAGTTTGTACCTTTTGATCCCCTTCACCCACATCAACCAACCCCCGCCTCTGACAATCACCGTACCTGAGTCTTCAAAGAAATTTCCAGGTAACAATGGCAGTGTAAACAACATGGATGAAGGCACAGAAGAATGAAGGAATTAATGGGTTGAGGGATCTAGAATGATACACGTAGGGACTTAATCCTGCATGCATCCTTTTTAGACAGACCAATAATTAGGTTCTGCCTTGATTCCATCTATACAGGAAGCAAGCGGTTGCTCTTGCAGGCGTCCTCAAACTACGGCCCACGGGCCACATGCAGGTGTTTTTGCCGTTTTGTTTTTTTACTTCAAAATAAGATATGTGCAGTGTGCATAGGAATTTGTTCATAGTTTTTTTTAAACTATAGTCCGGCCCTCCAAGAGTCTGAGGGACAGTGAACTGGCCCCCTGTTTAAAAAGTTTGAGGACCCCTGCTCTTAAGCATGAATTCAGTCAACATCTTAGTGAAGGAGGAACTCACTCAGCCTTAATGTTTACCTCAGGAGGAGAGGATGACACATTATTTCACTGCTGTCTCTCCAAAAGTATTTTCGAGACCAAAACAGGAGAGAGCTACCTTACTTTCAATTATGGAGGGCTCTGAGACAAATTACACCCGCAGCCCAACCTCCCTACCTGAAATGTAGCTCGTGTGTTTATTCTGCTTGTCCTGAGCAACCAGCTGATCGTGCAATTCTTTTCCAATCCCATTTTCAAAATTCTTGCAAAATTCTTCTGTTTTCCTGAAATGTTTGAGAAAAGAGAATCAAATAATGGCAGAAAATACATGATTTTTAGATTCATGGCCCAAAACTCATACACCGAGCTTTGAGTCCCCAATAGTATATCCCTAGGACCTAGGACTGAGATCAGAACAAGAATAAATCTAAAATGAATAAGTCTAGGATATGTTTTTCAAATAACTGGGAAGATCAATCAACATCTCATAAAACTAACTGTAATCTGGGAGGCAGTTTGGCATGGAGAAAAGGACATAAGCTTTGGGGTAAAAAAGAGCTAAGTTTGAATTCTAGCTCTGTCGCTTTCAAACAGTGTGACCTTAAACAAGTTACTTGATCTGACTTTCAGTTTCTTCATGTGTAAAATAGAGATAATATATCACCTTATAAGATTAAAACATATTTATAAAGCTAAGGATTTAGGATAGTTTGAAATATAATATTTAGTAACTGGTAGCTATTAAATTATTACCATCTCAAGAGAAGCTTCAAGTGACTAATAAGGAATACTTGAAAGTACAGGACTAGATTATGAACAGTTCATCTATGTTTTTCCATCACTGTCCAGTGAAGGATTTTGTTATTTTAATGACAATGCCCATTATCTGCATGAAAAATTCTCATCATGGATAAAGAGGACTACAGTAGGATGTAAGATCTTAATGCAACTCACTTTTTGGCAATAGCCAGTATTATTTTCCGATTCCATGCTGTATTAGTTTTCCTAGGACTGCCATGACAAAGTAGCACAAACTGGATAGCTTAAAACAATAGGAATTTATTCTCTCATAGTTCTGGAGGCTAGAAGTACAAGGTATTAACAGGACTGTTTTCTCTCAAAGACTCTTGGGGAGAATGTATTCCATGCCTTCCTCTTAGTTTCTGGTGTCACCAGCTATCCTCGGCATTCCTTGGTTTGTTGGCATACTTCAATCTCTGCCTCCATCATCACATGGCTGTCTCTGTGCCTCCTCTTCTTATAAGAATATCAGTCTCCTTGGATTAAAGAAGACTCCAGTATGATCTCATCTTTTTTTTTTAATCCTCACTCTAGGACAGCAGTTGCCAACCTTTTGGACCTCACGGACCACCGGTTGGCGACCGCTGCTCTAGGATATGTTATTATTGATTTTAGAGAGAGAGGAAGAAAGAGGGAGAGAGATATCGATGTGAGAAACATTGATTGGTTGCCTCCCATATGTGCCGAGACCATGGATTGAACCCACAACCTGTGTATGTGCCCTGACTGGAAATTAAACCCACAACCTTTCCATGCACAGGATGTTGCTCCAACCCAGCCACACTGGTCAGGACTGATCTCATCTTAATTACATCTGTAACATGCTTACTTCTAAATAAGGTCATATACTGAGGTTCCAAACAGAGCATGAATTTTGGGGCACACTATCCAATTCAGTACACATGCTCACCAAGGAAACTTCAGGTCTGCCATATGCTCTCCTCAATGTACCTCCCTACCAGGAGCACATGCCTTCTGCAAATGACCAGCACCAGCTGGCCTCCCAGGTACTCCTACCAGGATACAGTACAAACTTCTCATTCTGGCTTATAAACCATCACCTGTAGAGTCTGGTTGGAGAGACTTGGTCAGCCCTTCATCAGGTTCCTGGAGACCCAATCTAATCACAGATACTTCCTGAAGCAGTCTACCATTATTTGTCAGCTTCTCTTGAACCACCCAACCATGGTCATTCAGGGTTCTCAGCATTTACCTGAACTGCCCATCATCCAAGAGAGGCTTCTGTGCACTGAGGTATCTTCTAATGGTGTCTTCAAGTTTGGGAACAGGCAGCCTGAGGAGAAAGCAAGGTCCATGTAGGTGACAATATGTGAAACAGGTTAATTAGCTTCACAACCCAAACTAATCCTATATAATAAAGAGGTGATATGCAAATTAACCCTCACAAGATGGCTTCCTACAACCAGGCCAGCAGGGGGGTTAGTGAGGGACGACCAAACAACTGAACAAGCAGGCTGCGTGGGGCAACCAGGCCGGTGGGGGGGACTGTGAGGGACGACCAAACAACTGAACAAGCAGGCTGCGCAGGGCGACCAGGCCGGTGGGGGGGGACCGTAAGGGATGACCAAACGACTGAACAATCAGGCTGCGTGGGGCGACCAGGCCGGTGGGGGGACCATGAGGGGCGACCAGGCTGGCTGGGGGGGGCAGTTGGGGGCAACCAGGCCAGCAGGGGGGGCAGTAAGGGGTGACCAGGCCAGCAGGGGGTGGGGATAGTTAGGAGCGACCAGGCCAGCAGAGAGGGGGAAGTTGGGGGCAACCTGGCCGACAGCAGGGGGCAGTTAGGAACTATCAGGCTGGCGGGGTGGGAGGCAGTTAGGGGCAACCAAGCAGGCAGGCTAGGATCCAGTGGTCCAGAATTGTGAGAGGGATGTCTGACTGCTGGTTTAGGCCCTAAACCGTCAGTCAGACATCCCCCACGGGGTCCCAGATTGGAGAGGGTGCAGGCTGGGCTGAGGGGGACCACCCCCATGCACAAATTTCATGCACCGGGCCTCTAGTAAACTAATAACTGATAACTACCTTCCAAAAAAACCAACAATGGGAAGCCACAGACAAATCAGAATTGATGGATTTACTAATGTAAATATCAATGATAACTATATTTTTAAGTAAAATAATTTTAATGTATTAATTATGAATTTCATAAGCTAAATTAGTAAATATACTAATAGATTCAAAATGGGGAAGCATAAGGTTCCCCAAACCTTTCAGTTTCCTGGTTACAACTACAATACCTGTATTGGAACTGATTTGAATTCTACCCTTAGTTTGAAATGAATTTTTCTCCCCCAAGATTAAAAAAAAAAGTTCTATTTTTAAATGTGCTTGTGTATTGTACAACAGAGATTCTTACAAAAGTGAAACACAGGTCTGTCCAAGGGCCAGCCAAATATGCGGTCGACAATCAAGCCATGCCCAGCCACCAGGAATCCTGTGAGGAAGAGCTAGATCTTCCTATGTGCTATTTATTCATCATTCTCTACCAGTAGATTTCTAGGAAAAGCTATGGTGATGAAGTTACTGGTCCATATTGAAATTAAAACACATGGACAGTATGGTGAGGTGTTCTTTCTTTTTCATGTCAATAATTTTATTGAAAGACTAGAGGCCCCTTGCAGGAAGATTCCTGCAATAGGGCTTCCTGATGTGGTCTCCGCTGCCCCGCCTGCTTCCCTCCCTTCTCCGCAGCCCCGCTGGCTTCCCTTCCTTCTCCGCCACCCCGCTTGCTTGCTTCTCCACTTCGCTCCCTTCTGCAGCGCTTGGCTTCTTTCTACACTGTCTTCAGTCTTTGCTCTGGCCTGGATATGCAAATCAGCTGCCATCTTAGTTGGGTTAATTTGCATACTCGCCCTTATTGGCTGGTGGGCATGGCTTGTGGGTGTAGCCAAGGTACGGTCAATTTGCATGTTTATCTTTTATTGAGAGGATATATCCCCTGGTACCAAAACTTAATTTGTTAGGTTATCTCTGCCAACTCAAATTAACAATGATATATTCAAATTATCTAAATATAGCAGCCATTTAGGAAAACTGGACAGTTATCCGTAAAATGTAGCTTGAACCATCAGAAGTGAAATGATGGCCATCTAAAAAGCAGGAAGCAGGCCCTTACCAGATACTTAATCTGCCAGTACTTCGATCTGGGACTTCCTAACCTCCAAAACCTTTAGGAATAAATCTCTATTGTTTATGTCACCCAGTCTATAGCCACCCAAATGGACCATGAGAGGCAGCCTGAATTCAAAATGACACTTCAGTCACAGTCTGACTGTTCTTGTTGGGATAACTTACATTAGAAATACCCAGCTGAGATCTGTCAACCTCATGAATTATCTATCCTATATAATAAAAGGCTAATATGCAAATCGACCTAACAGCAGAAAGACATGTTGCTATGATACATACTGATCACCAGGGGGCAGACGCTCAACACAGGAGCTGCCCCCTGGTGGTCATTGCGCCAGAAGCCGGGCTCACAGGGAGCAGGCCTAAGCTGTCAGTCAGACATTCCATGAGGGCTCCCAGACTGCGAGAGGGCACAGGCCGAGCTAAGGGAACCCCCCCCCCCCGAGTGCAGGAATGTCGTGCACTGGGTCTCTAGTATATATATATAAAATAGAGAAATATGCAAATTAGGTCAGGATGCCCTAATGGTCACTACCAGCTCAGGAGGAGGGGCCGGGCGTGGCCCTGAGCCTGAGAGAAGAACACACAGCGGCACCTGCTCCAAGCCTCTGTGGCACGGCCGGGGGCAGGCCCCCAATGGACACACACACACACACACACACACATACAGCGCCTGCTCTGGGCCTCCCCAAACAAGTACAGACACACACGTGTCCACTGGGCAGGCCCCCAGTGGACATGTACAGACACACACACACACACACACACACAGCGCCTGCTCTGGGCCTCCCCGAACAAGTACAGACACACACGTGTCCACTGGGCAGGCCCCCAGCGGACATGTACAGACACACACACACACACACACACACACACACACACAGCGCCTGCTCTGAGCCTCCACAGCAAGGCTGGGGGCAGACTCCCAGCGGACACGTGTGGACACACACACACACACACACACACACACACACACACACGGGGCGCCTGCTCCGAGCCTCCGCAGCACAGTCTGACATGCCCTCATCCTTCTCCCTATCTCATATCCTGGAATTATTGTTCCTTATTTTGACAGTCACTGGAGTGAACCAAGTAGCACCATCACATCCCAGTTAAAAGATCATCAATCACAGGGAAACTACACTTTCACTTCATCTCAGCCACTATTTCCAAGGCTGTACTCTGAACCTTATCCCACTTATAACTGCTAACATCAGAAATCACAGCTTGGCCCTGGCCAGCGGGCTCAGTGGTTAGAGTGTCCACCTGCCCACTGAAGGATCTCAGGTTCAAGGGTACAAACCTGGGTTGCAGGTTCGATCCTCAGCCCTGTTCAGGGCAGGTGCAGGAGACAACCAATTTATGTGCTTCTCTCACATCGATGTCTCTTTCTCTTTGTCTGTCTCTGTCTCTCTCTTCTCTCTCTCTCAAAATCAATGGAAAAATATTCTCTAGGGAGGATTAACAAACAAAAAAATAAATCATAGCATGTTGTCCCTGATGTCCTATTATATGATTTTTTTTTTCCTGACCTATCAATGATCTCCTCCTCCTCCTCCCCGTTCATATTATTCTTTGCATAGGCTGGGCTGTGGGTTCACCTGCATCAGAGGAGAAACAGAGCCCCCACTAGGTATTTCAAACAGATAGAATTTAATTGGGAACTGGTTACCAAAGGGTTGGAAAGGAAAGGCTAGAAGAGAGAGAGAAAAAAAAGTGAAGTTAGAGATTAATAGCTACAGGAAGCCATTCTCACTCTCATGGATGAAGGAGCCAGACCATGCCCTGCTGAGGCTGCTGAGAACTTGCTGCTGCCATTGGAACGGTGCTGCCAAGGAAGACAGCAGCCTGCGGACTGCACTGCCCCCACCCCCGCCCCCGCCCCCACCCTTGCCCCTGCTGAGCCCAGTGAGGAGCAGAGTGGAGCTTCTCCACTGCGTCCATGCTCCGCAGTGAGAAGGTAGCTGCCAGGGCATCTAGGAAACAGTTTTCCCTGAACTACAAGAAAGCACAGAAGGGCATAGATGGGGCTCTGAGCCAACAGACAAAACCTATCCTTTGCCTATTTGGCATTTATTCTCACCCTTTACCCTATATTAAACTTCCAGGAACAATAGCAGGGTCACACAAATACCCCTTAAATAATTGAAGATGCTGTCACTTTCCCAAAAGAGAGGCACAAGGTCTCATCCGTCATTATTTCCATCTCTAGGTGATCTGCTCCCATTGGAATTTTCTTAGAATAAAGGTAATCATCAGTAACATTTCTTATCTATAATAATAAAAGTATAATATGCTAATTAGACTGGACAGCCGAATGACCTTCCAGACATCATTCCAGATGTCCTTCTGGACGAAGCTGTGGCAGTGGGGGGCGAGGCAGAGGCAGAGGCAGAGGCAGTAGGGGTGGAGCAGTTAGGGGTGATGAGGCAGGCAGACAGAGTGGTTAGGGGTGATCAGGCAGGCAGGCAGAGGGGGTTAGGGAAGATGAGGCAGGCAGGCAGAATGGTTAGGGGTGATCAGGCAGGCAAGGAGAGTGGTTAGGGGTGATCAGGCAGGCAGGCAGGCGAGCAGTTAGGAGCCAGTGATCCCGGATTGTGAGAGGGTGCAGGCTGGGCTGAGGGACCGCCCCCTCCCCTGCACAAATTTCGTGCAGCAGGACTCTAGTCTTACATAATAAAATAATTTTTTCAGGTACAAAAAAAAAAAGATTAAAACCTTACTATAAATAAGATATACTGTGGTTCTTCAGTTTATTTTCAATGCACACTCATCCAAAAAAAAAAAGGTGTAAAAAGTAAATCTGAATTATTTATAGCCATTATGAACTTAGGCTGAACTGAATAACCATTCATGACACTTTAAAACTGTAGATCCCCTTACATTGGTGGACTTACAAAGAAAATCCCAAATACTAGCTCAACTACCTAATAATTACAAAGTTACCCACTCACTTTTCTCAAGACTTTGTTTTGATACAGAAGGAACATTAATGAAATTTTACCTTCTTTTTAAACAAAATTCTAAATTAGAGGCAATGGCAGTTTTGTAAAAACAGTGCTTATTAAAAATTCTGGAGTGTTAACTCTAGCCTGAACTTACTTTAGTGGGGAAGTTTTCAGAGTGATGATTTATATCTTAGTCTCCTCAGAACTTCCAGTTTATATTATGAAATTAACTGTCCAGTATATATCAACACAGCCCTTTAAAAATAACACCTAACTGAGCACTGTTTATGCCTGGTTTTCTCTAATTCTGAGGTGGCAGCCAAGCACCCCCTCTCTGAAGAGTGCAGGGTTGCTATTAATCACGTGGCATCTTATGAACTGCACATCAGTGATGCTTGTTTATCTGTGGCCTGTTATTACATTGAAGGCTCAGAAGAACCTCGTTTTGCTACATTCTTTGAAAATCAAGCTGAGGTGAAGAGGGAACATGAAAAGCAATTCCTAAGATACCTAAGAGAATGTGAGCGAAATCTGCCTTCCGGTGACTGAGGCCTGAGATAGATAGCTGGGGAACCGGCATGCAAGCTCTAGAGTCTGCTCTGGAACTGGAGAACTAGTTAACCAAGCTCCTTCCAGCCGTGAAGGCCAGAGCTTCTGCCAACAATGACACTAATTCTTGTGCTTCAGGGGAAAGTACCTGGAGGAACAGAAGAGTAACACAAACTACCTGCTACGCCAGCTTGTATATCACAAGGAATTAGAAAATCAGGCCCAGGAGGAGGAAGACGAATTGGAAAAGCCTGCTGAAGTGTCAGCTGAATAGACCCAACATCTGGAGGCAACAAAGCGAGTCTTCCCATTGTACTAGGCCCCAAAACCAGCTCCTTAAGAATCTTAATCGTCTCCATTCGTCAGAAGACTGCTTTCCTTCATTGGTGTATGTACAAATAAATCTGCTTTTGCATTATAAAAACAATTAAAAATATTAACACCCAACTGAATTGAACACCTAAAAATAATTAAAATGGTGAATTTTATATTATGTATATTCTACCACACTAAAAAAAGAGCAAAGAAAAAACAGTAACATCTAAAAAACAAGCTAATGCTGGTGCAAGGGTTCCCAGAAAAAAGTGAGTCCACGGCCACTTGGTCAATAGGCAGCAGTAATACCACAGGAATGAGAGGGAGCGAGGTCCAGTTGGACCTCTTAGTACAAAGGGACCACCCCTGCCAACTAATTGGGACCGATCCCTATTTCAGGCATCTTATCTCACAGTAGCCCGATGAACTGTGTGTCCCATTGCTACCTTACAGGGAAGAGCTGTGGCTCAAAGAAGGTAACGGAATTGCCTTAAGTTACAGAGTGTAAGATCCAGACTCTGAAACCAAGTTCTACCAGACTTCGAAGCCAGGGCTTTTCACCAAGTGTGACATCAAAACGAGTGTCAAAGATAACACATTTTACCAGTCTAGGATCTCAGAGGTAAAAGGGATCTTATTTTATCTAAACTCCACTTTACAGCTGAGCTAATGAAGGCCCTGGGGTGGGGGGTGGGGGGAGGAGCTCTTGTTTAAAGTTACACATAGGTGATGGCTCAGTGCCACTGTTTGTAGCTTCAGATTCCTACAGATTTTTGTACTGTGGGTTGGAGAAAATGATCTTGAATATTCTCCCCAGCTTTCCAATTCTAAAACAGAGACGATCCCTCTGATATGGGAAGTCAAGGATCCATGTGCAGCTGGGCTTGGCAAAGGCAGACAGGTTCTGTCATTCCTCACCTTTGCCCCACTTACAGGCTCAGCCCACACACAGGCTGTCAGGAGGAGGTGTGTCCCAGGCCTCTCCCACAGGCAGAGACCCCTTTCCTTCCTCTCCCCCTACCTCTGGCCAAATTTAAACGAAGGGTTGGGGCTAGATAATCTCGTTTTAATTTGTTTAGATGTCTGCACTCTGTAATTTTGCAAGCATCACCTCGGATGATTTTCCTGAGAGGGTGGGGGTGGGCAGTGTTGGCAATGGGTTCAGGGGTTCCTGGATGTGAAGAAAAACAGCGGTTGGGGGTGATGCCGGCGATGCAATCTTTGTTCTATTCATGTGGTGGGGAACACTGGCCTCCAGCCCCTGGACTAGGAGAGTCCTGATGGCAGTTTGGAGAGAGGACAATCTTTGATAAAAAATTGAAATGTGGCACCAGGAACTAACTGGTGACTAGAGAAGGTTAAATCTGATTTTAGAGGGTGAAGGAATTGGGGGAAATTTCCCATATGGGAGACGGAGATCGGGCAGCTCGGATGAAGGCTGGGAAGGTGGGGAAACTGGAAACTGAGGGGAAGAAAATGCTGGGTGAGGGAAAGGGAAAGATGTATTGGACTGTTTTTTCTTTCTTTTTTGTTATTTATAAGAAAAAGTTTATTAGAAAGTTACAGAGGCAAAAGGGCCCTTGGGATTTAGGAGAGAGAAGGGTCAAGGTGGGGAGCCTGGGAGGAGGGAGGGGGAGGGGAAAGTGCACAGGGGCCGCTTTCCTAGGGGAGTAGGTTCTAGGTGGAAGGTCCGCGGTCGTTTCTGGGGAGGAGGAGTGGAGAGGGTTGGATGGACTCTGGATCTAACCTGAGCTAAGGCTCCGGAGGGGTTTTGAGGGTGGTGCCTAGAATCCTGTGACGGTGGGCTGAAGTGGCTTGGGGTAATGTGGGTTAGGGGGATATTTTAGGGGGAGTGTTGAGGAAGATTTGATGGTGGTGAAAGGTTTTCGGGTGAAGACTGGGCCTAGAATGCTGAGGACTTGGGGGCGAGTAAGATGGACACGCGAGTGTGCGTGGGGGCTGCTGGGGGGCTGAAAGGGCAGAGTCCTGTTGGCATGGGAGTGGGCCGAGGGTTCTGAGTCACGGTGATGAAGAAGAGGGGGTGTTGGGGGGACTGAAGGAGGGTAACTCTTAATGCATCAGAAGTTGGCCTGTCCATATTCTGGGCAGGAATGTGGGGCGGGCATGAAAGCACCTCGGGGAACACCGTGGATATTTTTCAGGGGGAAATGTGAGGAACCCTTAGGGTTTCTGGCTGGAAGCTGAGTTGCCGGAGAGCGTTCGAGAAGGTTCAAGCCGGAGAATCAGGGAGCCACGGGGCGTTCTCAGATAGAATTTGCGCGTCGGGAGGTTCCTGTGCCAAGAGATCCTGACAGTCACAGGATTTCCGGGGGCGGGAGGGCGCCCCAGGTGGGAGCGGGGCAGACGCGGTTCCGTAGGAGCCGTGAGCGCCGGGGTAAGACTGGGGCCGACCCCGGGCGGGCGGCGGGCGGCGGGCGGCGGCCGGGCTCACCTGGGCAGGCTGTCCTGGAAGTGCATGGTGGGCACAATGCTGCGCTGCAGGTACTGGCCGGGCCCGGAGCCGGCGCTCAGGGGCCGCCGGGGGGCTCCCGGGCCGACGGCAGGGACCCGGGGCCAAGCGCGCAGCAGCAGGCGGGCCACCATCGTCCCCGGAGGCTGCGGCCGCGGGACGCCGAGTGCGGGGACCTCTGTGGGGCAGGGAAAAGCCCTCCCTCCTCAGCCCCGGGACGGACGCAGCGTCAGTCCGGGACTCCGGCCCAGTTCCCGTCCGTCCGCAGAGCCACTTCCGGTCCCGCCCACGGAAGGCTCCGCCCACAGCCTGGCCCCGCCCACCGGCTCCAGAGCTCAGAGGGTCTAGCCCACTGCCCGGTGGGCACCGTGCCACCTCCCGGCTCTGCTGGTCCGAGTGCCCATCGCGAGGCGGCGGGAAACGGAGCTCTGAAACCACTCTCTTCTCCTTTGACTGGAGCAAGATAGGAACTAGAGCTGGAGAAAAGCCGGGAAAAGCTCTTGGAATCGAATACACCTAAATTTGATCCAGACTCTGCCCCTGGGAGACGGTGGGCAAAATGTTAAACCTGTTTCCTCCCCTGTGAACTAGAGATCACGATCGTTCAGGAAATGAGTTAACCGGGTACGGACAGTGCTGGCGCTATAGGCAGTAAACGGTGACGGTTGTTGTTAGCAACCTGTTAACGTTTACCCGGCAGATGTCTGGCATGATGGATGCCGCACAGCTGCCCGGCGAGCTCACCTGAGCGGGAATTAGAGAAAATGTGTGCCAAAGCCAGAAACCATGGAGTCTCCCATCCAGCCACCTCTAATGCGCAGGAAGATCCTTAGAGCACGATTCCCTTCGGCGTGAACACTTTTCTCAGGTTGAACAATCCCAAAGGCAGGAAGCTCGGCCTCTGGCTGCCGGGAGTCTTCCGTGATCCGTGGACTACGTGAAGCTGCCTGTCACCACCACACATCACCTCCAAGTTTCCTTGCAACTCTGACTTTAAGATTATACAACTTGACCACAGATTCATCATTTCTCAACCATCACAAAAACAACGCGGCCACGTGTTAATCCCTGCTGTCAGCTGCAGCATTAAATAAGCTCTGCTCCCATTTTACAGAAGAAAGGGAAGTATCAAAATGCATTGCGTCATGCTGTCTGGCTTGAGGTACAGAATTCCATTCTGGAAACAGCCCTCCCTTAGCTCCAGCTCTCTATCATGGCCTTGTGGGTTTGAGGTACCAAATACATCTGGTCTGGCTCATAACTAGCTAAGCAGAGCCAGGAGCCAGAGCACCCTGGAAAAAGCACTGGACTGGGAGTCAAGAGACCTGACTTTTTGTTGTTGTTGTTTTTAAGATATATTTTATTGATTTTTTACAGAGAGAGAGGGAGAAGGATAGAGAGTTAGAAACATCGATGAAAGAGAAACATCGATCAGCTGCCTCCTGCACACCTCCTACGGGGGATGTGCCCACAACCAAGGTACATGCCCTTGACTGGAATCGAACCTGGGACCTTTCAGTCCTCAGGCCAACGCTCTATCCACTGAGCCAAACCAGTTAGGGTGAGACCTGAGTTTTTATCTCAGCTCTGTCCTTGTCTAGTTAGGTAACTCCTGGTTCAATAGGAACGTCACTAGCCAGCTCTTTCATTCACTCCGTGGTGACTATCAATACTTAAGACCTGAACCTGAAACTTAAAAATGCTGAATATCTAATCTTCACTTGACAGGAGAACAGACAGAGCTGACCCAAATCTAAAGCATCAGTGCCAATTGCCTGCAGTGTATAGGGTAGGAGGGAGAATATCAAATCCTTTAGAAAAAAATCACTCCACCAAATCCAGACAGTTTTTAAAGGCTTGAAACCTGAGGCAAACATCAGGAGCTATGGAGAACTAAGGGCACCTGAGGGCCTGGCAGAAAGTGGACCCAGTAGAAGAGCAGTGGCTCAATTCTAGAGACAAAGGGCCAAGGAATAGTGCCTATCCAGTATAACAGCTAAAAGAGGGGCTCAAAAGCCTTCTGTGGGTGCATGGCTGACAGGAACAAATCTAACCCCTCAAGCCAGTGCCCAAGGCCTTCTAATTCTGACTCCCACCTGCTCCTCCACTTCCCATCATATCACCCTAAGTACCCTATGCCACAGTAACACTTGAACTACTCAAAATCCCCAGAAATTGTCCTTACTCCATGCCAGCCCCCTTTTTTTCAGCTGAGCCTCTGTCTGGGATGTTCTTTTCATGCATCTATGCCTAGTACACTCCGACATCCTTCAAACCCCATTTTAAAATGTACAACCTCTCCAAAGTCTTCCTTAACCCTTATCCTTGCTCCTTCCCACAAAAACAAATTCCTCCCTCCCGGATGCCACAGCACTTTTCATATCACTGTTATATATGTAAAACATAACTATGATTTTATGATTTATTTAAGTATCAGTTCATCTCTCACAATAAACTTTGAGGCTCTCCAAGGCAAGAATCTTGTTTTCATTTATGTACCCAGCTGTGTAGCACAGGGCCTATCTTGGATTGGTGCTTTCCTTTTTCCGTGGGAAGGCCCTGGTGCCTATAGCACATGGAGGATAACTATAACCTGGAAGACCAGAAATACCACATTTTACTGTGGAAGGGTCAAGAACGTCCCTCTACTTAGAGAAAAATTCTGAAGGATAAATTGTTTGTGTTTAAGTAATCACAGAGTTCTGCTCTGTTTCAAATTAACTCTGATAAATCAGAACATGGTGGCCAGGTTAAAGTAATATCCTTATTAAAAACCAAAGTTCTTAAAGAAATAAACTAACTAGATAGCAGAAGAGTTCAGATGTCAATTAAAAAGAGACCCAGTTGATTAAGGATGAACAAAGACAACAAATGTGAACACCAAAATAATCAGAGAAATGACAGGAACTAGTGCTGAGAGTTGGCCTGGCAGTTTCAAGTTGTCTGGTTCTACTAGATCTTACCTGGACCAAGTATTGCTTGAACTAAGGAAACATATGAGCCAGGCCTCAAAAAGTGCTGCCTGACTTAATGCAATTTGTCGTAATGAACTCCAAACTTTTAAAGAGAAACTGAGTATGTGAGAAAATATTTAAATACGAAACAGTGAAACCAACGCGTAAAAAATGCTCTCTCTCCCTGCCCCATTGTGATGGTTGATTTTGTGTCAACCTGACTGGGCTAAGGGATGCTCAGACAGCTGATAAAACATTGTTTGGGATGTGTTGTGAGGGTGTTTCTGGGAGAGATCAGCATTTGAACTGGTAGACACTGAATAAAGAGATTGCCCTCATAGTGCAGTGGGCACCATCCAATCCATGAGGGCCTGAAAAGAACCAAAAGGAGGGGGAAGGGCGAATTTGCTGGCTTGAGCTGGGACATAATCGGCACTCCTGGCTCTTGGCTTCTGGGTTTGGAGTGAAGCTTTCCTGAGCCTCCGGCTGTTCTTATCTAGTTGGGTAATCCCTGGTTCAACAGGAAGGTCACCAGCCAGCTCTGACACTCATTCAGTGGTGACTACAAATCCTTACGACCGGAACATGAAACTCGGGGCTTTCCTGGGCCTCCAGCCTGCACATGGACTTCTCAGCCTCTATAATCTTGTGAGCCAGTTCCTCATAATAAATCTCTATCCACCTACCTCCTATCAGTTCTGTTTCTCTAGAGAGCCTTGACTAATACATAAAAAAAAAACTTTTAAAATTCACTCATAGATATATTAGATGTTTGATTAAATCCATCCATGAGGAATTCATGGTATGTGAAAAAATATCTATTCCTTTTAACTTACAGCGAACCTGATTTCACTTTTTGAAGCATTACGTAGAACTGTTGGAGAAAAAGAACTAATGGCTAGAGCATAGCAAGTTTACTGCATGAAAGCTTGGAATTTAATTTGAGGGGTGTGAAGAACCAAGTTCATGCATCTCAGACATGGCTTCTGGTCATCTGAGGTGGTCTGGTCACCTGAGCTGGCAGGCTTCTGGATCCTGGTTGCAATGATGCAATGGAGAATGGGGCTGTGAAGTGGGGGGCAGGGGGTACACAGATTTTACCCACAGCTCAGAACACCTCCTGGGGGAAGCACCGGCCCCTCTCTGGACCCTGTGACAATAGATTCCTTACTTCTGCTGTACTCCTGTGTGTACTCAGCTCTTCCAGTGATCAAGGTCAATCTCAACTCCAGCATCCTCCAACTATCACCATTTTCACTCATAGACTTCTTTGATGAGGGCAGGCCTCTCCACCTACACCCCAAGTCAGCACTGGGCAGACAGAGGGCAACTCTCAAGCCACAAAAATAATGGCCTGGTCAAGTTTACAACGTGTGATGGATTATTATAAAACACCATTTTCCAATGGACACTTTTGTTTCCCCACTGGGTCCTCGGGCCCCAGTTCTCTTTGTGCCTCTTTACCAATTGCAGTGGGCAAAGAACCTTAGTAGGAATATGTGGGAGAGAGAGAGAGAGAGAGAGAGAGAGAGAGAGAGAGAGAGAGAGAGAGAGAGAAAGAGAGAGAGAGAGAGAGAGAACACATGCACTAGTACTCTCTGGGTTAGTTAAAAACTTCACAGAATGCAACCACACAGAAACTTCAGTTCAAGTGTTTAAAGATTGTACTATGAAAGAATAAACAATATCAAAAGGAACTGATGTAAAAAAAAATTGGTAGTGATTTAAAAATCACACACAAGCCCTGACCGGTTTGGCTCAGTGGATAGAGCATTGGCCTGCGGACTGAAAGGTCCCAGATTCGATTCTGGTCAAGGGCATATACCTTGGTTGCAGGCACATCCCCAGTAGGAGGTGTACAGGAGGCAGCTGATAGATGTTTCTCTCTCATCGATGTTTTTAACTTTCTATCCCTCTCCCTTCCTCTCTGTAAAAAATAAAATATATTTTTAAAAAATCACACACAACTCCCAGATCTATGGTGACAAGATCAGTGCTTCTTTTATTTAATCCTGAGGATATGCTTGTTGATTTTAGAGAAAGGAAGTGGGGGGCGGGGGGAAAAGAAATATTGATGTGAGAGAGAAACATTGATCGGTTGCCTCCCATATGTGCCCTGACCACGGATGGAACCCACAACCTAGGTATGTGCCCTGACCTGGAATCAAACCTGCAACCTTTTTGGTGCATAGAATGACGCTCAACCAACTGAGCCACCCGGCCAGGGCGAGATCAGTTACCCAGAGGCAATGGAAAGATCCCCATAAAAAATGATGAGCATCTGTATACAGACCAATAAAAGTATGGCCTGTAGGACAATTTAGGTTTGAAATAAAAGAAGCGGCTGGTCGATATAAACATTCTCATTATTCACCATCAACAGAGTTATCTGAGAAAGGCTAAAGCAACAGACCCCTGGAGAGGTAAGAAGGATGAATACAAACAGCTGTTAGGGTACCAATCTGTCTATATCATGTAATATGTTTAAGCCAGTGGAATTGGGTTATTCTGTTAATAGCAGCCAAACTGATTCCTAATTGATGTACTGTTCCTCAGAGTATGAGGCATTCCGTCACTAATTTTACATAGATACAGTCTATGAAACACCAAATGAACCAATGTGTGGCTATAGGGATCAATTTTTAAACCACTCTCAATTCTAAAAAGGAGTCATAGTAGTCAGAGGCCAACTTTGAACTAACAATAATCAGAGAACTTCCCCAACTGACAGGGGTAAAAGCCAGATTGCAACCTCATTCCTCTGTGCAGCATGAGTGGATAACTCTAGGGACAGTAGCTTGAGAATATGGCAGGACTGAGATGGGATGACCCTTTAAAGATGGGCAAGATTGGAGCAAATATGAGAGAGGAAAGAGACTGTGGGACAGCAGCGATTTAAGAGAGCTGGAAATTGATTTATGGAGGAAGTCCTGGAGGAAATGAGAAAGAATGGATTGGAGGGAGGGGCGTGTCTTTGAAAGACAGAAGGCAAGGGTGGGTCAAGATAACTTCACCACTCCCCTTTGCCACCTGCTCCATATCTGTACTTCTGCTATTGCAGCTTTGCTGTCATTATCCCATCTGCTCCAAGACCGTGTTTGGAAAAGGTGGGGGCCACATCTGGGTACCTCTCAAGAGTGTCTGAGGATCCTCATGTTGGGCATTTTCATATCTGGGGATATGGAGCTAATGGCAGCAAGGACTGAAGTCTGGGTCCCTTTGCGGCCATGCCAATCCACTCCACACACCAACTAAGAGGAATGTCCTCAACCTTCCCAATGGTCATATGAGGTTTCTCTCTTCCGCACCCGTGGGCCTCGGCAGCAGGAGTACCTGGTGTGAAGATGAACCAGGTTCCTTCCCAAACTTGTCATGTGACTTTGAACAAGTCAGTTTATATCTGAGCCTCAGTTTCCTTTATTAGTAAAATTGGACTAATCCTTACACGGACTCCTCCTCAAGTTTGTTTGAGAAAGGAATTTGCAACTCCCTCATGCAGGTGTGAATTTTTTTAAATCGCAGGAACCAAGTCTTCTGAGTCCTGTAAAAATCTAAAAATCTACTTTCTTCATGTCTTTCCTATTTCTTAACTGGGTTGCATAACAGTTTGTGACCACTTGTTTCCAGTCTGTGTCCCCTCCAGTCCTTTCCATGGTGTTGTCAGTCTCATCTTTCTAAACCACAAATCTGGCAATCACAATATTATTATTATAACAACTAGAGGCCCGGTGCAAAAAATTTGTGCACGGGTGGGGGGGGAGGGGAATCGGGTCCCCTCAGTCCAGCCTGCACCCTCTCCAATCTGGGACCCCTTGGGGGATGTCCGACTGCTGGTTTAGGTCCGATCCTCATCCTGGACTGATGGCTCCTAATCGCTCACGTGCCTGCCTGCCTGATTGCCCCTAACTGCCCCCCCTGCCAACCTGGTCACCCCCAACTGCCCCCCTCTGCCGGCCTGGTCACCCCTAACTGCCCCCCCCCACCGGCCTGGTCGCCCCCAACTGCCCCCCCTGCTGGCCTGGTTGCCCCTCACAGCCTCCCAGCTAGCCTGGCCACCCCACGCAGCCTGCTATTCAGTTATTTGGTCATCCCTCACTAACCCCCCTGCTGGCCTGGTTGCCCCATGCAGCCTGCTGTTCAGTCGTTTGGTCATCCCTCACTAACCCCCCTGCCAGCCTGATAGCAGGCAGCCACCTTGTGAGGGCATGAGGGTTAATTTGCATATTACCTCTTTATAGTATAGGATGATAATGCTGAGGCCTAATATTTATTGTGTGTTTGATATTTGCCAGGTACTTTGAGTCTTCTTAAAACCCTAGCTTTCAGAATTAACTAGATTTCAGTCAAACTCCTTAGCCTAGCATTCCTTCATGATCTTATTCCTATCCTCTTCTCTAACCTGGTTTTTGACCCTCCCACAGGCGAACCCAGGTCTTCCCTAACATGCTATGTTATTCTATACTTCTTCTTGCTCTAACTTGGTCCTATTCATCTTTTTAACGTGGCTCTAACTTCACCTCCCAGGAGAAGCCTTCCTTGCCCTTGACGAAACAATCTGACGGAATCCCCACACCCTTATCCTGGGCTCCCACATAGAGCACGCATGCCCAGCATTTACCATACGCTTTGTCACTGCTGGTTCTTTTGTTTGTCCTCCTCACCAAATCCAATGCCTGGTTCAGAGTAGAAGCTCAACAAATATCAGATGATTGAATGACCCAGAATTAGCTGGAGAGCAGATTTAAGAAGAATACTAGCCCTGGCTGAACACCAGAATCACTTGGGTTACTTATTAAAACTATAAAGGCCTGAGCCCCGCCCTTGGAAATTCTGATTCAGTACATCTAGTGTAGGGGCTGAGAGTCCACCCTTTACAAATCTCAGTATGTAATTCTAATGTACAGTCTGGCTAAAGTCACTGTTCTATACCTTTGCTATTCAAAGTGCCGTCGGTGGACTGGAACCACCCGAGAGCTTATTAGAAATGCAGGCTCTCAGGCACCACCCTAGGCCGACTGAAACAGTCTGCATTTTTAAAAGACCCCGAAGTGACTCATAGGTACATTAGCTTTTGGGAAACACTGGTCTCTTCCGTTGGACTAGGACCATCTACCTCATGCTAACAAGGAACATTTGTCAATGACGTTTGTACATTCGTCAGTTGTAATTGACAAAGCACATTTCAAATAGTAAAAGGAAAAGCAATAAAAAAGTATTTAGTCCTCATGACAACCCTTTGAGATAGGCTTTGCATAACAAGCACTATGTCTGACCAATAGCATCTATCCATGATGGCTCTCCAATCAGGTACCTGTAAAGACGCCCTATCCAGCCTGAGCGAGTTAGTGACTATGACTAAATTCACACGATTAACAAACACGTACCTTCCTGAAGGGCCACCATGTTGTCTTCCACGTTCTTTTCAGCCCAGAGATTCCAAGGTTCTTTGGTTCAACTTCAGAGTAACTTAAAGTCGATCTGTTACCATATTTTTGAGGACTTGCCAACAGGGGTTTCACCAAGGCCCGCCTGTGATACACCTAATCTCAGGTTATCAGAATTTCTATCTACCTCATGTGGCTCCTTTGATCAATTGAAAGTGGCTTTAGAGGTTCCCTGATAATGTGAAATAGTGTAATATGAGATAATAATAAATCCTGGCCTTATGTGTTCAACTTTAAAATAATGCAATCCTCCCTTATTAAAAAAATAAATCAGCCCAGCTGGCGTAGGTCAGTGGTTAAGCTTTGATCTATGAACCAGGAGGTCAGGGTTCGATTCCCCATCAGGGCACGTGCCTGGGTTGCAGGCTCAATCCCCAGTCAGGGGCATGCAGGAGGCAGCCAATCAGTGATTGTCTCTCATCATTGATGTTCCTATCTCTTTCTCCCTCTCCCTTTCTCTCTGAAATCAATAAAAAAATATTTTTTAAAAATTAATCAGGACACAATTTCAACTGGTTATCCAAGTAAATTATGAATGGTGATTATATTCTTGCCACACGGTGGCGCCACTTTAGCCGGTAAACAGAAATCCGTGCAGGGTTTTGTCAGTCTTGTCTGAACTAGGCTGTGGTTTACACACACCAGAATTTCTTCGAAATTTGTGCTGGCTTTTATTTCTTTTTTGTGTTTTAAAATCTCTTTAAATATCTTATAATAATGTTACCCAGACATTCCATTAGCGGTGGGGCTACTGAGAGTGCTGAAAATCAATTACAACGAAAGGGAGGTTAGATGTGATTAAAACCCCATGGTAAGGTCTTAGTTTAACAGCGGAGAGCACACCATAAAGTATGAGATAATAATGATATAGAAAGAAGAAGTATGCTAGAGGCTGTAGATTGATGTTTTCCTAGAATGCATTTCCCTAATAAATATTCCTAAGGGAAAATGAGCACTGAATGATGGATGCTTAGATTGCTGTCCTGAGTGCAAAACCTTTGTTTATCTTGCGTAATCAGCCACATGCTGGGAGATTCTAAAGACCACACGAAGGCTCTGTGGCTGTTTTGTTTAGCAGATAGGCCTGTGAATTATGGATGGAGATAATCTGGATTCAACTCGCCCTGCTCCCACCACTTCCCAGTAGTGTAATCCTGGGTGAGTCATCAACTCTCGGTGCCTTATTTCCTCATCTGTAACACAGCACCCAGCTCACAGGGTGGCTGTGTGAGAGGTAAATGAAGACCATCTAGTAGGGGACCGAGTAAGTGCTCACTAAATGTCAGCCCTCCTCCTCCTCAGCATCGCCATTATCCCCGCTCAGGACTGTGCCGCACGCCCCGAAGATGAGTTCCCATCACGGGAAGAATTCTTCTCCCTTCACCTCTCTTCAGATCTGACACCTGACTGACTGTGCTCATCCTGGAAAATCTGTTGTTCAGTTCTTTGTCAATCTCATTTTGAAATCCGTGGGAAAACTTTTGGGTTTTCCTGAAGTCGTAGGAAAGGCTGTCATCGCCCTGTGGGTCAAGGCTGGCAAGATATTGGCAGAATCTTCCAGGACCTGTCCCTCCCCTTTGCCATGTCCACCCACCTTCTCTGGACTTGTCTGACCTCCTCCTCACATTGCTGAAGCCAGCACCAGGACATGCTGCCCAAGACACAGTACCCAGTGAGCCAGGCCCCAAAATCTCCCCCTCCCCCTCCCTCTAACCTCAGAAAGTGGGGCTCCCTTAGAGACTTCCTTACGCCTCTGGAGGGTCCCTTCCCATCTTTGGGGCACGGGATATTTTAGGGCTGAGTAGAAGGATAAGGGCTAGAAGAGTGGGCTGAGCAAAAGGATGATATTTTAGGGCTGAATAGAAGGATGATAAGGGCAGTGTGATGGGGGGGGGGCAGTGTTGAGGGCTGGGGGTGAGGTTGGTTCTGACTGGGAGACTCTGGGACCACTGAAGCGCCGGGCCAGCCCCGAAGAGGAAGAGCAGGGGGGCGACTCCTTAGCGCGTCATCTTGGCCAGGGTTCAGAACCTTTCACCTGCTCCCCATCAACCTCCGGTCCTGGAAAGTTTTAGCTACCAAACTGCATTTTTAAAACAATCAATTAATTCCCTTCTCCATTAAATACACACACACAGGGCTGGGTGTATAAACAAAGGAGGGGCCTCGGGGAGGTCAGTTGGGGTAAAAGGCAGGACAGGAAATGCAAGCCTCCACTGGTCTAGGATATGGAGGTGCTGGCTTCAATAACGCCCTGGAAAGGGCCCTGGAGACCCCGTCACCAATTTGCTGTGTGACCTGGGCAAGTCACTTTGTTCAGCCTCAGTGTGGAAAGTGAGGGGGTCTGACAGCATGAACTCCGCGATCCCCGGAGAGGGTTCCCTCCTCCTGCTGGTATTACACCCCCTCTGCCATGTTCAAGTCCCTGAGACTCCCAGACCTTGTCTCTTGTGTAACTCTGCACAGCACCCAGCACAAAGCAGACACCGGGTACAGTCTGCATCCAATGAGTAACTGACAGAAAGAGCTGCCATGTCTGGAGCATCTACCGCGCGCCAAGGGCTGTGCCCGGGGCCTTTGTGAACATTTTGTATAATTCCGACAACACCTTGAGGCAGGGATTGTTTTAAAACTCCTGATGCAGGAAATGGAGTTGATCATACCTCTTGGTTAATAGCCCATTATTGTCATTGGTCCATGCAATACTTGTTTTCTGCCTTTATTTCCCCCCTTATCATAATCTTCACTCCTCTTCTCCTCTCGTAGGCATCCATTCTAATGCATTTGATATAGGTCTGAAGTATGCATGTGCCCTTGTTGGATATGTTCTCGTGTTTTGTGTGTGCTTGTGCTTTCTATGTATGTCCATGGTGTTGTGATACAAAAACCTCTTTTGTTTTTACCTAATATTGCTTTGGAGAATCATCCGTGTTGCTGCATATACATCTGGTCCATTGCCTCTGCCTGCCGTCAGAATTCCATGTTATATCCACCACCACCGATTCCTCTGGTGGCAAAAACCTTCAGTACCTCTGCAATCTGCTACCACAGACACCACCACGATGAATGGCCTCCGACCTGTCCCCTTGCACACCGGTAAGAGAACTTCTCTGGGATGTAACCCCGGAGCAGGGTTGTTGGGTCACAGGACACATGCAGAGTAGAGAGTATAGTTCCACTTTTAGAGCTGAAAAAAATAATGCTTAGGTTACGCACATAGAAACTGGGGGTCTAGGATTTATTTCCAGAATTTTTGCCTCCAGATCCTGGACTAGTTCCAAGGTGACTCTATAAATAACTCCATCTGGTCCAATCAGCTCAACAAGCAGTTTTCTGTGATGCGATCTCAATAATGAACTCAGATAAACCGACTGGGTTGTCTAGACATGTTGGCATTTGCTGTTTTAAGGGCGTACTGGCCCTACCGGGTACATCACCCCGAGACTGTGGCTTGAGGAACTCTAGCTGCTTTGAATTACTGACAACCTCTCACATGTTACAGCAAAAAGCACATCCCACATGTATCGTCTTACTTCTCATAACAACCCTGCGAGGTGGGAACACTCATCATTTCCATTTTACAGTGAAGGAAGCTGGGGTCTAACGTCATTTAGCTGTCAAGTGGCAGGGCCGAGACCCAAACCCAGCCTCTGAGCCCAGGACTAACGTCCTCTCCACCACCCTGGACTGGTAGCCGAGGAAAGCAAGCCTGACCCCCACAGCGGGGCACTTGGATGAGACCACAAAGGCTGAGAACTGTGAGGCAGTTGTTTGAAAATCCTGACTGCAGGAGTTTGACATTTGGCAGGGCCGGCTGCAGCCAGGAGAGACCCAAGCTGGCACACAGAGGGGGCAGGCCCAAGGCACCAGGCAGAGCTTCCGCATGGGTGACTGCGGAGCTGCCGAGCTCCACCCGAGGCGGCTGGTGGCGGCCAGGTGCTGCGGCCTGCACCAACGAGGGACCTCCTGGCTCCCCTCCCCATCTCCTCCCCGCAGACTGTAAGCAGCACCAGTGGTGGCCCAAGAGAAACTTACACCCTCTGCTTGTGAAGCCTTCCCTGACAAATACTTGGTTTATTTTATGCTATTCCGTTCCGTTTGCAAAGTCATGCACTTTGAAAAATGCAGACAGACACTTACTCTCTACTTTGGGCCAGGCAGGGTGTTCGGCACTGAGGTTGTTAAGTGATTAAGTTCTTGAGCCACGAGATGCTGAGCCCTCTGAGTCAATGGGGATACCATAACACCTGCCGCGCAGGGTGGCTGCAGGGTGCGCAGTGCCCAGCAGAGCAAACACGCCGCTGAGTGGTATTGGCGGCATTGTTTGATGTGACCAGTAGGAAAGTGGTAAGTAGGAAATGTTAGGGCCCTGGAGAGGGGGCAGGGAATAGCCTCTGGAGAGAACAGTGGAGGCTACAGTAGGCTCCGCTGAACAGAGAGATGATAGCGAGCTGGGCTGAGACGATACTGAGCTGCGGGCTGAGTTCAGTGGGGAAGAGGCTCAAGGCAGCAGAGGGAAGAGCATTTATTTATTTATCTAGAATTTATTTCCAGAATTAAATCATGGGGTTCCGCCCTCTGCGAAGTACTTTTACAACAACCTGCTTCTTTTCTCCCCGCTGCACCCTGTACAGGTCTCTCCCCGCACTGCCAACCCGTAGTAGCACTGATCTGCTTCCAGGCCTGTCTTTCCCCTACACTCTGGGCTCCCGAGGCCTGGAACTAGGTGATCAGCCCTTGGCACAGGAAGTACACAAGGTCAGTCCTCATTAGAGACTTGTTGGGTGAATGAAAAACAGAGGCATAAAAAAGCATGGACTCCATGAGTAGTGACAAAGACCTCCTCACAGGTTCCAAGTCTAGAGACTTTGGAGACTTTTGTTTTTTATTTATTTACTTTTGTTGTTGTTGTTGTTAATCCTCACCCGAGAATATTTCCCACTGATTTTTAGAGAGTGGAAAGGAGGGGGAGAGACAGAGAGAGAGAAACATCAATGTGAGAGAGACATCAATTGGTTGCCTCCTGCATGTGCCTGGACGGAGCCTGCAACCGAGGTATGTGCCTTGGCCGGGATAGAACCTGGGACCCTACAGTGTGAGGGTCGACGCTCTATCCGCTGAGCCAAACGGCTAGGGAAAGACTCTTATTTTTTAGACCTCTCATTTGAAAACTTACCAGAAAAGTCTTTCTGGATAAATGTACTCACATGAGAGAGAAGAAATCATTCAGAATACAAATCCTTACTTAAAAAGAAAACAGACAGAAAGAAGCTGTAAAACAAATGTTTCACCTTAAAGCATATAACTAGGAAACGCAATATTTTAGCCTATGCATATAAAACAGTGTGCATAGATTTGGTACATAATTTCTTAGTTTTTACTTTAAGAAAAAAGACAGTGAGGAAAAGGTCTATAAATCTCTCCACCCCTTGTATAAAAAGTTGCTACGGAAACCAGCAATCCCTTTCATGTAAAACCATCAACTAACTTTAATATAAATTATACCTAGGAATTGGAATCTACCTGCATGAGTTTTGGATGATCTTTTTTAAAAAATGCACAGTTATATCATAGAACTCTATGGCTCTAAATCTGAGACACTTTTGAATGGGCAAACCCTGCCTCCGTGATATAGGGAAGCAAGAATCCTCTTTCCATGGTCATCAAGTATAAAAATACTCTACAGCCCCATTTGCCTTTATCAAAGGTAAAATGATGACTGCTGCATTTCATGGATTATTTTTATCCTTAGTAGTTCCTAAACACAAAATAAATTTCAGATGAACTTCCATCACATGAACAAGATACTATGACAAAATGTATTAAACTGGCAGAATGGGCTAAAGAAAAAGAAATTAAGTATAGAATGTTTACCAACTTCTTTCTTTCCAATTTTACAACAGCTTCAGGTATTGAATTCTAGTTAGTTTACTCCATAACTCAGCGATTTTTAAAAAACTAGTTCTGAAATGTTCACATCTGAGTTCTGAGTTTTAGATGTGGGTAACTTTCTTTAGAAAATTGAATGTATGACGTGCTGCGCCGATATCCGCTCCAGACTCTCCCAGGGCGCTCAGCACACCCTACACGCCTCAGAGAAGCTCCATTGCACCTGCTGACAAGGCAGTGGCTGGGCCCCCGTCTCACAGCACACGATAGAACAATCCCAATAGTGTTTGGTTCACTAGATGGACTGAGTGGTGAGGGCTCACTCCAGGTGGTGGAATCGCATGTGCAAAGGCGCAGGCAGAAAGGGGACACCTTGAACCCACATGCCACCCTCCTGAGTTTGCCATCATGCCCACCACTTGCAAGGCTCTGCAGTTATCTTTGAGTGTCCTCATTTTTAATGTCTGTCTCACAAAAGGGTAAAAAAAAAAAAAAAAAAAGACAATGAAGAGGAGTGTGTGGGGGAAGAAAGGGCACCAATCCTTTAAATCCACTGGAAGTCACTTCACCCGGATGGGTAGGGGCTTGCCACGATGGGGTAAGGTGCCACAAGAATTGCGGCCCACCTCTTCGTCCACACCTCTGTGATCAGAAGGAGCAGCCGGTGGTTGGAGCAGATATTTGGAGGACAGGACCCTTTCTGCCCACTCTGGCTCCTGCAAGCTGTGTGCAAGCTGCTCCATGAACGCTGCTCCACACACAGCTGCCTGCCATGTGGCTGTGGATGGGCAGCTGCTACTGTGCTAAGAGCTGAAACTGACTAAAATTAACTGTAATTTGCCATCCAATCTTTCTCCTAGAGATTGCAAGCTTTGAACAGACTCCAGAGTTCCAAAATAAAGTTGACTCTTGAACAACACAGGGGTTAGGGGCACCAACCCAACCCCCTGTGCGGTCAAAAATTCATGTACAACTTTAACTATGGTCATCCTCAGTGTCTGCAGGGGATTGGTTTCAAGACGCCCCGCCCCACCCAGGGACACCAAAGTCCACAAATGCTCAAGTCCTTTATGTGAAATGGCACAGAACGATGCATACAGTTGGCCCTCTGCATTTGCAGATTCCCAACTGCAGATCAAAAATAGTGTTTGATCTGTGGTTGGTTGAATCCACAAATGCAAAACCTGGGGATACAGAGGGCTGACTGTATATCTACTGAAAAAAATCTGCATGTAAGTGGACCTCCACAGTTCAGACTTGTTGTTCAAGGGTCAGCTGTAGGCACATTAGTTAGATCAAGCATGTCAAACTCGCGGCCCGCGGGCCACATACAGCCCACAACAAATATTTTTGTGGCCCAGACAATATAACGGTATATAAAGAACATTTTAATAAAAATTTTGTAACTTAATTTTTACAATATCCTGTTATACATAATTATTAATAACGAACTACAACGTTCACTAATGACTGATTACTATAATCTTGTTGCATTTATTTCCCTTACGTGCAGGCGCACCATTTCTCTCCACTAATACCAGCAGCGAATATTTTAGCAGCCAATTGACACGTCATTAGTCTTGGACTGACTTGTTTGGTGTGCGCAAAAGGGAATATTTCGCTTTCAGAGAACAAGAAAAATAGGTTTATTTGCATTACACTTATTAATTTGTGCAGTTATTCAGTGTCTGAAAAGTTAATGTTCAAGAAAAAATATTAATTTTTATTAAAATGTTCTATTATTTTATGTTAACAATTACTCATTTATTTCAGCCCTTTGTATTCAGCATGTCTCTATGCAACTAAACCTGTTTCTATGAAAATTGAAGCTTTTGATTTTTTGTGGCCCACGTAAACTTAAACCTTGTTTATTTGGCCTGTGTTAGCCGTTGAGTTTGACATGCTTGAGCTAGATTCTGCAGTGTACTTGTCTAGGTGGGAAGACAGATCCCTGGTGCTTCCTACTACACCATCTTCCCAGCCCTCTCTTGTGTTTAGTCTTTCTTTAAAAAAAAAAAATTAACTGTTTTTTAAAAATACATTTTTTTATTGATTTCGGAGAGGAAGGGAGAGGGAGAGATAGAAACATCAATGAGAGCGAATCATTGATTGGCTGCCTCCTGCACACCCCCTACTGGGGATCAAGCCCACAAGCCGAGCATATGCCCTTGCCTGGAAACGAACCAGGGACCTTTTAGTCCACGGGCTAACGCTCCATCCACTGAGCCAAACTGGCTAGGGCTTGTGTTCAGTCTTAAAGGATTGTTTGGTTCACTAGATGGACCGAGTGGAGAGGGCCATTCCAGGTGGTGGAATAGCGCGTGCAAAGACGCAGACAGAAAGGGGATGAGTGTGCTGGGGAAATGACAATAACTTCCGTATGGATGGGCCAAGGGCAAGAGGCGTATGGGAGGGAACGCAAAGAGAGATGGAGACAAGGAGAACAGGCTTTGGCCTCTGTGGCAAATACTAAATTTTCACGGCAGAATTCCTGTTGATGTGCAAATTTAAAATTCTATTCAAAACAGAATATGCAGTAATCAATCAAAAGCCCTGCAATTGGAGTATTAAGTAAATTTCATTTGTACAGTTTATCTAAACACAGCTATAAAAAGACCTAAACAGAGCTTGAAAAGGATGTTTTCAATTATTTAAAAAAAAGGTGGGGGGAGGCAGAGTCCAAAAAATGTTTTGTTGTTTTCAGGGAAATGGTCTTCTCCATGCTTTGGGGATGGTGCCTGCCCCCTCGCACAGGTAACAGAAGTGGAGGGTCCTGTGGTCCCAGTACCTCAAGGGCACAACAGCCTCTGGGGAGCCTCCTCTGAGCTTCTTCCTGCAGGCCCACTGTCTTCCTCGTCTCTGCTGCCTGCAGCCCTCCTCTCGGGGAACCCCTCAACTGCCACGGCCTGTTTATCCACAATCCAAACAACCAAGGGGATCAAGGAGCCCATGGAGGGGGGCGGCGTGGGAGTAGCTTGCATTCAATTTTATGAGCAATAAGTCACAGGAAAACCAGCTCCTGTTGGGAATCCAGCTCAGCAAGAGCCCCCAGGGCGGATGTAGGCCCACCGCCAGCACCATCCGACTTCCACCCATTTTGTGAGACTTTTCACAATGTTTGTGAAATTATAACGCACAAGCTGCATCTTTAAAACGCATTCACGTCACTCTGGCCAGTGTTCTCAGTGGTTAGAGCCTCAGACGGCAGACCAAAGGGTCACAGGTTCTACTCCTAGTCAAGCACACATCCTGGGCTGCAGATTCAATGCCCATCCCCTTCGGGGCACCTTCGGGAGGCAACCAATCCATATGTCTCTTTCACCTCTCTCTCTCTCTTCCCCTCCCTCTCTCTCTCTTGCCCCACCCCCACCCCCGCTCCCTCCCTCCCTTCCACTCTCTAAAAAAATAATCAATGGGAAAAATATCCTTGGGTGAAGATTAAGAAGAAAAAAAATTTTTTTTAATAAAATAAAAAAGCATTAAGGTCTGTTCAGTGAGGGGCATATTTGAGGGGCTTGTTATTTCAGAATAACCAAGCATTCACTGGGATCTTCCTAAAAGCAAGCCTTTTGGACTTACTCCCCTGAACGTAATCTACGAACTTGGAGCTGCAGCACACACTTCATCTTAGCCTAGAGGGCTATTCATTCACTTGACAGTAATTTATTTACCATCTACTATGTGCCAGGCACGGCACTGGTTGTGGTTCAGCGTCATAGGCAATGGTCATAACCAAGGGGTGGGAGCTAAGTGCATTCAATTGAGCAGAATGGGGAGGCTGCATTGCGGGAATAAACACAGACCACCCAAATGAAAGCAAACCAGGCTACCGATTCAGAGCTTGCTGCAGCAAGGGAGTCAGCCATTATCACTTGCACTGGCAGAGACTCAAAGGCAGGCAGGGGAGCAGGAAAGTTTTATGGTAAAAAAGGGAGAGGAGGGGTCAGGGCGGCTCGGGTTGGAGGTTGTTGGCAAAGGGAAGCTGGAAACAGCTGATTGGAAGAGGCCTCTTGATGGGATGGGTTTGAGGAGCGCACTTGGCTTCCCATGGAAAGTCCTGAGTGGAAGTGTGAACAAAGAATAGGAAAGCTGACTGTCATTGAACAAGTCCCCACTGTTCTGAGCTGGTTGCCACAGAGACTGTGGGTCAAAATTCAATTGTCATTTATAATCTGGCCATTGTCTACTTATATAAGCATTCTCTCAGTGCACAGACATCCCCGATTTTCATATTCATTTTCAGGCTGTTGGCTACTTTTATAAAATAGGACACAAGCTAGAGGCATACTGGCTTAAGAAGTGAAGAGGTGAATTTAGCACAGTGATGGGGAAGACAGCAAACATTTAATAAGTCCATACTGAGGCTGGGAGACAAGTCTAGGACTTCACACTTCTATTATAGCTCATCCTCAACTCCATTCATTCCATTCACTCAACAAATATTTTCATTTGTTAATGTGTTAAAGTTGTCTTCTCTTTCCTCCATTAGTGTTCTTCCCGCCTCCTCTCCCCCCCCCCCCCCCCCCCAACCATGAACATCATCTGTTCTGATTTTTTTAGCTTGGTCTCCCTCCCTCCCGTTTCTGAATTCTCTTAAATGGTTTGTAATGGGTTGAATGGTGCTCCTCTCCCCCTGAAAAAGCTATGTCAACATCCTAATTTCTGCAACCTATGAATGTGACCTTATTCAGTAAAAGGGTCCTTGCAGATGTAATTAAGTTAAGGATCTTAAGATCAGAAAATCATTCTTGATTACCCGGGTGGGCCCTAAATCCAATGACAAGTGTCTTTATAAGAGTGAGTCAGTGGGCAACCGAGAAAACACAGAGGAGAAAGCAATGTGAAGATGGAGGCAGAGACTGGAGCGATGTGGCCACAGACCAAGGAACGCCAAGGATCGCTAGAGTCTTTGGAAGCTCAGATTGAGGCATGTAATGGGTTTCCTCCCAGCGCCTCTGACGGGAGCACGGCCCTGCGGACACCTTGATTTAGGACTTCTGGCTTCCAGAACTTTGAGAGAATAAATTTCTGTGGTTTTGAGCCTCCAAGCTTGTGGTAATTTATTATGGTAGCCACAGGAAGCAAATACAGTCTCCCATAGGAAGAAATTACTTTTGTTTAGGTCAAATAATTGTGTGATTTTGAATACTATGTTTAGATAAACATTGTAAACATCACCTAATTTTTTTCTCCAAAAGGAAGAAAGAAACAAAAACCCAGATTCTCACTAGGAACATTGATCATTTCTTTTTTCTTTTTTTACATTATCTTCCATTTATTACATTTGTAAGTACATATTGTAAAACTAGCATTTGCAATGCTCCCTGTTCATTTAACTTTAGAATGGAGACGTTGTCCCATGTGGCTTCATTGTCTTCACCAATGTATTCATGATCACATTTCATAGAGAACTGCAAGCATTAACTACTGAATCATCCTCTATTGTCAGTTATCTAGACTATTTCCACACTTGTTGTTCCAGACAATGTGACAATGAAAAATAATAACAATAATAATGCCATTTGTGGTGTGCCTATGAAGGCCATATCAGACACTTCACTTTATATGGTTTTATTTAAGTCTCTCCATCAATAATTCCTCAAAGCAAAAAAGCGTTTGTTTGAGGAGGGATATGGGTATTAGAGATAAAGAAAATGGGGCTCTGAGAGGCAAATCAACCTGGCCCCCAAGCCCCATAAAGCGAGGAAGCAGGGGGACCTGGATTGCAGTTTGATCCATCTGACTCCCAAACCCACGCTTTGTGGTTAAGCCATGCTGCCTTCCTAAATTCGGTATAAATAAAACTTTAAATTTCATCATGTCTTGAAATTATGTCCCCAGGAGTGAGATGACAAAGTCAGGGGCTAAACGCCTATCGTGTTCTAAAAACATAGCATCCTACCACCTGGGCTGGTCATTTCCCATTGTGCCATCCGACCGCATCCACTCTCCACCCTCCTCCTGCTCTGAGACCCCGGAGGCCCAACCCCATGCACCCATCTTCCAACTGCCTTGCCCCCTGGCTTCGGGTTGGGCAGGAGGAGAGAGCAGTCGGTATTCCTTGCTCTGCTCAGCCTGTGGTTTGGACAGTGGCTGTGGCCTGCCCCCTCTGACCCATGGATGCTGGCTTCAGTCCTCTCTCGTTCCAGTGATGGCTCCTTCCCACCCCTCCCCCTTCAGGCTGCTGACAGCTGGCCTGGCCCCCCTGTTACGGGTCCCAGAGTGAGTCACCATCCCTGTGGACTCCCTTAACTCTGCTCACTCTTCCCTAAACACCCTCATTCTCTCCCTTGAGTTCACCATCTGAGGACACCATCTCCTCCCTGCCGAATGTTTGTACTATTCACAAGTTTTCACGGAGGTGAGGGATTCCATCCAGGCCTGAGATCTGGGAGAGCAAGAGAGAGTTGCCAGGCAGGAGCGGGATCCCTTCAGATGTAGACCTTTCTGTCCAGTCTTCCAGCCATGACTTCTGTGTGAGGGTGGGCTGGGCTTTCATGGGGCCCTGTCCTCTCTCTCCAGGTGGAGGCCTCATCTAGGTAAGGAGCCCTGCCCCAGGAATTTGGGATTGGGACCCAGAGACCACGACTCCTCGTGATGGTGCAGTAGCAGAGAGGTCAGGCTCCACTGGGTCCGGAACCAGTGGCCCACCGTGGCATATTGGGGGAAATAACCTGGTTTGTACAGAAAGAGAGAGAAAACTGAAGGAGACTCAGAGAGAGAAACAGGGATAAGAGAGGCGATAGCAGAGGATGGAGACTCCTCTCTTTTCAGTTCTTGGTTCCAGACCCTTGTGAAGCCCAAGTGGCCTTGTCCTCATGTTCTCTGATGGACCTCCATTTCCCTCTCATAATTTCCTTCCTCTTGTTTGATCTAGTTTAAGCATCTTTTTAAAAAATATATTTTTTATTGATTTTTTACAGAGAGGAAGGGAGAGGGATAGAGAGCTAGAAACATCGATGAGAGAGAAACATCGATCAGCTGCCTCCTGCACACCCCCTACTGGGTATATGCCCACAACCAAGGTACATGCCCTTGACCAGAATCGAACCTGGGACCCTTGAGTCCGCAGGCTGATGCTCTATCCACTGAGCCAAACTGGTTAGGGCAGTTTAAGCATCTTTCTGTTTAACCCAATTGTCTCTGGTGAAGACCCTTTTGACACAGGGCAGAGGGGTTCAACTTGGCCTCCTGGGGAGACCCCACCCAAGGACCTCAGGACAGGTGAGCAGGTGTGAGGCCTGATCAGCTTCCATTACAGGCGCCCTGCAGTGCTCACACCTAGGAGGAGCAGGGGTACCTGGGCATCACAGTGCTCTCTGGTCTTAAGGGGTGGGTGCCTGTGCAGCAAGCTGCTCAGGCTCAGGCCTACTTCTGGGAGGTGGGAAGGAGGAGGCTGGTGGTAACAAGGGCCCAGCAGCATGTACCAAAGGCCTAAACACCCTACACACTCTTTTATCTAAAGGTCATAATCAGTCAGGTATTCACAGATGTTATTCACAAGGTTATTCCTGAATCCTATATAATAAAAGCCTAGGTGGCATCATGTGACATCGTCACAAGATGGCCACCACAAGATAGCCACCATAAGATGGCCGCCACAAGATGGCTATCACAAGATGGCCACCACAAGATGGTCACCACAAGATGGCCGGCAGGGGAGGTCAGTTGGGTATGACCAGGCCTGCAGGGGAGGGCAGTTAGGCATCAATCAGGCTGGCAGGGGAGCAGTTAGGGGGTGATCAGGCTTGTAGGCAGGTAAGCCGTTAGGCGACAGCAGTCCTGGAATGTGCAAGGGATGTCCGGAAGGGATCGGGCCTAAACTGGCAGTCAGACATCCCCCAAGGGGTCCCAGATTGGAGAGGGTGCAGGCTGGGCTGAGGCACAACCCCCCCCCCCCCCGTGCACGAATTTTGTGCACCAGGCCTCTAGTTATATATAATAGCAAAAAAATTAGAAGTAAGCCAACTAAGTTGGTGAAAATGTCACAAATGGATCATCGATCATTTCTAAACAGAAAAGTAACTTTCTTGGCAAGGGACTTATGTCCATATATATCCTGTATTTGAATTTTATTTGTCAGTGTTTCCCACCTGGATTTGAGCTACTCAAGAGCAGGGAACCATCATACGCCCACATACTGGGTCCTTATCTTTATGCTGATTAATTAACCAATTACCTTATTTATAGACACTGGGGGTACTGCAGGTTGGCAATAATGCCTTTATTTCTAAATTCTTTCAATATTTCTTATGCTTATACTACATGTCAGGCATTGTGCTAGGTAGTGGGGATACCTGCACCCCACCCAAAAAACCCTACAAAACCTTACAGAAAGTTAGAGCCCATAGGTTTAGCCTATTTTTAAAAAAAGAAAGGGAGGCAGGAAGGAAAGACTAGGTTGCAGTACATTGAAATGAGTGCAGATTAGGGCTCAGGAGGCTTGGGTTTATTTTGAGCTTTCTAGCTGTGTGACCTTGGGAAAAGCACTTGACCTTTCTCTGCCTCAATTTCCTCATCTGCAAAATAGGGATAATAAAAATATCCAATAAAATGATTGTGATGATTAAATTAATTTAGATGTAAATTGTTTAGAATAACATCTGGCACATGTTGAATGCCCAATAAATAAGCTCTTTATTGTTATTACTGATATTAACAACCTAAGTAGGTCACATAACAGCTCAGCTTCAGTTTCTTCTGCTGTAAAATAAGATAATAGTAACATCTCCCTCATGTTACTTCATCTCCGTCAAGTGAGATGAAGTGAAAGCACTTTATAAACTGGGGGTTCAAGCTTGTGACTGAAAGCCTTTGTGGCCAGCTGTGCAGGGAACCAGGGAGATGAGGGGTAATGAGCTGGCAGGTGGGAGAGAGTCATGGGGACTGAGCAGAGTGAGAAGCCAACACTCAGCTCCAGCGACTGTGGTCACACAGATGTTTTCAATGAGGCCGCAAATCCAGACTTTCATGTAAGATCTCTAGTTTTTACATGTTGGAAATTGAATCAGATTCTTGTAAAACACTTTGAAAGCCAATCAAAATAAGGGTTCAGGTCGCCAATCTGTGACTTGTTATAAACTTTTATAACTATTACTTAATAAACCACGTGGGGGGGGGGGACTATGAAAACAACTGATGCAATAACTGAAAAAGCCAAGCAGTAACTAACAGTAATTGGGTGCTCTGTGTGATGCACATGATAGCATTTGATTCTCCCAGCAATCCCAGGAGATAGGCAATAGCATCCCCATTCTACAGATGAGGAAACTGAGGCCCAGAGGTGCCTCAGGTCACATGGGTGGATGCCATGTCTCTTACTCTAAACCCCAACTTCTTTTCACTCTGATGGTGTGGCAAGATTGCAGCATGGTTTCATCTGTGCCCACAGGCCCCTGGACTTCACTGCAGAACTGAAATGCCAAGCAGTGGGCAAAGGCAGTGGGCCCAGCATTCAGACTCATTGCCCTGTCCTGCTCCACAAGTGTGGAAACCTACATGAAGGCCATTAGTGTCAACGTTTGATATGGTCCTTGCTTGCAAGAGCGTCTTAGGCATTAGGGTATTTTTTCAGTAAGGCTTCCAAATCTGGACTAGGCAGCCTAGAGAGAAAGGAGAGAGAGGACTTCAGAGGCTCCAAATCAAAAAGGGTTTCAGAACCAGTTCAAAGCAGTGTACAAAGATGCAGCAATGTCTCTACTTTAATACACTTTATGTTAATAATCCAAACCATACGTCTACATTGCTGTGGGTTAGACCAGGGGCTCCCATCATCCTCAACCCATGTAGGGTCCCACTGCCTCCAAACAATTATATCAAACCCTACTGGCCCAGTAGGTCTCAAAATATAATCCCCTATCTGGAAACCTGGGAACTTGTTAGAAATGCAGAGTTTCAGGCTCTATCCCAGGCTTACTGATTCAGAAACTCTGGGAGTGGGAGCCAGTAATTGTGTTTTAACAAGCCTTCCAGGTAATTCTGAACCATGCTGAAATTTGAGAACCACTGCTCTAGGCTAATAAACATTTCTCTTCATTTCTTAAGTATCATTCCAGTGTCTCTTTGTAAATACCAATAACACCAATATTCATTCTTCTTTTCTCCCTTCTTACACAAACACTATTCTGCACCTCAGTTTTATTGCCTAATATATGCTGGAGACCTTTCCATGTAAGTACAACGTTCATTATTTCCTGTACATTCCTATCACTTCATTGTGTGGATGCACAATAGGATATTTAACCAACCCCCGCCTAATGATTTAGGCTATGTCCATCTTTTGCTGTTCTTTTCTTTTTTTTTTTTAAATATGTTTTATTGATTTTAGAGAGAAAGGGGAAGGGAAGGAGAGAGAGATAGAAACATCAATGATGAGAAAGAATCATTGATTGGCTGCCTCCTGCACACCCCCCACTGGGGATCAAACCCGCATCCCAGGCATATGCCCTTGACCGGAATCGAACCTGGGACCCTTCAGTCGACAGGCCAATGCTCTATCCACTGAGCAAACCAGCTAGAGCTCTTTTGCTATTCTTATTTGTTACTACAGTTAATAACCCTGTGCATGTGTCATTTCACACTGATGCGAGTCAGAGGATGAATTCCTACAAGTGGGATGTAGGAACAAAGGGTAAATGAACTTGGAAATTTCAAAGACGGTGTTTGCTTTCTTGTCTGCAGTGAATGAGAACATTTTGTGTCACCACAAACTCACCAACAGAATGTATTGGATTTCTACCAATCTGTTAGGTAAAAAATTACAGCCTAGCATCGTTTCAATCTACATTTCCCTTGTTTTGAATGAAGTTGACCACCTTTGCATATATTTAAGAGCCATCTGTATGGAACTGTGAACCACCCATTCTCATCTTTGCCCATCTTCCGCCCCCCCCCCCCCCGCCCCTCACCGTCTATTTCTAGATAATCCTTTGTGATATGAGTTGCAAATAATTTTCCCCAGTTTGTTCCTTGCCTTTTGACTTTATGGATTTTTTTGTTTGTTTGTTCGACTTTCATTTTAATTCTTAATATTGTTTTCTACCTAAAATTTAGTTCTTGAAAAATCTGACCTTAGTAGCTCATCCAAAATTAATTACAGCCTAGCAGAAGCAAATGACTGAGTTCTGATGAAGGCAACTGAGACCCCCAAAAAGTTAATATTTGTTTGCAATATTTGCATGCCAGCATTAATGTAGTATCTACTTTGTGTCAGGAACAAAGTGGTTTCTTTTTCTTTGAGCCTGTATATTTTTTCCTACAATATGTTATTATGCATATATGTCACTATACATAATTATGTATTAAATGTTTTTCCATTGAGGGGGCAGGAATATAAAATACAATAGAGTATATAACCTTTATATGCCCCAAAGAACAATGTTTTTGTGAGAACCAAGCACTGATTCACTAGTGGAATTCCAGGATGCAGCCCATTTGTAGGTTCAACAGTGGTTTGGTACATTTTATGTCTGCAGCTCAATGCTTTGCTCTGTGGAGACAGAGACCAGGTCCTCCACTGTGCTCATGAAATACTTCTGAGGACTTACTAATGGATAAATCATGGAGAAGGTGGCCTAGCTGAGTGCTGGAAACCCAGATCAACAGTAATTAATATAAATGCGAGAAGTCCACCAGAAGGTTGAGGACTCCTTTGATATTCACAAGGTAAATTTGCATTTTATTACCTACTGCTGACTCAATGGCCTAAAGCAGTGGTCGGCAAACTGCGGCTCATGAGCCACATGTGGCTCTTTGGCCCCTTGAGTGTGGCTCTTCCACAAAAATACCACGGCCTGGGTGAGTCTATTTTAAAGAAGTGGCATTAGAAGAAGTTTAAGTTTAAAAAATTTGGCTCTCAAAAGAAATTTCAATCGTTGTACTGTTGATATTTGGCTCTGTTGACTAATGAGTTTGCCCACCACTGGCCTAAAGCAAACTCCCCTAAACCTGATAATCTTACTGTTTACTAAACATTTCCATTGATGTGTCTGTTTGCATTCCTAAAAGGCAATTGTGTATTCTAGTAAATAAAAAGAGACAGAACGGAGACTCAGTGGAACTTAACTATTACAGTTAAGCTTTTCCCTGGCTTCCCCCCTTAATTTCAAAATTAATTTTTCTTGTCTTGTGTGTCAATTTGCGCGTCAGCTCTTTCTCCAAGCCTTTGAACCCGAAAGCCACGCTGGCCATGGCTTTTCACAGCTGAGTGTGTCACGCCTTTAAGCGTCTGCATCTGTACACATGTTGTTCCCTCGGTCTGGAGTCCCTCTGCGTACCCATTTTCCAAAGCTGGGGCCTTAGCCAGCTCCCCGGGGCAGGGCCCCACGCTGGGGGCCTTGTTACTTCTGGCTCACAGCCCCCCTGCGCTGTTGGATGAAAGGTAGACAATTGCCAGCTGGGGCCAGAGCCGGAGAACTGGTCTTGGAGTCCAGAGTTCATCACGATCTGAGCCGGCTCGACCCCTATGTGTAGGAAGCCCCCTCTGACCACAAAACCCCCTCTGACAGCTCAAGACAACCTTTCTCTCTGTGAAGGAGACAGAGGAAGACAACAGAAAATAAACTAACATTTACTTTTACATATTCAAGACCACCCCATTGAGGTTGGGGTTATCATGAATCCCCATTAGTTAGTAGCCTGAGGAAACTGAGGCCCGTAAAGGAAAGGGACTTGTTTCTGGTCACGTAATTAATGGGGAGCTAGTCTAGAATAACAGCAGTAGTAGTAACAGTTATTGAAAGTTTGCTATAGGCCAGAAACGGCTATGCTGTTCTAAGAGCTGACATGTTGGATGTGGTATGGGTAAAGCCAGTGTGGCCTGGAGGAAACCAGAACAAGGCTTGAAAGGAAGGAAGTTACTATGCTCACAGGCCCTAGAGGGGAGGTCACCGCACAGGGCAGGGCCACGGGGAAAGCGGGCGTGTCGGTCAGGAGACAAAGGAGCAAGGGAACCGTCTAGGCCAGAGCCTTCCCTGGGAGTCCTGCAGGAAAGGTAGGGCTGGGCAAGGTCAGCAGTGAACAAATCTGACGGGCTTTGGGCTCTAGGGGTGGTCTCTAGGTGCCTGGTACCTGACTCTGGGATGATTAGGGCAAGGGAAAGATTGGCTTGGTGTGTGTGTGAGCTGGACCGGAGGTGGTTAGGGGGTGCAGACTCAAGATGGGCTGGTTTACGTATGAAAGGTGTACTCCTGGGCAGGTTGTTCTCTCCCTGGGTCTGTAAAGCTGTTGATGCCAGAGCATCAAGAAAACAAGAAACACAGACTTCATTTAATGGGTCCTGTGATGAATGGATGCCAGATAGGCCAATACTGAACCTAAGAAAACACAGAACATGTGTTTTTCATTTGTAATGCTATTCAATGCTCAGATTGTCCTCCGAACAAGGA
Source organism: Cnephaeus nilssonii (assembly GCF_951640355.1). Classification (NCBI taxonomy): domain Eukaryota; kingdom Metazoa; phylum Chordata; class Mammalia; order Chiroptera; family Vespertilionidae; genus Cnephaeus; species Cnephaeus nilssonii. The sequence goes on along the minus strand of NC_137078.1, from coordinate 71,031,122 downwards.
ACTGTTATTAGCCCCTCTAGTTACTGATGAGGAAGCTGGATTCCTGAGCCGTTAAGTGACTTACCTACTGTCCCCTAGCTGGGAGGCAAGCGGAGCAGGATTCACACCTGGTTCCTGTCACTTCCGCCTTGATGTCCCACTGTCCCGCGTACCAGACCTTAGAAGGGAGTGGGAGGAAAAGTGACCACGCCTCCCTCCCCCTCCGCACCTGCTCTCCTGGCTGCTCCCTGTGGATTGAAAAGTTTCCCCTACAGAGGTCATGTTCTCTGGTTTCTGCCTTCAAACAGGAAGTTAAGAAGTGCTGGGGTCCAAATTCTGGCTCTGCTACTTACTAGCTAAGTGATCTTTGGAAAGTCCATTTATTTTGGCCTCAGTGTTCTCATTTGTAAAATAACAGTGACAGCATCTCCCCCATGGGGTTGTTGTGTAGATTGGATGAAATCATGCATGTCAAGGACTCAGCACAGAATAGGTGAAGAATAGGTTTTCTCTTGGTGAGTGGGTTGAAACCAAAGCCTTCCTTCACATTGGGGGTGGCTATTTCTCTGAGGGTGCAGACCTCTCGTCTCCCAGCCCAAAAACGATATTCAGCATCAACCAGGGAGGAGGAGGCACTGTCTCCTTAGCTGTGTGGGGATGCTGTCTGGGAGGGAGGAAGCCTCGTCCCTGCTCACCTGGCTGGTCTGCCTGCCTCGGAGTCTGATGGAACATGGCTGGATGTGCCTTTCCTCCGAGGCCAGGTCTGACGGCAGGAGAAGCTGGTAATGGCGTCAGCTTCTGTGCTTTACATTCCACATGTGTGGAGAAGAAAAGAAATCTAGAACCTAGGGGGGGGGTATCTAGAACCCCAATGTTTCGCATTCCTCTAGTACAGTGGTTCTCAACCTTTCTAACGCCGCGACCCTTTAATACAGTTCCTCATGTTGTGGTGACCCCCAACCATAAAATGATTTTCGTTGCTACTTCATAACTGTAATTTTGCTACTGTTATGAATTGTAATGTAAATATCTGTGTTTTCCGATGGTCTTAGGCGACCCTGCTAGCGGTTCTCAACCTGTGGGTCGCGACATGAGAAAGGTTGAGAACCACTGCTCTAGTACATACACCTACTTCTATTTACAAACTGAAGTTTCCTAGGTCTGTCCGGCTTTGAAAGGCAGACCGTCTTTCTCTCATATTTTTTGCTTCTTTATACAGAACAAGTGACTTGAATGACCTGTTAAAAACTTGTTAGTGTTCTCTGGCATCCCAAGGCAATGCTGCATACTACTCAGTGAAGATGTCCTTAGATTAATAAAAGGATGTGGGCCTGGCCTGGAGGAGGGGGGTGGGGGGGAAGCATGCTTGTGCAAACCTCCCAAATATACGGTCCCTGGACTTTCTTCCTGAAAGATATCAATATCAGACAAACTAGGCAAAAAAAAAATAGTGCTAGACATAAAGAGGGTCACTACCTAATGATAAAAAATCAAATCACCAAAAAAACTTGTATGAAACTTAACAGCTTTAAAATATATAAATTACAAATGGAGAGAATGACAAAGAAAAAGACAAATCCACTATGTATCTTATCAGTAGGTGTTAACATACTTCAACCAGTCATTTATAGAAGACACAAACGTGAGAACAGATAGAGAAGATTGGAACTAATGCATTCTCAAGTTTGATTTAACGAATGTACACACAACACTGCATCCATCATCTGCAGAACACGCATCCTTTCCAAGCACATGTGGACCGTTTATGACATCAAACGTTTACTGGGTCATAAAGCAAACCTCTGTAAACCCGAGAGGATTACTGTCATATCTCCCCTTCTGTCCACAATAGGATTATTAGAAATCAATACATTTTTCAACAAACAGTGATAAAACATGCAAAAAGGTGAATTTAGACCCTCCCTTCACACCATACACACAAATTAATTCAAAATGAACCCTAGGCCAAAATTAAGAGCTAAAGCTATTAGAAGAAAACATAGGAGAAAAATCTTCTTAACCTTGGATTAGTTAAGGAGTTCTCAGATGTGACACTAAAAGCAAGATCCAGCCCTAGCCAGTGTTCTTCAGTGGATTGAGCGTCAGCCTGTGGATTGAGGGGGTCCCAGGTTCGATTCCAGTCAAGGGCACGTGCCAGAGTTGTGGGCTTGATCCCCAGTAGGGGGCGTGCAGGAGGCAGCCGATCAATGATTCTCTCTCATCATTGATGTTTCCATTTCTCTCTCCCTCTCCCTTCCTCTCTGAAATCAATAAAAAATATGTATTTTTTAAAAAGCATGATCCATAAGGGAAAAATTGATAAATTGTACTTAATTTTAAAATGTGTACTTTAAAAGACACTATTAAGAAAATGAAAAAAATAACCCACAAACTGGGAGAAAATATTTGCAAACCACAATTTTTAAAAAAATATATGTTATTGATTTTTTACAGAGAGGAAGGGAGAGGGATAGAGAGTTAGAAACATCGATTAGCCGCCTCCTGCACACCCCCTACTGGGGATGTGCCCGCAACCAAGCTACATGCCCTTGACTGGAATCGAACCTGGGACCCTTCAGTCCGCAGGCCGATGCTCTGTCCACTGAGCCAAACCAGTTAGGGCAGCAAACCACAGTTTTAATAAAAATTTAATATATAGAAGTTTTACAACTCAAGAAGGAGACAAACAACCCGTTTTTTAAATAGGCAAAGATTTGAATAGACATTCCACCAAAGAAGATGCAGTAATATCCCTTTCTGGTTTCACTTTCTGTGGTTTCAGTTATTTATGGTTAACCTTAGTACAAAAATATTCAATGGAAAATTCCAGAAATAAACAATTCATAAACTTTAAATTACATGCCATTCCGAGCAGCATGATGAAACCTCTTGCTGTCCTGCTCTGTCCCACCTGGAACACGAGTATTTCTTTGTCTAGTGTATCCATGCTGTATACACTACCTGTCCTTTAGCCCATCACTTAGTAGGTTATCAGATTGGCAGTCATGGTATCACAGTGCTTGTTTTCAAGTAATCCTTATTTTACCAAATAATGGCCCGAAGCACAAGAGTAGTGATGCACAATTCGGATATGCCAAAGAGCCGTTGTCAAGTGCTTCCTTTAAGTGAAAAGGTGAAAGTTATTGGCTTAGTAAAGAAAGGAAGAAAGAAATTGTATGCTGAGCTTGCTAAGATCTATGGTAAGAACAAAACTTCTATCTATGCAATTGCCTAATTTATAAATTAAACTCTATCATAGATATGTATGTATAGGAAAACACATGGTATATACAGGATTAGGTGCTATCTATGGTTTTAGGGATCTCCTGGGCGTCTTGGAAGGTATCCCCTGCAGAGAAGGGGGGACTACTGTATCTGAATAACTAAGAAGGACATTAAAAGATGTTCAACAGCATTAGTCATTAGGAAAATGCAAATTAAAACCACAAGGAGATGCCACTTCTTATCCACTAGGTTGGCTTTAGTAAAAAAGACAGTAACTATGAGAAGAGATGTAAAGTAATTGGAATCCTCATACATCACTGTCAGGAACATAAAATGATGTATCCACTTTGGAAAACCGCTTGGCAGTTTCTTAAAAAGTTCAACATAAATTTATGTTTAGCAACCTAGTCATTTGACTCATAGATATCTACTCAAGATAAATGAAAACATGTGTCCACAAAAACACTTGTACATGAAAGTTCATAGCAACATTATTCATAAAAGTCAAAAAATGGAAACAATGCAAATGTCTACTAACTGGGAGTGGGGAAAACAAAATGTGGTATATTCATACAGTGTAATACTATTCATCAATAGGAGGAATGAACTAGCTATACATGCTACAAACATGTGTGAACTTCAAAAGTATTATGCTAAGAGGAAGAAGTAAAAAAAAAAAGAGAGAACACATATTGTAGGATTGCATTTATCTAAAATGTCTAGAAAAGGAAAATCAGTGGAGATGGGACACAAATTGGTGTTTGCCTGGGAATGGGGATGGGAACAGTGATTGACTGAAAAATGGCATGCAAGGTCTTTTGGGAAAACAAAAATGTTCTAAAATTTGATTGTGGTAATGATTACAAAACGCAGTAAATTTAGTAAAAACCATTGAATTGTATGCTTAAAATGGGTGAGTCTTATGGTATGTAAATTATCCTATATAATAAAAGCCTAATATGCTAAGTGTCCAGTCATCTGTTCAACCAATCAAAGAGTAATATGCTAATAATATGCTAAGGCTGCTCAACCGCTAGCTATGATGTGCACTGACCACCAGGGGGCAGACAGTCAACTGGTTGACCAGTCACTATGACATGCACTGACCACCAGGGGGCAGATGCTCCGACCAGTAGGTTAGCTTGCTGCTGGGGTCTGGCCAATCGGGACTGAGCGAGACAGGCCAGACACACCCTGGAGCCCTCCCAGGATCCCTCCCCAGCTGGCCAACCTCCCATGTCCCTCCCTGGCCCTGATCATGCACCCGTGAGGTCCCTCTGCCTGGCCTGCACCCTCTTGCAATCCAGGACCCCTCGGGGGATGTCAGAGAGCCGGTTTCAGCCTGATCCCACAGGCCAGGTCAAGGGACCCCACTGGTGCCTAAATTTGTGCACCAGGCCTCTAGTAACTAAATAAAGCTTAAAAAAAAAAATAACAAGGTAAGTAGGAAAACCTTATGCTAGGGAGTTAGAAACATACATATTTAAAAAAGCAAAAACACTTTTAGCAAACTAAAAATAAAAAAGAACTTAATTTCATAAAAAGTATATACAAAAAATAAACACATAACAATAGCAACACTTAGTGGTAAAATGTTGAGAGTATTTCTCTTTGATATGGATGTCCCAAATCATTGATTTTACATTCAACTTTGTACTGGAGGTCTTAACCACAGCAGTAAGGGGGGAAAAGGATATAAAATGTGTAAGGATTAAAATAGAAGACGCGAAGCTACCAATATTTGCTAATGGTATATTTGTCTACATAGAACACCTCAAAAGTATAAAGGAATTTACTAAGTTAACAGAATACAAAATCCAGGAACAAAACCAATTTTATTTCTAAACACCAGAATCAAACAGAAAATATAATAAAACAGGATACTATTTATAATAGCATCAAAAATGTAATGTGTGTAGGAATAGATATAAAAAAGATACTCAACTCTTATGGAAAAAAATGACAAAACTATTGTAATGAGATCCAAATAAATGGAAAGATATATGTTTATGAATTGGAAGAATTCAATCTCATAAAGATGTCAAATCTATCAAATTGATTAATTATTTCCATGCAATTACAATAAGAATCACAACTTTCTTCTGGAACTTGACAAGTGTTTTGTTGTTGTTGTTTGTTTGTTTGTTTGTTTATTGAAGACCTATACATTCCTGAAGAGAGGAAAAAAGTAAGGAGACTTGGCTGGAAAAGTACCAAGAATTATCATAAACTTACAGTAATTAAGACAAAGTGGTATTGACAAAGGTATTACAAACCCAAACATACACAGAACTTAATTTTATTATAGAGAAGTAATTTTAGTTCATGGTAAAAGAAGAGATTTTTCAACACGTGGTATTGGAACAATTAGCTAACCTTAGGGAAAAAGTTAGATTCTTACTTCAGTCTTTAACCAAGTTGGTTAGACATCTATGAGAAAAGTACACAACTCTTAGAAATTTTCATAGTAGAGTAACTTTTTTGAGGGTGGGCAATATTTTTAAAACAAGACTCAGACAAATCATAAATAAAAAGATTGATACATTCAGTTGTCCTTGAGTTCTGTGGAAGCGTCACCATCCAGTCTTTTGGACAGGACTGGTTTCATGGCACCAGAAGAGTCCCATGATTAACGCTGTGCTTTCACCATCTCTAAATTCTTATTAATCTTATCTTTGAAATTGCGCTTTATAAGCAAAGTCTAACAGGACAATGGGGTATGGATGTGAGCAAACAAGATGCATGCAATATAAATGTCCATCACTATTCCTTGCCACTCAATTTGCATACAGTGTATGTGATGCCCCATGGACTCAGAATTCAGGCAAACTAGAGATGCCTGGGAGTTCAGCAAGACTCAAAGCAAGTACCAGGAAAGCATGTCATGTCTGCAACTGAGTAACCAGGGGTGCTGACAGCCACGAGAAACCACGCTTTCCTCAAACCAAAACTTGCTTCAAACACAGAAAAGAGACAGTGGCATTCTAAGAAATACAAGTGACCAAGGAATCTTATCCTCTCCTTTCTTACTTGCGTTACTTCCCTGTGTTACCCAACCACTTACCCTGAAATGATACAGAAGAAAAAGGAAACAGGGCTAGCCGTAGTTCCTTTTCTCTTCAGTCCTTCCTCACTCACCAGTAAGCCAATGGTAGAGAATGTACTGGTAGGAGGTACATGTATCAAGGAGTGAAATAAAAACAGTTGAATTAATTTTGGGCAGCATTTCCACTGTTCTGGTTAAGAACAAATACAGGAGGAGACCCGGGGGAAAGCGAGGCCCATGCCTGTGCATCTAGTCACCATCTTCAGAACCACCTCAGCCATCCTCGGCCTTTGAGACCAGCCAACACCGTTTTTTGTGTTTTGGTTTTTGTTTATTTTTGTTTGTTTGTTTGTTTTACCTTAACTCCTATTGCTGAACAACCATGAGCTCCCAAATTCGTCAGAACTATTCCATCGAAGTGGAGGCTGCTGTCAACTGTCTGGCCAACCTGCATCTGCGGGCCTCCTCTCTCTCTAAGCTTCTGTTTCAACGGCAATGACGTGGCTCTCCAGGGCGTGGGTCACTTCTTCCAAGAGTTGGCAGAGAAGAAGCGCAAGGGAACCCAGCTTTTCTTAAAGATGCAAAACCAGCGTGGTGGCCGCACTGTCCTCCAGGACGTGCTGAAGCCTTCCCAAAGTGAGTGGGGTGAGACTCAGGATGCCATGGATGCCGCCCTGGCCTTGGAGAGGAACCTGAACCAGGCCCTTTGGAGCTGCAGGCCCTGGGTTCTACCCACACAGACCCTCAGCTCTGTGACTTCCTGGAGAACCACCTCCTGGATGAGCAGGTGAAACTCATGAAGAAGATGGGCTACACCTGACTCACCTCCACAGGCTGGCCACCTCCCCCACCCCCCACACAAAGGCTGGGCTGGGCAAGTATCTCTTTGAAAGCCTCACCCTCAAGCCCGACTAGGAGCCTTTGGAGCCCAGAGGCCTTTGAGGGGCCCCTCTGTGTTCCCCTGGTGTCTGGCTTTTGCCTGAGCCTCTCCCCGGAACCACTAGCCATTCTTTTAACCACCCTGGAGCCCTCTCCCATGCATTGGACTAAATGGAAACAGTAAAGCTCTTTGCAGAAAAGAAACAGTAAAAAGAATCCAAGCTTTTGGCCCTGGCCAGGTAGTTCAGTTGGTTAGAGCATCGTCCCGATATGCCAAGTTTGAGTGTTCAATCCCTGGTCAGGGCACGTGCAAGAAACAACCAGTGAATGCATACTTAAGTGGAACAACAAATCAATGTTTCTCTCTTTTTTTCTCCCTTCCTCTCTAAAACCAATCAATAAAAAGCCCTAGCTGGTTTGGCTCAGTGGATAGAGCGTTGGCCTATGGACTGAAGAGTTCCATTCCAGTCAAGGGCACATGCCCGGGCTGCAGGCTCCATCCCAGTAGGGGACGTGCAGGAGGCAGCCGAGTGATGATTCTCATCATTGATGTTTCTATCTCTCCCTCTCCCTTCCTCTCTGAAATCAATAAAAATATTAAAAAATAAATAAAATCAATCAATAAAAGATAAAAAATATAAAATAAATTTTTAAAAAGAACAAAATACATATCATGTATGAGCTACTAAAAACAAACTGTAATTTTCATGATTCTGCATACAAGTTAAATGCTTTTACATTTGCATTTAAAACTGGCATTAAAAATATAAAGATGAATGGGAAAATTCATACTAGTAATTTAAAATTTTTATTTTTATTTACTTAAGGATGACATCAAGTAGCAAATTAAAAAACACCATAATAAGTTGAGAAAAATACTGTGGAAGAAAGAAAAAAAGCTTCACATTTTAGTACCTTTAATGCACTTTTCCCCTGCTTTAAAAAAAAATTTATCGATTCTTTTCTTCTTTTTTTTCTTTTTTAGAGGGAGAGAAAAAGAGAGAGAGAAGTGAGAGAGATTTGTTGTTCTAATTATTTTTGCATTCATTGATTGCTTCTTGTATGTGACTTGACTGGGAAGCCAACCAACAACCTTGGTGTACTGGGACGACATTCTTACCGACTGCGTACCGGGCCTGGCTTTTCCTGCTTTTTGAACAAAAAGCCACACATTCATTTTGCTCTGGGCCCCACGCATTATATGGTCAGCCTTGCCTATAAAGTCCCTAGATACCTCAACCAGCTTGATTTAATTTCCTATTATTTGCGAACAAGAGTCCTAACTTATTTGGAAAATGTAATTTGAATTTGCTGGGGGTTTTAACTTTATACTTTGCTCCAACTATTATATCCAAATGAGCGGACGTGTGATTCAATGGAAAGAACACGGGCTTTCATAGATGCGGAAGAGAGGCTCCGAGAATGTCCCTCAATTGGACAGAGTCACATACATTCCAAGGAAAGGATCTGAGCTGTGGCTCTGGCTCATTGTGACCCCAGGACGTTTGCTAGATGCCCTGGTACTGCCCTGTTCGATCTGGCAGCCACGAGCCACCTGTGGCTACTGAGTCCTTGAAATGCGGCGAGGACAACAAAAGACCTGCATTTCAAACACCGTTGCATCTGCATGCATTTCCATTTAACCAGGGTGGCTGGTGCGCCTGCACTGGACCTGGACGGCACCGATGCGGGACTTGGGCCCTGCCCGGCAGCTGGGGCGCGTGGCTGATGCAGCGCGTGCCTGTCGGGGGGCCGAGTCGCCCGCTGGCTCCTCGACAGTCTGGTGCACGGTAGGTGCTCCACTAACAGCAGCTCCGTGCTTTCATGGGTGCTCCGGCCCAGTTTCTATGGCAGAAATATCTAGACCCGAGGGGCTGGAAAGGGAAGCCGGAAGGGGACACGCGAGAGCCCACCGCACGCGAGTCCCTCTCCCCCCTCCGCTGAGACAGACGTGGGAGAGGACCGGCCTCGGCCCCTCGGTGACTAACACTCGCAGGAATCCACGGCCGCCGGGCTCGGTGTCCACAGAGAACCTTCCGGGAAGGCCCGGCCTATCGTGAGCCCGGGAGACGTGTCCGGGAGGATGTGAAGGCGCCTCTGGTATGTCTCTGGACGGCAGCCAGCGAACCCAGGGCTGTCATCACCGTAAACCCAGCCGGGAGCTCAGACCGTCAACCTAAACTCCTTTGGACACAGGGTGGAAGGGGTGAGGCCCAGGCCCGCCGCCGCTCCAGCCCATGGACCCGCTGCGGGCTCCCAGACCAGCTCTGCCCCTCCAGCCGCCGGGCCCCCTTTTTCCGAACAGGCTCTCGTCTGGCCTCCCCCTTGACCAGGCGCCCTGTGCTGGATTAGCTCCTGGCTTGTTCAGGCTCTGACGAAATGGCCCCTCCTCTGGGAAGCCTTCTTACACTCACCTCCCGGGCCGAGTTGGCCCCTCGGCTGGCCCTAGAGAATCATTAATCATCAGCAAAGCCATGGACCCTGCTCTCTGCAGCCTGCACAGCCTGCACAGAGGTGCCTGGTGAGAAACAGCTCGAGGCAAACTCACTTCTGCAGAGTGGGGCGGCTGCGCTTGTGAGCTGTGATTCCTGGGGCCCGTTTTCTCCTCTCTGCCCGTAGCATCTTATTCTGTGCAGCACAAGTCTCCCGAGGAACGTCTTCCGGGCTTCCTGCTACCCATCAGTTTCAGCTGCTCTGCAGGGCAACTCCTTGATTCTTGGGGTGCTCCCCCCCACACACACTATACTCTCCAACTTTGAGGATGATCCATCAAGGTGTTTTCAGATGACATGGGAACAGACAGAGACTTCAGTTTATTCACATAGATTTAAAAAAAAAATTTTTTTTATTGATTTCAGAAAGGAAGGGAGAGGGAGAGAGAGAGATAGAAACATCAATGATGAGAGATAATCATTGATCGGCTGCCTTCTGCATGCCCCTACTGGGGATCGAGCCCGAAACCCAGGCATGTGCCCTTGACCGGAATTGAACCTGGGACCCTTCAGTCCGCAGGCCAACGCTCTATCCACTGAGCCAAACCAGCTAGGGCCACATAGATTTTTATTTCCGTATCAGAGTCAGTTACAAGAGAACTGGGGTTTATCCCCAAGTGGCCATGGTGAAAGTGGCGGAGTTAGTGGGACGAGGGGAAAAGGGGGTGTTGTATCTGGGGTAGTCAGGGAAGGCTGCAGGGAAGATGGGGCATTTGACCTGTGACTTTAGAGACAGAGGGAAGAACATTCCAGGTAGAGGGAATAGCATGGGCACAGGTGTGGAGGCCTGAGAGAGGGTGCAGGGCTCAAGCAATTAGAAGTCATTTGGTGTTGCAGAAGCTTGAGGTATGATGAGAGGGAGAGGGTGGTATGCTGGAGAGGTGAACAAACCAAGTCCTAGAGGACCTCAAATACTTCCCTAAGGAGCAGGGACTTCATCTTGGAGGCTGGAGTATTCCAAAGTGAGTTCTCCAAACATCTGACCCATGGCATTCTCTGCTCCAGAAGAGGGCTGGGATTCTGTGTCCCTCACTTGGAGACTTCCTCTAAAATATGTTAGTACTAGAGGCCCAGTCACGAAATTCGTGCACGGGTGCAGTCCCTAGGTCTGGCCGGCGATTGAAGCATGAGTGTCTGGCGTGGAAGGACAAGTCCCAGCTGACCTCTGGGCCCTGGGCAGCACCTGGGCCCCCAGAGCCCTGTGTGTCCCTCTCTACCTGAGTCATTGGGCCCCTGCCCGACTCCCTCAGGACCTGGGAGTCTGGCAGCGCTGCTGGTTGCCCTGCTTGCACCCACCTTGGCCTGGCACCACCGTTCACCTGCTCCACCATCTGGCTGAATTCCTACTCTCGTCGGGGCCCATTGGGGCCAGCAGTGCCTCCACTGCTGCCAATGCCCGTCATGTTCCACACCTCCCCTTGGTGGTCGGCGCACATCATAGCGAGCGGTAGAATTCCCAGTTGAACTCCCAGTCAAGGGGACAATTTGCATATTAAGCTTTTATTATACAGGATTGTAAAGGCTCTGCTAAAACGAATAATAACTACATGTGAATGTCTGCAAGGCACCAGGCAATGCTCTTAGCACTTAGCATGCTTCACCATATTTAACCCACATCACAACCCTACAAAATGCAGTACTGTGGTATTATTCCCATTTCATAGAGAGGTTAAGAAATTTGCCCAAGGTCACACAGCTAGTAAGTGGTGAAGCTAAGATTTGAACTTGAGCAGTGTGACTTAGAGCTGTCCTGGAATAAAGAATCTGCTTAACTTTCTTTCAGCTAGCATTCCTCAACTTGCTTTTCATTATGGGGGGGGGGGGGGGACTGCATATCTTGTAACATTAAAAGGCAACTGATTCTGCGGGAAATGGGGAACTATTGAAGGGTTCTTATCCTGGAGCCTTTCAATTTCATTTGCAAATATCCTCAGTGAGCTCCTTATCGGTCACTTGCTCATTAGTGTGCATTAGTCCTTTCTGAGAACCTCTCCATTTTCTTCTAAGCTCCCTGAGGGCAAGGACTCTGTCATTCATTGCTGTGTCCCAGCACCCAGGGGAGTGATATGAGATGCTGCTATAAGGACAGTGTTTGAATGAATAGTCATTTCCTCGGTTGAAGACAGTGGGGGCAACAAAAAGAAAGGCCTGTATTCTGGGAAGCAGGTGGTGGCAGAGTCCACGTGGGAGGGACGGAAGGCAGGAAGAGTGGTGGGGGCACCGGGGGAATCGTCTTGGAGTTCAAGTGGAAAGCAAGACGTCATGGCAAGGCTAAAGGCCATTTGATCTTAAATGCAAACTCAAATATCTACTCAGAATGTGTTCTCTTCTGGACAGTAACTAAGCCACCTGGCTAATTGGAAAATGAGGCATTTGTTGGAGTTGAAGGTATATTAGAAAATTCTTGGTTTTAAGAGTTGGAGTTGGAGGGGAAAAATAATACTCTCAGACTTGTAGCTACTCCACCCTCACACCCCCAAAGCTACTGGCAAGGAATAAAGGCTTTGGGAGGTTGGCTTGTTGAACCGAGGGGTTCTCAGAAAGCACCGAGCCAATTTCTCCAATTCGAAGGATGGCAAGACTGAGGCCCAGAGAGGGCAATGCCACAGAGCTGGTTAAATTGGGCTAGAATCTGAGGGTCCCCTCCCAGTCGGGAGCTCTGCCCAAGGCTTCAGGGCCTGCACCCTAACCCCCTCCACTTAAGCCCCCAGCAGTTCCTTGTGCCCCCACCCACCCCGTCCTCTCCATCCATCACCCCTCCACCCCCTTTGTCAGGGGGTGCAGCCCTTTTGCACACCACAGACTGTCCTCCCTGCTGTGTCTGACTGCCCCTAATGAGATTACAGATTCCTGGTAAAATAGACGAGAGTTAATTCCCTCTGGCTTTAAAGGGCAGGGCAGGCCACAAGAAAGAGCAAAAAGAAAACCATTCTCTAAAATGCTAAATGTAGATGATAATCCCTGTTCAGCACATAACAGTTCACCACTGCTTTCACGAATATTCTCTGGAGGGTATGTGGCACCAGCCCCAATAAAGTAGATGCTGTGTTACTATGCCTGTTTTATGGATGGGGAAACAGAGGCATGTGAGCTTAAATGGCTTGTCCAGGGTTACACAGCTAGTAAGTGGCAGAGCTGGGACTTGAATGCAGGCTCTGTCACCTTTAAAAATAATAGGCCCTGAGAACCCACAGAGGTCTTAGCTTGGGCTTAACGCAGCCCCCAGGGAAGCATCACAGCCAATGGCAGAGCCTGCATTCCCCACACTTCAAAGGCTAAGCACCTTTGAACCCATCTGCTTGCGCATGTGGTGAAAACCACACCAACTTAGGCCTGAATTCCGCTCTGCTACTTGCTAGCTGTATGACCTTGGCCCAGGGATTCTGGCTCCTGGGGTCTCCGTCTCCCTCCCAGTAAAATGAAGGTCGGAATCCTAGACTGCCGGGATGATTCCCTGTGATTCACACAGGTAAGGCAACCAGAGCAAGTCAGCACATAGCTGCCCTCCCCTGCCGACCTGGTCGCCCCTAGCTGCGCTCCTCTGCCCATGCTCGTGACTCAACCTCTCTTTGCCTCAGTTTCTTCATTTGTAAAATGATACATATTGTACTTACTTCTTGGGATTGGTATTAACTAGAGGCCCGGTGCACAAAATTCATGCGGGGAGGGGGGGAGGGAGAGTCCCTTAGCCCAGCCTGCACCCTCTCCAATCTAAGACCCCTCAGGGGATGTCTGACTGCTGGTTTAGGCCTGTGGGATTGGGCCTAAACCAGCAGTCAGACATCCCTCTCGCAATTTGCGACCACTGGCTTCTAACAGCTCACCTGCCTGCCTGCCTGCCTGATTGCCCCTAACCACTCTGACTGCCTGCCTGATTGCCCCTAACTGCTCCCCTGCCAGCCTGGTCACCCCTAGCTGTCCTTCCCTGCCAGCCTGATAGCCCCTAACCACCTCTGCCTTGGCCCCTGCCACCGTGGCTTTGTCCAGAAGGACGTCTGGATGGATGTCTGGAAGATGTCTGGTCTAATTAGCATATTACCCTTTTATTAGTATAATGTGCTCGTATAAGTAATGTGCTTCTAGAATAATACCTGGTGCACAATAAATGCTTAATTAATGTTATCAGTTAATTGGCAATGAGCTAGTATCCTATTGCCTTGCCTTCACTTCTTTCTGGAATGACATGGGGGTAAAATCAAAGCAGCCAAGCAAATGTTCTCTCATTCCTCCCACCAGTCCCTGGTCCCCTCCCCTGTTTAAGAGGAGCACTTGCCTTTGAGGTCCGAGCCCCCAGACCACGTGGCCTGCTCTAATTTCCCAGGCCCTAATCTGCTCCCAGCTCCTAATGATGCAGCTGGTAATAGGATTGTGGCTTCCCTCTGGGGCAGCCACTCAGGCCATGGCCGAGTGGCTGGCAACTGGTGCTTAGCAACCCTGACCACCTGCCTGCTGAGGAGCCAAAGCCCCCAGCCAGGACCCTGTGCCCCCGGCTGGCCTCACGTGCTTGGAATGGTGCTGTGCCTGGTGCCAGCAAGCTGGGCTCACCATGGTGCCGGGTGCCATCCTGGCACGAGGGAGGGATGTTTGTAAGCGGAACGGACTGCTCATCCTGTCTGTGCTGTCTGTCACCGTGGGCTGCCTCCTCGGCTTCTTCCTGAGGACCCAGCGCCTCTCACCACAGGTCAGCCACCGGGCATCGCGGAGTCCTCCTTTAGGAGGGGTGTGTGGGCTTGAGGGGTCTGAGGGTCACATTCCTTCTCCATGGCTCCCTGATAAGAACACCATGGGTGAGACACTTTGCCTCTCTGGGTCCCAGTTTTCTCATCTGTAACATGAGTGTGAAAAATACATTACGGGACTAGAGGGACATCCAATAAATGGCTGAGCAAGTGTTACAAACTGGCATCACCAGATGAATGGAGGCAAGGATGCCTCATTAGCATAACTACGGGGCTAAGACCTGTGGGATCAATGATTCTCTCTCATCATTGATGTTTCTATTGCTCTCTCCTTTCCTCTCTGAAATCAATAAAATTATATTTTTTAAAAAAAGGAAAACATCTCTCCCTGGGAATTGGGCCACTGTTCCTATAGTAACACCTTCAGTTATTTAGGAAGAAGCATGGACTCTGGAGGCAGAGGAACCCTGAACTTTGACTCTGCTAAGAAGTGGCTGTGTGCCGAAACCGGTTTGGCTCAGTGGATAGAGCGTCAGCCTGTGGACTGAAGGGTCCCAGGTTCGATTCCGGTCAAGGGCATGTACCTTGGTTGCGGGCACATCCCCAGTAGGGGTTGTGCAAGAGGCAGCTGATCGAAGTTTCTCTATCATCGATGTTTCTAACTCTCTATCCCTCTCTCTTCCTCTCTGTAAAAAATCAATAAAATATATTAAAAAAAAAAAAAAAGTGGCTGTGTGGCCCTAGGCAAGATCTTATCTCCTTTTTGGCCCTCATCTGTAAAATGGAGTGGGGGTACTATGTGCCACTAGAATAGTTGAGGAGTAAACAAGGATCCATCAGTGCCTGGCATACAGTGGGTTCTTACTGAATGTTACCTCGCTCCCTTGCCTACCTAAGTGCTACCTACCTACATCAAGACCACCTCCTGTTCCAGATCTTATACAAATTCTCCGGATCTGCCCATATCTGAAGTGCTACTCTCCTCCCACACTCACCCCGGCTCATCCCTCCACTGTCACCCTGCTGCCGGCTGTCTTGCTTAGAGCCGCTTGTGTACGAGTCTATTTCCCCAGCAGACTTCAACTGGCTGAATATCACATGGGCTTTCTTGAATCAAAATGTGAACCTAGGTCAGTGCTTATCACAAAAAGAACCCTTAGCTATTTGCTGAATTAAACTGGCAATGGCACAAACCATCTGCTATCTACTTTCTTTAATTTTCCTCAACAACAAAACTATATTTCCTGCAGGAAGATTATTTTGTGAAAACAAGTTGGAATGCTTATTATGAAAAGCCAAACTCATCTGGGGCCTCCTTTGCCAAAGCTGCCTTCCCCATCTGTTTGGAAATGCAAATATATTCCCATCTGAATCAACCTGCCAGATAAACTGAAGGAAGGACCTGGAGTCTTAGAACAATTATTTGGCAGAAATTGGCTTTCTCAGCATCTTACTTCGAAATCCAGGAGTTTGTCTGATCTCTGCCTGTGACTCAGAAACCGAGCCCTTCCTATTTTATAAGCTTATGCAACAGGCAAAAAATCATAAACAGTTTGCAAAATGATAGAAGGTCCTATTTCAGAAAATAATTTACAAGGTTTATGATTTGTAATATTATTGAAATAAGTATCTCATTTAAAAATATAGGTCACTTTGAGAGTTCTAGTTAAACATGGTGAATTTACAACTGCACGCATTTTCCTTTCCTTCCTGGATTCTACCAAAATTATAGTAATGGAATTTTTAAATCCTCACCTGAGGATATGGTTTTATTGATTTTTTAGAGGGAGAGGAAAAAAGAGAAAGGAAGAGAGAGAGAGAGAGAGAGAGAGAGAGAGAGAGAGAGAGAGAGACATCAATTTGAGAGAGAAACATTGATCAGTTGCCTGCCTTCCGCACACGCCATGACCAGGTATCCAACCTGCAGCCTAGGCATGTGCCCTGATTAGGAATAAAACCTGCAACCTTTTGGTGTATGGGACTACAATGTTCCAACCAACTGGGATCCCTACCCCCACCCCGGCCAGGGCTAAATCTTTTCTTTGTTCTTTGAAGATATGAGAGAAGATATAGTGACTATAAAACGGAATGGGGTGCAAAAAGAAGAAACAATCCAAGAACAAGAAAGAGCTTTTGAAAATTAAAAATAGATGAGCCAGGATTAAAAGATCAATAGCTGGGATGAAGTTGCAGAAATCTCCCAGAAAGTAAAACAAAAAGAGATGGAAACAGATGAAGAAAATTAGAATGCCCAATATCCAACTCTCTGAGAGTTTTAGAGAGCACTAAGAGGAAAACGGGGAGACAAAATCCACGGAGAACACAAGAAAGTTTCTCAAAAATGAAAGGTAATATTTCACGAGAAGAAAGCGTACCTAAAATAAAAAGGTATTGTCAAGATTATAGAAACCTGTTGAAAAGGAAAAAAAAACCATAAAAAAAACAACCAATAGGTATGCACGCACTATGAATTTTTTAAAAAGAAAGAAGAAAACCTCATACCATGGTTTATCACTTCGAAAATTACAGAAAATTGGAGATAAACAGATGATCTTTAAATGGTTCTGTGGGAATAAAACAAGTCTCATGTAAAGAATAGGAAGTAAGAGTAGCTCCAAACATCTTAAGCAACCCTGGAATCTAAAAGGCGAAATGTAAGTGCCTTTGAAATTTTAAGGGGAAATTCTTTTATTTATTTACTAGAGGCCCAGTGCATGATTTAATCATGCACCTGGTGCACCAGCTGGCTGTCTGTCCGCTGGTGCCCCAGGCCTTCCGAAAGCCTCCGGCGCGGCGGAGGCTTTCGAAAGGCCTTGTGCCTGCGCAGACAGACAGACAGCTCCCCCGCTTTGGCTTTTGATCGCGGGGGAGCCGGCTGGCTGTCTGTCCGCCGGTGCACCAGGCCTTCCGAAAGCCTCCGGCTCAGCGTCCTGCTGGCCCAATCAGCTACCCTGGCCACCCTGAGTCCCGCCCCCTGCGCCTCCTGCTGGCCCAATCGTGGGCGTAGCGGAGTGATGGTAATTTACATATTACCATTTTATTATGTAGGATTTTTAATGAATTTATTGGGGTGACATTAATTACAATTCTATAAGACATCTTCTGGATATTGTATTGTGTGTTCACCATCCCAAGTCAAGTCTCCTTGGAGGGAAAACTCTTTTAAACTGAGGATCTTATCCATGGCCAAACTTACTATCAGTGGTAAAGGTAGAATAAAGGCATTTGTACTTATATAAGGACTCCGAAGTTTCTCTCCTATTCACTCTTACTGAGAAAGCTACCAAAGGAGATGTTCCCGAAAAACAAGGAAGTAAACAAAGAAGACAAGGTATCCAGGAAAGAGGGGACAATATACAGGAGAAAGTGCCAGGATGACAGTGAAGAAGAGGCCCCGGGACAGCCATCGGGCCTAGAGAGCAATCCGTCCAAGCTGGAACAGGAAGAGGGAGAGCTCTTGAAGGGCACAAAGGAACGGATGTGCTTGAGTCCATAGAAAATACTCTTGTTGGGCCTTTTTATTTTTTATTGTTATTTTTTTTTGTTTCTGTTGTTTGGACTTTTTAAAAGAAATGTTGAAGCATTTGGAAGACATTAGTGAGTGGTTCACAGAAAACAAATGAAAAATTAGTCCATTATTAACTTGCAGGAAAGTTAGGTCATACAAGAAAGGTTGTACCAAAAAGGTTGTAGCACATTGCTTGGCTCAATAGTGACTGTTAATTAAACCTTGACTATTAATTTAACCAAAAACTGTGATATAATGGTGAAATGGTAGGAGGAGAAAGGGAATAAGTCTTCATCTGTCATGGCAGATGTCAAAAAGGGAAGTTAATAGATGTCAAAAAGATATACCTAGAAATAGTATTATAACTGTATTATTTAGAAATAACAATACTAAGGAAAACATCTAAAGGAGTTGGGGGTGTTTAATCCTGGGAAGTTGGGTTGGGATAGAGATGGGTGAGGAAGGGGCTGCCTTTTATCATTATAGTGCTACTTAAATGAAAGAATATACACATTGGTTAAAATTAATTAAAAATGCATAGCCATGATTGGGTATATTTTTAAAAGCAGAATTTCTGTGCATTGGAAATGGAACAGAATGGGACTGGGAGGCCTGATTTCAGGTCCTCACTGATGCTAACTCACTCTGTGAAGCAAGTCACCTCCCTCTCCTGGCTCCACTTCCTCAACTACAAAATGAGTCAGCTGGACTAAAAGATCTTTAAAAAACCCTTCTCGGCACCAACGTTCTATGATTTGGAGCTTTTCAAATCATCAGACCATTAACCAAGTGTGATGTTTGGCCTTTAAAAAAAGTTTCAAGTACAACACTTTAATTTGGATGGTGTTTGAAAGTCCATGTACCAGCCTTTACCACAACCTCGCCCTTTGATAAACGTGGCCTCAAACTAGGGTTGCCAGAAATAGCAAAACTGAACTAAATTAAATTTGAAAACAGCATAAGCCCAGTTACATTTGAATTTCAGATAAACGATATTTAGTATAAGTAAAAAACAAATATTAGTTGTTTACCTGAAATTCAAGTTTTACTGGGCTTAGTAATCCCTTCCCAGTCATAGGATCTGGAGACAGCTGATTGGGCAAGAATTTAGGACCCGAACGCCAGCCGCATCGATAGGCTGGAACCAGCAGTCCATGAGGAAGCCCAGCATACGAACTCTATCCAGTAGGGGCTCTTCATACTGAGTGGTGTCTCACCAATCCAATCCAGTTCCCTTTCAGCATTTTAAATGTGAGCCGAGCTGTGAGGGGGGCCGTGTGGGGAGGCAGACAATGGACCCAACATTGAATGAGAAACTGACTCAAGAATACCACGGTCTGTTTATGAGTCAGTCTCCTCATAAACTAGACTGAGAACTTCAGGGCAAAACTGTGCCTATTTCATTTATGGGTACCAAGTGTAATGCCTGGCACAGTAGGTGTCGAATGAATGTGTGAGCAGCATGCAGCCCTGCCCTCATGCCTCCTAGCATCTCCTACACGAGACAGATTTATAGCATGATAGGCAGTGAATGGGGCAGAGGTGGGGGAGAACCGTTATTTACTGTGATTACTGAACATTGACTCTCCATCAGGCACTCTGCCCAGTGCTTCCTGTGCATCCTCTCATTAAGCCTCCCAATGACCCTATCAAGTGGCTATTACTCTTGTGATACAGATGAGAAAACTCAGAGTAGCTTGCTGAAGGCCACACAGTTAGTCATGAGGGGGCAGGGGACAAGTCTGCTTGGCTCGAAAGTCCATGCTTCCTCCACGGACTCTGCTGTGCACGTTGTAGACAGGAGAGTGCGAATGAAACAGGGCTTTGAAGACAATAAAGAACTGAGCAACTGTGACGTCTGCAGCGCCTGCTATAACCTCACTCTTGATGTGTTTTCAGGAAATCAGTTACTTCCAGTTTCCTGGGGAGCTCCTGATGAGGATGTTGAAGATGCTGATCCTCCCGCTGGTGGTCTCCAGGTGAGGGGCAAGGCGTTTGGCTGGGAGGTCTGGGTGGGGAGGGGAGGGGATTCTGTGCGGTTCTGTGGGTTCCCTGCTCCTGCTGTGAGCGACTGGACTGCCCCTGCGGGCCTGGGAGCCGTGGGATGGCGGGGCCTTTCTGGGCAGGAGACTGTGGCACAGGCTGCTGGAGTCTCAGTCGTCCAGTGGCAGCAGTTATTTCAGTCCCATCCAATGGACCATAACAAGAGATTTGGAGTTATAGGATGAGACCTGGCTCCAGGGTAGCTCAGGGTTCAGGGATTGCTTCCCAGGGGAGGGGCTCTTTATGGTGAAAGCAGCAAGGTGTGGGGGGAAAGATGGCACTGGAGACTCTCCCGAGGGGATATCCTGGCTCAGCTGTGTACTGTACTGGCTGTGTAAACTTGGCCAGGTTACTACACTTCTCTGAGCCTCGGTTTCCTCGTCCGTAAAATGAAAAATAACACCTACTCCCAAGCGGTATTGTGAGGACTACATGAGGTTATATATTTGCGTGTGCTAATGTTCAGGGGGCTGGGTCACAGATGTGAGGGAGGGAGCGGGGAGATGAAGTTGGAAGGGAACTTCTTGCTCAATCATGAAAGCCCTTGAATGCCAGGCTACAGAACTCAGACTTCACCCACGAGAGCGAGGGACACCGGAATCACTGGAGACCACCTGGTCCCTATCACTGATGTGCTGGGTGACCCTGAGGAAGACCCTGCCCCTTTCTCTTCAGATGGGTAGTGAGCTGGCTGCTCCATTTAGTGTCGAAGAGCCCTTTGGTCTGAGGCCGTGGGTTTGGAGTCCTCACTTCCCAGGACTTCTCTGCAGGGAGGGAAGCAGATGAGCCTCTGAGTCCTGGGGTTGTGATGGGCTCTGTCCCCTGAGCAGGGTCATCAGCCTCCCTGCCCCACAGCCTCCCTGCTATTGAGGAATAAGACAGCTCCTCCCCCTTTCCCTACAGTGTCATGGACATATGCTCCCCAGTCCCAGAGGCCAATTAACGGTGCCTTCGGGTACCCCCAGGGGAGCCTTGTTCAGCTTCTTGCAGGCAGCATTTAGGTCTCTCAAAACTCGTTCTTCCAGGCTCTCCTGAAATGCCACCTCCCTCCGGAAGCTTTCCCAGACTCCTCAACCCATGCTGGTTGTTGTCTCCTCTTTAAGCATCCTCCGAGTCATTCGCTGAGTCAGCGAGTCTGTCAAAGTTCCCAGTGGCCTCCATGCTGCTAGGCCAAAGGCCACTCTCAGTTCTTGCTTTACATGAGCTCTCTCCAGCGGTCGATACACTTGATACAGCCCCTGATCACTCTTTTCCTCCTGAAATACTCTTCCCTACGGCCTTACACTCTCCTGGCTCTTTGCTTGCTCTCTGCCCCTCCGTCCCAGTTTCTCTCTTTCTACTCGACCTCTAAACGTTGCAGTTTCTTCGGCTTTTTCTAATCTGTCCTCATGGCTTTAGTATCTCACCTATAAGTCCAACACTCCCTCCCCTATAGAGATCTTCCTCCCAGTATTTTCCACACAGCACTTATAAGACACTAGAGGCCCAGTGCACAAAATTTGTGCATGGGGGGGGGGCGGTGGTGTCCCCCTCAGCCCAGCCTGCACCCTCTCCAATCCAGGACCCCTCAGGGGATGTCTGACTGCCAGTTTAGGCCCAATCCTGGGGACCAGGCCTAAACTGGCATTCGGACATCCCTCTCACAATCCAGTACTGCTGGCTCCTAACTGCTCACCTGCCTACCTGCCTGATTGCCCCTAACTGCCCCCCCGCCAGCCTGATCTCCCCTAACTACCTTTGCCTGCTGGCCTGATTGCCCCTTCCCCTCTGCCAGTCTGGTTGCCCACAATTGCCTCCCCCCCCCCCCCCGCCTGTCTGGTCACCCCCACCTGCCCCCCCGCCAGCCTGGTCACCCCCAACTGTCCCCCCACCAACCTGGTCGCCCCTCACTGCCCCCCCTGCTGGCCTGGTCACCCCGTGCAGCCTGCTGTTCAGTCGTTTGGTCATCCCTCACTAACCCCCCTCCTGGCCTGGTCGCCCCATGCAGCCTGCTGTTCGGTCGTTACTGTGAGGGCATCCTGACCAATTTGCATATTACCCTTTTATTAGTATAGATTTTTATTTATATATATTCAATTGTTGACTGGTTTCTTTATCTTTCACTGGACCATAAACTCTGTAAAGGCAGAGACAACATTCAGTTGAGGCTTCACTCTGGACCTAGCCAAATGCCTGGCACACAGTAGGTACTCATTAATACTTGTCAAGTGAATTAATGAATGCATTCAACAATCATGCATTGTGCTTTCTGGGCACTTGGCCCTGTACTGGGCACTGCAGCTACAGAGATGAAGGAGGTTCGGTCCTAAGGAGCTCACAGGCTGTGAGGGAGACTGATGAGAAAATAGTCAGTTATGTGATAGCTAAATAAGTTAAGGGAGGAAGCACAGGACGCCCCTACCCTTTCTTTCCAGTTTTATTACAAAATAAAGCACAGGACTCTTGTTAGGCAGCTTACTCACCCTTCCCTGTTGACCATCCTTCCTGCCTCTTACTCTCTTTTTTTTTTTTATTGAGGTATTATATGTGTACATATCTTACCATTACCCCCCCACCCCACACCCATACATGCCCTCGCCCCTCAGAGTTTTGCATCCATTGTTTATGCTTATATGCATGCATACAAGTCCTTCGTTTGATTTCTTATCTCCCCCACCTCTCCCTAACTTTCCCCCTGTAATTTGAAAGTCTGTTTGTTGCTTTACTGTCTCTGTATCTATCTTTTTGTTCATCGGTCTATAATGTTCTTCATTATCCATAAATGAAGAACATTATAGAGTGAGATCATGTGGTATTTTTCTTTCATTGACTCTGCCTCTTACTCTCTGTGTGGACCCTAGAGTCAGACAGAATTGGGTTCCCACCCTGGCCCTGCCATTTCCGAGCTGTGTGACCCGGGACAAGTCATTTAACTTAAAAAGGAATCCTGAAGTCAGCGAGTCAGGGGTCTAGGTCCTAGAGCTGCTTGCACCACGAATCATCCTGTGACCTTGGCTAAGGCACTCCTCGCCCTGGGCCACAGTTTACCCAGTTCATCCAGTGACTAAGGGCCCACCCAGCTGTTTGAGTCGGGCTCTCAGAGGCCTGATCTCTCTTTCCACCAGACCCAAGTGCTTTCTCGTGGCTGGAAATGAAATGTGGCATTAACTTGAGGAAAGCCAGTGTGTGTTCATACATTCCGTTTGTTTATTATACAGTTTGGGCTGGTGCAGAGCAACCGTGTCATTGCAAAAAAGCCATGCTTTAACATTTTCCTCCTAAGGAAACCTTCTTGGGGAAAAAATGACACATTTCTGAGCCTCAGTCCCCTGCGTCCCTGAACCCTGCTTCCTTTACCTTCAACTGGTCTATGATCCATCCATCCCCCCATCGCCCACAGTTCCCTCAGCTCCTGCTCCAGCCGGCCCAGGGCTGGGCATCATGGTCCTCATGGGGCAACCGCCCTGGTGCGGGGACTGTCACTCAGGGCTGAGCAAAACCACCAAAGCTACTTTGAAAATTCAGATGTCAGGCCTCATGCCGGGCTCACTGAGCCAGACTGCCAAGGGGCCCAAGCAGGTGTTGGTTTTAAAGGTTCCACAAGTGTTCAATGGTTAAGAAAAAAGCAAAACCCTGATGTCTTGGGGTCAGGCCTACTGGCTGAAGCCAAAAGAGCCTGGCGTGAGGGCTGCTGCTCTTCAGTCCCCAGGGGCTCCAGGCTGGAACCCAGCAGACCAGGGCTGTCTGTGGTGTGTTACGTGGAGATGCAGGGGACCTGGTCCATGCCCTGCAAAGGCTGCCACAGACACGGGTGTGCAGGACTCACGCAGGTTTGTATCAGCGTTGAGGGAACACCCACGTGTGCCTGAGTCAAGGTAGACTTTCCAGAGGGAGTGACGAGCTGTGGTGCGAAGTCAAAGCACGAAGAAGGAGGAGGTCACCCACAGGGACTGCCTGCTGAGAGCCGGAGCAAAGGGAGAGGGTTCCCTGAAACATCTCATCTGGGCCTTGGGGGAGCCTGGGGAAGCTTTAATCAGTTAGAGAAACATGTGACACCCCTGATGAATCAGGAGCCACGCTGGGTGTTTTGAGAACATCTCCGATTTCATTCTCAGGAAAACCCTGCAGGGAGGGAGGAGCTCTTCCCATTGTACAGGTCAGGGCACCGCGACTCGGATGCGAAGAGCCTTGGTTGGGTTCACCTTTCTGGCGAGTGACCCCAAAGCTCCTGTTCTTCCCCTGGAGCCTCTTGCAGATTCTCAGCCACACCCGCCTGTGTGCGTGGTGACTGACGGAGCCACAGCTGGCTGGGAAGGTTGCCTTCCGCTGGCCTGTGGCGTGCCTGTCTGAGGTGGGGCTCAGGCCAGGTGCCGGTTTGCAGTAGATTGTAGAGAAAAAAAAGCCCAAGAGCCGGAATGTGCCAGATTGTGGGAAGAGTGACTGAACGGGGCTCCAGCCGAGGTCAGCTGGCCCCTCCTCCCTCCCCCTGGGCCTCCTTTGTCTGGAACACAGTGTCTCTGTGACTGTCTCCCTGCCAGATGGTGAGACCCTCCAAGGCAGGCACAGGACCTTTTCATCCCTCGCTTCAGCTGCCACCATCACTGCCCACACTTCTTTACATCTTTCTATCTCTCTTTGCTTGTCTATTAGATTTCTGTCTCCTGCAAAAATCCTTACATGGACCCCCAGGTAGAGGTTAGCGTGAAGGGCACAGGGGAATATGAACCTGACCCGCAGTGTCTCGCATAAAAACAGTGATGTACATGGAGGGGTGGTGGCGACTGGTCCTACCCCTCAGCAGGGGCAATCCTTTTTTCAGCGCCATGAGTGGCTAGTCCAGGTAGGAATACTGGTTTATCTCGATGTCATTACTGTACCAAAAACGGTGTCAGTACTCCATAAGGTGGTATGCCAGTTGTGACTGAAAATTCGGTTAACTAGCAATAACTGAGTACATCCAGGGATACATGCAGCATCAACAGTGGAGATAGGTCATCATCGATATCTATTATAATAAAAGCATAATATGTTAATTAGATCAGACAGCCAAACGACCTTCTGGACGTCATTCTGGACATCCTTCTTGGACGTCCTTCCGGATGAAGCCGCAGTGGTGGGAGCTAAGGCAGTTAGGGGTGATCAGGCAGGCAGGTGAGTGGTTAGGGGTGGTCAGGCAGGTAGGTGAGTGGTTAGGGGTGATCAGGCAGGCAGGCAGAGTGGTTAGGGGTGATCAGGCAGGCAGGCGAGCAGTTAGGGGTGATCAGACAGGCAGGTGAGTGGTTAGGGGCGATCAGGAGGGCAGTCAGGCGAGCGGTTAGGAGCCAGCGGTCCCGGATTGCGAGAGGGATGTCCAAGGGGTCCCAGATTACGAGAGGGTACAGGCCGGGCTGTGGTACCCCCTTACCCCCCCTGCACAAATTTCATGCACCAGGCCTCTAGTGTATCAATAAAGAAGAGCTGGGAGTATTTCACAGACAGAACCTTGAGCTAGGTCTTGAACATAGAGTGGGCCTTGACTAAGAGAAGAAGAGGGCCTTCGTGGAAGGAGGAACAGCATGGGCAAAAGCGTGGAGGTAGAAAAGTCTGTGGCATGGGTGGGGACCAATGAGGTGCCAGCCTGCTTCCAGCGGCTTGGCAAAGGGAAGGGGTGGCAGGTCCTCCTGGAAGAGGGTAGAGCATTGAGTGTCACGTGTGTCAGGATTTGGGGCCAGGCTTGCAGGTTATTGGAACTAGAAGCAAATTGTGTGTCCTCCCACTGCCCCAGAGCAATTACACCGCAGACAGCCCTGGCCACCTGGGTTCCAGCCGGGAGCCCTGGGGACTGCGGAGCAGCAGCCCTCACGCCAGGCCCTGTCGCTCCAGCCAGAAGGCCTGAGCCCAAGACTTCAGGCTTTTGCTTTTTGCTTAACCGTTAGAACATTTGTGGAACTTTTATTTCTTTATTATTTATTTACTTTTTACATTCAACATTATTTTGTATTTATTAGTTTCAGGTGTACAGCATAATGATTAGACAATCATATACTTTACGAAGTGCTCCTCCTGATATTTCTAGTACCCACCTGGCACCATACATAGTTATCACAATTTTACTGACTATATTCCCTATGCTGGACTTAATGCCCCGTGACTATTTTGTAACTACCAATCTATACTTCTCTCTCTCTCTCTCTCTCTCTCTCTCTCTCTCTCTCTCTCTCTCTCAATAATTTTTTGTTGTTGAAAGTATTACATTTGTCCCCCATTTTCCCCCATTGACCCTCTCCAGCCCGCCTCGCCCCCCCTCCCCCAGGCTCTCATCCCCCCATTATCTGTGACCATGAGCCATGCATATAACTGGTATGCATACAAGGTTCTTGGTGGATTACTTCCTACCCACCCATCCTCCCCTGCCTTCCCTCCAAGATTCCCCACTCTGTTCCAGGCTTCCATGTCTCTGGATCCACTCCGTTCATCAGTTTATTTTGGTACTTGTGGAACCTTTAAAACCAACACCTGCTTGGGCCCCTTGGCAGTCTGGCTCAGTAAGCCTGGCATGGGGCCTGGCATCTGAATTTTCAAAGCAGCTTTGGTGGTTTTGCTCAGCCCTGTGAGTGACAGTCCCCGCATCATGGTCCCCATGAGGACCATGATGCCCAGCCCTGGGCTGGCTGGAGCAGGAGCTGAGGGAACTGTGGGTGATGGGTGGATGGATGGATCATAGACCAGTTGAAGGTAAAGGAAGCAGGGTTCAGGGACACAGGGGTCTGAGGCTCAGAAATGTCATTTCCCCCCATGAAGGTTTAACTCTCCTTAGGAGGAAATTTTTAAAGCACTGCCTTCTGCCCTCTCCAAAGGTAGTTCCCAATGTGGCTCTCTGCTTCATCGAGGTCAGGAGGACGATCCCTCGCTCTCCAGTTTTCTAAGACAAAGTCTTATATAACGTAGTCACAGAAGTGACATCCGTCACATTTACCATAGGCCCATGGTTGGCAAACTGCAGCTGGAGAGCCATATGAGGCTCTTTGGCCCCTGGAGTGTGGCTCTTCCACAAAATACCACGGCCTGGGCGAGTCTATTTTGAAGAAGTGGCGTTAGAAGAAGTTTACATTTTAAAAATTTGGCTCTCAAAAGAAATTTCAATCGTTGTACTGTTGATATTTGGCTCTGTTGACTAATGAGTTTGCCGACCACTGCCATAGATATTAGAAGCACTCACACTCAGGGAGGGGAATTATACATGGGCATGGATCATTGGGAGTCACCTTAGGGTTTGTCCACCTTGCTCTCTGTCCCTGCGCCTTCCTTCTCTCTACTGCTATTCCAAGAAAATCCAGAAATCCTGCCTTCCTTGTCTTTCAAAAGTCACCTCCACTCATGCCCTGTTCCTGGGAGTGGGGGTGGGAGGGGGATTCTCAAGTCTGTCCAAATGGCTCATCAAGGAATTTCTTGTGAATGAGGATAACTCCCTTAACATGAAAAGAATTCTGGAGAATATCCATTTTTCTCTTCCACAGGGACATCACAGGGTCTGGTACATAGTAGGTGCCTAACAAATGCTTATTACCTGACTAAAGCGCAGTGGAAGGGCAGTGGAAGTGGAATTCAGGGAAGTTTCATGACTAGCATTTGAACTGAGGATGTTAGGAGTTATCTTTTAAAGATATTTTGTACTTTAAAACATTCTGTAAGCAAATTACAAACATTTTGGGAAGCAGGGGGGAAATCCTCCTATCATCACACAACCCTCATTCTGCCACTGTTAGCTTTTCCCTCTGTTTGTTTTTACCATTCTTAGCAGTGAATGCGTCAGGCCCAGTGTGGTCCTCAGCTGACCAGTTCAGAAGCTCTACCTTGTCTGAGCCCCTGAGCTGGTCATGCCTGTCCCCTGATGCTGACAAGAGACCATATACACCGAGTGCCAATTGATCACAGAGATAAGTAAATGGCTAACAACACAGGTGCGCACCGCCTCAGGCCAGAGCATCCCTACAGGGTCACACTACTGGGGAACCCACTGGCTAAATCCGTTTGCTGGCAGGAAAACTCATTTAATTGTATAACCAACGTGACTCCAGGTTTGCCATTTTCGGTGAATTTCTGGGGTCCCACCTGGTAGAGTCCCACCATATGTGCATTTAAGCCAAGTGACTTCAGTTACGATGAATGCTGTGAAAAGAGAGAAAAATAATTTAAAGGTGGCAGGTGCTCTTCCATTCAGAGCTATGCCCCCAGGTGAGCGTACCATGGGAGGTGGGTCTGCTTGGCACCAACCCAGCGCCAGTCCCTACCTGCCTCTCCAGGTGTGAGCATTTCCCTGAGCCATTGTGATTCTAGGCTCTGAAACAGGGTTGTTCGGGTTTTATGCCATCATGGCCTCTAAGGGGATGCTGCCTGCTTCGGCTGGTGCATATTCCCAATCAAGCCACAGGGATGCCCTGCTCTGGCTCCTAGATCCCACCAAAGGGCTCAATCATTGTTCTTCAAAGCATCCTTAGTCATGCCCTGCGCTTAGTTCCTTGGAGTGAGCCCTAAGTCCCTTTTTCCTCCTGATAGGCCAGCCCTGGAGGTCTTTAGTGCCCAGAGACCTTGGTATACCTGGACCCTAACTTCAACTCAGAGGGGGCAAGGGTTGGGATCTTCGTCTCTTTTCTCTCAGAAGGCCTCTGAGCCTCTCTTGCAAATTGGTGCACCTTCCCACAACTGTGCAGGTCTTAGGGGCTCCAGGAGGGGCACTTTCATCAAACCACTAAAGTCTCCCCCCTTTCCCTGGACAATGAGCGCCTTCTTAGCTTACAGTTGCCATTTGTAAAATTCTTCTAAAAACAAAATCAGCTGCAAGGAGACTTGCTGTCTCTACCTATAAACATAGAAGCCTCAGACAGAATTTAGAAAATTCTGCCTCTCGTTACATCGGCACAGGACTAGGATCCCTCTCCCGCGGGAGATGCCTGGATGGGTGCTGAGTGGTTCACCACTCTCAGTTGTCTTCTCTGTGCCCCGCTGCCGACTGGCCCCATGCTGACAACACCTTCTTGCGTTGGAAAAGGCAAGCCTTTGTGGCTGGGAGCCTTCCTTTCCCACTTTCTCCCAGTAATACCGCTTGTCACTACTCGAAGCCCTTTTCCTTTCCTTTTATTTTTATTTTTTAAAATAGATTTTTATTGATTTTATAGAGAGGAAGGGAGAGAGATAGAGAGCTTGAAACATCAATGAGAGAGAAACAATGACCAGCTGCCTTCCGCATACCCACTGCTGGGATTTAACTTGCAACCAAGGTACATGCTCTTGACCGGAATTGAACCCAGGACCCTTCAGTCCATGGGTCGACACTATCCACTATCCACTGAGTCAAGCCGGTTAGGGTCCCTTTTCCTTTTAATTTATAGTTTAACCCAAAGAGTATTGTCAACTTTCTGTTCCTTTTAAGTTCTTGGAGAATACTTACTGTTACTTCTGCAAAAATAAGGCTATCTGCTACTTTTGTCTTTTTCATTTAAAATGATGTCGTAAGAATTGTCCTGCTGCACCCTCATCTCCATGATCCTGTTTCACTCTTCCACTCAGGGCTGGAGCGGAGTTTGCAAAGCCCCTTGGCCTTCACTAGATATCTAGGATGCTGCCGGATACACCGTTAGGGCGTCACTATGCCCCAGAATTTTAGATTTACCTCAAGCTCTGTCATTTACCATAGCCTTAGCCTCAGCCACCAAACAGACACAATGCCATCTGCAAATTTACAAACAGGTGCTCCTGTGTGTGTGTGTGTGTGTGAGAGAGAGAGAGAGAGAGAGAGAGAGAGAGAGAGAGAGAGAGAGCGCCCCATTATAGCCCCAATGAGGCTGGAGTTCACATCTAATCCTTGGAAATCAACTGAGCCTTGTTTTCACACATCCCCAGACCAGGGCGACACAGGGAACCAGGGGTGGGTCAAGTCAGCATCTGGACCCAGCTAGGGCCTCCAATTCTCCACTTGCTTTTTGCCAAACCCTCCTCTCCCCTCATGCTTCACTTTCTTAAACCAGGCATCATTCAAGGAAAACTGAATCCATGTGTTTGTGATTCACTGAGGCTGAACATGGCAGAATGTTTTGTAAGCTCCCTCTCTTAACAAAGAAATCCAAGTGCGTGTGTGGCTTTATGTGTGAATGCATGGTGTGTCTTTACATGTGTGTATGGTGTGTGTGTGTCTATGTATGCATGTGTGTTCCTGTGTCTATATTGTTTTCCTTTCTATTTCTTATAAGAATGTTAAGCTGATTTTTCTTAGAATCAGGAAATCATATTTGGCCAAAGAAACCCAACACTCCCTTCTCCCCCTTCCTGAGGAACTCTCGTTTGGCAGAAAACTCCCAAACACCCACGTCCTAACTTATTGGAGATGGTCCTGGGCCAAGCAGCCGTCAAAGTCTGGTTTGGGAGCCAGTGGGCAGGGGGAGGCTGCCCCCGGCTGCCTGGGACCAACAGTGAGTGGGAAAGAGGCAGGAGGTGGGCAGCCTGTGCTTCTAGACTCTGCCCCTCAAGCCCTGGGCATCCGTTCTTAGCAGAACTCTGCTGATCTCTCGGATGGGGCCCTGGGATCTGTCTTTGGCCCTCTTGCCCAGTCAGCTGACTGCCTTACTCATCAAGGGGAAACATGGCCCAGCTGTGGGCTGCAGGGGGCGGGGGGGGGTCAGACCATTAGCCTGGTGACGCTGACAAGATCCCAGGTTTTACCACCCCTCGCCGACTCCCATGCTCTTTCCCCCTTCCAGATAGAGTTCCTACTCATCCTTCAAGGACCCATCCAGCAGTCACCTCCTCTAAGAAGCCTACCCTGATTCCCAACCTGGGCTACACTCTACCCCTGGCCTCTCTCAGTCCCAGCCATGACCCAGGGTTTTGTGTTGTCTCTTAACCCGCTGGACAGAGCTCCTTGAGGACCACAAACTCACCTCATGCAGTTCTGGAGCCCCACAGCACCCTGAGCAGATGTTCAACTTGGGGTGGGCTGGGAACTTACCTCAGTCTGGGGAGGGGGAGGGGAGGTTTTGAAAAAGCTCCTGTTCTGTTCTCTGTGGAGAACTGCAGACCCTGCACTGGAGAGGGTCTCATCTGACCTAGGCCAGAGCCGTGGGGGGTAGGCACCAGGCGCCCAGCTGGTGGAGGAGGACAAGGGGGCCTGTGTTCTCACAGGCTCCGGGTGGGGTCTTTCCTTCCCGATGGGGCTGGGCTCCTAACCGTGGCATGTTGGCGCTCATCATAACCAGCCATGATGGGCATCCCAAGGAAGTTGCTCCTAATGGTAGAGGTGACAGTCTGTAACTGTAGAGCTAAGTAATGGACATGCTGGCTCCCTCACACCTCCATTCTTGGCCTCAGGGGAAAGAAAGGGGCAGGGGCTCAGCTCACGTGGAGCTGGGAACCTGACTTGGCCCTTATTCCCAGTGGAAAGTGGCTGAGAATGGTCGATGGTCAGACTGCTCTGAGCTCTCTGAGGGCGCCAGTGGAGGTTCCTCCAGCTTTTGCTTTTGATCCGGTTCAAGCTTGTTTGTAAGTCCCAGTCAAGCACTGTCCCAGTGCCCAGGGCCATGGAAGGAGGGACCTTCAGAAGCTAGTTGGGGATGCCAGGGCGATGTCCCGCCAGGCCCGTGTCTCTCTGTGCACGGCCCCTTCTCCTCTCTCCCGCCCCACCTCCTGCACTCCCGCCCCACCTCCCCCATGGAATCTAAACTGAAGCCAGAGGTGGGCTGGAGGGGGTTGATGGGGGGTAAAGGGGGACATATGCAATACTTTCAACAATAAAGATTTATAAATAAATAAATGAATAAATAATAAAGTGAAACCAAAGAGGTAGGGTGTGTCTGGCTCCAGAGGGCAGGGCTGGGCCCCGTGTGGGGGATTCTCCGGAGGCAGATTTCATTCTGGCGCCAGGAAGGACATTCTAATAAGCATAACCATGGAGGTAGTGAGTTCGCTATCTGCTGAGGTGTGCAAACAGAGGCAGCAGAGGGATGTCTGCCCCTGACCTGGGGGCTCTGGGACCAGATAACCCAGACTTCAGCCAAGTGGGAGCCTGGGCATCTGGCCTCAGGTCTCAGAAGGCGCTGGCTCGGGGCTGGGAGTGTGGCAGGGCCATCTGGGAAGCGTAATTCTGCATAACGTGGCACTTGCTGTCAGCTGCTGGCCTGTCATCTGCTCAGGGGAAAAGCAGACCACAATGCTTGGCGGCAGAGCGAAGGGGCCTCCACGGACCCCAGATGCCTCCTCCACTTGCCTGTCAGGTGGACTCCCTGCAGCTGCGTCCCAGAGGCCGGCCTGGGAGAGCTCCCCGAGGTCAGCCGAGGCCAGAGCCCAAGGACTTGGCCACGGGGCTCTGAGCTCCTTCCTGTCTCTCACGTCCCGGTGCCAGCATGTTGTGATTATGGATGCTGTCATGCTAGTAGACCACGTTCAAATCCACTTCCTCACTGTGTGACTTGAGCAAGTTCACTGCTCCTGAAGGTGGTTCCTTCCAGGGCGGGGAGCTCTGTTTGTTTGAAAGTTATTCCAGGTGCTGAGCTGAGATCTGCTTCCCTGTGGCTTTCCCCATCAATCCCAGCGTCCCCCAGGTCTGCTCTGCCCAGGCTCCACAGCCCTGCCCCTCCAGGCCTGCCTCACTGTCACCTGCCCCCTGCCCCAGCTGCCCTCTGTGCGACACACCCCTCCCTCCCCGACGTCAGGGCAGGTCCACGTCCTCCTTGACAAGTTCCCCAGGCTTCTGGCCTCACAGGCTCAGCACCCCACCGACTGCCAGTTATTCTTCAGCCCCGTTCCCCAGGAGACTCAACAAGGTGGAAGCAAACAACCCCCCCACCCCACCCCAGGCCCTTCCCACAGGCTGCAGCTGTGGCCCCGCCTCTCCCTCCCTCTTCCACCCGAGTTTGTGCTCTCCGAGCCACTGAAGCCAAGTATGGCCCAACACGTGTCCGCGTTCAGTTTCATCATGTCAGAATTGGCCCGTGGTCCCAGTCTGCTGGGGTCTGCTTAGTCCCAGCTCCCTCATCCAAGACATTAGCTGTTCCTCCCAGCTTCCTGTCCTCTATAAATCCGATCCACATGCTGTCAGTGGCCTTGGCCAAGCCATTGATAAAAAACAACCAACTGGGAAGGAGAGGGCTGAAAGCAGAGCCTGGAGCACACCTCCAGAGACCTGTCAGGTTCTCTTCACTCAGAAGAGAGAACTGTCCGAAACAGTCATTCCCCAAAGTTCCCCTGTGTTCCCCAAAGTCTGCTGCCACCTGCTGTGTTCCCCAAAGTCTGGTGCCAGCTGCCTCAGTATCACAGAGACGCACAGAGACGGGGGCATTCCCCTCAACCTGGCAAGGAAACCAAAGCTGGCCCAGATGGCCTGTTTTCAGGGAACACACAATGCGTGCTCAGGGCCATCCCAGCTCACAAGTTGTCGTTTTAACAATGTAGTCTAGACTTCCACCCCGGCTTAACATCACACACATCAACACACCTGCACCCAGGCTAGGCCAGGCCCTGGGCTCTGTGGACCCAGAACTGAGCCAGATTCAGCCCTTCTCTGGAGGTGCCCCCAGTCTGCAGGAGACCAGAGAACAGTGGATGCTAATAAATAGAATGTATTGAATATTTATTATTCTAAACCTAGATTAACCTTCACACAAAAAAACATCATTGTCCCCATTCCATCCTCCAGTGGAAACCGAGGCTCACAGAGGCCCAGGAATTTGCCCCAGGCCTCCCAGTTCGTGAGGGGTGCAGGCAGGGGCACACTGGAGCTGCCTAGTGTAGCCTGGAGGGCTCCTGAGGGAGGTGGTGCCTGAGTGGAGACTTGAGAGATGAGTAGCAGCAGCAGAAGAGCAGAAAGGGGAGCAAGGAAGGCAGGGGACTGGGTTCCTCCCCGGCTTCACTCAGCACCGTTCCTACCAGCCTGTGGTGCACCCGAGCTGGGGACTCAGGCAGAGCGCCCGCCCGTAACACACTGGGAAGCCCAGGGTGCCCTGGGGAGGAAGGTGAGATGGCTGTCAGGGAAGGCTTCCTGGAGGAAGTGCTGTCTAAACTGATTGTGGAAAGGATAAGTGGAAAGAACAGGAAGGTGGACGGGGGAGACAGAGAGTTCCAGGCTGAAGGAACAGCCAGGACAAAGGTGGTACAAGGAGAAGTGGGGAAACTGGGGTGCTGGGGCGGCACCAGTGAGAGGAGGGGAGTGACCTGAGGCCATGAAGGCGTCTGGACAGCTCCTGAGGACTTCGCACGGGGAGGCACCCAGCCTGAGCAGCCGCCGCCCTCCGGAGTGAAGTGCGCAGGCAGCGGTGGGCACCTCTGGGTGTTGGAGGGTCACCATGCCCACGTCAGGGGTTGGTGTGAGAACCAGGTGCGAGTCAGCAAGCGGCCTTTCTCCCCCCATGGGGAGCCTGGCCGTTGGTGCCTCCCTTCCCCCACCCGGGCAAGCGGAGCAATGACCAGATTGAAACAGAAGCTCCCACTCAATCTGGAAGCCCTGATCTAGCATCCCAACAGGTGGCCACCTCCAAATGTGAGGGCTGTCCCCTGGGGCAGGTCATGAACTCTGAGAGTTGAACGAAAGAGGCGGTACCTGGTCTGAGTCACGTTAAAATCCTGGTCAGCCAAAACCAGAAGACCTTTTTCTTCCACAGGCGTTCAACCAAGTCTGTCCCACAGAGAGGCACTGAGGGAGACGGGGAACTGACAGGGGCTTCGGAACCACAGCCTTTACCAGACAACTTACCAGCTGGGAGGCTTGGCCAATTACCTCCGCCAGCTGAGCTTTATTTTCCTGATCTGTAACTCCAACGGCACAGCCCAATCCGGCCGTCAGGGGTCATAAAGAACTACTGCTCCCTTGAAATGTGGCTAGTACACCTGGAACTGAACTCCTTAAAAAATTAATCTAAATTAAAATTTAAAAGCCTGACGCAGTTTTATAAACATTTGAATAGACATTTTTATATTGATTTCACATTAACATGTTTTGGATATACTGGGTTAAAATATTATTATAATTAATATCACCCAAAAGGAATTTCGCCGGTTTCTTTTTGCTCTTTTAATTTGACTACTAGAACATTTTAAATTACAAATGTGGTTCACATTATAATTGTGTAAGGCAGCACCGACTCAGAACATTAAGGACCAAATTAGGTGGCTCTTCAGGTGTTTGGGGACAGTTAAGCTCCAGACAAATGATCGTTTGTGGCTGCTGGGTTCTCAAGGGGTGTGTTTTCCATCATACAAGCAAGACAAGCTCATCCTAGAAATAACAGAGAATGTGGAAAACATTAAAAACAAAACAAAAATTACCCATAATTCCATCACCCCAAAACAGCTTTCCTTCTAGTGCTTTTTTTCTGTGCATGACCATGTGACCTAATACTCCCCGCCAACTACCCTACCCGGCTTTAGGTTCTCAGAAAGGCCACTTTAACAGTTTGGCCCGAAAGTCTGAGACCTCGAGGAGCCCCCATCAGCTGATGGCAGGACTTTGACCCTCCTTTCTTATTCCTGAGCTCCGGTGTGTGACCTGGGGCAGGTCCTCCTCTCAGGACCACGGCCTCCCTGTGGCCGGAAGCAGGTGGACCTTGCTGTGGGGGAGTCTGTGGGAGTCAGGGGACAGTTTGGCCCTGGGCTGATGTGCTGGCCCTGGTCTGGGGATAATCTCTCTCAATGGATAATGATTGTAGGGTGGCCCCCCAATTCCGCTGGCCATACAATCTCATTATAAGCCCTTCAGGATTTGTGTCTGAGACCCACCTTAAGCCCACTGCAAACATTGACTCCATTCATTCATTCATTCATTCATCCACTCCTTGATTCAGCAGACTGCTGGCAAGCTGAACTCTGGCAGGGTCCTGTGCCTGGCTTTATGGACCCAGCATTGAATCAGATCTCAGCCAGCCCTAGAGGAATTTCCAGGAAGTAGTCAGCAACTTAGTTAGGTGGGCCTGGGACAGAGGGCAGCACAGGGGCTGGGGGAGCCCGGAGAAGGGGGCTTCACCCTACCTGGTGGAGGAGACACTTAAGTGGTGTCTTCACAGAAGAGTGAGCCTTTGCTCCAGCGAGCAGGAAAGAGCAGGGTGCTCATAGGCAGCAGTTACAGCCTGGGGTCGGGAGGATAACTGTGCTAAACCTGATGCTGGTTGCCTAATGATAAGAGGAGCATGGAAGAGGAGGGATTATCTGTTCTTGTTTACATGATTAAAACCAGACAAATACTTCCTTTATCTGAAAGAATGAAAGGGCTTTGGGGGAAAATCCTTTTGGCAGCAAAACAAAGCATGAGCATTTCCTTAACTAATCTCTCCTTTCCCACTCTCCCTCGCCCCTCCCATAACCATGAGAAGAGTAGCTCCAGGCTGACCTGCACTGGTGGGTGGAGTCCAGGTCAGGGTGGGGTGGACCCAAGAGGAGAGAGACCCACAAGCCCCCTTAACACAGCCCCCCACTAGGGGAGTCTGGGTCTGAGCACTAACCCAAGATGGCCACAGGGGGCAACCTCTCAGGGAAAATCTAACCATGGCCACATATTATAGATTGAGATCCTGAGGCCCAAAGATGGGGGAGTGAGTGACTTGCTTGCCTGAGGTCACATAACCAATGGGCAGCGTGAGGACTAGGACGCAGGTCACCAACTCCCAGCCCAGATCTCTAACACATTCATTCACTCACTCATTCATTAGTTTATGCAGCAAGCCTGCAGTAACCACCTACTTGGTAGCAGCACCAAGAGC
Source organism: Cnephaeus nilssonii (assembly GCF_951640355.1). NCBI lineage: Eukaryota > Metazoa > Chordata > Mammalia > Chiroptera > Vespertilionidae > Cnephaeus > Cnephaeus nilssonii. The sequence continues at coordinate 70,994,577 of NC_137078.1, read as the reverse complement.
TCCACAGAGGAGTCAGATCTGTCCCTCTTCTCACATGTCCTCGGTCTGAGAAGGGAGACAGACAAGTAAACGGACCGTGACAACCAGGTCATGACAGAAGGGGCCAGGAGCTCTGGGAACCCAATGGGCTCCTCACTCTGGGGGAGACGCAGGGAGTCCAAAAAGATTTGACCAAAGAGGTGACACTGCGCCTGGTCTTACCCAGTGGGTAGGAGTTAGACAAGTGAAGGAGGTTGATCAGAGACATCAAACAAAGGAAACAGCACATGGAAAAGCCCAGAGGTGGGAAAGGGCTTGGCTGCTGACCCTGGACCTGGGGGAGAGAGCAGAACAGGGGAGAGGCTGGAAGGAGCCAGGAGAACTGAATTGCTGGGGATGGAGGATACATCCCATGGAGCACTGTGAGGGTGCTGGGCAGAGCCAGGAGGATGGCAAGGGGGGGTACGCTCAGGGCCTGCCCCACCCACAGACCCTGACCCACATTGCCCTCCCAGCTTGATATCCGGCCTCGCCTCTCTGGATGCCAAGACCTCCAGCCGCTTGGGCATCCTCACTGTGGCATACTACCTGTGGACCACCTTCGTGGCAGTCATCGTGGGCATCATCATGGTCTCCATCATCCACCCGGGAGGGGCGGCCCAGAAGGAAGAGACGGAGCAGAGTGGGAAGCCCATCATGAGCTCAGCCGACGCCCTACTGGACCTCATCCGGTAACCTTGCCACCAGCACCCTGCTTGGGGATGCCATGCCCGGGCTGGGGTTGCTGGCTCCACAGGCCCAACCCACGTCTGCCAGAGGGCAGGGGAGGGGATGCTCAGGGCTGCTCCTGATTCCTCACGGTAACCAGGGGGCAGCACAGAGGCCACCCTTTGCTCCTCCAGCCCCTGTGCTCCCTCTGGGCTCACAGGACACTGTCTGCCCCCATCAGGCCGAGAGCACCTCCAGGGCAGGGGGGCGCTGCTCCTCTGGGAGCCCAGCCCCAGGGCACGGCTGGGCACAGTCCAGGTGTCGGGGAATGTCTGCAGGCTGACGGGGCTCGCTTGTGCACACCTAGCTTCTCAGGTGAAAGGCCAGCAGTCATGGTAGCCCCTCCCCACCCCGCCTCCACCACACTTTTATTTGGTGGTTTTTGCTGCCTCCTGCACACCCCCCACTGGGTATGTGCCTGCAACCAAGGTACATGCCCTTGACCAGAATCGAACCTGGGACCCTTGAGTCCACAGGCCGAAGCTCTATCCACTGAGCTAAACTGGTTAGGGCTTTGGTCCCCTTTTTACAGAAGAGGGAATGAGGCTCAAAGAGACGATGTGACCTTTCCAGAGTTATCCAGCAGGTGGTTGTGGAGCCAGGATTCAGCCCAGACCTGTCTGACTCCAAGGGCTGAGCCTTTTCCCTGCCCTGCTCCCGCCTGAACTCTGCTCACCGTTTGTTTCAGGGACCTGCCTTCTCCTCCCAGAAAAGTGCTGTAGGCCCTGCAATATACCCGCATCTGACTCCCCGTCCCCAGGCTCCCGCAGGCCACGCCCTCTACCGGGGCTCCCTCACCAAGGCTGCCCCGGCGCCAGGGCCCTCCGAGCTGGCCTAGTTCTGGAGGAGAGAAAAGCCCATGGATAGACACAGACAGTGGGGGTGAAGAGAGGGTCAGAGGAGGCAAAGCCGCTGCTGTAAAGGACAGGATGCCTGGGAGGGCAGGGGAGGCGGGGGAGGCAACCGCTGTGCACAGGTCCTGAGCAGAGAGGGAATGTCCTGGGGAGAAGTCACAGCCCATTCAGGAGAAGTGGGGGTGGCCGGACCATGAAGAGCACCGTGAACCAGGCCAAAATTGTGTTTTATCCTAAAGTGGTTTTTAAACATAGGAGTGGCATGATCCAATTCAGAAGGCTCGCTGCCTGACTGAGGGGCGGGAGGGGGGCGTAGTAGGAGAGGAAGACAGAGGCAGGGACTGGGCCAGGGTGGTGGCCCTGGGCATGGGGGCGAAGGGCAGGAGGAGAGGGCAGACCAAAGGGCTGCTCCGGAGGTAAAATCCACAGGAGACAGGCAGACGAGGGGAGGGGAAGGAGGCGGTGGTGCTGACGAAGGTTCTGGTCTGAGCACCGGGTGGATGGCAGTGTGCTCACCCAGCCAGAGGACGGTGCCAGAGCAGGTCATCTGGGGGGATGCCAGCTGATGGCCGCCTAGTGCAGCTGCATCTCGCGGGAGGAGGTGGGAAACCAGCAGGTAGAGGCGTTAGGTGGACCCCAATGGCAGAGGGGAGCAGGGCCGGGACAGAGCCTGGGGAAGCGTTTATTGGGCTCAACAGGATACTCATCAAACTTGCTCTGTGGACTCCTCGTCCCTTTCATGTTCTCGCCGATCTCAGATATAAGAAACCCAGTCCCGTCTAATATTAAAACGCCTGACGCGTCCAATTTAAAATGAATCTTGTCTTAGCCTTTTGCCTCTGATTCAAACTTGGAAACCTGAACTGGAAGATCGTAGTAGGCGTCCCTCTTTCTTGCTCCACCTCTCCCCCTGTTGCTAGCACTGGGGTTGGAGCAGTGGAGAGGGGAGAGGGGGGCTAGAAGGTCCTCCTCCACTGGTGGTGGAGTGAGCGGGGACAGGCACTCCCAAGCTGCATTTCTTCAGAGGTGCTTTTGTGGGTTCTCTGGAGCCCCTCCTGCCACAAAACAACAGGCAAGTTGTATCGCAGAGCTGGGGGGGTGTCTCTCGTGTTACTCCCTTGACTGGGGTGATCCCTGCTCCATCTGGCGACTTACAAGGCCTTCTTCAGGCTTGACCTCTGACCCTCTTAGTCAGGGTCCCTTCAGCAGGGTACACATTGGGCCCATGGGAAGCATACATATCTTTGCTGGAAGTGCAGACCTTTCCCAGGGCCTTTGGGCATGAGTCAGGCACCAGCCCGACACTCCTCAGATCCTACGGGACATTCCTCTCCTTCCCTATGGGGATAGATGCCCAGCACACAATTCTCTCTCTCTCTCTCTCTCTCTCTCTCTCTCTCTCTCTCTCTCTCTCTCTCCCCTTCCCTCCCCCTCATTCTCCCTCCCTCCTCATCCTCTCTCTGTTATTAATTGCTGTGTAACAAACCAACCCAAGCCTGAGCGGCTTAAAAAAACAACTTTGAGTCTAAACATCAGCTGGAAGGTTGCGTATCTGCAGGCAGCTGGTCATTCAACCGGGGAGCAGCTGATCTAGGATGATCTTGGCGGAGATAACTTAACCACACTCCTCCAGCAGGCCAGCCCGGGTTTAAAAAAACGCTCCAGGAGGGTTAGGTCTTTAAACAGCCTGTTTCCTGCAGGTCCTGGAGCCTAGAACAGCAGCTGGCATGGTGGAGGAGCCAAGTGTTTGCTGAATGCGTATGCGGGTGTGGGGTCTTCAGTGGAGCTGGGGTTTGAACCCGGGAGAAGAGGGACCGGCCCGGGGGACTGTGCTGAGCACAGGCACCGAGGCCAGCGTGAGCCGTGGCCCTCAGCCACACTGGAGGCTGTATTGCTGACGGCGGGAGCAAGCCGGGGGCCAAGAGGAGAACCAGGACAGCAGATGTCCTGGGAGCCAAGGGAAGAGGAATTTCGAGAAGTTTCATTTCTAAGATCCGTTATGTCTAAGATTTGGTGACTATGATTCATCATTTCTTGGATTCTGTGATTCGAAACAGCCTTCCCTCGTGGTGGGAGAAGTTGTTGATACTCAGGGAGCCCCGCCCACCCACCGCTGCCTCCCCTGCCCAGGGCCTGAGGGCTCTGGATTGGCACGTGTCAGGGTCAAATGTTCCAGGAGCAGTTCCTGCTCTCAGTTCCTTTTTCACGTGGTGAAAACTGATCCTCTGGTTTGAGGCTTTCCCCCAGTCGCTCTCAACCCCCAGGCAAGTCGTTCTGCAAAGCTGGGAGGTCGTCACGTTTCTTAGAGAATGAGGCTGCGGGGAGGCGGGGCGGGGGGTTGGGGGGCGGGGGGGGCAGGGGGGATGCAAGCTTCCCCTGACAAGCAGCTGGAGTCTTGGAGATGCTCTGCGAGTAAGTCACTGTGTGGCTCTGGGCAGGCTAGTCCCACGCTCTGGGCCTCAGTTTCCCCGGTGGTTTTCAAGCTCCCTTCTAGTTCTGTGGTTAGGAAACACAAAGGCCTCCCATGAGCAGAGGCCTCCGGAGGCGGGTCCTGGGGGCTGAGGTTAGGAGGACAGTGCAGCCCAACCTTGAAGACCTTGACCCTAGGCTGAGGGGTTGGCTGTTATGCTTTAGAAAGAAGAAGCTGGAAAGTTTGGGAAGGACGGATTGGAGCAGGGTGGAGTGGACAGGAAGTGGCTGAAGGCATGGGGATGCCCTGGGAGGGGGTGCAGTCAATTCCGTTCCAGTCAGCCCGTCTATATTAAGTACCTGCTCTGGGAAGGACACCGTGCTGAGACCTGGGGTTGGGGTGGAGCAATTACAAGTCCTTGCATCAGGCCATCACCATCTCAGGACAGACAGACAGGAAGAGCGCACTGGACAAGCCACCCTCTGAAACCCTTTCTAGCCCTGACATCCGGGGAGGCTGTGTGTGCAGTGAGGACGCCAGCGAGGGGGTGGGGGGTCACCAGGGGCCCCCTCGCTCTCGCGCTGGCCCAGAGCAGACGCCCACCGTGTGTGGAAAACTGAGCAAGAACACAATGGCCAGGGCAGGGACCTGGGAACTGGGGGCAGGTGTGACAAGTGAAAAGTCCAGAAGATGTGGGGGCAGGGCACACCTCAGGGATGGGAAGGTATGTGCCTGTCTCTCGAAGATGATTCCAGAGGAGCACAACAGGCTGTGTCCCTGGGGGAGTCGCCAAGACAGGCCTTCATTTCCCAGGGCTCCGGAGACGGACGCTGCTCACAGGACGGCCTCCCAGAGGGAGCCCAAGCAGTACACTGATCAGAGCATCTCCCCGCGCCCCGCCCCCCATCTTATTAAAACACCAGAGCGATTAAGTAATGATTGGGCTCTACTTGTGTCTCCCCGTTACCCTCTCAGGGGTTGGATGGAGCTCCCAAGAGCTGTGCTGGGAAAGGAACAATTCCCGCCGTTGGGGCTGGGTTGGGGACATGGGGTTAGGGTGAGCTTGAAACTGACACAGTGGGAACTTCTAAAGAGTACGTGAGGAGAGGAGCCAAGAGGTGAACTTGCCCCGAGAGATGTGCAGGCAGGGCCACGGCAGCGTATGTGTGTACTTGATGGCCGTGGCCATTGACGCCTCCCGGCCCGTTATGTCTGCATTTTATGGAACTGCCTCCAGGAGCGCGCCTCCTGGGACAGACAGGAAGGCTCCCCTGGGTGTTCAAAAGCCAAGCAAAAGTCGTACATTTTCCCATTTAATCATCAAAAGTCAATTCTTTATTAAAATCTGCAGGATACGTTCATTGACAATCAGTATGAGCATATGCATTAGTCAGGAACTGCTTTGGGCTGCTAGTTAAGAAAACCTTAAAGCAGCAGAGGCTTGAGTAAGGTAGAGGCTTGCACTTTCTCCCGAATAAGCAGTCCAGAGGTGGGCAGCTCTCGCTCATGCGGTGCTCCCTCCACCTGTGTGCTTTACCGTGCTCAGCACTTGCCTTATATCCTCAGTGTGTCTCCTGGTCCAAGAGGGCTGCTGAAGCTCCGGCTGTTATGTCCATGTCCCAGGCAGAGAGAAGAAAGTTGGAGGAAGGGACCCAAAGGTCCAGGCTGAGTGGGCACCTTTTCAAGAGTTTTCCAGAAAACACCTCCCAGTGACTCCCGCTTACATCTCCTTGGCCACGCCTTTAGCAAGAGAGGCTGGGAAACAGGGCTGGATGGCAAGGCCCCGTTGGTCCCCACTGCACCCCAGGGCTTCTGTTAGTAAGCAAGGAGAGAGACGGAGACTGGTTAGGCAACTAGCCATCCTTGCCACAGCACACATGCCGAAGATTCTCATTTTAGAGGAAGTTGTTAAGAAACGCACATGCTAGGCGTGTTTCATTGGGTTCCTTATGATCTTTCGGATGTTCTTAGTTTCTACTCAGGCTGAAGCAGCCTTCCCGCTAAGCTACCTGAGAAAACCACCTCAGAAGTCACTGGAGCCTCCTGGAGCTGGACCCGGGAGAGCCTCTCAGACTCTTAGCAGTCAGTACAGCGTGGGCATCCTCCATCCGGTGGCGAGTACCCAGGGCTGGTGGACCGTGGCGCTCGGGCAGGCTGTGTGCCCGGCGTGTGCTCGGGTCTGCCTGCTGTCAAAAGCCCTTGCAGGCAGCTGCGATTCTGGTGGCAGAAATCTGCTTATAACTCATTGGGGAAAAGCCTCCCTGGAGCTTCTGAGAGCTCAGTTCCTGACTCTGCCTCTTGTCTCCCTTGTGACGAAGCTGAAATCAGAGGGAAGAGCCACGACCATCCATTCCCTCTCAGTTTTCTGCCTCGGTAGCTCATCCTAAGCCCTTTCCCTCTGGCCATGTGCTCACACTGAACCTGTGTTTCAGGAGCAGTGGAAACAAAAAATGATAGTTTCTGCTTTCCAGCAGTGGCTGCTGGGGTGTAACGTTAAGAAATAATCACACTCGTATTTACATCTATAACCCCATTTATGTGTGAGCTGAGCCTTGGAAGGGTAGAGATTTGCTGAGAAGATTGAGTGGGGATTGCAGGCTTGATCCTCAGTTGGGGGCATGCAAGAGGCAGCCAATCCATGATTCTCGCTCATCATTGATGTTTCTATCTCTCTCTCCCTCTCTCTTCCTCTTGGAATCAATAAAAAATATATTTAAAAAAAGGAAAAGAAGATTGAGTGGGAGGGACGACCCAGGCGGAGGAGGCTGTGTGAGTGTGAGTGTGAGTGTGAGTGTGAGTGTGAGGAGTGTGAGGCACCGGCCTGTTCCAGGAAGGGCAGGCACACGAACAAGGATCTTTGTTGGCTCTCTGGTTTAGAACAGGTCCGGAAGCAGCTTATAAAGACAAAGATGTAATGCTGTTAGGCCCCTGGGCATGGATTGCTAATTGCTTCACAGCAAGGTAGCTGCCAGAACCCTGGGCGGCGCCCAGGTCACCACACCTCTCAGCCTTGATTATGGTCACTTTAAAAACTCTTTGCCAGCTTTAATTTGTTGATGAAGCGGAACATTGTTAAAAAGCTTTTGAAGCTGCTTGTGTTTCTTCTTTGGCGAAGTGAATTGCCGATTAACGTTTTTGTGGCCCATTTATTTATGCAGCAGCAAATATTTACTGGGTGCCGGTCACTGCCGGGCAGAATCCCAGGATCTGGGGACACTGGGATGAACAAGACACCGACCTCTGACCTCTGCCCTGCAGGGAGCCGGCATTCCGGGGAGAGGAGACAGTGAGCTCAGAGACAAGGACGGGCGGGACTTGTAAAAAGTCTTTATAGATGTCGGACGGTCACGCTTTGTCCCACGGTTCCCCCAGTTTGTCGTTTGCTTCCTGTGCCCTTCACCCAGCTTCCCCTGACGTTAGCCACTCACGTCACTGGCGCATTCGTCACGACTGGGATTAAATCGGCACAGCGAGTAGCTGAATCACAGACCTTATTTGGACCTGACCGGTCTTTTCATGAATGCCCTTTCCTTCCGTCCCAGGACCCCATCCAGGAATGCCGTGTTGTACTTGTGACATTCTTAATGGTAATGTAGTACCATCTGTTAATTCTTATTGCTCGCTTTGTTTTTATGGAACCCTTCCATATCCTGAGATATGGTTGCGTTTTTTAAATTATTGATTTCTTTAAACCATCGGCAAAGTGTAAGTCAGAATCGGATTTTTGTTTTTCTGATTCGTTGGGTGTCGGTACAGCTCTCGATAATGAATCCCTTCCTTCCCTGATTTGTGAAGCAACTTTTGTCAACTACAAAATGCTTCGATGGCCCAGGGTCTGCTTCCGGCTACCGGTTCCGCTACATCGGTTTTTCTATTGACCGCTGTGTCAGTTTCTCGATATGTTGACAGCTATGGCTTTATAGTCTGTTATCATATCTGGTAGGACAAGACTCTCTCCTCCTCTGGCTTTATGAAAACAATATTACTAAAAATAATGATCCCACTTATGTGCCCGGTCCTGGGTTGGGCACCACAGATAAGATGTGAACGACCAAGGGCCACCTGCAAGGGAGCCAGTCTGGGGGGAGGCGGACACGTGAGCCAGTGCCGCGCTGCGTGCTGGAGAGCAGGTGACTCGGGGGAGGGCCGCAGAGTCAACCTGGAGCGGTCGGAGGCTTGGCCTCCGGAGTTAGAGAAGCAGGAAGGGCGTTTCAGGCAGAAGGAACAGAGTGAACAGAGGACTGGAGCTGAGAAGGATATGGCGCGTTTAGAGGATGCAGTTGTGTTGGGGCTGAGTCCTGGGGGTGGCCGGCGTGGGAGGAGGGGAGCCTGCAGGGGAGGTGGGCTGGGTCTTGGGGACCTTGACTATGAGGGAGGCGCTCAGATGATCCCAAGGGCCTGCCTGTCCCAGGCTCTGGAATTCTTCAATCCCTGACTCTCTTCCCAGGAACATGTTCCCGGCCAACCTGGTAGAAGCCGCATTCAAACAGGTGAGTGGGTCCCCAGGGGCTGAAGGGGTGGCAGGCAGGGCCAGTCTGGGCCCCACCGGGTAGTGACAGGTTTACCAGCAAGTCTCCCCATCTCCTGGGGGCAGGATGCTAGAGGGGAGGAGGGCGAGCCCAGATCCTTAGAGCCTCCTGAAGCCATGCCCCTGCTCTGGGTTCCAGCTTTGCATGAAGAAGCCTGGGAGGGTGGAGCCCCGCTGTACAGAGTGCTGCTCCGCTGGGTGTACAGCAGGCTTCCACTGTCCTCACTGGGTCCTCAAAATAGCCTGCCCTCAGGGAGGGTTCACCCCTCTCTGGATGAGGAAGCGGAGGCTCAGAGGGTTAAAGGGTTTGCCCAAGGTTATACCACTAGTGAAGGGTAGCCTAGTAGGTAAACCTAGGCCAGTTGGCTGCTAAGCCTGTTTTCTCTTTCTTTTTAAAATAACCCCCCCACACACACACACAATAAGAACAGTAGTAATGTTCCCTAATACTAAAAAATATAAAACAGCCCTAACGGGTTTGGCTCAGTGGATAGAGCGTCGGCCTGCAGACTAAAGGGTCCCAGGTTCCATTCCGGTCAAGGGCATGTACCTTGGTTGCGGGCACATACCCAGTAGGGAGTGTGTAGGAGGCAGCTGATCGATGTTTCTCTCTCATCGATGTTTCTAACTCTCTATCCCTCTCCCTTCCTCTCTGTAAAAAATCAATAAAATATATATTTTTTTAAAAAAGAAAGACCCCCCCAAAAAAAAAATATATAAAACAGAAAATAAAAAAATCATCTCTAGTTCCAGCACCTAGCAATATTGGACGTAGTTAGTATGCTTCTAGTCTTTTTTTCTCTAAATAAATATATTTTTAAAAAATAAAATTAGGATCACAGTGCACATACAGTGTGCATCTTGCTTTTCGCCCTGAATTCCCTGGGGGAAAAGGTAGGCAGTTCAGTGGCTCAATTCTTCCCAGCTGGGACCACATCTGGTCAAGAAGGCTTGGGGCAAGCTGAGCTTTTCCAACACAGGCATAGCTTGGAGCTACTGCAGGTCAGGTTCCAGAGCACCGCAATAAAACAAGTATTGCAATAAAACAGGTAACCTGTTTGCTGGTGGAGGGTCTTGCTTTCAATGTGTAACAACAACAAAACATCTGTGAAGCGCAATAAAGCAAGGTTCAATAAAGTGAGGCTTGCCTAGAGAAGGTCCAGGTTTCCATCAGTGGAAGGTACAGCTGCTGGCTGCTAGGTGGGTGGATGATGGTTGGCTGGAGGGATAGCTGGGTGAATGAAGAATTACCTGGGTGGGTAAAGAGAGAGATGACAGACAGTTAGAGGGGGACCCAGAAGGGTGTAACGATGCTTAGAAGGAAGAAGAGGGAAGAAGGGATGAGTAGAGGTGAGGCTGGTGAGTGTGTAGATGAATGAAGGGATCAGTTTTCTTTTTGGTAAAATATTGATAATAATCCCTGTCCTGCCTACCTCACAGGGTTATTGTCAATCAAATAGTTCATGAGTGGATGCAAATGCACTTCCAAGATATTATTATTGTTGTTGTTGTTGATATTAATAACAACATTGGCCCTGACTCCTTCCTGGTTGGGGTGTCGCCCACCAGTACCGCACCAAGACCACGCCCGTGGTCAAGTCCCCCAAAGTGGCATCGGAGGAGGCCCCTTCTCAGCGGACCCTCATCTATGAGGTCCAGGAAGAGAATGGCTCTCACATTCAGCACTTTGCTCTGGACCTGACCCCACCACCCGAGGTCATCTACAAGTCAGAGCCTGGCACCAGCGATGGCATGAATGTGCTGGGCATCGTCATGTTCTCTGCCACCATGGGTATGTGCTGCCCACCCCACCCAGCAGTGCCAGGGAGCCGGGCACTCCCTGCACCTACCCCTCCCTGCACCTACCCCTCCCTGCACCTACCCTGCTGCATCCAGCACCCTGAGTAACCTAGAACCTCCCATCTTTCAGGCGGTTCCTTCCTTTCCCATCCAGTGGAGTGGCTCCAGTCCTCCCCCCAGGTGGAGCCAGTGTTCCTCAGGAGGAATTCTCCATCCGGTACTAGTTTGCCTCCAGGGGTGTGGGCCCTCCCTCAAAGAAGACCATGCCTCTGGCCCCTCCTGTTCCTGAACTTTTTACTGAGGTCTGCGAATACTGGGGAGGTGAGGAGGCAGTTACAATAAAAAAAAAAAACACACAGGAAAAGTCTAAAAACTCTCAGCCATCACTGTATTTAAAGCCCTTATTCCTCCTCCCATCCCCAACCTCAGGAGCTTCTCACGGGCGGCCTCCCCACTGAGACATGTCTGTGCCTTTTCTCGGGCCCACAGTCGGCCTCCCTGACCACACCCTCCCCTTTGCTACTCTCCTCTGGGTCTCCAAGGCCCCAGCCACAGGCTACTTATCTTGAAGCTGGTGAAGCTTAACTTGCACAGGACCCTTCTGAGGCTTGTACCATATATATATATTCTTTTTCTTAAGGAAGGTCCCAAACTGTAAGCTTCAGATCCCACAAACCCAGGGATGTGTCTGCCTGCAGTGACCCAACCCACCCCCACCACACACACACCTTTTCCTTTGGGGCGACACCTCCTAACCCATCCAGAACAATCTAGCTTGTCCTTCCAGGCTATGCCAGGGGTCATTATGAGTCTTATTCTAAAATTGGCATCAACCTTCCCCATCACCCCAGCCAAGGGCCTGGGAAATTCTCTGCTGCTTCCCTGACTTCTCTACACGGTTTCCATTCCAGGTAAACAGCCTCCCCATCCTTCTGGTTGCTCATAGCAAGAAATCCAGGGTCACTTTCTACCTCTCCCTCCACCCACACCCACAGCCCGTCAGGCAGCCTCTGAAATCTGTCTCCAATCCCTCGTTTCCCTCTGCCCACCGCCATCACCCTGGCCCAAGGCCACCATCATCCCTCACCTGGTTTCAGCAAAAGCTGCCTAGAGTCCCCTGTCCTGGTGTGCCCTCCTCACGGGGTCACTAAGTCCCTGCTTAAGGCCTCCAGTGGCTCTCTACTCCACCAGGAAAGGGGCCCAACACTGAGGCCTGGGAGCGCCGAGCGATCTGGCCCAGCCTGCCTCGGGCTCCTCAGACTCCTCTGGGCCCCACTCACTCCCTGTTCCATGCTGCCGGAAGACCCCTCCCTGAGAACCTTCCCACTTCCTCAGCCTGCCTGCTCCTGCCCCCTCCTCTCCCCTGCACCTCTCTCATCCTTGAGGGTGGTAGTAAAGGGCGGGGGGGGGTGTCTCTTTATAACATTCACATCCTCAGGAAAGTCTTCCCAACACCCCAGACAGTCATGTGCCCTGGGTTACTCCTTAAGCTTTTGACCCTACTGCAGGTATGTAGCTGCTGGTGTAATTGTTTAATGTCTGTGCAGCAGCCGCTGTAAGCTCCTTGCAGGAGGAGACAGGCCTGGCTTGTCCTCCATTTATCCCCACAGCCCACCACAGTGACCCACAGGAGCCACGCTCAGTAAAACCTATTGGAGAGATGGATGGGTGGGTGGATGGATGGATGGATGGATGGATGGATGGATGGATGGATGGATGTTTGGATGGATGGATGGATGGATGGATGGATGGATGGATGGATGGACGGATGGATGGATGGATGGATGGTTGGATGGATGGGTGGGTGGGTGGGTGGGTGGATGGATGGATGGATGGATGGATGGATGGATGGATGGATGAGTGGGTGGGTGGGTGGATGGATAGATGGATGGATGGATGGATTGATGGTTGGATAGATGGGTGGATGGATGGGTGGGTGGATGGATGGATGGATGGATGGATGGATGGATGGATGGATGGATGGGTGGATGGATGGATAGATGGATGGATGGATGGATTGATGGTTGGATAGATGGGTGGATGGATGGGTGGGTGGATGGATGGATGGATGGATGGATGGATGGATGGATGGGTGGGTGGATGGATGGGCAATCATAAGTAATGGAGCTCTTATCATCTTGGCCAAAATGCCAGGCATGCAGAGGGGCCAGGACCTTAGTAACCTAAGTGTGTGGCAAGATGGTGTTTGGAAGTGTGTTTAGAACATCTGGCAATTAGTCCCCAATCCTGAACATTCTTCCTCCTCTCAGCACTGCCTCCCTCAGGGGTGAAAACATATAAAAAGGACATCTATTGGCAGAGCAAAAGAAACCCCTGAGACCCTTTGACTCAATTCACAAAGTGTTTACTGACCATGTGTAATTGTCCATGGATAAGTGTATATGTGTGTATGCGTTCCCAAGTCAGTGTGTGCTCGAGACTGTGTGTACCCATGCCCATGTGTGCCCACATCTGTAGTGCTCATGTCAATGTGTGCCCACATCTGCTCACACTCAAACAGCTCTCACACTCAGACAGCTCTCACACTCAGACAGCTGCTCACACTCTGACAGCTGCTCACACTCTGACAGCTGCTCCAAACGGGGCTTTCTTTGGTCCCCTCAACCCAGCCTCCGTCGCCAGCTTCTCCCTGGCGTTGGGATGCGGCTGATGCTAAGGTCTCATTGACCTTTACTGTTGGAGGAAGCCCAGGCCCACCCTGGGGCCTATGCACACTAACACCCAGCCAACCAGAGCCCTTGGGTGACCCCAGGGAAACCTAAGTGGAGGCTGATGAGGGGCAGGAATACCGTGGGCAGGGACAGAGCCAGCAGGGGACCTGGGTCTGAGTTCACTTAGGCTTCCACAGGCCAGATGGGCAGGGCTAGGCCAGTGTCACCTCCAACTCGGCCTCTCCCATGCCAGCAGAGCCCCCACCTCATCCCAGTGGTAGCTGGTCCGAGGACGGGTGGGTTCAGGGTTTCCTGGGGTAGGGAAAGAGCTCTCTCTGGAGTCCCATAGGCCAGGTTCACCTTCCTGCCCAGCCCTCCCCTCCCTGGCTGAGTCGGTCAATGAGCCTCTCTGAGCACAGCGTCCTGAGGGCAGCACAGAGTGCGTTTTGCTCTTCATTTCTGTGCCAACAGAAGGGAGAGCAGTCACTCGTCACTGTTGTGAGAGTGGCCTGACTGTGCTCACTTGCATGGCGCTCCCCCGGGGACTAGGACACATACGAACGCTTCCCAAGTAGAGGAGAGTCCAGAACCCCAGTGGGGCTTTGGGAAAAGCTTTTTCATTCATTCATTCAAAGGTTATGGTTGAGCATCTACCACATGACAACTGAGATACAGTTCTTGCCCTCATGGAGTTAGTCTTCTATTAGAGGAAATGGAAAAACAATGCACAACTGGAGAATAACAGTTACAAGTTGCGATAAATGATATGAAGGGATCAGAAAGAGATGAGACAGATAAAAACAAATTGGGAGTTTTCGGAGAGGAGTGGGGATGGGTGTCCGAGGCATGTGGAGAGCTGAGGCATGTTCCAGGCATCGGAACTGCATGGCAAAGGCCCTGAGGCATGGACTCTAGAAATGTAAAGAAGGCCAGGGAGGCCAGAGCAGAGTGAAGAAGGCACGAGCAGGGCCAGGTGGAGGTGGGAGGTGTAGATCTGGGTCAGACAGGGGTCAGGTCAAGTGCGGCCGGAGCATGGGGAGCTAGGTTATGGTCTAGGTTATCAGGGAAGCCAGTGTTTGGCAGGGAGCATTTTTATCTTAAGAAGATGACACTGCTGCTGTGTAGAAAATGGATTAGAGAGAAGGAAGAAATGAGAGCCCTGTTGCGAGGTTGCTGCCCTGTTCCAGGGGTGAAGGTCAAGGAGAAGGAGGGGAACACTGGTGCATGGAGGCTGCTGGGAAGTCAGCCAAGGGCGAGAGTCATGTGTGCATGGGAGTCTGTCCCTGCCTGCCCCCAGCCTGTCGGCACGTGTAGGCATCACACACGCCTTGGCCTTGGCCTGTGCAACCTGTGATCCGCGCGTGTATCCCTGCCCCGCAGGCATCATGCTGGGCCGCATGGGTGAGAGCGGGGCGCCCCTGGTCAGCTTCTGCCAGTGCCTCAATGAGTGCGTCATGAAGATCGTGGCAGTGGCTGTGTGGTAAGCCTCACTGGGATGGGGGTGTCCGCCCCTACCTCACCCCTTCCACTCCTGTCCTGGGCAGACGGAGGGACCCCGTGGTCCCATCCTTTGTTCTCCTAGGAGTGAGCTGCCCAGGAGGCTGAGCCCTGGCCTGGGGCCTCCAGAGTCACACGTGCTCCCCTGCTCCCAGCCCTGACCAGGCCTAGTTCCAGCCCTGGGCCTGCCACTTCTGGCCTGGTCCAGCCCGCTGCAGGAGAGCCCCGCGCTGAGCCTGGCCTGCTCTCCTGGCCTCGTTTCCCCATCACATGGAGCTCATCAGCTGAGCTTTTGGAGGAAGGGAACTCTGGAAGTGAGAACCAGCTGCCACTCCTTGGATCAGAGCTCAGACCTTAGAAATGGTCTAGATGGGGAAGTGCAGAGGCCTGTCCCAGCTCATGCACAGAGGTAGTGGCATTGCTGGGTTCAAACACGGGCCTGCAGAGGGCAGGCGTACTCCTCAGAGGCCTGGACAGGAAGGCAGGGGTGTGAGAGGTTGTGCAGGGCTGGGCTGGTTGAGGGCGGAGGTATCAATAATGCCATGTTCTGGGCACCTTGGCACCCAGTCTCGTTCACCCTCACGGGGCCCTGGCAGGCTCGGGGGGAACAGGCCAGGCAGTGATGCAGTGCCAGGGCTGCCTGGGACCCTCGCCTGCCTGGCACTGAGCTGGCTGCCCTGCCCCCACAACAGGTACTTCCCCTTCGGCATTGTGTTCCTCATCGCCGGCAAGATCCTGGAGATGGATGACCCCACAGTCGTGGGGAAAAAGCTGGGCTTCTACGCCGTCACCGTAGTGTGCGGGCTGGTGGTCCACGGCCTGGTCATCCTGCCCCTGCTCTACTTCTTCATCACCAAGAAGAACCCCATCGTCTTCATCCGCGGTGTCCTTCAGGCCCTGCTCATCGCACTGGCCACCTCCTCCAGGTATCCCTGGGTGGCAGGCCGAGCAGGGTGCTGCTCAACTCTGCCCACCTGTTCAGCCATCATTGGTCCATGGCCGTAGACTCAGAGAAGTGTCAGTAAGGCCTGCTCCCCACACTTGGGGGTAGCTATG
Organism: Cnephaeus nilssonii; assembly: GCF_951640355.1. NCBI lineage: Eukaryota > Metazoa > Chordata > Mammalia > Chiroptera > Vespertilionidae > Cnephaeus > Cnephaeus nilssonii. The sequence continues at coordinate 70,979,013 of NC_137078.1, read as the reverse complement.
GTAACAAGACCCATTTTTGAAATGTAATGCTTGAGGCCCCACCTGCCCAAATGGCAGAAAGCCTCTGTCACCTCTTGGCGCCTTCCCCTCCCCCACTCAACCCACATGGGGGTTGGCTTCCACACGTAGCCGCCCTTGGCCACCTGCCCGACAAGAGCCACAACCTTGGGCCCAGCAAGAGGAAGCGGGGTCCCCAGGCAGTGACCTGTGGGATGGGAAGGGCTCTGTGGCCACACCAACCCAAGTACTGGCCCCAGCACTGCTACCAGGAACTCTAGTAACAAAACAGTAACAGTACTGGTAGCTACCATTGCTTGAGTACTGGTGATGAGGCAGACGCCATTCTAAGCGCTTGCTCGTTAAATCATCCTAATAGCTGAATCCAGGTACTCTCCCGTCCTGGGACAAGGAACCCAAGGCACACACAGGTTAAGGATCCTGCTACCACCGGCTAGTAGGAGGCTGGAATCTGAACCCAGCAAGTCCAGCCCAGAGCCCTGCTGTTAACCACTTCTACACTCAGCACAGCAGTGTGACTTCGAGTCAGCCCCTCCTCCCTCTGGGCTTCAGTTTCTTCATCTGTAAAATGGACTCAAAACCCCTCCTTTGCCGGAAGCTATGAGGATCAAAAGAGAGTGTGTGTGAAGCACGGTACCGGGCACACAGTAGGATGCTGCCGGTGGAAGTCCCTTCCTGACCTGTGTGTATGGGGGGGTCTCTGAGGCCCAGGGCCTGGGTAGGCCTGGCTCGGCCGCTGTCCCGCACTCCCACAGGGACCGTTTTCAAGGCCCCTTCAGCCTGTTCTCCCTGCGGTGGGCGGCTGCCTGGGGTGGAGCGAGCTTCCATCACTGGCAGGAGGCAGCCCAGCGGCCCTGACCACCTGGAGGAGGATGGCGGGCAGACACTGGCCCCTCTGCCTGCAGCTCGGCCACGCTGCCCATCACCTTCAAGTGCCTGCTGGAGAACAACCACATTGATCGGCGCGTCGCCCGCTTTGTGCTGCCCGTGGGCGCCACCATCAACATGGACGGCACTGCGCTCTACGAGGCTGTGGCTGCCATCTTCATCGCCCAGGTCAACAACTACGAGCTGGACTTCGGCCAGATCGTCACCATCAGGTGCCCCCCAGCCCAGGGGGGTTGGGGTGGAAGGGTGACTCCTGGGAGGGCCTGGAGGATGCTCAAGCTCCCCGATCTGATAGGGTCTCTGAGGCCCAGAGAGGGTGAGGGGCTCCTTTTAGGCCACACAGCACGTCGGCACTGGGGTGGGGCCAGGACCTGGTCTCTGCGACTGGTGGCCCAGGCTCCCTCCCCAGAGCTGCCCTGCAGGGCGGGAGCTGAGACCCAGAGGAGGGCCTGCATTCTGGACACGCAGGGCAGAGCGGGGCAGAGGCCGGGGCGGGACACTGGAGGGGCTGCTGGTGCGGCTGGAGCGAGGGAAGGGTGCTGAGGTGAGGGGCGGAGGCGGAGGGGGCCTCACACGCCAGCCTGACCCTGGGAACCCGGCCCGGAGGGAGGCTGGGCAGAGCTGCGCAGGTGGACAATCGGAATCTCTGGGCGGCTTCCTGGAAACCTTCCTGGCAACGGCTCCAGGCACAGGGTTTCCCACAAATTCCTCAGGGGGTCCTGCTGAGGCCAGGTGTGGGGCCCATGGGGCTATAGGGCCTCAAGCAGGAACATGTCCCCACAAGAACTCCTTGATGTGGACTTCCTAACGACTCCTGCCCCGTTTGGCTGGCCCCAGAGGCGCTGGCATTCTGGCCACCTCTTTGGAGCGAGGGTCCCAACAAGGCAGCCTGCCCTCCTGCTTCTCTCTCCTCCTCCTCTCCCCGCCCCTCTGCAGCATCACAGCTACCGCAGCCAGCATCGGGGCAGCGGGCATCCCCCAGGCCGGGCTCGTCACCATGGTCATCGTGCTCACCTCCGTGGGCCTGCCCACTGACGATATCACCCTCATCATTGCCGTCGACTGGGCTCTGTGAGTGGGGTTCACCCCTCCGCCCCCACCCCCCAGGGGTAGCAGGGAAAGTGCCCTACTTGGGCACAGCTTCCTGGAAACCTACAGCGGCAATGGCTCTGGCCTAGCTGCCTAATTTGTAGAGCCCAGTTTTCAAAAACGAAAATGTGGGGTCCCTTGTGTACAAGTTATAAGGGATTTCAAGAGGGTGAGAGCAAACTGTGAAACCAAGCCTGGGCCCTTCTTAGCACGGGCCCTGAGCGACGGTCCGGTCACACGCCCGTGAAGCCCGCCCTGCATCAACCCTCCTCCACATCCTGAGGGAGTGGTGGGCTTGAGAGGACGAGGAAAGCGCCTCGCTGTGGGCTCTGCCCTGGCAGCTGGTGCCCACAGGGGCTGCTGGGCTGGGCGCTGCCCTCTCCCGGCTCCCCTGACAAGTGCCCACCGCTCGCCACCCACCAGGGACCGCTTCCGCACCATGATTAACGTGCTGGGTGACGCGCTGGCCGCGGGGATCATGGCCCACATCTGCCGGAAGGACTTTGCTCAGGACACAGACACCGAGGTGAGAGCGGTGCCTCCCCGCAGCCTGGCCACCCACAGGCCCTGCAGGGTGCAGCCCAGGCGGGATGGGCACCCATCTTCTACTCTCCAGCTGGGGAGCCATCAGCCAGCCAATCCCTGCAGCCTCCCTGCCTCAATTTCTCATCTGGTACCGGGGTGACCAACTCCTCTCCCAGCTATGGTTGAGCACCCACCACGGCTGGCCCTGCTCTAGACACAGGAACGAAGGAAGCCAGAGCCCTGCCCTCGGGGAGCTGTGCCCTAGTGTGGGTGGCGCTGCCCACAGCAATGCGAACGTTTGCACATCCACACGGGCTTCACGGTCTCAGGGCTCCTTCAGTGACCACGAGCAGCAGGCGGCCCACCCACCCCCCAGGAGGACGCTGAGGCCCAGGCAGGGGCCCGGCTCCCTCTCGGACCCTGTGGGTCAGGTCCCCTCCTCTACCTCGACAGCCGCGGGCGGTGGCAGGGCAGCCGGGAGGGGCCCTGTGACCTGCCGCGGTCCCACAGCACAGCCGCAGGAAAACCGACCGTGTGGTTCCCGGCCCTCGCTTGTTCGGTCCTCCCTGGTGTCTACCCTCAGCCCTCCACCTGCTACCGAGGCCTGTCTCCCCTCCTCAGAAACTGCCGCCCTGCGAGACCAAGCCAGTGAGCCTGCAGGAGATCATGGCGACCCAGAAGAACGGCTGTGTGAAAAGCGTGGCCGAGGCCTCCGAGCTGACCCTGGGCCCCACCTGTCCCCACCACGTCCCCGTCCAGGTGGAGCAGGATGAGGAGCCGGCTGCCGCCAGCCTGGACCACTGCACCATAGAAATCGGCGAGCTCGAGACCAACGTCTGAGCCTGCAGAGCCGCAGGGGCCAGGGGAGGCCTCCAGGGGTGGAGCAAAGGGAAGGATTCTAACTTACTGCTCTCAGAGCAGACGGGGGCCAGCCTCACACACTCTTCCCGCCCTGAGGGCTCGGAATGAGCCCCACTCGACCAAAAACGAGTCTCGGAGGGAAACCCAGCTGGGGAGTGGTGGGCCGGCGTAGCCCAGCCCTGGCTGGGATGTTCCATCACGTTGGCCCGTGAGGACAGCAGGCAGGGGCGAGGGTCCATCTTTTCTGGGTGACAGGGTTAAGGCTGAACAGTCATCCCAGGTCTCAGAGCCAGTCAGGGCTAGGACTCCAACACAAGTCTTTCAAGCCCTGGCCACGCCCTCCTAGGGGCAGGGGCACCTGCAGGCCCAGATGCCAGGAGAGGCTCTAGGCCCTGCCCTGTCTCAGAGCCCCGCAGCCACCACTGCTTTCAATTTAGGAAGACGTAACAACAGTGCCCTGGGTCTGCCCCGGTGTCCCAGCCCAGGCCAGCCCTCCCCCAGCCCCACAACATGTGGCCTCAAACAGCCCTCCCCAAAGGGGGCCCAGCCCAGGACCACGGCCTGCTGCCTTCCATGTGCCACGGCCCGTCTCGTCTCACATCCCACCAGGATCTCTCGCCAAGCTCATCTGCGGTGGAGATGGGGCCCTCGGAAACGCCTGGGCCAACTTCGCACTGACAGGGGCCAGCCAGGACCCAGGAACGGGCTCACCTGGGATGCTCTGATTAAGCTGCCCACGTGGCTCTGGAGTCAGGACTCCCCAAAAGCCTGTGGGGTAAAGTGGAGTTAGATTTTATATTCTTCTCTGTGTTTGCAAACTCAGAGATAGCTCCATAAAGGTATTTTGTTTTTCAAGTTCTGAGGGCTTAGCAACCATACTCTGGCCAGCATTTCTTCGTTGAGCTAACACAGGCTGTCACCGTGCAGACTGGCCAGTCTGGGCAGCCAGAGCGTGGACAGGCCTGTCCAGGTGGCCAGACAATAAACAGGCTTGTCCTTGTGGCTAGAATGCAGACAGGCCTGTCTGGGCTGTCGGTGTGTGGACAGGCCTGCCTGCGAGGCCAGGGCGCAATGAGCCCGCCTGGCTGGCCACGGTGAGGACAGGCCTGTCTGAGCTGTCACACGCAGGAGGCAGAGTGCAAACCGGCCTGCGGGCGGGGGCCGTCGCGACAGCCAGGGTGGACAGATCGCTCTGTCCCTAGCCTGGGCTTTGCTCTGCAGGCAAGGCCCTGTGACCAGTCCCCACAAAAGGAACAATTTCTTCAGCCGGTTGGGCTCCCTTTGGCAAGCGCTTTGCTCTAAGGAAGGGACATGCCCAAGGACAGTTCCAGACTGTGTCCTTTATTCTCCTCAGCCCAGGGGGCCTCCAGGATGCTCACGGGGGGGGGGGGGGCGGGGGGGGGGGCAGAGGTGAACTCTGGCCACACAGCCTGTTCTGGATGCACTTTGGGGAGAAGATACAGTTCTGGGGGGTAGGAGTGGAGGGAGGGCTTGCACTGTGGGGCCATAAAGACACTGAAGCCAGGGGAGGAACAGGCCTCCCAAAGTCACTCAGAGAATCTAGAGGACACCTCCCTCCCAGGGCCTGACCCCAGGATCCCCCTCCCACTATGGGAGCATCCTTCCTTCATTAAGGATAAGCAGCTAGGAGAGGTCAGATGTCAAGCTCCAGTCACTCCCACTGTCAGGTCTAAGGCCCTCTGAGCAGTGGAGTCTGCCCCACCACAGGCAGGCGCCTGCTCCTGACGGGGCTCAGCAGGAGTGTGCTCACACACCCAGCTCTGGCCCTGTTGGGGTGGTGGGCACCCTGGGCATGTCTGCACCTCCTCCCAAGGCTCTGCTCCAGCTCCCAGGCCTGTCTCGGGTCCCCTTCCCACCTCAGCTGTCCTCTACGGGACAGACCCCAATGGGAATTCCCACTCAGTGCACAGGCGACCCTCCAGGAGCCCTGAGCAGCCCAAAGCCAGGCTCGGATGCTCGGCCTCTGGGGGTACACAGTGAGCTCACAGACCCAGTGTGGTGGTCCCACCGGACCTGTTGACCCCCACCCTGCTGATGGGTCGCACATGCCTTCAGGCTGGCTTACCTGTGACTACACCCTTTGTCCCCAGACCTCTGCCTATCGGGCTACTTTGTTGGCCCCAAGAACTGAACTTTGCACTGACCCCTGCTGGTCTGGACAGGTGCTGAGATGCTTGTATCCTGCCCCCCTGGCCGGGTGCCAGCTCAGCACCTGGCAGGAAGCACACACAGACACAGCCACGGGCTGCCAGACAGGGCTAATGCTTTTATATTAGTTTTTCTGTAGAAAAAAAAAAATCAGCTTTGAGGTTTTCATCACTCTTTTCTTTTTTTTCTTTTTTTAAAAAAAGGTACCCAGCACTCCCTGCAAGCCCAAAGAATAAAAATGGTGTCTCCTGGGTGGGGCCGGGCCTTCCTCATTCAGCCCAGCGCCAGGACCTCCATCTCACTCCTGCCCGTGGCCCCTGGCAGTCCCGGGAGAATTGTCCCCTGGCCTTGCCCATCCAAGACGTGCCTGCGGCTGGCCAGGGAATGGCAGGGAGCGACGCCCCCAGCAGCTGGGGGCCGGGCGGGTGGGGCCGGGGCAGCAGTCCCGAAGGTTCCTGTCCCCAAAGGTAGGGAAAAGGAACAAAAGCCAGCTTTTGTGAGTTCCAGAGGGTAGCGGGCACCTGGCCGCAGAGAGCTCGGACATAACTCTGTGTCTTCTCCAGAGGATGGACGGACTGACGGACAGGCAGACGACAAGATGTTCTGGCCGCTTCTGGCTGGGGCAAGAGCTGTTGGTGGCATAGGCCAAGGAGGGCCGTTTGCACGTGACTGTGTGTGTGTATGTATGTGTGTGCGTGTGTGCATGTGTGTGTGTGTGGGGGGGATAGGAAGTGTGAGCCCGAGCACGCCAGGGTGGGGTCAGGCCCTTCCCTGAATCTGTGTGATTCAGAGGGAGTGATGGGGTGGTGGGGGAGGGGTAGAGTGGGACCCTTTGGAGGGCGATGTGCAGCGGGCTGTGTGTAGGTGGGTCATGGTATCTGCGAGTGTCTGGCTGTGGCACAGCCTTCAGGGAGACTGTGTGTTTAGCTGTGTTGGGGGGTGTGGGGGTGCAATGCTGGGTGTGTCGAGGGTGGCAGAGTGGAGGCTCACAGGGCACAGGCACGTGCTGCAGAAAGGGGTCCGACGTCCATCGTCCTGCAGAACATGTGGGAGAGTCAGGGAGGCCAGAGCAGACCCGCCAGCCACAACCTGCCTGAGGGAGCCCCCTTGATCAGAGCTGGGGAGCCCCCTTGACAGTGCTCCGGGGGGACCAGGGGACCGCGGGCAGGAGGGGAAGCTGCCCCTGGGAGTTCAGAGCCAGTGGGCGCCACTGGGAGGTGCTCATGTTGCTGTGGCCGGGCCTGCTGTGAACTAGAGGGCCTTTGGGTCCCACTGGACTCTTGGGGCCTCACCCAGGGCTCTGCTCCACTGACCTGACCAAGGCCAAGAAGGAGCAGATTCTCTCCCATCCCAGGACTCCCCAGGCCCCTCGTGAGGTCCACAGTAACAGTCACCCCTGCTGCTGACCCCTCGCTCTGCCTGAGAGAAGGGGCTCCACCTTCATAGCCCTGGACCCCTGGCGTAGAAAGAAGATGACTCCTGAGCACTGCCCCAGGCCTGCCCTCCACGCTCACACCACTGCCCCTATGAACACTCTTCTGCCCACCTGTCATCCGCCCCTGGGGTCCTCACACCCCTCAGGTTCCTTTCTGCCCCAGGCCCTACTTCAATTCAACTTCCTAAGGCGGCCCTGTGGCCTCCCAGACCACACCCTGGCCCTGACCCCCAGCTTGGCTCACCCTGATATCGCTCTAACCAAACCTCTCCACTGGCTCCTCGCCAACACCCCCCTGCCCTCTCCAACATCCCCCTCCAGCAGTCCTGCCTGCCAGCCCCTCCTGTCTGCACCTCCTTCCCTCCCAGCCTAACCCCAGGATCCACCACCGCAGACAGTCTCTTGCCAATGCACTCAATTTCCTTGTTCCTTGACCTCCTGTCCCACACACCTGGTCAAAACCCAGCCATGGATGGATCTAATGATCCATCTTCACTCACACCCACCACCGTCTACTGAGCACCTGCTGCCGCAGAGAAAACACGAGGCTGAAGGCACCTGGTTGACGTGACTTTATGTCTAGCCACCAAGCCACTAGCCTGTGACGGCAGCTGCTCAGTCCCTGTCCATCCTGCCCCAGTAGGAGCACTGACCCTCCTACAAAGCCAGGCCCTCCTGCTGTTTCCACAGGGATCACCAGGACACCCTGCTCTCCTCTCCTATGTCTTTAACGCCTCCCTCCTCAGCAGCCCTTCCCCATCAGCATCCAAACCAGCTCCATTCCTTAAAAAAGGCCCCACATGAACTGAGCCCTGCCTGGGCTTCTCACTCCTCCCCACTCCCATCCCCTCTCATCTCTTCACAGCAGACTTCTTCATAGAGTTGTCCACGCTCCCTGGATCCACTCCTTTCCGCCACTTTCTCCACCCCGGTCCCGAGGCTGCTCCCCACAAGGTCATGGATACACGCAGCGGGCCCTTGGCAGTGCTCAGCTCCCGCAGCCTCTCAGCAGCACTGACACAGCTGATTCTCCCCACTTTGCATGTATGCATGACATGCATGTATATAAATGTGTTTGCACATAAGGGAGGGCCCGTGTGCATGGGAATGCATGTGTGCATATGTTCTACATCTGTAAATGTGTGTGCATGTGTGCTTTGAGTCTTCCATGAATATGTGCTTTGTGGGTGTGCAAGCGTGTTTACACGTGTATGCATGGGTACGTGTGTTGTGCACTGCATATATATGTGGGTTCTTGTGTTACATGCATGTGTAAACACCCTCTCATCTGGGCTGTCTGTGGCTTTCCTACCTCCTTCCCCAGCTGCTCCATCTCAGCCCCCTCTGCAGGCTCCCCTCCCTCTGGCCATGCCTTCTCTCTCCCTCCCGAGCTCCCTGACCTCCTGCAGCCACAGTGACTGCTCAGGCTGATGATGTCTGGATGCCGCCTCCAGCCCAGACCTCACTTCGGAACCCCAGACCCATATATCCAACCCATCCCTGGGCACCTCTCCCAGCGACTTTCAGGCCCCTCAACTCAACATTCCCCCAAACAAACCTGTTCTTCTCATCCACCCTCACTTCCCAGCTCGAACCTGGGCCTGGTCTCTCCCTCCCCCCGTGTGAAGTCTGCCTCCCCAATCCTGTCAGGCCATCTGCTTGTCTGTAGCCTCACTTCCTGCCCCATACTCTCTGGCTTAGGTTACAGCGGTGGCCTCTGCCTGGGCCCTCACACCACTCCCTGCTTCCTCCGCACCAGGCCTGTGTGGGACCCATCAGGGCACTCACCTCCCTGCAGGGAAGCCCCGGCACAGGCCAGCCCCCGTGGGCTTGCCATTATACCCGGCCTCCCACCCTCGGCCTGGCGCACACCAAATGCTCTTACAGGTTTACACAACAATCGGTGACCCGGGGACAAGGGTGACAAATGGACAGAAAGGCCCCAGATGGGTCAGGGAGCAGAAACTGGCAAGGAGAGGTGAGTGTGCCCCACACAGACCACCCACCTATGTCAGACCCCATTCACCTGGTCACTATCGCCTCTCCTCTTCCTCCTCATCCTCATCCTCCTCGTCCTCCTCCTCCTCTTCCTCCTCCTCTTTCAATCGATCCCGGTCCTTGGAAACGTCACCGAACTCAAAGTTGCCTTCTATGTCCAAGACCTGCAGGTGCTTCAGCCTCCGGAAGGCGCTTTCCACCACAGAGCCCACGGCCAGCTTGTTAAACCTGCACGGCCACCCACATGGGGTCAGCTAGGAGCCCCACCCTCCGAGTCCCCACACTTACCCACCCCTGAAGGGAAAGCGGGGAGAAACGGGTCCTCCAGGAAGATGGCACAGCAGACACAAAAGGCAGGGGGCTGGGAGGCACCGTATCAAGGGGAGTCCAGGCTGTCCAGGGTGGCTATAGCTTGAGGGGGACAGGGGCTGACCCCGGGCCACTCATCCACACAGTGAGGGAAGGCTAGCCGCTGCATAAGCTCTCACTACAATTTGGGAACCTCCTCTCGTCTGCCCTCTGGAATTAACTCTGAGTCCTGAGACTACTGGGCCCGGGACACCCTGGTGCCTGGTGTGAAGTGGCATGCAGGCAGGGCCAGAGCCACGCTGGCCAGGGGACACACAGATGTGGGAAGGCAGAGGCTGGGCTCTGATCCCAAGCCCCCTCCACTCTCTGTGCCCCTGTCCCCTGCAGGGGCCAAGCACAGGTCACATTCCACCCCAATGTTGCCCAGCTGGGACCCTCTGGGCCACAAAGCCCCTGGGAAAGCACACCTGCCTTTCTCCAATATGTCTTCTCCTTTCTGGTGTAAGTGGGGGGAAGGTGGGGATGTTGGCAAGAACCACCCTGGCTCTGCTGTATGGAAGCTCCCCATCTCCTTGGGGAGCTGGGCTCCCTGAATTATTCTAAACCCCCAGAACCCAGTGAGGACCTGAACATCTGCTGTCCTGGGTCTGAAGCCCAGGCACAGCCCAGCTGATTGTGGACACAGCATATCGATGCTCTCTGGGCCTCAGTTTTTCCAGCTGTAAATTGGGAAGATGCTCTCTGGGATCCCTTCTTGCCACAGTCACACCAATAATGCCCAGGTGCACCCCTTGAATTTAAACACTGACCTCTACCTGCACGCTGTTCCCAAGTGCCTTGACTACCCCGCTAGAGCCAGGGTGGGCCCCAGGGGACCTCCTACCTGAGAAAGATCCCCTTGAGGTTGGGTGTGGAGTCGAAGGCATTGGCAGGCACCGTGCTAATCTTGTTGTTCTGCAGGTACAGGTACTCGAGGGACTCAGGGAGCCCCCCGGGGATCTCTGTGAGCTGATTGCCAGCGATGTCCAGCAGCTACAGGGGTGGCCAGGGAAGTAAAAGCACTTAACAACTTGCAAAGACCCCCACGAACACTGCCCCCCAACATATTCTAAATCTCACCGTAACCTTGGGAGGTGGGATCTAAAACTATCCACATTTTCCAGACGGGGAAATAGAGGCTCAGAGGTTAAGAGATGTGCCCAAGGCCACACAGCCTATACAAGGCGAGAACCCGGCACGCCTGACTCCAAACCCTTGTTCCGCCGGCTCCTCTGCCGTCCCACGTGGGTTCACAGCCAGGATGTCTTTCCTCACTAACACACATGCCACCCCCATCAGACTGAAGAGCCCGAGGGCAGGGGCCAGGGATCCTCGTCTTTGAATCTTGCCCTACTGTCCCAGAGGAGGTGGAGTTAAGGGCCATAGGGGTGGGCTGCTCATTTCTGGACCTCAGGGGCCATATGGGCAGGGGTCAGGCTCAGAGTCACCATGTGCCTACATTCCAGGAAGCAGGAAACCAGGAAAATGGGGTGGTTTTCCTAGAGAGCAGGAGACCTGGATGCGCACGGCCCAGCTCACTGCCCCTCGGCTGTCAGCACACCTTCATCCAACACACACTTGTGCAGCCCCAGGTGGGACTCCATCATCTCAAGCTCCCTTCCTCACCCCAACAGGCAGGGGCTCAGGGTCAGGAAGCTGAGGGCCAAGAATCCAGATTCGACATTTAAGGGGAGCACGAGCTTCACACACCACAGAGAGCCCCGTCTCCTCCTCTATACCCAGGGCTCCCTGCTCCCCACCGTGTTCCCTTCGCACGGCTCCAGCACCTCCTCATTCATTCCACACATCTGTGCCCATGGGTGCTGGGGACATGGAACCCATTGAGACACTGCCTCCACCCTCGGGAAGCCAGGCGGCAGGGGAGATGGACACAGAACCTGACAAGGACAGCCAGTGGAATGGAGCCGAGACGAGGGAGCCTGGGGGAGGAGCCTGACTCAGCCTAGGGTCAGGGCCCCTGACAGAAGCCAGTGCAGGTAGGGGCTCTGAAGGAGCAGGAGCAGCTGCTGCTTGTAGAAAGATCCAACAGTGAGAGGAAGAGTCGCCCCAATAGACACCCCATCCCTGGCTGAACTCATCCAGGCCCAGGCAGGTATTGAACCCACCCATCACTGTTGGCTTCTGGAGGAGGTGACACCTGAGTCCCAAGTAGATTAGAGGCTCCAGGAGAGGGGTGACCCTCCATCTGTCTTATTGCCTGCTGGCTCCTCAGTTCTAGAACTGCATCTGCTCAGGGTGGGGTCTCAATACAGACTCATGGAAGGAGTGAACGGGTATCACCAGCGTGGAAGTGGTGCTTCCAGCAGAGGGGCCGGGATGGGCAAAGCCCAGCACACCTGGGAAAATAAGGAACTCAGCTGGGGACAGGGCAGAGCAGGCCTTGAAGGCTGTGGCAAGGACTCTGATCTGGGTTCTAAGGGCAGGAGTGTAAGCTGAGCATATGTTTTTCAAGATACCCTCTGATTGCACATGGACTACAGGAGTAGAGCGTTCCTAGGACGGTTGGGTCCAGGTGAGAAATGAGTATGAGCCGCAGGGATGGAGCGAAGTGGGCAGGGTGAGATGTGATGGAAGAACTGGCAGGGGATAGCAACAAGGGGCATGGTGGGGCAGGCGGTGTGAAAAGGGGATGTCAAGGGCAGCTTCCAGGTATCACGTGGGCACCAGGGGTGGTGTCACCCCTTTAGTGAGTTAGAAAATGCAGGAGGAGCCGGTGTGAGGGAGAGGACAATGGGGTCTGCACCCCTTGGGAACAGGTTCTGGAGTATACCTAAGAGGGACTGATGGGCACAGGGGGCTGACTCGTGTCTGGCACTCAGCAGGGCAGTCTGGGTGAGGAGAGACCCCCGCTAAGGCTGCTCCTGCAGGACCAGCTGCCTCCCCTGACTCCCACCCTGCTCCATCCTCAGGCTCTGCCTCACCTCCCTGCCCCCCACTCAGACATCCCTATCCTGACAGCTGCCCCCACAAGCATGGACTGGGAGCCTAGCCGGTCGGGGCCTTGGGTCCAGCAGTGAACACAAGAGACTAAAATGCCGGCCTTTATTCTAGAGAAAAGAACAGGCAACAAGAAAGCAAACAGATGACCTAATGCCTGGGAGGGATGAGGGTTTGAAGAAAAACAAAGCAGAGGAAGGAGGTAGGCGTGAAAGACCTCCCAAGGAGGTGACTTTTGAACATATCCCTAAGAGAGAGGGAGGAGCAAGCCCTGGGACATGGGGGGCACAGAGGACAGCATGGCAGGCCCTGAAGCCCCCTGGGGGTCCTGGCAGCACCTTGGCCCTGCCTCCCAGGTTTCTCTAATGAGGTTCCCTTTCGGCCCCTCATTAAGTCCGGGGGGCGGGGTGGGGGGGGGGGCGGATTTCATTGTGAGAAGCTCAATTCTTAAGGCCAGACATCCTGCCTGACTCGGACCATGCCACAAAAGCCATACCCACGGCTCAGAACACCTCAAGTAGACTCCCCCAGCCCTCTGGAGACCACCTCACGGCCTTGCGCCCTCCCCCAAGTCCAGCCTTCTCTAGGCACATATTCCTGTGCCTGTGGGTGGGTGAGCATGACTCCCCTGCCACCTGAACTGCCTGCCCCAGTCCTCCTGAGCCATGGGCCTCTGCCTGTAGCCATGACCTCCCCTTACTCCCACAGCCCTCACGCCTGTACCTCCACTTAGTGAGCTCTGCCTGGCCTCACCCGCTGTATTCGGCCCTTCACTCCTTACCGGGCATGGCAGCCATACTCTCTGCAGGGCCCACCCCCCACCCCTCCACCCCCATTCCTAAGGCCTGGCTTCCCCAGCCGGTACCTCCCCCATAGCCCAGTCCCCTGCCCGCCCCTTTACCTGCAGATGGGCAAGGTCGGCCCAGGCACTGGGGCCCAAAGCCCGGCTGCGCAGCCGGTTGCCGGTGAGGTAGAGCTCACGCAGCTGGGCCATGCCGGCCAGCGCCCCGCGTGCCAGGGCAGCCAGCTCATTGCGCTTGACCTTGAGCACATGCACGTTGCGGGGCAGCCCCGGCGGCAGCGTGTGCAGCCGGTTGCCAGACATGTCCAGTGAGCGCAGCAGGCGCAGCTTGCGGAAGGCGTCGCGGTGCACCTGCGGGCTGGTGATGCGGTTGTAGCTGAGGTTCAGCTCCTCCAGGAAGTAGGTGGTGGCGAAGTCGTCGCGGCCGATGCCCGTGATCTGGTTGTGCAGGATCATGAGGGTGCGCACGCGGCGGGGCAGGCCGCTGGGCACGCGCTCCAGCGCGTTGTTGTACAGGTGCACGGTGTGCAGCCGCTTGAGGCCCTGGAAGGCCCGCGGGTGGATGCCGTGCGCGCGCAGCTGGTTGCTGTGCAGCAGCAGGTACTCGAGGCTGCGGATGGGGGTCAGCACGTCCGCGTCCACGCTGCGGATGGCGTTCTTCTCCAGGTGCAGCAGCACCAGGCTGCGCGGCAGCCCGGCGGGGACCCGCGACAGGTTGTTGCTGGACAGATCCAGGTACTCCAGGCTGGAGAGCTTCCTGGGCGGGAGGGAATGGGACCGTTGGAGGAGCCCACAGCAGGAGCCCGCTCTGGTTCCCACCATTTTCCCAGGGCAGGTGGCCGGGAAACGGCCTCTAATTCACCCCAGTTCTTACTGGGGGACCTCAGTCCTCTCCGGGCCCACTGGATTAGCCATGACCTTGGTGTAGAAGGCTGAGGCATGGTTTCTGATTCATGGAGGTTTATTTGAAGACCAGTTGTTTAAGATCTTTGGGGGTGGGGGGGGCTACTTTGGACTCTAAAAAAAAAAAAAAAAGGAAAACATATTTGCCTTCAACAAGAATGTCTGAGTTTCTATTTTGTACCGAGAAGCCGGCCTCTGCCAAGCTTCCCTGCCTCACTGGAATGTTGGCCGCCTCGCCCACACACATCACTTGCTCTTGGGGACAGAAGTGTCAGCAGAGGCACAAGCCTCCACGTTCCTTCTCCAGGGAGCCTGGCCAGGGCAGGGGGCGGGGATGCGTGTGAGAGGGCCTGGCTGGGTGGGCGCTGCGAGGGCCTCCCGTGCCCGGTCCCACTGAGGCCCCGGCGGGGTTTACCAGAAGGTCTCGTTGTCCAGGCCCTCGTCAGTCAGGTAGTTGTTCTGCAGGTACAGCTCCCGCAGGTTGCTCAGCTCACTGAAGGCACCCGGTGGGATCTTCTCCAGCTTGTTGTTCTAGGGGAGGGGCGGGGGGGAGGGGAGCATGAGACAGCCAGGGGCGAGGTGCTCCGAGGGCTCTGAGGGAGCCGTGGGGGGCGGGCCCGGGCCTGGAGCACGGACAGCCAGGTGCCCAGGCTTCTGCCTGCTTCTCTGTAGGGGATGCTGTGCCCTCTGGCATGTACTAAAGGCCCCACAGCCTTGCCACATGAGCTCTGCCCTCTCTCTGGCCCCTGCTCTGACGGGGCCCCATCTGCCCTCTACCTCCTACCTTGAGGTGCAGCTTATAGAGGGCAGGCGGCAGGTGCTTGGGCACATGGCGCAGGAAGTTGCTGGACAGAATAAGGATCTCGACGTTGCTGGAACCGTTGAACATGTTGTCTGGCAGCCCGGCATCTGCCAGCTTGTTGTTGTGCAGGTACACGGACCTGGGGGGCGAGGTGCAGGTCCTCACCCACGCAGGCCCCCGCTCCACCCCTGGCCACAGCGCCCGCTCACCTGGTGAGCCTCCAAACCTTGCTCAGGTTGGGCCTGGGGCCTAGGGCACCTTCCCTCCATCTGAGGAACCTCAGACTCAACCTAATGTAGTCCCCCCCTCCCCCCCCCAGTACCACTGAGGGGACCAAGGACCGCCAGCAGTTGCCCCATAAGTTAGTGGCAGAAATAGGATTTCCTGACCCCCAATCCATGCTTCCCCATAGCCTTCAAGACTCTCAGTCATTAGCCGAGACTGGTTTGGCTCAGTGGATAGAGCGTCGGCCTGCGGACTCAAAGGTCCCGGGTTCGATTCCGGTCAAGGGCATGTACCTTGGTTGCGGGCACATCCCCAGTGGGGGGTGTGCAGGAGGCAGCTGATCGATGTTTCTCTCTCATCGATGTTTCTAGCTCTCTATCCCTCTCTCTTCCTCTCTGTAAAAAATCAATAAAATATATTAAAAAAAAAAAAAAAGACTCTCAGTCATTCCCCCTGTCACACCCACACAGCTGGCTCTGAGTTCCGTGGGACCTCCTGAAGATGGGGCGTGTCCCTAACACCTCTTGTCCCTGATGCTCAGCACAGGGCTTGGCTCAGAGGACTAATGCCTCATTCATTCAGTAAGTATACAGTGAGTGTCCCCACATGTCGGGAATGTTCTAGACTCTGAAGGTATAGCAGTGGACACCACCACCAAGATCCTGCCCTCATGGAGGTAACACACTAGAGGGCCAGAAGACCAGGACCGAAAGGAATACACAGAAGACATAGCTCATTCTTGCTGTGGGCCTCTCTTGGGCCTCGGCCTTCCCATCTGTGGGATGGGGCCACACAGGGTGACCCTGGCTCCTCAGGGGAATGGAGAGAACCGAGGGAGGTGACAGATTCCGGTACAGAAGCGACACCAGGAGTGTCAGGCCCACCAGCACCACCCTGCCCTGCTCACTCCTCCCGAGGCTCTGCCCCCAGGGGCTGAGGGAGGAGGGAGGCACCCTTCCCCAGCTCCCACAGCTCCACAGACATCACCCTCCTCCTCTTGCCTCCTCATCCTTTAGGTCTCAGCCTTTGGAGCCCGTGCCCCCGCAGCCCCCGGCGTCTCTCACCACAGCCCTGCGCAGGGGGCCCCATGCCCGCACTGCCCAGCATGGCCCTCCTCCAGGGCCCATCTGGGTCCTCTCTGCCTCAGTCAGGGTGGCAGCCTCTGCTCAGCTCCCCCCTCTCCCCAGCCTGAGCCCGGGGACCCCTCTGACCTCTGACCTCAAGTTTGGCTTCTGGCCAAAGGTGAGCCCATAGATCTTGGTGAGATAGTTGGCAGCGAAGTCCACACTGATCAGGGTATTTGGCAGGAATCGGGGTGCCAGGGTCAGCTGGAAAGGGAAGAGTTGGGGCAGAAAGACCGATGGAGGGGAGGAGGTCGGCTCTGGGCCCCACTGCCTGCTGCCCACTCAGGCCCCTTCACTTGTCTCCTCCCAGCAACCACAGCTCCCTTTCTAAGGTGGAAACCCGCCCCCTTCCTCTGACAACACAAACACAGACCCTCTACAGCTCCCCTGAGCTTGGCATTCAAAGCTCGCCAGCCTGTCCCCAGCCCGGCCTGTCCCCCTGTTCTCTCCCCTCACTGGCCCCCGACACTGGCTGTCCAGCCACAGTGAGCACCCACGCTTTCCCAGACACAGCCCACGATGTCCACCCTTCACTCATTCAACAGCAGAACCTGAGTCTACAACATTCCAGGCACGGTTCCAGGAGCCCGCCGGGCACATCCTGGGCAACGAGACAGAGAAGTACCTCTGCCCCCCACCCCAAGCTGACATCCTCATCCTCGTGGAGAAGACAATAAACAGGGGATAAAAGTATCTGATAATGACCACTGCTATGCAGGGAATTCAAACAGGCTGAAGGCAGAACGACTGGGTTGGGTGCTCAGGGGACAGGTGACAGGCACTTCAGGCATGACACACCCTAAGTGCCATCTGAGAGGAGGGCTCCCAAGGCAGCAGGAGCCGCATGCAAACCCAGCGTGGAGGGTGGGGTGCAGGGCTTGGGGGCTGGAGAGGAGCAGGCGGGCATGAGCAGGGCTATGTTAAGAGAAGCAGGGGGAAGTGTGGCTTTCATTCTGGGTGGAAGGCAAAGCCACCGGAGGGTTTTAGCAGGGAGGGGGAATGTAGGGGAGAAGCAGGGCACGATTTTTAAAGGTCACTGTGGCCACTCTGAGGAGGCAGGGTTGGCCAGTTGGGAGATAGTCGGCGGGAGGGGGGGCTGCAGTGCTGCTGGACGGGGTGAGCCAAGCCCTCGGGCTTCGCACTCAGACTAGCAGTCCTGTGGGTGGTTGGAGACGCCCCTCACAGAGATGGAGAGCGTGCAGGAGGCCTGTGGGCTGTGGACAGGAAGCAGTCCTACTTCCATTAGACCTCTGGGGAGACATCCAGGGGCCAGAAGGATCTTTGAGGCTCAAATGGGAGGCAGGGGAGGGGCCGGAGGTTGCCACTGGACCAGGCGATTGTGGAGAGAGTGCAGAGAGAAGGGCCAGGAGCCAGGACGGAGGAGCTCTGGGCACTCCCAATATACTGCGCTGAAGTGTCTTTGTGCCTTTTCTCATGCTGTCCCTTCCACTTCAGGACCCCTGCCTGAAATCCCGTGACCCTGCACGGCCCTTTAAGCGCTATCTGCTCCACAAAGCCCTGAAAGTGTGCCAGCCCCACTATCACCCCACCCGCTTGGCCTCTGTCTTTATTAACTGACCACTCTGATGCCCCAGGTTAAGGTGTGGGATGTGGGCCATGTCTGAGCAGCGACAGGGACCTGAAGAAGTCCTGGTGAACGCTCCCTGAGCTCAGCCTCTGCCCCCCGGGGGCGTGGGCAGCACACCTCCTCCCTGCTGCAGCCTCTCACCTTGTTATTGGCCAGGTACAGGTAATTGAGGCTGGTCAGATGCTCAAACGCCTCCTCGGGGAGCCCTTCAAAGGACAGGCATCGGTCAGAGCCCTGGATGAAGGAGACGCTACAGGGGAGCACAGCAGCACCAACCCCCAAGCCCACCCCACTTGCCAGGCCCGGGAAGGGCGCTCCCTGAGGCAGGGGTGGCTCTGCTCTCGTCCCAGCCAGTCCCCACAGGCCTTCCCAGCCCCTTGCCCACAGGGGCCCAAGCTCAGAGGAGCAGGTGGGAAAGTGTCCGCTGAGGGGTGAGCCCTCGTAAGGTCAGGCCACGGGATGGAGGACCCAGACTAACGTTTTCCAAGTCAGGAAGGCGTGCTCCCCTGGGGGCAGCCCCACAGGATGAAAAGCAGGGCACGGATTCAGCCTTGGAGCCTCCCCACCGCCTGGCCCGCCCCTGCCCCATGTAGTGTCAGGACTCGCTGTCACTGGGATCCCAGCCAGGCTGGCCCTTCTCCAGGCCCGAGGCTCCCAGACCCTAGGATGCTGGGACTCGCCCAATTATCTAACGAGAGGGAACAGTTATGTAAACTGTGCAGCAGCCTCCATGGAATAGCTGCCGTGTAAAGATGGCCGCGGAGGGTTTTAGCAGCAGGAGGAATGCTGCCGAGCTAACTGCCGAGTGAAAGCACTTACGATAGTTGTACCGCCTACACTATACATTCAGCTAGGAATGAGAAAATGCAAAGAAAAGAGACTAGACTGGATTGTGATGATGGTTGTGCAACTGGATAAAGGACTAAGACTCATCAAATTGTACCTTTCCATTGGGTAAATCTTATGGTGTATATAAATTACACCTCAATAAAGCAGCTTTTTAAAAATGGAAAGAAATATGCCAAAATGTCAATAGTGATTAACTCCAAGTGGCAGAATTGACTGTGTTTTTTATTTTCTTTATTTCCAAATTTTCTATTATAATAAAAATTATTTTCAGCAGCAGCAAAAGAATCACTTGTTAAAACGTGAGGACTGTACAACTCTTTGATTCTAAAGTGCTTCTGTGACCGGAAGAGTCCACCACAAAGGTCTTTGAATCCTCTCCCGAGTCAGAGACTCCCAGGTCCCAGAGACTCCCTCCGGGACCCACTGCCGCCCAGACCTGCTCTTTCCCACACCCGGGGGTGCGCAGGGTGGGGCTCTCCCTGCCTGGTGCCGCCCCGGCTCCGGGTGATCCCTCACCTCGGGAAGTCAGGCGGTTGTTCTGAAGGTTCAGCGTCTCCAGGCGATGCAGCCGCGAGAGCTCCTCGGGGAAGATCTTCTCCAGCTGGTTGTTCTGGGGTCAGGGGTGGGAGTGGTGAGGAGGCAGCATGGGGGCAGGCCCAAGCCATCCTCAGCCCCGGTCTCTCTGGTGGGCACCTCTCTTGGAACTCTCCCCCATGGTAGACAGGCTCTGGGGGCTAGAGGCACAGCAGGGACCACACAAACATGGGGTCCCCCATTCCAGGAGAGCACATATGGGTGTCCACAGGAGTTCAAACTTGTCCCGCTGGGTGGCAGCCCATTCTCCCACGGGCCCGCTTTTGGTTCCCTCTCTGGGCTGCGTTCCCCACTCCCCTGGCCACACTTTAAAACCTGGGTGTAGTACCACCTCCTCCAGAAGCCTTCCTGGGTTGGATTGGGAGTTAGAGTAGGAGCTGCTCTGGGCTCACAACTAGTCCTTCTATCCCTCTATCTCCTCTCCACTTGTCCCGTTCACTGCCTCCCCCACACCTGGGAGGGCCTCAGGCAGGGTACGTGCGAGTCCTCTCCATGTGCCCAGCACCCCACGAGACCAGAGGTGGAAAGCAGGCTTCCAGGAGATATTTTGTGAATGGAGGAGCGCGTGAATGAGCCCAAAATGAGTGTTGTCATCAGCTTGTCCCTTTCCCTCAGAGGCTACCCTGGCCTTGGGCTCCCCCCTCTGCCTGCCCAGGCCCACAGGGCTGTGTGCTGGTGAGCGGGTCACTTTCCTTCACTGGACCTGACCTCCTCTGGAAATGGATGTACAGCCCCGTCCTCGCCCAGGGGTACCGGGCAGCAGTGTGATGGGGCGCACCAGCACTCCCAGTCCCCATCTGGGACGCCTTGTCCCACTTCCTATACCTCCGCTGGAGAGAGCCCGCTGTCCTCCGAACCCCCAGAGCACTCTATGGGGTCCGCTTTGCTCTTGTTCTCCTGCTGGTAATGGTGCAGCTCTGTGTCCATTTTCAGACCAGGCCTGACTCTATGTACGGGCCTCAGCCAAGACTCCTCCCAGGGAAACAAAGCAGGTTATACCATGTGCTCGGTGACCCAGACAATGATCAGAGGGCGACACCTCAACGTGGAGCTAGATCCTCGTGTCTGACCTGCTCCAGCGCCCCAGGTCTGGGGGTGGGGAGCCAGGAGCACTATGGGTTCTGGGCCAGGAGCCGTGAGTGTGGGGGTTCTGGGCCAGGAGCCGTGAGTGTGGGGGTTCTGGGCCAGGAGCCGTGAGTATGGGGGTTCTGGGCCAGGAACCGTGAGTGTGGGGGTTCTGGGACAGGAACCGTGAGTGTGGGGGTTCTGGGCCAGGAGCCGTGAGTGAGGGGGTTCTGGGACAGGAGCCGTGAGTGAGGGGGTTCTGGGCCAGGAGCCGTGAGTGAGGGGGTTCTGGGCCAGGAGCCGTGAGTGTGGGGGTTCTGGGACAGGAACCGTGAGTGTGGGGGTTCTGGGACAGGAGCCGTGAGTGTGGGGGTGCTGGGCCAGGAACCGTGAGTATGGGGGTTCTGGGCCAGGAGCCGTGAGTGTGGGGGTTCTGGGACAGGAACCGTGAGTGTGGGGGTTCTGGGCCAGGAGCCGTGAGTGAGGGGGTTCTGGGCCAGGAGCCGTGAGTGAGGGGGTTCTGGGCCAGGAGCCGTGAGTGAGGGGGTTCTGGGACAGGAGCCGTGAGTGTGGGGGTTCTGGGCCAGGAGCCGTGAGTGAGGGGGTTCTGGGCCAGGAGCCGTGAGTGTGGGGGTTCTGGGACAGGAGCCGTGAGTGAGGGGGTTCTGGGCCAGGAGCCGTGAGTGTGGGGGTTCTGGGACAGGAGCCGTGAGTGAGGGGCGGCCCTGGGGACCACTGATGCAGTGCCCATCTCACCTGCAGGGACAGGTGGTTGGTGTGCTCAGGCAGGTCCCCTGGGAACTCGCGCAGGTCGATCCCGCCACAGTCCACGACCCCCTCCTGGGAGCAGGCACAGTCTCGGGGGCAGTTAATGGTGGCTGGCCCGGGCCCCGGCTCCTCAGGCCTCAGGACCAGCACCGGCTCCTCCTCCACAAATTCGTTCTCTTCGGGGCTCAGGCTGTGGGCGCCATTTCGGCCAAACACAGGGGCCCTCACGGCGAGCACCAGTCCCAGCTGCAGCTGTGGAGGCAACAGCAGCAGGAGCAGCAGCGCCCGGCTCCGGGCCATGGTGCCTGCAGGAGGGGGTGAGTCAGACCCAGGGAACCAGGGCTGACTTCACCAGTTAGGTGCAGCAGGCACAGGGCTAGGCCACAAACGTCCTAATGGGGCCCTTGGGGCACGAGGCAGAGCCCACGCTGGATCCTGTCCTCCGCACGCATCTGATCTGGTGACTGCTGTTCCCCCACCCTCATCCCCCCACACACCCCATCAGGGCTGCCCTCAGGAGGGAGGGGGTGAAGTGAAGGTTTGCAAAACCTCCCACAACCCTCACCAGGCCTGGCCCAAAAGAATCTGTGCCCTCCTTTACAGAAGGCCCAGGAAGCGCTGTGCTGTGCAGGGCTTGGCCTGGGCTTTGCTGAGCTCCCCCTCCAGCTGCCACAGGCCATGGTGGGCCCGGCCAGCAGGGGCCGCTCAGCTCTTCAGCTGGCCATTCTAGGGTCCTCTGATCTTGGCCCTGCTGGTCTTCCAACTCTCGCACCCACCTGCCCCAATGATACAAGTCTATTTGGTAGTTCCTCCCCCCAGGCCTTGTTCCTTTTTCCTGGAATGCCCTCCCCTCTCTTGTGCAATCAGCAAGTTCTCCAAGAAATTCCAGCACTGTGTCCCCTGGGAAGACTCTGAAATGCCCCAGGGCTCTCCATTACTGTGCCCCCTCCCGCTGGGCATGAATTGGGTTGGGTTGTGAGTACATAATGGTGTCTTCCTCCCACAACAGGGTGAGTCTGGGTGGAAACGCAGGCAGAGCGGGCGCAGAGTAGGCATCAGTGACGGGAGCTGCTGCTGCTTCTAGAAGCTCCCAAGTCCCATTCCTGGTGTTGGACCCTCAGCTGCCCTCACCAGGGCCTGCTGTGCTCACATGACCACTACCACCTGCAGGAGACCACTTCCAGCCTGGTCCCCTGGGGCAGCGGGGAGGGGGGGGACACAGAGGATAGCTCCAGGCCATTGAGGAAGATGCTGGTTCCATTGTCCCAACAGCCCATGGGCGGGGCTGGTCCCAGGAGTTCTTTTCAGGGACTCACTCAGAAAACCTCTCTGGGGTAGGTGAAGTCCCACCAACCCCAGTCCGAGTCCCCGTCCTCCACGTAACAGCTCTGACCTGGCTGAACCTCAGCTTCCTCATCTTACAGTTCATCCACGTGAGCTCGCAGCTTCTGTGAGGAGTCCTGAGTCACAGACGCAAGCACCTGGCACCGATCAGGTGACGTGCTGCTGTCAGTGCTGCAGTGAACACAACGCAGGCAAGTACCTGGGCCTGGGGCACTGCTCCTCAGTCTGAGCCCCTAGGAGGGTCTGACGAGATGGTGGGCCAGGAGGTACATTGGAAGCTTGATGAGGACACGGATGTCTGGTTAAGAAGGCGGGCTCTGGAGCTCAGCCCTGGCTCTTAGCAGCTGTGGGACTTTGGGGAGTGTTGCCACCCTCTAAACCCCAGCTTACTTACCTGTCCCCGAGCTGGTAGCGGGGATGTCCTAATGGGAAGAGTGTGAGATTCAGTGGGACGCGCATACTGCACTCAGTAAGTGCTCGATAAATGTTAGCTCTTCCCACCATTAATATCTCATCTGTGGGCCTTGTTCACATGTCAGCCACACCACTGCCCGCTCCCGAACCCCCTGCTTCCTACCCTTCCTTCTTGTGCTTTGTGGTCCAGTTCCAGGCCCACCTCCTCCCAGAAGATTTGAAAGGTGTGAGGACCGAGAAGAGGGGTGGCAATCGGGCTTGCTTGACCCTATAGGTCCCCAAGGCCTAAGCCGACTTGGGCCCCAGCCCTGGCCTGGCAGAGAACCAGGGAGCCCAGCACACACAGAGTCCTGGGCTGCAGCCGGGCCCCACGCCCACCCTACCACATACTTGCTGCCCCCGTCCCCTGACCAAATGGACGGTAAATCCTCAGCCAGTCTACAGACCATCATTCCCGTGGCACATTATAACCCCCAGCAAGCTCAACAGCCTTCAGTCCCTGGATCCACCAGCATTACTCTGTCTGACTCTGCTCAGAACAGGACTCTGGGAGGGGGAGGTGGGCACAGGCTCAGGCCCCAAATTCAATCAGGGCAAAGGGCCAGGGAAAAGGCGTCTCTCCACACATCCTGTGCACTCATGGACCAGCTGTTTTCCTCCTTCTGCATAGGTCTGTATAGGTCTGCAAACTGTATCTGTAAAAATATTTTATTTATATTAACGTATGAATATGAATTTTTGAAAATGTTATCATCACCACTTTATAGATGAGCGAGCTGAGGCCCCGTGGGATTGGCCAATGTAACACAGCTGTTAAATGGCAACGCTGAGCTCCCAGCCCAGGTTTTAACCACGATGCTATGGTTAATGCAAAATACAGCTGGGCACTGAGGACCGAGACAGACCACTCAGGGATGGCTCTGCCCGTAAGAAGCTCCCCCTTGCACTCATCCAATGTGGTCGCCACATGTGGCTACTGAGCACTTAAAATGTGACCAGTCTAAATTGAGAGGTGCTGTATGTGTAAAATGTAGTGTACATGGGTTTCAAAGACTGAGTACAAAAAAGGTAAAATATCTTATTAATATTAATGATCATAAAATAGCTTATTTACCTTTTTTCTTCCTTTTTTGTTTTTGTTTCCTCGCTTGAGGATATTTTTAAATTGATTTTTAGAGAGGAGGGGGGAGGGAGAGACATTGCTCTGTTGCCTCCCATACGTGCCCTGATTGGGAATCAAATTTAAAACCTAGGTATGTGCCCTGACTAGGCATCAAACCTGTGACCTTTTGGTATACGGGATGATGCTCCAACCAACTCAGCCATCCGGCCAGGGCACTCATTTATTTTTTTATTGATGACATGATAATATTTTGGATCTATTGAGTTATTAAAACTAATTTTACCTGTTTCATTTTACTTTTCTACTGTGGCTTCTAGAAAATTTTACATTACATGTGTAGCTTGCATTTGTGGCTCACACTATGCTTCTTTTAGACATTCTGTGTAAATTGTGTGACGAAGGGAAGCTAAAGTCCATGGGAACCCAGAGGAGGCGAAGAAGACTTCCCAGAAGAAGTGATGCCTCGTCTAGACATGAGAGATGAGAGTATTAGGTAAAAGGCAAAGGGTGATACAAGCAAGGGGTGCACAGGCCCGGGGACCAGAGAGCCCATGTTATGACCTCTAAAAAGCTCATGGTCTGGTAGAGGCTGGAGACTGGGAGTGATGCAATTGGACAGTGGCCACCGTCCAGGCGAAGAAAGGACTTGAAAGCCAGGTTAGGGAGAGTGGCCCTTCTCTTTGGGGAGATGAGGAGCTGTGGGAGAGTGTGGTGTGGGCAGGCTTACGGATGGGCCAGTCTGGAGCTTTCAGAGGCTGTGCGGTGGTGCAGGCAAGGGCTACTAAGCCTGTTCTGGGCAGACAGGGAGGTGCCGGGCTGCAGGGATGGAGAAGGAGCTGGATTTGAGGGGAAAGAATAGAAAGTGCTTGCCCTAACCAGTTTGGCTCAGTGGAGAGAGCGTTGGCCTGCGGACTGAAAGGTCCCAGGTTCGATTCCGGTCAAGGGCATGTACCTTGGTTGCGGGCACATCCCCAGTAGGGGGTGTGCAGGAGGCAGCTGATGGATGCTTCTCTCTCATCGATGTTTCTAACTCTCTATCCCTCTCCCTTCCTCTCTGTAAAAAATCAATAAAAATTAAAATTAAAAAAAAAAAAGAGAGACAGTGCTTGAAGAGTGGTGACCCAAGTGCCACTCCTCCTCCTCCCAGTTTGACCGGTCACCCCTAGGACCTTGGAATCCTGCGCAACTCCAGCTCCACCATCTGGTTTGCTGTGTGACCTTGGCTACATCACTACATCACAGGCCCATCAGAGTCTCAATTTTTGGTGTTATTGTTGTTCTAAGACTGTTCAGCAACGTAAGTCCCAAGGCCCCTTCTAGGTGCCCGCCATGTTGGAGCTGTGTGTGGAAGAAGAGAGAACAGACCCCTTGTCTCTGGAAGTCCCCAGAGTGAAGCGTTCCCCTGGTGAGGAACAGCTCGCACCTTTGGGAAAGCTCTGAGCGCTGTCTGGGCAGTGGAGATGGGAACTCCTCATGAGGAAGAAATGAAATGACATGCCCAGCTGGTGCTGGCACTCAGCAACTGTGACATCCACACCCGGGGTTCTTGTTACTGTACCTGGGACCCGCTGCCCCGCCACCCCAATGCTCAATGCTCCGAAGGGCTGAGTATGGGATTAAAGCAGGAAGAAGACGGAAGGGGAGGGTAGGTCCCCAAGTCAGCAGGCAGAGCCTCAACCCCCCAGCACCACCTTCCTCCTCCACTCAAATTCAGTAAAGACTCGCTGATCAAGTGCGCTGGGCCCCAAACAGCTAGCTACATCTTATAGACTCCAACAGAAATCCCAAGACTAAGAAACTGAGGTGCCAGGGGTGCCCATTGCTGCCGAACCCCAGCAGGTTCCTACTCAAACGCGCCTGATCTGGGGAGCTGCTCCTGCTCGCTTGGCTGGGTTAGGGAGTTCCTCTGGGCTCCCACCGCACCCCTGGCCCACATGGAGTGGGGCTCAGGAAATGTTTGCTGAATAAAGGAATGAATTTGTGAAAGGCAGAGTGGGAAAAGATCTGCACCATTGTCTGGTCTGATTCCCTCCGTTTACAGGCAAGACCGGGACTGGAATTTGTGTCTTCTGACTCCTGCCAAGAGCCTTGAGCTGGTCTTAAAAGCTGAGTAGGAGTTCCCCAGGTGGGAAAGGGGGGAGAGACACTCCAGACAGGGCGGAGGGGCTGCGCAAAGGCACGGTGTGGGGATGGGGAGGTGGGGGGTGGGGGGAGGGAGGGATGGGGAGGAAGGAGGGATGCTTAAGGAGGGTCAACAGGATGAAGGTCCCGGTCTCCCAGGGCATCAGCCACTCTCCTAAGGTGTTGGTGATAGGGCGCCATCAAGATGCCAGGCAGGTCATGGTCAGAGCTCTTACGTATGGCTCCACCAGGCCTCAAGGTGCCACCACCAGTCACCCCTAGCCATAATTCAGGTAAAAGGACAAAGTGCGCCCCCACAAGCTCTCATGAAGTCATGGGGATCTGACATTTCTTAACTTGCGTTCTAGGCTAGAGGACACCGGGCCCTGGGCCTCCGAAGGGGACAAGCCCGCCAGCCTCTCTCTCCCCGGCAGCCCAAGTCCGCGGGCCGTCTCACGCGGGTTGCGTGGCCCCTGTAGTTGGAGATGCACACGCCGCGCCGGCGCGCATCCCTCTGCGCCGCCCAGACCCGGAGCGTCGGACCGTCGGACCGTCGGACCGTCAGCCCGCACGCACGCACCCCCTCCCGGCTCCTCTCCCGAAGTCCGGGCTGCAGCGGCCTCCCGCCCCAGCCCCGGGGCCAGCTCCCCTCCCGGCCGCCGCGCACCAGGTATTCCAACGCTCCCGTCCCCGCCCCCGGCCGGACGGGCGGTTCCGGGACCTACGCCCGGGGGTTTCGCCGCCTTGGAGAGAGGCGCCGCTCCCTCTGTCCGTCCCCGCGTTCCCCCTCCTCAATCCAGCGGTCCCAGCGGGGCGGCAGCCGCTGGACCGACCGACGGACACCTGGCCCGCGGCGGGGAGCTCTGGCCGGGGAGCCGAGCCCCAGGCGGGTCCGCAGGTGGAGGCGCGGGCTCCGCCTCACCTGTCCGCGCGCCGGGAGGCGGACCTCTGCCCCGCGCTAGGCCTCAGTGTCTTTGTCGGCGCAGAGGTCCGAGCGGGGACTGGCTGGGATGAGTGGCGTGAAAAGACACGAGAGCACTGCGCCCCGGCTTCAGGTCGGGGGTCCGCTCCCCTCCCCGGTTCCACCTGCCCCTCACATGCCCCGTCGCCCGCCGCGTCCTTCCCTTCCCCACGCCCAGCCGCCCTCAGATTCTTTCCAGATGTGCGCGGCGGGAGGGGCCGGGCTGGGACCAGCCTCCGGCCGGAGAGGAGAACAGGCCCAGCCAGACCCGATCGCGGAGGGGTCGCACCCCGAGGGAGAGCCGCCCGCCCGCCCTGCCCTCCGTGCAGCGCTCCGAGGGGCGAGCGGCGGCGGCCCCATCCCGGCGGTCCGCGCCAGGCGGGGAGTCCGCGTCCGCTGCCCGGGCTCGGCCCCGACACCTCGCCCCGCGCCCCCCACCCCGCCCCCTGCGCCCCCTGCGCCCCCTGCGCCCCCTACCTGCCGCGTCCCCGCGCGACGCCGCGCCCCACCGGCCAAACGCGCTCTCCAGACTCTCCGCCGCGCTCCGCGGGCGCGGGCTCCTTCCATTCAAGTCCAGCCGTGCGCTCGGCGACGCGAGTTTTGTTGTGGGTTTTCTCCTCCCCGCCTCTCCCCCGCTCGCCCCCCCGCCCCGCGTGCATCTGCTGGACTCGGGCTTTCTCCGGACACG
Source organism: Cnephaeus nilssonii (assembly GCF_951640355.1). Lineage (NCBI taxonomy): Eukaryota > Metazoa > Chordata > Mammalia > Chiroptera > Vespertilionidae > Cnephaeus > Cnephaeus nilssonii. Next base: position 70,951,353 of record NC_137078.1, on the reverse strand, counting down.
GGCGGAGGGTCCCCATAGGCGCGAGGAGGGGAGGCCTGCCCCTTCCCCACATTGGACTTGACCGGGCCCCACTTCCAGGGGAGGCAGAGCCGCCGGGCCGACCCCTCTCCCCGCCTCGGCCCCGGCGGGACCGCCGAACCACTCCCCTCCGCCCCCTCCCACCCCCGCCCAGGAGGCTGGAAAGGCGGGGGGTGCAGCCCGCACTGCTTTCTAGTTCCCATCCTTCCGCAGTGGAACTGGACCCCGTTTAGGCCCCAGCACCTGAATGAGGGCCCCTTCCACCAAGTGCCTCTGCGCTCAGGTTCGTCCTCGTGACGGATTTTGCAGCCGCTCCAGGCGCGAGTACCTTTCTGTTCCCTCTCCCACCCTGGGGTCCTGCGCCGTGGCTAACGGGGCCGCCAGCCAAGACCCTGTTGAGTCGCTTCCCGGAAAAGTTCCCGGCCCTCCCCACCCTCCTTACCCCCGCCTTGGCCCTGGGCTCACAGCCTTGTCAGCCTTGAAGGGCGGTGAATTGGGCAGGGAGTAGGGTGCATGTGGATCCCAGTCGCAGGGAGACAGTGGGGGTGAGGAGCGAGCCCTCGCCATGTTGCTCCCAGGAGCTGAAAACGTTTCCAAGTCAAGGAGCATTAACTACTAGCAGCTGAAGCAACACTGTTTGGCGCCAGGGGCTTTGGCAGTTGAACGGGGTAGGGCTGGTTTTCGGTGGTACTGGGCACCTCCGCTGCCTAACAAGGCTCTCCCCCCATACCTGCTCCGGCCTTGTGGGCAGGGCACCCACAACTACCTTACCTAGCTGCCCTCCTGCTGCAGAGGGAGAAGTCACTCAAGCTTGGGATCACTTGCTCAACCTAAATCGCCAAGGCCGAGAGAATGAATGAATGGCTCCTGTAAAAGCTCCGGGCCTTTCACTGGCTTCTGCTGCCACATCCTGACTGTACCACATGCATTACGCTGTACTTTCCACAACCCTGCAAGAGAATTGCTGTTGCCCCCGTTCGCTGATAAGGAGACAGCCTTAGAAAGGATGTGGTTGAGTAACTGAGTAAAATGGCCAGTTTATCCTTCCCCACAGCTCAAGTTCTTTCCACGATGGAAGCAGGTAGGTCATTTAAGCAGGCAAGTGCAGAGGCTGGGTTTGAACCCAGGACTGTTTGTTTCCATTATCTCAAAAACTCAAGAATTTAACAAGAATGGGAAGGGGAAATATTTTGCCTTCTTTGGTCTCTGAATTCTGAGCTCAAATTTATGAGCATTGGTATGATTCACAGATTGGACAGGGGCCAACACAGAGATGCATCTCGTGTCTTCTCAACATTGAGCTTAGAGTCAAGTGGAGCTAGAACAAGGTGCTACTGGCTTGAATACCCATGAATTAAAGAAAACCTCTAGAAGAACAATGAGAAATAGCACATACTGAGTTCCTACTATGTGCCAGGTACAGTGTTAAATCCTTAAATATCTTAATCATCTCAACACTGTGGGGAAGGTATTCTGTTTCCTGTAACTGCGGAAGCCAGCCAGAGGGCACACCACATATCCGGCCCCTCTCCCGGACCCCAAGAAATAGGCTCTTCTGTGGAATGCCAAGCTAGTGCATGCCCACACCTGCTCTGTGGCTGCCCAGTGCTGTAGACACAAGCTAAAATCACCTGTCTGAAGTATAATATGGCGGAATCGCTTTGAGTGTCTCTGGTGGGAAATGGGGTGACCATGGTGCTCTCAAAGCAAACCCTCTAACTTTCAGAAGGGCTGTAAGGACAGAACGGATTTGAGTTGCAGGTCTCCTGAGTCTGCTTGTGCTGCTTTGGCTCCGTTGTGCTGCCCCTCGTTTCAGCTCCTGTTTAAGTGCACAGTGTCAAGTACCAGCTTCGGACTTAGACTTGTGTTCAAATCCCAGCAGGGTCCTAAGGAAGATAAAAATAGTACCCAGACCTCACCGAATGTCTAAATTAATGAGAACACGGAAGCAGAGGACTCTGCACAGCACCTGGCACATGGTAAGTGACCAATAAAAGGTAGCTGCTATTATTATAAACCATCACCAAGACCTGACTAAACATGCAGGAAACAGGTATTGAAATAGAAATGACAGGTGACAAGGATTATACAGAAACCTCTGCATTGCCCAGGTTGGTGCCTTCTAATTCAAAACAACAAGAAACAAGAACACTCAAGAGGGAAGGAGTAATGACATACATATGGCCAGAGAGCTAGGAGTAAAGGAAAAGAAGACTGTCCTGAGGATCTGATGAGGAAAAAGGGGACCTAAGAAATAAGATGAGGGAGGTGAGGTGTGGCTATACTTCATCATCAGAGAAGAAAACAATTCCTCTTATTCTGAGGACTCAAAACCTTTCCTTACTAGAGTAGCAGAGTCCCAAATACAGAGCTATGGCAGCAGCTTGATTTTCTGGACATTTAGAAATCAAATCGCATGGTGTTGTTTTGTGTATATGGATTCCATCTGAAGGATCTTGATAAAAGACATTACATAACAAGCAGGGTATGATGGAAAAACCACAGGCCAAGTCAGGGACAGAAAACGTCTTCTGGGCTCCTCTAACATCCCATACAAACTACTGTTGGACTTTTCTGTCGTATATTGTTTTCATCTCTTTCCCCCATTGGATTGTAAACCCTCCAGGGCAAGAACCTTATTTTATGTTCTGTATATCTAAGCTAGTATATCTAAACCAGAATTTAACTTTTAAGATTCTTTTTTGGCTTCTAAATCTTATGTTTTGTAAGGTCCCTTTCTAGCCCCAAAACACCATCCTTGCCATAGGCAGAAGGAACCTCCAAAGATGTCCATATCCTAATCCAGTGGTCAGCAAACCACGGCTCATGAGCCACATGCGGCTCTTCGGCCCCTTGAGTGTTCTAACGCCACTTCTTCAAAATAGACTCGCCCAGGCCGAAAACCGACTTCTGCGCATGCGCCACGAAGTTTCAATCGCACTGAACGTGCGCGCCCGCACGTGGTATTTTGTGCAAGAGCCATACTCAAGGGGCTAAAGAGCCGCATGTGGCTCACGAGCCGCGGTTTTCCGACCCTAATCTGTAGAGCCTGTGAGTATGTTACACTATCTGGCAAAGGAACTTCAAATGGGAGATTATTCTAGATTGTCTAGGTGGGCCTAACCTAATCACACCAGCTCTTAAAAACAGAACTTTATCTGGCTGGAGGCAGGAGAGATAAGGCAGAAGGGGCATCAGAGAGATTTGAAATGTGAGGACTCAACTAGCTTTGAAGATGAAGGGAATGCAGGCAGCCTCTAGGAGCTGAGAACAACCCAGGTACCAGCCAGGAAGCAGGGACTTCAGTCCTGTGGCAGCAGGAACCGCATTCTGCCAACATCCTGAAGAGCGTGGAGCAGATTCTCTTCCAAGGCCTCCACGTAAGAGTCCAGGGCAGCCAACACCTTGACTTTGGCCTCATGAGATCTGGAACTGAGAAACCAGCCAAACCTACCCAGACTTCGGAACTATATAAATTTGAGTTAAGCCACTAAGTTTGTGATAATTTGTTACAGCAGCAATAGAAAACGAATACAAACGTTAATAATTAAAACTGCATTTCCCCACACATCATTTCACTAAATCTTCACAATAAGCATGATAGTGTTATTGTCTCCTTATTTTAGGAAACTGATGCTCAGGGAAGGATGAGCAACTTGCTCAGGTGACCAGCTAACAAGTACTTGAGCCACAAATCAAACTTTGGTCTTCAGGTTCCAACTCCTAAGAGAGCTGGGTCCCACACTGCAGCTACCACCTGTGGCCTGAAAAATCTACCTTAAGATAAATAAAAAATGGCCAAACTGGTTTGGCTCAGTGGATAGAGCGTCGGCCTGAGGACTGAAAGGTCCCAGGTTCGATTCCGGTCAAGGGCATGTACCTTGGTTGCGGGCACATCCCCAGTAGGGGGCGTGCAGGAGGCAGCTGATCGATGTTTCTAGCTCTCTATTCCTCTCCTTTCCTCTCTGTAAAAAATCAATAAAATATATTTTAAAAAAAGATAAATAAAAAATGGGCTAAAAAATAAAGGACAAAAATAAACAAAAGAAAATCAGGCTGCTTTCACACTGTGAAAATGTAAAAGCTTTTGAATTCTCCTTTCTGTTTCTTCCAAAGATTTCACGTCGGGGAACAAGTCAGAGTATAGACAAGTAAACATAAGGTTCATGTCTTCTTCCTGGCCCATAGAAGAAAAAAAGGTTTTGATAAACGGCAAAAGGAGAAATCCTCAAAAGAGTGGCTATCAAGGAACTATTTCCTCCCATTGAGATGCTCTCTCAGCCATTGCTAAGGTACGTCTTTCACAGTGAAATGCGGCTGGGTTTCCGGACATCTCTGTGGTTGGAGAGTTCATTCCACTCGTGACCAATTTTTATTGTCAGGGAGTTTGCCTGATTTTCAGTCTGAAATTTCCCTTTTTATATTTCTTCCCTTTACTTCTAATAACAAAGAATAAGAAATCCTTCCCCACTTTGGTCTTCCCATTTTTTAAATATTTGTGAACTGTTATCAGACTCTACCCTTGGGTATCATTTTGCCAAGCTGAAGTCTCCTAAATCAGCCTTTCTCTTATACTGCTGTGTCGTCATGTCTGAACTTCTTTCCCACTTATTTGAGTACTAATGAGGTGTTTAATCTTGAACCAAGAATTCTGTACACTACAGAAGGGGCCATATTCTAAAAGGTGAATTACACAATAACCAACTTGGTAGTTGGTTAGAACGATACCACTTACTGCTTGCTTCTCTGCCTGCAATTTAAATAAACAGCAGACTACAATGAATTCCCCCCAATTTTACATAAAAGTTTTTGGCCACAAATCCAGGAACTCAAAGGTCAAGTATTTACTACACGCTGCTGAAAACAGCACTGTGAATATTTACAAAGTATTTAAATGACTATTAATAGAACAGACAGACTAAATAGACATCACTTTTTGCAATAAGTTTTGGATATGACACATTTAAAAAGTATATTTCTCCAAGAAGTCTGGCTAAAACTCCACACCAAATTAAACTCCCTGCCAAATGGAATCAGACGCCACATTTCTTAAGGGCCAGAAATCTGGCCCAGTATTCTCTGCTCTTACCAAGAACTAAAGAGCTGTTTGTTTGCAGCAGTCTCCAGATAGATATTAATACTGGACCTTTCCAGTAGATTTTGTGACTCTCTATTGAGAAAAACTCTAAAATTTGGCCAGACGTGGCTATGGTTCCTGATAGCACATAAATCTTTCAGGGCCCTCATTAGCTGTTTAGTACTATAACCCAAGTTCCCAATTCCTATCAGTGGGGTCTCTAAACAAACTCAATCCCACAGAGTAATTTACCCAGAGGTACAATCTGGCTGATTACCTCTTTTTCCCCCCCTTTATTTTTAGTAACATCAAGCAACTTCTTTGTGCTCAAAAAGCAACCATACCATGGGCAGCTAGAACTGTGATTTTTGGATGAAATGCAAAACTTCTGAACATCAGTCAAATCATTCTAAATTCATTTACTTAGTTACAGATACTATGAAATGTTAATGATTCTTGAGGAAAATATAAGAATGTAGACAGTCAATAAAAAAATGCAACTTGTCTCTAATCCTGAAGCCAGCTGATTATCTGAACTCAAGGATTGCCACAAAACGTTCCAATAAATAAATTGCTTCAGGTCAAAAAAATTCTTTTTCTCAAATAACATTAGGCACCACCTATCTATTGAGTACCTACTATGTGTTTGACATTTGACAACGAGAATTGCTAATCCTCACAACCAACAAGGTGTGAGGATTATTATTCCCTTTTTACAGAGGGAGAAACAGGCTCAGAGTCATAACCTCAAAGTCCCAAAGCCATGTGAGTGCCCAAGCTAGAACCCAAACCCTCATCTGGAGGGCTCCAAGTTCTCCCACTATACCAGACTGCTTAAGTTTCAGAAGATAAAGCTGTTAATTATAGGATTTAGTGTCATATTTCTTTTTTTCTAAGGTAATCTATATGAGGAAAATAGAAGTTTATATTTATACTAGAGGCCCGATGCACGAAGATTCGTGCAAGAATGGGCCTTCCTTCCCCTGGCTGCCGGCACCGCCTTTGCTCCGGCCTGGAGCGGCTGGGGCGGTGCAGAACACCTGCATTGTCGCCATGGCGCCTGTGTATGCAAATCAGCCCGCCATTTTTGCTGGGTTAATTTGCATACTTGCTCCTGATTGGCTGGTGGGTGTCGTGAAGGTACAGTTAATTTGCATCTTTCTCTTTTATTAGTGTAGATATGATTAAACCTTTGAAGGTATTTTACAATTTAAAAAGAACTTTAGCGATCACTGTCTAATCCTCATTTCTTCAAGAAACTTTTATTCATGTATATTCTGGCAGACATTGTATTAAGGCTAGAGACACGAAGATAAATGACATAGTTTCTTTCCTTAAGGTGTTCACAGTCTAATGAGACTATTAAAAAAAATTTAACAGCATCCCCCTTGTGCAGAGGAAGAAACTGAAGGCTGTTGAGGGTTAAATGCCTTGTCCTAACTTAGCTTCCAGGAGGCAGACTGGACCTGACTCCAGATTCTTCTGATCACACCTCCCTCTGCACCCCACCTCCACCCTCCGCTTCCTTAATCATGCTCTCCGTTGTTTTTCTACATATGCAACAAAGACGGTGGAAGCCTGAGAGTTGGAATTATCTAGACAAGTACAGCAACAAGACCACTGACTCTAATGCATACAGAACCCACTAGGCCACCTTGTAAAAAACATGTAATAAAACCACAACAAAGTGACTTCTCATATTTATTACTTTGGGCTGCTTCAATCGTCAGTTGAACTCTGTTCTGAGAAGCTACAAATATTTTCAAAGAAAGAGCAGGACGGGTCAGGCTAATGGAGAATTTTTAATGTTCTCTTTCATCACCAGGGCACCAGAGGGTCACTGTAATAGAGAATGCATTTCTATGTCAAGGTTCCTATCCTCAGAGATTGTTATTCAGCTTATCTTATTTACTCACTTAATGGCAGTAAGCCAAGACTTTGTGCTGGGGGTATCCAACGGATGCACGAGATGCAGTTCTCCCTGCCCTTAGGGAGCTCTCTGTTCAGTGGAGACAGAAACAAATTACAACAAAGGAATGGTGAGCTCTGTTTGTGATGAACAGGGACAGCTTCCTGACAGCTAAAGGCATGAAAAGGAATTTGCCAAATGGATAAGGTGAGGGGCGGGGACAGAGAGAAACTGGAGAGGGTGGGCACAGAGACCAGCACGTGCAAGATGGCCTAATTTAGAACTGCAAGTATTAACTGAAGTGCTTGCTCACTACCAAATGGAACTCTCCTGTTCTTATTCATAGCTCTTTAAGTAACCAGTTCCAATCTAACTTTTATCCCTACTACTCTACTGAAACAGATTTCGTAGTGATCACCAATGACTGCTGTTTTGCCAAATTTAATCCAGTAGATGATTTTTAGACATCATCCTACTCAACCTCACAGTAGCACAGGACACAGTTGATCACTCCCACTTTTTGGTTATACTGTACTCTCTTCTCGGGAAATTTCCCTCCACCTCTCTAGCCCCTCTGCCTCGTCCCCACTGCCAGATTCTTCCTCCTCTGCCTGATCTATAAAGTTCCTCAAGGCATACTCCAACCCCTTCTGCTCCCTAGGTGATATCAGCCATTCCTGTAGCTTTAAAGACCACCTGTATGCTCATGACTTCAGAATACATCTCCAGCCCAGCCAACCTGGCTCAGTGATTGAGTGCCAACCTATGAACCAGGAGGTCACTGTTCGATTCCCGGTCAGGGCACATGCCCTGGTTGTGGGCTCAGTCCCCAGTATGGGCGTGCAGGAGGCAGCTGATTGTTGATTCTCTCTCATCACTGATGTTTCTCTTTCCCTCTCCCTTCCTCTCTGAAGTCAATAAAAATATATTTTTAAAATATATATATATATATCTCCAAGTTGACCTTACCTCTGAGCTCATCCTGTAAATCCAACTGCCTCCTTGCTCAAAGGAAAATCTCTCAGGCATCTCAAAGTTAACAAGTTCATAAGTGGAGCCTATTATTTCAACCACTCTCCCTATAACCTGTTTGTCCCCTCATCATTCCAGTCATGACCCGCTATTCACCCGGCCTGTCACTGGAAGTCATTCTTGCCCCTACATCCAGTCACCAAGTCTGCCAGCTCTACCTCCACTTACTTTTCCACTTCTATTTCCACCACTGGCACCCTAGTCCAGGACACCACCTTCTTGCACCTGGACATCCACTCCTGCCCCCTACCCTCAGTACACTCTCCACAGAGCAGCTACCGTGAGTTTAAATCATTTCATTCCCATGCTTACAGCCCTTCTGTGATGTCCATCAGTTCTTTCACAAATATTCCAACTCCATTCTCTACTTCTGGTACATGGTAAGACTGTGAAGTTAGGTGGGGGCGGGAGGGGCATGTGACTTTCGTTGGACAATGAAGTGGGAGCAAGAGTGATTTGGATCACATCTGGGTGGAAACTTTAAGAGCCAATGTGTACTTGACCTTTTTCTCTTCCCCTGACATGATGGTCACAATGCTCCAGAGAGCAGCTACTCCATTAGCCGGATTCTTCACTTAGGATATGATGGCAAAGTGGATATGCAGCATGAGTGAGAAATAAACATACATGAAGCTCCACCTTCAACAGCTCCCAACTGCACTAAGAATGACATACAAACTCCTTGCCATATGAACAGATTCCAATACAACCAGCTCCTATGTGCCTATCCAACCTCATCTTGGGCCTGTCCTTCCCATTCACTATATTCCACTCACATGGGCCTCCTTGCAATTTTTGGAACATGCCAAATTTTGGAACAGTATATGTCCTGCCAATTCGACTTCTCTTTCTACCCTTTCATGCAATGTTCTTTGTATGGTTCACTCCGCAACCTTTAGATCTCAGCTTAAATATTACCTCTTCAGAAATGTCTCCCTTACCACTTTATCAAAGGAGACCCCTCACTGGGATTCTCCATCCCAGCAATTTCCTGCACAGCTCACCACAGTCTGTAATTATTATTCATCTCTTAGATTGACTGTCTCTCCCACTAAGACTGTAAGTACTGTGAGGGGAGGAACTCACCACTATCTCCAGTACCTAGCACTGTACCCTCCACATAGCACCCTATATAAGGTAAGCATTTGATAAATATTTGTTCAATAAGTGAATGAATAATACAAAGACTCAAAAAGTGGGACATTAGAAACCACTACAGACGTCATATCACATTATCACATATCACAATACAGTGAGGGAACTAAGAATGGCTATGATGCACCTAACACTATTAGGTACTTCACATATGTTATCTCTCTAGGTTCCCAATAATCCTGGGAAGTTGATATTAATATCTTTATAAGTCAGGCAACTGAGGCTCAACCTACTCAAGTAGAAAAACCGATAACAGCAGCCGTTTTAATTACTAAATAATTCTCTATTATACATATAAATTGCACTTTTATGTGAATACATTTCTACTACAAGAACCGGTTTTTGGTTTGGTTTTTTCAGGCTCATCCTAAAGCCTATTTCAGGTATCACTTGTTATCAGGGATAAGTGAAGGCAGAATAATGTAGTAAATCCAAACTACAGATAAATCAGACATTTTTGTGGAAACTTTTCTTAAAGTCTTTCATCTCAGAGTCAGAAGCTACTATGATTAGGAAGGTCTGTGTTCTGAATGCATTTTATGGGACTTGAGATAAGTTTATATTGGCTTAATTTGTCATCTTGCCCCATCACCCAAAGCTCTTCTGCTTGATCACAGAAAAGCTAAAAGTTCTAAGGGGATCTGATCCACAGTCCTGATCAGCACAGGCTCCAACAAGCATCTAAAACTTAAATTGGCTTTTTTACTCTGACCATCTTCGGGAGAAGTCACGTGTTAACAACAGAAAGGTGGAGCCTGAATAACTCCCCAACAGTGTTCTGGGCTCTGAATAGACTCACAGGATGATCAGAGCATCAGAAACCTCACAGACTACCTACTTAAATCCCCTCTTTTAACAGCTGAGCAAGCAGGCCAAGGAGGCAGGTACTTAAATGCCTGAGAGAAGCAAGAGTCCTGGCTCCTAGTCCAGTGCTCCGACAAACCAAGGCTCCCTAATGAAGAACTGCTGATGGTGTCTAAGTAACCAGGAGGCAGCATCTAGATGACACAGATTGGAAATCCCTCAGTGTTTCTCTCTCTTCATCTCCTTCACTTAGACAACCCTGAACAAAAAGGACAGACACAATAAAAACAAAGGAGATCAGGAAGAGCAATTTTAATTTTCTATTAAACATTCTTCCATTATTTTACCTCCTATCTTACTGAATTATAAGAAATAACATTAGCATTAGAAAAACTAGGAAGAAAGATAAATGTGGGTAATTATTCAACTAAACATATGAAAAGAAAAATTATAATAGGATTGAACTTCATAAACTTAAAATTAGATCATTTTTAAACTGTGCATATCAAAGCAAATTTTATTAAAATAATTTAACACTGATTTCTCAAGAAGGAAACTAATTTAAAAATATTTTTATTTTAAAAATAGGCCTGTGTTCAGCTATAAAATTCCCCTGCAAGCTCTGATATTTCTTTTATTTAGATCTGGGAAGAAAATACCATTCTGATGGCACAAAATGCAAAAATTTTAATTGTTTTAATCCCAGCACAGAATTTTAAAAACTATTAATGGAAAACAGATCAAGGTCATTAAGTGCACAACACTAATTTCTGGCCAGCTTCTGGTATTTTGTTTCTCTCCTAGTTCTCCCAAGGAAAACTTAAATTGAATCTTCAGCAGAATAATCCTCAAATATACTTCATAAGCAAAATGAGAGCTTTTGTTTACATGGTTTTTGGATTTTGCTGTTCCTAATTTTATTCTGGAACTCAATTTTACCCAAAACCATAATTACCATATTAACTTTGTAATGCACAGTTGTATGCAATTCAGCAAAGCAGTAGTATACCATCAGGCTCTATTCACCCAGAGCTTAGGAAAAACAGGACTGGTCACACCCACTTAAAAACAAATCTCATGCTATTTGCCAATGCTTGATTTCAGTCTAAGTTCTGACAGTGAAATACATGGATATATATCTGTAAGTCTCATCTTGATTTTCCAAGGTAGGCACAGGAAGTTCTTCACAGCTTAGCTTTGCCCGGCTGAAGCTGAAGATTCTGTAACTTCATAGCCAGACCCATGTTGCCAGCGATTTTCAATTTGCCTTGAAAGAAGGCCTGTGAGTAAGAAGAAAAGTTATTACTTAGTGTTATTTGCTTTGAAATTGCTGATATTTCTAGACTAGCCAGCCCTGAGATCACTTATTTATCAGGTCTCATACTCTCTTCAAAACATGAAACTCAGCTTCCTGGAATAGATTTAAAACCAGATTCTTCAACAGGAAGGAACTATAAAAGCCATGCTTTATTTAACGCAGTCAAAAGGCACAGCTTTCCCAAGTATCTTCTCTTAGAAATTGAGTCCGTTTTTACCTGCCTTTTTCAAACACCAGGCTAGGTGGGTTCACACTAGATTGGCTTTGTCTAGAGAATTACATGTGGATAAGGAATATGACCTGAAAATTTCAGAAGTCTGCTGAGAGGAAAAAGCACATGCTTAATACACTCAGAAACTCCTGGAATACGATATGGATGAAATGTCACCAATTTTTCCCCCCTTTTTGGTCTTCATGATAAAGGCCTTATCCCTACGGAGGGAGGCTGGCAGCCTGCTGAGACTGAGGAGCTTGTGTTAATCTTTGGCTCAATAAGAAGAATCAAACCAATCCGTAATGCAGAGCCACAATTTGTTCCATTTAACAACTGCCTGGGATTAGATCACATGATGCTTGCTGAATTTATCATGTAACAAAATCCCGGGAAAACTTGGGAGAAATTGCAAAATCGGGAACACAGCCTGATTTCCCTGCTATGATCTCAGTCTTTTCACTGGATTCTTAAAATAGGGCTAGGTCAGTGGTCGTCAAACTCATTAGTCAACAGAGCCAAATATCAACAGTACAACGATTGAAATTTCTTTTGAGAGCCAAATTTTTTAAACTTAAACTTCTTCTAACGCCACTTCTTCAAAATAGACTCGCCCAGGCCGTGGTATTTTGTGGAAGAGACACACTCAAGGGGCCAAAGAGCCGCATGTGGCTTGCAAGCCGCAGTTTGCCCACCACGGGGCTAGATGAAAAAAGTTGCTGGTAGTCTTAGCTTTTTAACAAGTACTTTAAGAAGGTAGGAGCTCTTCTGCCTCACCCAGGGGAATGCAGAGAGCCCTGCTTTTTCTACACCTTCTAGTAATGGTGAGTAATTTCTTCTTCCCCCCTCCTCTGTCTGGACAAACTGAATATTTCCTTCCTATATGGCACTCAGCTTTCTGTCTGATGACTTAAAGGTCAGGTGTCTCAGAACACAATATATTTAACATATGTCCTTTAAAAATACGAACCAGTGGTACCTAGAAGAGAAACTCACCATCTTTCCCTTTTTGAAATTAAAAGAGAAAATGACTTTTTATTTGCTAGTTATTATAGAGAACACATGAATCTTCGCCCTTCAGGGAATCCAAACATAAGAATCATTTTAATCTGGCCCTAGGTGTTCTTCATACGTGCTTGCCACTGGAGAGCACACTGCTCTGTTTCAACTGTAGCCAAACACTGAAACTGTAATTTCCACTGCAGCTAATGGTTTCCAGTCAAATCCTCTACGGAGCATAAGGGAAGGCCATTAGCACATTAATAGAAAGGCCTATCGTTTTTTATCTTTAATTCCTTTGGGTGCTAACAGGTGCTCAAGAAAAACAAGCTGACACTTCACTCTCCAAAATGGGTAGTAAACAGATAAACGGAGTGAGCTCAGAGTGGCTGGTGTGTGAAGTCTGATCACCCTGCCAAGGAAGTGCATGGAGTGAGTGCACAGTGGAATGAGGAGCAGTGGGTGGGAAGGAGGGTGACAGCCAGCTCCTATACTGGTGGCCTCTGTTCTGTCCAGATTTTTGGAGCAGGCTCAGTGGGTGGAAATGTCAGTGCCAATGGTGTCTATTCAGTTGAAACATCACAAATGTACGTCTCTCCTTTGTCAACACATTAACTGAAATATGCTTAGTTGCTTAGAAAAAAAAAAACATTTTAAAAAGGAATACAAGTGGGAGTCAGATTTAGTTGTTTTATCCAATTTTTATAATTACTAGGGGACCATAGGAAGAAGACCTAAAACAAATCAGGCTGAGGCAACAACAAAAAAAGGTTACAATGGAAAGAAACATCTGAGTTTCCTTTTTATTATCTACTAGAGGCCCAGTGCATGAAATTTGTGCATGGGGGTGGGTGGGAAAGGGTCCCCTCAGCCCAGCCTGCACCCTCTCCAATCCAGGACATCCCTCTCATAATCCTGGACTGCTGGCTCCTAACTGCTCACCTGCCTGCCTGCCTGATCGCCCCTAACTGCCCCCCCTGCCAGCCTGATCCCCCCTAACAGCCTCCGCCTGCCAGCCTGATCACCCCCAACTGCTCCTGCCCCCCACCCCCCGCCTGCCTGGTTGCCCCCAACTGCCCCCCTGACAGCCTGGTCACCCCACGCAGCCTGCTGTTCAGTTGTTTGGTTGCCCCTCACTGCCCCCCCTGCTGGCCTGGTCGCCCACACAGCCTGTTCGGTCATCTGTTCAGTTGCGATGGTCACTTGGGCTTTTATTTTATTTTTTTCAAATATATTTTATTGATTTTTCACAGAGAGGAAGGGAGAGGGATAGAGAGCCAGAAACATCAATGAGAGAGAAACATTGATCAGCTGCCTCCTGCACACCCCTCACTGGGGATGTGCCTGCAACCAAGGCACATGCCCCTGACCAGACTCGAACCTGGGACCCTTCAGTCCACAGGCCGACGCTCCATCCACTGAGCCAAACCAGTCAGGGCTAGGCTTTTATATAGATAGATGGCTAATGGAAAGCTCTCTGTACAGTGCTCTATTCACCACTAGCAACTAAAGAATACAAGATGATCCTGGACGATTCGGGGGCCAGGGAAATCTATACAACACATAAAAGGTCAGGCTAAATTCTGGAGACAAGAAGATAAGATGGGGTTTGTTCCTTTAAGATAAGCATAATCTAATGGGGAAGAGAGGCACATTGACTCATATAACCCTAGCTGGTTTGGCTCAGTGGATAGAGCGTCAACCTGCAGACTGAAGGGACCTGGGTTCAATTCCAGTCAAGGGTACATGCCCGGGTTGTGGGCTCAATCCCCAGTAGGGGGCATGAAGGAGGCAGCTGATCAAAGATTCTCTCTCATCATTGATGTTTCTCTCTCTCCCTCTCCCTTCCTCTCTGAAATCAATAAAAATATATATTTTTTAAAAAACACCAAAAACCTCATATAATGTGGCAAGTGCTAAGCTAGCAGCCCAGGAAGTGGAACAGAAGAGGAACTGGCTACCCCAACAACTTGGAAGGAGGTCTTTGGAGATAATGTCTGAGCTTAATTTGAGAGACAAGGGAAGGACCGATTAGGCAAAGATACAAAATGTGAAAGGTCACTCCTTTGTTCACACCTCTCCCTCCTTCCACCTGGATTGCTCCTGTTCTCCATGTGTGCACCGCTCACTTCTGAACCCTGAGGACTCAGCTCACTTGTCACTTCCTGTGAGCCTTTCTGACAGACCAGGAAGTCAATCAAGGCTGCTCCTTCCCCCACCCTCCCTGACCACAAACCTGGCATGGCACCTCCGATATTTGGCTGCACTTACTCTTTTGCAGATCTGTCTTATACGAAACTGTGGATGCCCTGAGCATGGGTACTATTTCTTATTCATCTGGGCATTTCCAGCACACAGGACAGTGTCTGGCATGTAGTCTGTTCCACACATTTGTCGTTTGTTAAGTGAACACTGAGTTTTGTGAGTGTGACCACTTTGCACTTCATGATATTGAAACAAGAGATAAAGTGGAATGGGCTAAAAGACCCACCTACTGGAAGGATATAAGTGCCATTAGACTTACCGACTGAGGATTCATTTTACCCGTCATTAAAGCCAGCAAGTCCGAGTCAGCCATTGTGATTGTGCAGTCAGCCTTCTTATCTAAAACGGATATTTAGGAGAAGGGAAGAGAATAAAGGAGGGTTCAATTTTATGTACACATTTTAGTCAAAAGGCCACTGACTGCAACAGAATCACATCCAGACCAGAGCAGTGTGGGGAAATGGGCACTTCGTGGCAGCCTGGTAAAATGTGGCATAAGTCACAAGCAACCTCAACATTTAACAAGAGAGAATTGACTAAGTAAATGATGGTATAGTGTAAACAATCATTTGTTCAAGAGGTATTCTAAAAGCATCTAAATATGCTAAGTTTTTTGTGAGGTTTTTTTTTTTTTTTTGAGGATTTTTAATGGATAGTGTACTGACATTCTCAAGAATACTAAATGCAGAAAATGGTTTTCTGCTAAAATATCGTTGATGGTTTCATCTCTTAGATGTTTCCCAGTTTCCTATAAACTAGTAAACATGTTAGAGTTTTTATTTGTAATAAATATTTTAAATGGAACCACACAATATTTACTCTTTTAGGTCTGGCTTCTTTTGCTCAGCATTGTAAAATTCATTAATATTGGGCCATAATTTGATATTTTGAATTCTAAATTATTTGTGCATATAGCAATAGTTCATTTTTACTATGTGAATGCACCAGAATTTACTAATTCATTCCATGATTGATGTATCTTGGCAATGCTTCCATTTTGGGGCCTTATGAATTTCCAAAATAAATGAAATCAATCTACAGTGATAGAATTAGGGATAGTGGCTCCTTTTGGGAGTGGGTTGTGATGGAAGGAGCTGTGAGGGAAGGAGCTGTGAGGGAGGTTTCTGGATGCTGGCAACATTCTGCATCTTGATCTGGGACATACATTCATTTGTTAACATTTATCAAGTTGTATACTTCAGGTTGGACTTGGCCCATAGGCCACAGCTTTTTAACTCCCAAAGTAGATGATGGAATTACAGGAGAGTAATTTTTTCATTTTCTCTATCTTTTCTGATTTTTTTTATACTGAGTAAATATTACTTATATCATACAAAGTTTTAAAAATATTAATTTTAATATCATCAAGGTTTCATGAAAAAGGGCTCTAATATCTCTTTGGTAAATCAGCCAGGTCTACCTTAGACAAATGAGAGGTTTCAGGTACAAAAGGAAAAATTCCCCAAGAAATCAAACTTATCGGCAGTATTTTAGGCAATCAATATAACAATAGTACTCCTCCTCAAATTAAAGTTGGCCTCTCCTAGAAACCAAGTCACTTTCTGTCTCACAATTGTTTTATTTTTCTTCATTGCACTTATCTGAAACTACCTTATGCATTTTGATATGTGTTTTCTGTCTATACTTGTCCACTAGAATGAAACTTCGTGGGGCAGAGCCCTTATCAGTTTGTTCACTGCTACAATTCTAGGCCCTTGAAGAGTATTAATACATAAAAGGCAATCAATAAATTTCTTGTTGAATAAATAATTTAGAATTCAAATTACTATCAAATTATGGCCCAAAACTAATCATACAATCTATGCCTTAATAACAGAGATAGGGGTTGCTATATTCTAAATGTTTGTGGGGCACCCCCCCTCTCCAAAACTCCTATGGTAGGAATCCTAATGCCCGCTGCTATTAGCAGGCAGGGACTTTGGGGTTATGAGGGTGGAGCCCTAATGGGTGGGATTAGTACCTTATAAAGGAGACTTCAAAGAGACCCCAAACCCCCTTCACCGTGTGAGCCCACAGCCAGAGGGCGCCGGTATGAACCGGGAAGAGGGCCCTCACCAAACATGACTAGGCACCTTGACCTTGTACTGCCAGCCTCCAGAACTGTGGGAAACAAATTTCTGTTGTTTATAAGCCACCCAGTCTGTGGGTATGTTAGTTATAGCAGCCCGAACAGATGAAGACAGGGATAAACTGTTAAATTATAGCATGCCTGTGTTATTAAATAACTAAAACAAGATTAAAATAAAAAGTTTTTATTATATATCTTACAACTCAGATAGCCCCGAACAAGAATGAGATTCAATAGCCATTCCATCTCTGCCTCTACAAAAGTTTCCCTTATTACTGGGAAAAGGTATGAAGCCTTGAAAATGAAAGAATTGACAATCTCGAAAATCCAATTCTCTTGCAGCTATATAACATCAAAGAGAAGGGAGGGGAAAAGCTAGCAAATTGAGATCATTGGACTTGATCCTATGGTAATATTCCAAGCCAGGACTCTTAGTCAGTGAAAGGTGGCTTTAGGAAGTGAAGTCTGCTGCTGCTGCTATTGCTGCTGATGTAGTATCAGCATTTACTGAGCTCTTGCTATGCCAAGCATTTCATGTACATAACTCAGTTGATCATTACAACTCTATGAGGGTCAGAGAGGTCAAATAACTTGCTCAAGTTATAAGCAGCTGGGCTAGGTGTGAAAGCAGATTCCTGCAGCTGAAGCCCATATTCCCATCTCAGGCTTATGGCTCCCTCTTGTTATTAGAAGGCTACAAACCCATTCACCAGCTCAGTTTTAATTGGGAACTTCACAAAATCATCAGCAT
The DNA here is from genome assembly GCF_951640355.1 of Cnephaeus nilssonii. Lineage (NCBI taxonomy): Eukaryota > Metazoa > Chordata > Mammalia > Chiroptera > Vespertilionidae > Cnephaeus > Cnephaeus nilssonii. Next base: position 70,933,725 of record NC_137078.1, on the reverse strand, counting down.
CTGATGGATCCCATGCATTCTCAGTTCCCCACAGAGTCTTAGAGAAGTCTAATGAGTTCGGTCAAAATTAATGTTTAATATCTGGGTTGGGAAGGAAGCAATGATTTACTGAGCACTTACTAAGCTACCGTGCTTTATGTACCTTATCTCATCTAATCTTCACAACAGTTCCATAAATAGAAATTATTCTCACCATTTTCTAGATGAGGCAATTGGACTCAGGGAAAATATACACCTAATAAATGACAGAGCCAAGGTTTGAACCCAGGTTTGGGTGTCTCTAAAAGCTACGCTCTTTCTATTGTACTGTGGGGATGGGAGATGCTGAGGCTTTCTATATCATGTTCCCCACAAAAGGGAAGAACTGACAACTCAAGTAAGTGCTGAGAGGGCAGACTAAAGGAATGAAAGAATAATGTGTCATGTCAGATTAATCAAAGTTGGTTTCCTAAAGATATGCTATGTGAGTTGTTTCAAAGGAGAAGAGGAGCAGAATTCATGGGCACATAGGCAGGAAAATAAATTATGGAAAATGCACAAAGTCTAAAGTATAATCATTACCAAACTCTTAGAAAATAAGCAAATGAAATACATTTAAGTAATTCTTTGTTAACGGTAAGTAAATCCCTCAACACTATGTGCATGCCAAACGTACTAGCAATTCTCTAAGATGCCAGTTCAAACTAGGACAGGTTATTAATGCTTTAACGTAGCTGATCTCTAACAAACGGGCACTTGTTGGCTGATGTAAAAGGAGCTGGCAATTTCCAGTGGTGGCTTTTACTGAGTAAGTCCATGTTTCAGCACCACTCCTGGCTGCCAACATTGTCAGTTTCAGCAGAAATTACCTTGCTCCAGGGTAAAATCCCTTTAGGTCTGGGATGGGGTACCTAATGAAGGGAGAGCTCATTGCCAGAGTCCTTATGCAGGGAACAAGGTTTTCCTGAAATTATGCAATAGCTTTCCATAAGCATATTATTTCTCATGACAAACAAACACCAATAACAAAACAGAAAAAAATCAAATCACCTTAACATCTGCCTGGACATATCAGAGTATAATCCTATAGTATCTATAACTCTTCAGTCATTTAAAAAAAAAAAAAGCACTATTTCCCAAAAATTCTTTTTATTTCTAAAAGGTAGAATCTATATGAAGCAGCTCACAGAAGTCAAACATATAGTCATTTTTTGTCCACTCATTGTGAGAAAAAAGACTACATATATAATTCAGGAACTTTTCACAACAATGCCATCCTTTCCACACCAGATGGATGGCCTTACTACTGCTCCGCTTTTCCTTCAGTTAATCTTTAGTTGACTCCTTATTTAACAGTACATATAGCATTGCTCTTAACATTTTCTCCTGTCTCCAAGCTCTAAACTCTATTCCAGAAGCTCTGCCAACCTCCTATCTATTTCAAAATGCCCCTGAATATTTATCTACCCTCAGAGAAAGGAGGAGCCATCCCTCCTTGCTAAGGCTAACCTTCCTCCTACCTGCGCTCCTGCTGTCGGCCTGTCCTCCAGGAGCACCCTCAAAACTGTTCAGGAATGAACTCTACCATCTTTGAGAGACCGCCTTCTCCTACACAGCTTCAGGGTCCCATCAACTTCACCCCAATATCCTTGGCAGTGGGCCTGTAACAGCATCCCGTTTTCTCACTGCCCACACTCAGGCGACCCTTTCTGCTCACAGACAGTGGCAACATGCATCCTCCTAGTTGCTCTCTCTCCTCTGATTTCTCCCTTCCCAGTTCATCTAGTCTATTGCACTAGCTCGATCCTCTAAAACACAGCTCTGACTCACTTCTCTATTTTAAAAAAGCTTTTTCAGATTCCCAATTGCTTGATTATTCGTCAAATCACTTTCAAAGTTCAAAGCATGGTATTTTAAACCCTCCAAAAAGCTGGTTCTCATCCATCATATTTCTTATAATGGCTCTCTCCAACAAGAGAAACCTAACACACAATACAGCTACCACTTACTGAATGCTTACTAAGCATCATTCATTCATTCTGCCGTCCATTTTTAAATTATTTATTTTACTGAAGGTCTACCATGTGTCAGGTACTATTCTAGGCAATTCAAATGGGGGGAGGATGAGCAGTAAGCAAGTCAATAATAGTAAGTAAAATACTATATGGTATATCAGATTGTGACAAGAACCATCAAGAAAAATAAAGAATGGTAATAGGGGTGTGATTTTAAAAGTGTGGTTAGGGAAAGTCTTCCTGAGAAGGTGACATTTGGATAAAGATCCAAAGGAAATGAGGGAACATGCCATGAGGGCATCTGAGAGAAGACAATTCCAGGCAGAGGGGACAAAGTAGAAAGCCCCTGATGTGGGACCCCATGTTCAAGCAACAGCAAGGAGGCCAGTGTGACTGGAGCCAAGTCAGGGTGAGTGTAGTAAGACAGAGAAAGCTGGGCCAGGTCATGTGGTGCCATTGTATGATTCTGAGCAGAGGAGGGTCACAATCTGACTTAAGTTTTTAAATGATCATTGAAGCTGGTGTGTGGAAAAGAACTCTGCAGGGACAAGGTTAGAAACAGGGAGACCAGGCAAAAAAGTGATGAAAGCTTAGGCCAAGGTGGCAGTGGTAGAGGAGGACAGAACTTGCTAATGGAGTAGACTGCGGAGTCTGAGAAAAAGAGGAGCCAATGATGGCCTCAAGGTTTTTGGACTGAGGAACTGGTAAGAGAGAGCAATAATTTATCGAGATGGGGAAGACAGTGGAGGAGTACATAATTAAAAGGGAGTGGGAGGAAGATCAGGAGTTCATTTTTCTACATGTTGGTTTTGGGATACCTATTAAATATCCAAAGTAAACTTGTCAATTAAGCAACTGGATACACACCTTGAAGTTGAGTGGCTGAGTCCATGCTGATGATATCTGGGAATCATCAGTGTAGAGATAGTTTTAAAAGAATGAGACTAAATGAGATCCCCAGTAGATAGAACTGAGCCTTGCAGCACTCCAATGTTTAGAAATTTGGAGATGAGGGGAAAACAGGAAGAGAGGCCAAGAAGGAGTAGCCAGTAGGTAAGAGGAGAGCCTGGAAGAAGAAGAGTATCATGAGGGCTGGGAATTTAGCAACATGGTGGTCACCAGTCACCTTGACAAGAATAACTGAGGGATAGTGATGAAGACAAAAGCTGACTAGAGTGGGTTCAAGAAAGACTGGGATGGAAGAAATGGAAAGCTATGGAATAAATGGTTGACAGTAAATAAAAAAAGAAAGATGGGATGAGAGGAAGTGGAGATAGTGAGTATAGACAGGTTTTTCAAGCCACGTAGCCATACACTGGACCATGTACTTTACAGATTACTCAAGAGATATTCTCTTAATCCTCCCATCAAACCTGTGAGATAGGTACCACTTATTATTCCCAGGTACAGATCAGAAAACTGAGGCTCAAAGAAGTCAAATAATTTATTCAAAGTCAAAATCTGTGAGTGGCAAGACTAGACCCGAACCCAAGTTTGTCTAATTCCAAAGCCTAAGATTGGCGACTCTGTGATAGAGTTTCCCAATCTTTGGAAGGAGGCAGCTGTGATTCCCAAGGATTCACCAGTTTAACAAGATCCTAACGCCAGCCCATTTTTGGGGACACCAAAGCAGACTTCCATTTTCCTTTGTGAACTTGACGTGTTCCCGTAAAGGAAGTCATTACTGCACTGACCTGAGTTAGGAAGCACTGATCCCTTGCCATTCTTCACATCCACCACCCAGGTGGCTTCTTTACCCCCAGGGCCATCCTTCACCTTGAAGGCAAAAATGCCGCCGATTTTCTTCACAAACTGTTCCCCTTCCTGGAAAGAAGAATAACGTTAGGAGTTATATTAAGCTCATTTCTCTGGCTTTTTCCCCAGTCAAACTAAATGTTTAAATAGATACATGCCGTGAGCAGCTGGGCCAGCAGGGGCAGTCCCCAAGCTCCCTTAAGATCTTTTACCCAGAAAAGTCTGAAAAGCAACCAGGCAACAACTCCCTCATCTGCCAAGCCTTTCATTAAAAATGGCTTTCTGGATACAACTGGTGCAAGGAAAAGGAGGATGGGGGAGGCAGGACAGCATTCTCTACTGAAACAGCCTTCACTTGTCTCAATAACTTCTGAAAGATTCACTCTGGCATCTCTATTAATGTATGAATCCTCCCTCCCCCCACCCCCCCCTCTCTCTCTCTCTCTCTCTCTCTGTTTTTTTTTTTTTTTTTTTGCAGTTAAATTCTTTTACATACATTTTTGTTTGTTTGTTTCCCACAATTAAAGATACATGGTTCTGAGATCAAAGTTGTTTTTTTTCCCTTTGGTCAACCCATTTTCTGAATTAGTATAAAGAATTATGCAAATAATATACCATCTTACTTTTAGATCATGAAGAACAAAGCTGAAAAAATAATCTCAGATACATATCTCTGTAGTTTGGTTCCAATCTCTCCCCTTCATCCCCACGCTATTTCGTCTTCCCATACTGCAATATTTACTGATTGAAACAATGATTGGCACCAGACATTATTCTGGGCACCAAGAATATAGGAGTTAGAGGAATAAGTGGTAATACACTATGATGATTATGACAAGATATTGGGATTAAAGGGAAACACAGGGGACTAGAGGGAAACACAGAGGAACAGCTAAGCAAACTAGCAAGTGAAGGAATAACCACCTCACACACTTTAAAAATAAAATAATAAAATAATCATTTTATTACAATTATTTTTCTTCAGAGAGAAAACACATTTTATTGTGGAAAATTAGAAAATACCAATAAGCAAAAAGAAAATATCAATAATTTGTAATTTCATCACTCAGAGAAAATATTTTAGCATATGGAATCATATTATATGAAGTGTTTTATAATCCACCTTTCTATTTAATACCATTATCCTCATTGCTATATCATTTAATACTCTTCTACATAACTTTAAATACCACATATAGTATTTAACTGTAGAAGTGTATTATATTTAACCAATACTCTATTGCTTGATATTTAGATTAGTTCTAACTTCTGGCTCTTATAACAATGCTGTGAGTAACATTTGTTTATCTAAATATTTTTACATAGCTTAAGTTGCAAGAATTAATCTTTGCTAATTAAGAACACTGCATCTGGAATCAGCATAGGTTTAAATTCCTGCTCTACCACATACTTACATTACCCTGAGCAAGTTACTAAACCGCTCTGAATCTCAGTTTTAGATGTGAAATGAAGATAATTACAGTAGTGTTATATAACTCAGAGTTGTATGAAATTTAAATTTTGTAAATACCTATAAAGCACAGAGTAGCTGCTCAATAAATGTTAGCATTTTCTTTTTGTTATTTTCCTCAATGATCTGTCTGCTATTTCTGTGCCACTATTATAGCTTTATAATATACTTTACTCTTTAGCATAGTAAATCCCCATCACAATTACTCTCTTCCAAATATTCTTGGCTATTTTTGCATTTGTTTTGGACTTTTTCCTCCTCTTAGATATACATTTTAATCATTTAGTTAATTCTACCCTACCCCCACTCCTGCCCTGATAACACTGTTAAATTTAGATGGGATTACATAAAATATACAGATATGTTTAGGGGAGAAGTAGCATTTTTACAATATTAAGTCCTTCCATCCATGAATATGGTATATCTTCAAGTGTTCTTTGATGCCCCTTGGCAATATTTTGCCTTTTTCTTCCTCACATTGGCTTTTGTACATTTCTTGCCAGGTAGATTCTTAAGTATTTCATATTGCTCTTATTAATAATACTAGAAACCCGGTGCCCAAAATTTGTACACAGGGCAGGGGGCGGTACCTCAGCCCAGCCTGCAACTTCTTCATTCTGGGACTCCTCGGGGGATGTCCGACTGCTAGTTTAGGCAGTCTGACATCCCTCTCATAATCTGGGACTGCTGGCTCCTAACCGCTCACCTATCTGCCTGCCTGGTCTTCCCTAACTGCCCTCCCCTGCAGGCCTGGTCTCCCCTAACTGCCCTCCCTGGCCAGCCTGGTTGCCCCTAATTGCCTCTGCCTCGGCCCCCGCCACCGTGGCTTTTTCCGGAAGGATGTCCAGAAGATGTTCGGTCTAATTAGCATATTACCCTTTTATAAGTATAGATATTTTCCATTATATTTTATGACTGGGTTACTACAAATGTATAGAAAATATATTAATCTTTATTTATTTTGGAACTGGCTACTTTTTTAGTTCTCTTATCATTTCTAATAGTTTTTATTTCCCACCTTCTTTATTTTATCCTTATATCCCTATAATAATTTACTTCTAAGATTCTTCCTTTTGGTATCATTTCATTCTTTTAACAAAGATTTAAGTGTTTACTATGTTCAGACACTGTGATAAATGCCTGAAGTACTCAAATAATTATTATCCCTGAGGAATTTACGTAAGCTAACATCAGATGCTAACCTCTATTTCTATGCATGCAGAGAGCCTGATCTAAGTTATTCCTTCTTGTTGTGTTTTGTTTGTTTTGGGGGGTTTTTTTTGTTTGTTTTTATAACAGCTTTATCAAGATACCATTTACATACCATAAAATTTACCCTTTTAAAGTATAATTTAGTGGTATTTTAATATTCAGAGTTGTACAACCAACACCACTATCTAATTTTAGAATGTTCTCATCACCTCAAAAAGAAACCCATACCCATTAGCATCACCCCTCTACGCTGATTCTTCCCTCCTGCGAGTCCCTGGCAACCACTAATCTACTTCTGTCTCTGTGGATTTGCTTATTCAGGACATTCCACACAAATGGAATCATGCAGTATATGGTCTTTTGTGACTGGCTTCTTTCACTCAGCATAATGTTTCTAAGATCCATCCAGGTTGAAACATGCAACAGTAATTCCTTCTTTCCTGTGGCTCAGTAATAACCCATTGTATGGATGCAGCACATTTTGTTTAGTGGTTCATCAGCTGATTGCTGTTTCTCCTGTGCAGCTATTACTATCAGCAATTCTAGCTAAAAAGGAGAAGTAGTGTAAAAGTTCTTGTATGGACATAGGCTCTAATTTCTCGTAGGTATATATGTACTTAGAAGTGAAACTGCTGGCTCATAAGAAGATGTTTAACTTCTTTAGGAGCGACCACACTGTTTTTCTAAAGTGGCTGCACCATGTTACAAGCCTACTGGCAAAGAATGAGGGTTTCAACTTCTCCACATCCTCAACAACATTTTTATCTGTCTTTTTTTATTTTAGCTATCCTCATGGGTGTGTCAATCTTTTTCTTCTACATAGATAACACACTTGAACCTATCTAGACTCAACCATAGTTCTTAGGACTCCAAAGAAGCTATTCTAAAAATATTTAGTCTAGGCCTATTTATCTCAACAGTCATGGAGGCATTTTTTACATGTGGTGTCCTGAAATCAACTACCAATACTTCCCTTATATCAGGAAACCAAAATGACTGTCAGAGTTTTTTTAAGTGAAAGAGAAATTCTCTTATTTTGGCCTCCCTTAAAAGGTCTCACTCAAATTATTTTAAGTTAACTTTGGGAAAAAATATTAACAATAATAATAATCTTTAGAGGGCTATAAAGTTTTTAAATGCTTTTATATACTTTTTTCTTTAATCTTCATAAAACCCTGTAAGTAGCTGGACAAGTATTAGTATTAGCTCATTGAGCAGGAAAAAAGAATTGAGTCTCATAAAGATTAAAAATCCTTCAGACTATTCTCTATCCAGCCGCCAAGTAATTCATCTAACAATCCATCTAATCCTTACATAATCCACCTAACACTTTCAAGTTTGGATTTTTTAAATGGCTCACCACAGAGTATGGAATGAAGTGTATCTTTACATATTGTTCAAGATTTTTCATGATCTGAAGGATATTCATCTGTTATTTTCAGACACTTTTTAATGTCCCTCAGGCTTCATGTTCTAAGAATACTGATCATTTTAAATTCCAGGAACGTAGGTATCCCCATGCCCTTGCTCATGCCCTTTCCTGGGTCACTCACCTCCTCCTGTTCTCCATTCCTACCCCAGTCTCACCAATTCAAGTCTCAGCTCACATGCTCACTATTCTGGGAAGGCTTTCCTGTGTCTGCTGGATACTTCGATAGCCCTTTGCATATACACCAGGTCTCTTGCTAACGCAGTTATTTTTTTCCTGTGAAATTTCTCCATGTCTCTCTTCCCACTAAATTCTATGTTCCCTCGGGGTCAGGTTAGTAAGTAGAACAACCAGAACTCAATCCTAGGTTGGTTTAACACCAAATTCAATGCTCTCTCCATTTGACTATACCATACTGCAAAGTAGACTACATCAATACTTCCAAACTTTATTTAGACTATGAAAGCCGTTTGTCACCATAAGTGAATTAAAAGAAAATTCAAAGTCTTCCCACATTCCTTGAAATATTTTATCCCTCAAGGTTCTGTGGAGACAATCTAGAAGAGTGGCTTAATAGTGCTGGTGTGTTGGGCCATCCAAGAGTCAAGCTTTCTTTGGGGCCAGCGTCTCCTAAATGGCTATTTCTAGGTGCAACCAAGCCATCTGCTTGCACAATGCCTCCAGAATAGAGAGAGCTATGACAGACACCAACAAGTCAGAGCAGGATAACATCAGCAAACATTTAGAAATTCTACCTATACACTTGGAGAGAAATTCCTCCCACCTCCTTAAAACAGATGGAGATTAATTTTCAGAACCATCTGATCGTCTTACATCCTTTGGTCAATAAAACATTTCAACTGAAGAGAGAGGGAGAGAGTTAAAAGGGGAAAGCAAATACACACTTGTTGCAAAACCGGAGACCATTAATACTAACAAAGTTCTAAGTGCTTCCTTGTAAAGAAAAGTACTTCTTTCTGAGTAGGTAAAGGGTCAAGGAGTAGGTCCTGTCGTAAACATAATCAGAACATAAAATTAACAGAATTCAAAGAAGGGCAACTGGGTATTGCTAACAAAGACAAAAGTGGAAATAAAATATCTTGCCGGGTTTCCTTTGCTAAGGCAGAAAATGCATGAATTGACAAAAGATTCCAAGACTTTCTTTCACTTTCTAGCCTTGCAAACATTTAGGAAACTGACAATCGTGGGAAGGAGAAAAGAAACAAGGGGACAAGGTCCATGCAAGTGAAGTTATGGAAGGAAGAGAAAAGAATTAAAACGGGAGCAAGAAGCATACATTTGTAAAGCTAAAAGAGGACGTGAAATAAAAACAGCCCTGCTTTGTTAATCCCAATAATGAAGTATCCAGTGGTTGACATCTAGCCATACCAGATACTCTCTAAACTAATTATTTTTATTTGGTATTTTTAAACAGAATAAAGTAAAAAAAAAAAGAACAACTTGGCAGGAGCAACTATACTACGGGTTACTCTGTTGGTGGCATGAAAAAAATTTTTTCAAGCAGAGCCCTTTAGAGCCCAATTTTATTTTAGTGGACATTTGAAAGAAATTTTTAAAAATGAGATTTTTTTTTTCCCTGCTAGATTAGCAAAGATTTTTTTTAAAAAACCAGCCAACTTAGTACTGGAGAAGATCTGAAAAAAAAGAAAAGTCACTCTCATGAATTATTATTAAACTTTTAAATTAGTACCCTTTTTGTTGTATAATTTGGCAATATGTGTCAAAATGCAAAACACACATATCCAACTATCTGCGATTTCCCCCTTTAATTATTTATGCTAAGGTAATCATGGCATTAAGCACTTAAAGATTAGTGCAAAAGGAAATTTATTAAACTAATGTTTTACTTACAAAATTTAAATACAACCTGACATCCATCCTGGAGACTGGTTAGATTATGGTACATACATTCAAACATGTACTATGTGGTCATTAAAACTGATGGTAAGCCCTAACCGGTTTGGCTCAGTGGATAGAGCATCGACCTGTGGATTGAAAGGTCCCAAGTTCGATTCCGGTCAAGGGCATGTACCTTGGTTGCGGGCATGTCCCCAGTAGGAGGTGTGTAGGAGGCAGCTAATCGATGTTTCTCTCTAATTGATGTTTCTAACTCTCTATCCCTCTCCTTTCCTCTCTGTAAAAATCAATAAAATATATATTTTTAAAAAACTGATGGTAAGTCAGAGAAAGACAAGTACCATATGATTTCACTCATATGGTGGAATTTAATGAACAAACTGGACTAACAAAGAAAAGAGAGATAGACTCATAGACAGAGAGCAGGCAAGCAGCTCTAGTGGGAGGGTTTTTTGGGGGAGAGGATGGAGTATTGAGCCTGGACATGAACAACAGTGTGGTGACTGTTGGGGAGGAAGGAAGGAGCATAGTTGAAGGTGGAAGAAGGAATAAATGGTGTTGGAAAAAATAAAATAAAAATAATTTAAAAACTGATGGTAAAGATTTATATTTATGGCATAAAACATACTGTCAAGAGGAAAAAGCAGGTTATAAAATAAAAGGTAATCTCACGCAGGTGTATTCCCACAAGATGGTGGTGGGACAAGTGGACCATTGCCTGCCTGCCCAGAACTGTCAGCACGGGCCCTCTCATCCTCAAAAAGGGTATTGAGCATTATGGAAATCCTAGAAATGCAGGGTGCTTTGTCAAGACACATTCGTCACATTAGCTGTTTCTCCCCTCACACATACATACACAATACAATCACCTTAGATGTTAAGAAGTCCTTTGTCCTATAATAAGAGAGTTATGAGATAAGCAAAATGTTTGTCATCCACACTGGCTTTAACACGAGTGAAATACATAGCTCAAATGTTTTGAATAATTTTCTTTATTTCAGCCCACTTTGATCAGCTTAGTAGAAATGCAATTGGAATTGTGTGACTCTGGCTGTAACTGTACCTTGCGAGTGACCGACCATATGTCCGTCTGACCGTCCGACCTACCAGTACACATGACATACACTGGCAATTTAAAAATAAACGTTGACTCGCACATGCACGATACATATAAAGCTCTCGCTGGCACCAATCGCACATGTGTGTTTCAATCTGTCATTGTCAATCGTGAATTTGGTTGACACTTCTATTATAGAGAAAGGGTGAATAGCAATCCTATATAATAAAAGCCTAATATGATAAGTGTCTGACCATTTGACCAGTCACTATGACGCACACTGACCACCAGGGGGCAGATGCTCTGACCGGTAGGTTAGCTTGCTGCTGGGGTCCGGCCAATCGGGACTGGGCAAGATGGGCCAGATACAGCCTGGAGCCTTCCCCCAGTCCCTCCCCTGCACCAATCGTGCACTAGTGGGGTCCCTCAGCCTGGCCTGCGCCCTCTCACAATCCGGGACCCCTTGGGGATGTCGGAGAGCCGGTTTCAGCCCAATCCCTACAGGACAGGCCAAGGGACCACACCGGTGATTGCACCGGGCCTCTACTATTAAAATATTTCTTCTAATTAATTTCCTTTCAATGTGCATGAATCTGTGCACCAGGCCACTAGTCAATAATAAAATCTCAAGTGCCTTTAGGTTTGAAACAATTAAGTAAATATTTTATTTCGCCTGAAGAAAGTAACTTTCTTTTTGGAGAAAGAGTTACAGTTAGATTACCTTAGTATGATTATTATCTATCAAGAACTAATTATTATACATAAAAATAAATCTGCATATATAGTACAGTTTTAAAAACTCAACATGTATTGTATGATCCTAGTTATATAAAAACTGTATGTTCATATATATAAAGAGATGTCTGAAAGAATGCCAACCATTGTTAACATTTTAGTAAACTAAAATTTAAATTTTTATTTTGTTTTAAAAATTAGCATCATTTTTACAACAACAAAAAACAAATTTAAAACTACTTTGAAAAATTCAAGCATAAAAGATTTCTTTTGAGAGTTTTGATATTAGGTAGCTTTAAAGGTTCACTTTAAATACTCTTTTGAATAGTTTTATGTAAAATATTTTTAACCCAGAATAAAATTAAGCCAAAATAAATTATAATCCCTTTACATATAAACTCTATCCATAATTATTATCTTCCTGACAAAGAGAGGATGGAGAAAAGAGTTACGATCTTAATAGCAATTTACTACAGTTCTTTATGTAACTCAAATTGGGAGATTTATACATCTCTGAAATGTACTTTTACCAGAATTACAAGGAAACTGTAATAGATACTCAGATATCAAAAATACACTCAATACTTGACAATATGATATAAATTTTCAGCTGTACCACTTCATGCAGCACCTGAAATCTATATGCACCTCCTCTAGCCTCTGGTTCCTCCTGGTAGTATTTTAGATAAATATTACTTACCTCTTCAAGCTTCTTCTCAATCTCCTTAAAGACAAGATTTGCTTTAAATCCTTCAACTGCAGCGCTGGTTGGAGCAGCTTCAATTTGATGAGTTCTAAAAGAATTGGGGAAAAGACTTATTTCAGTCCATGGAGTCATACAGGTACTAGGTTTTTCAACATTTATACAGTTTAATCTTCCAAAACCCTAAAAACAGAGATGTTATGACTCTTACCCAAATAAAACTGTTATTAAACCCATAAAACAAGTTTTACTCCCCTTTTTTTTTTTCAACAAATATGAGTACTCACTAAGTGCTAGGCACTATCCTTGAAAATATGGTAAACCAAAGAACCTACCCTCATGAAGCTTATATGCTAGTTGGGGAGAGAGGCAATGAACAAGCAAAAAAATAAAGAATATAGTTACTATGAAGAAAATAAGGCAGGTTAAGGGGATATAGAGAAAGTATATTTATTTGTATTGGATTTTCTATTTTATTTTATTTATTTTTAAAAATATTTTATTGATTTTTCACAGAGAGGAAGGGAGAAGGATAGAGAGAAACATCAATTAGCTGCCTCCTGCACACACCCCCACTGGGAATGTACCCACAACCAAGGCACATGCCCCTGACCAGAATCAAACCCGGGACCCTTCAGTCCGCAGGCTGATGCTCTAGCCACTGAGCAAAACCGGCCAGGGCTGGGTTTTCTATTTTAGATAGTCTAGTCAGATAGGCCTCTCTGAGGAGGTGATACTTAAATTATGTCAATGATTTAGGTGGGGAAGCCAGTTCTACAAAGAACTTGCGGTAGAAACTAGCTTGGCAGTTAAAGGAACTATAAAACCAGTATGGCTGGAGCAGAGCAGAGTAGAAGGATCTAGGGCACAGAAACATGCAGGGCAAGATAAGATATTGAGGGGCTTTATAGGTCATGAGTAGGAGTCTGGGTTTTATTTCAACTATAATGAGAACTGTAGAGTATAAACTGGAAAGTAACATAATCCAATTTACATGTGGTTGGTTTTTTTAATAAACCTGGCTGCCAGTTAGAAAATGGACTGTAAGGGGCAAGTGGGGAGGCAGGGAGACTGGTTAAAAGGCTACTGCAAAAGTCCAGGCAAGAGATGATGGTGATTGGAACAGGTTTCATAAGGAGGTGGAATAAGGATGGACTTGAGGTTCACTGTTTACATGTGATTCAATATATGAATCTGTGGATGAAAAAAGGGATTCTATGAAAAATAACCTCATAGGGTGATCTGATCATAAATTCCTTACTGGTAAGGTCATGGTGGGCATTCACGCCCCAGGCACATAACGTTTTAGTAAAAGGTTTATCTTTGTTATAGCACTCCGTCCATTGTTTCTGTGCACCTAGGTTAATAATTGCCTTGCTTTCTCCTACTATCATGTAATCTTCCTTATGTTCCCTCCTTAATTTCAGTGAATAAAAGAAACTGTGAAACTGTCGTTCTCTGAAGCATTTGAGATCTTGCTTCCTGGCATATGTCACTAGTGTTGACTCAAACGCTTATAAAAATTCTCTACAGGTTTGGACATTTCCTATTTTGACAAATTAACAACCATCTGTCCGAGTATTGGTTGTTTGATACTTAAGGAACCATTATAGATAAATGGCCTCATGTGGCAGAAGGAACAGTCTTTATTGCCACAAAGGCCTCAGTTGAAATGTTAAGGGCTTTCTCCACTCATTAGCTATATGATTATGAGCCAGATACGTCCTCTCTGTGCGCCTCTGGTGAGGCGGTAGGAAAGAAGGTGGGAGTGCCAATGACTTGCAGAATTAAATGGAGTCCAAAGTATGAAAAATGATAGACATGACAGTTATGGGTTCCAGAGCCTCAAGTGTTAGATGGACAGAAGCTTGAGGGGTCTGAGGAAGATGAGGGCACCTGCGATGTCAGGTAATTCCTCTGCCATACTGCAAGCATGCTGGTGGTGGCCGGGGCCACCAATGGAACAACACGGGAAGGATATACTAGAAAGAGTCAAGAGTGTAACAGCTGCTCCGTAAGCATTTCTTTCTTTTTTTTTTTTTTTAATAAATCTTTATTGTTCAGATTATTACAGTTGTTCCTCTTTTCCCCCCCCCATAGCTCCCCTCCACCCAGTTCCCACCCCACCCTCTGCCCTTAACCCCCCCCACTCCCGTCCTCATCCATAGGTGTACGATTTTTGTCCAGACTCTTCCCGTACCCCCCACACCCTTTTCCCCTGGAGAATTGTCAGTCCTCTCCCTTTCTATGCCCCTGATTCTATTATATTCACCAGTTTATTCTGTTCATCAGATTTTTTATTCACTTGATTTTTAGATTCACTTGTTGATAGATATGTATTTGTTGTTCATAATTTTTATCTTTACCTTTTTCTTCTTCTTCCTCTTCTTAAAGAATACCTTTCAGCATTTCATATATTACTGGTTTGGCGGTGATGAACTCCTTTAGCTTTTTCTTATCTGTGAAGCTCTTTATCTGACCTTCAATTCTGAATGATAGCTTTGCTGGGTAAAGTAATCTTGGTTGTAGGTTCTTGCTATTCATCACTTTGAATATTTCTTCCCATTCCCATCTGGCCTGCATAATTTCTGTTGAGAAATCAGCTGACAGTCATATGGGTACTCCCTTGTAGGTAACTAACTGTTTTTCTCTTGCTGTTTTCAAGATTCTCTCTTTGTCTTTTGCCCTTGGCATTTTAATTATGATGTGTCTTGGTGTGGTCCTCTTTGGATTCCTCTTGTTTGGGGTTCTCTGCGCTTCCTGGACTTGTAAGTCTATTTCTTTCACCAGGTAGGGGAAGTTTTCTGTCATTATTTCTTCAAATAGGTTTTCTTTTTTTTTTTTTTTTACATTCAACATTATTTTGTATTGGTTTCAGGTTTTATATTAGTTACAGAATAGTGATTAGACAATCATATACTTTACAAAGTGTTCCCCGATATTTCTAGTACCCACCTGGCATCATACCATCATTACAACACTATTGACTATATTCCCTATTTAAGTGACAATGGGTTTACAGGTTCCTTTCAGTCTTTCTTTTGTGTTGCTCGTCCTTCCTTCTCTTTCTCCCTTCTTTCCTCATTTTCTTTATATAGTATCTCAATTGGCCATCAAAGCTCAGTGAAGGCACTGGGACACGCTTCATCCATTTTACAGACCAGGAAACTGAGGCCAATTCCAGTTATTTCTTCAAATAGGTTTTCAATATCTTGCTGTCTCTCTTTTTCTGGCACCCCCATAATTCGGATGTTGGTATGCTTGAAGTTGTCCCAGAGGCTCCTTACACTATCTTCATATTTTTGGATTTTTTTTTCTTTTTGCTTTTCTGGTTGGGTGCTTTTTGCTTCTTCATATTTCAAAGCTTTGACTTGATTCTTGCGATCCTCTAGTCTGCTGTTGGATCTCTGTATGTTATTCTTTATTTCAGTCAGTGTATGCTTAATTTCTAGTTGGTCCTTTTTCATATCCTCGAGGGTCTCACTAAATTTATCGATGGTTTCTAGAAAATTCTTGAAAAACCTTATAACCGTGGTTTTGAACTCTATATCCAGTAGTTTGCTTTCCTCCATTTCTGTCATTTGTGACCTGTTTCTTGTCTCTGTATTTTGGCTGCTTCCCTGAATTGACAGAGTGGCTTTGTGTGCTAGGTGTCCTATAGAGCCCAGTGGCTCAGCCTCCCCAGTTACCTGAGGTGGACACTCTTGGTGCACCCCTTTGTGGGCTGTGTGCACAATCTTGTTGTAGTTAAGCCTTGATTGTTGTTGGTATCACTGAGAGGAATTGGCCTCCAGTCCAATTGGCTGTGAGAATCAGCTGTGTCTACAATGGGAGAACTTCTGTGCTGGAGACACCCTTATGGGGCAAGACTTGCTTCAGTGGGGCTTTGGTGCTCACTGAGTCTGCCCCCTGAGTGTGTCCCTTATGGATCTGAGGAGTTGTAATCTGGATGGTCCCACTCTGACCACTGGGTACACTGGCTCTTGGATCTCTAAGGAGGTGCTAATTTAGCCTCTGCCTGAGGCCACCCAGCAGGAGCTATGGAGAGATCTGCAGATTCCTCTTCTTTGTTTGGGGTTTGGAGGTGCCCAGATGAGGCCCAGCTGTGAAGCAATACAAGCTGCTGTGGGGCCTTGGGCCTTCTTTTGGATGTTCTGGGTCTCTCTGACCCAACTGCAGTTTGTTAGGTAATTTTAGATTGCAAAGGGCCAGGCCACTCATATGCAAAGGCCTCTGCACACAGCTTGGGTGGCACGGGGTCTCAGGGTATCAACAGGGTGGAGCAAACAGCTATGGCTGATCCTCAGCCCTGCCCTAAGAGGCCCAGGTCTCAGTGTCCCAAGGTAATCGCTGCAAGCACCTCTCAGAGAAAGCCGCCCTCGAGTTCCGCCCGATGCCAGACAGTCCAGTTTCTCCCCGTATGAGTCTCGGTCCCCAGAGTCTCACCCGGAACTGGAGTTCAGAGAAGTCAGGAGCTTTTGTCTCCCTCCCGATTGAGAAAGAGAACTGAGTACTCAGTTGCCAGCCCTTACGCACACACGCCTCCGTACCGCCACACTTTACTTCCGCACCTCCTCTGAGTCTCAGTGTGCTTTTCTCTTCCCTTCTAGTTGTAGAATTTCCACTCAGCCAGCCTTCCTGTGGTTCTGGATGAAGTCCGTTTTGTCTTTTAGTTGTAGTTTTGAAGTGGTTGTGCACGGCAGCAAGTTCAGGTGTTTACCTATGCCGCCATATTGGTTTCTCCCAGCATTTCTTTCTCTTTCTTTCCCTTCCTTTCCTTTCTTTCTCTCCCCTCTCCCATTCCTTTTCTTTTTCTCTCTCCCTACCCACCTGTTTCTTTTTTCCTTCCCCTTTCCTTCTTTCTATCATTTTATAAATATTTAATGAGTGCTTGCTACATCGCAGACATTGTTCCAGGTACTAGGAGTATAACAGCAAACAGTCAGGCCCAGTCCCTCTCCTCACTGAGTTTATAATTCTTCAGTGGAGAAGAAAAGGAAGTAAACAGACAAAATAATTGAAGTGTTAGGAAGCAAACAAAAAGAGGAAGAACCTACTTTTAGGGCAATCAAGGAATGATATCTTTGAGCAGATGGATTTAAGCTAAGACCCAATTAAAGGAAGAAAAGGAGTTAGCCATTCAAAGAAGAAACTGCCAAGTCCATGAGAAAATAGTTTTTGGCATGTTAAAAGAAGTAAAACAGGACCAGTGTCACTAGAGCACAGTAAGTGGGGGGATAGTGACATGAAATTGGAGAAGTAGGCAGGGCCCAGATCATGCACAACAAAGTAGGAAATCTGGGAAGCCACGGAAATGATTAAACAGGGAAGTGAAATCGTTTAATTTGTGATTATTCTTACAACAGTATGCAGAATGAATTGGGGCGAAGAGTGTAAGAACAGAGTTGGGGAGCTGGTTAGGAGGCTGCTAGAGTAGTCCAAGTAAGAAGTGATGGTCTTGCCGAAACGGGTTTGGCTCAGTGGATAGAGCGTCAGCCTGCAGACTGAAAGGTCCCAGGTTCGATTCCGGTCAAGGGCATGTACCTTGGTTGCGGGCACATCCCCAGTGTGTGGGGGGGGGGTGCAGGAGGCAGCTGATTGATGTTTCTCTCTCATCGATGTTTCTAACTCTCTATCCCTCTCCCTTCCTCTCTGTAAAAAATCAATAAAATATATTTTAAAAAAAGAAGAAAAAAAAAAGAAGTGATGGTCTGGACTACAGTGGGGGCAGTTGGCCAGCGGAGATGGAGAGAAGGAAGTGGATTCAATAAACTTTGGAGATAGAATCCAGTAGAATGAGGGAAACCTAAGTGGTGGGGGAAAGGGCAAGGGTGATTCAGAATAGCAATGTCAGTTATTGATAAAAGGGAACATGCAGTGGGATAGAGGGGATCGAGTTCCATTTTAGGTGCATTAAGTATGAGATGTTTCTGAGACAAGGCAGTTGGACCTGAGAGTCTGGTGCTCAGAGGAGAGAGGTCCAGGCTGGAGATAACATGGAGATAATCATCAGCATAATGAACATATTTAATCCATGGAAACTGATAAGCTCGCCTTGAGAGAACAAGGGAGAAAGAAGAGAGCCCAGGACAACACCAGAACTCCTTTATTTACAAGTCTGGGAGAGAAGGGAAGCAGAGCCAGTGATGCAAGAAGAAAACCAGTAGAGCACGGTGTCACACAAGCTGACGGGGCAGGAGGAATCTGGAGGGAGGAGTAAACTATGTCCAGCACCTGTGGATTTGGCAACATGGAGAGTACAGATGACTTGGACAAGGGCAATTTTAAGTCAGTGGTGGAAGGTAGAAGTCAGATTAGAGTGAATTAAAGAGTGAATAGAAGAGGGAAAGAGACACTGTGGCTCTTTTGAGACATGACTTTTAGGGGAACAATGAAATGGAGTGGTCTTTGGAGAGGAGTGTAGTATCAAAAAAAGTTTGTTTTTGTTTTAAGATTAACATGCTGAGCATGTTAGCCTGATGATGGTAATGAACCAGGGGAAAGGAGCTACAAGGAGAGAAGTCTTGAGGTGACAGGGGAATGAGATATAGGAAAAGGAGGAGACTTAAGGGAAAGAGGATCAGGTGGGTGTGGTTCTCCATAGGGTTACAGATCTTGAGATGAGAGATGAGGAAATTTGGGTCTAATGGTTTAGGATTTCGCAACAAAGTAATCAGCTGAGAATGAGGATGAAAGAGTGGGTATGGGAAGTCTAAGAGTGGAAAGCCAGCCTACCAGAGGAATCTTATTAAAGTCATGAATGAGGCATGAACCTAAGCTCCTGCCATGCTGAAACGTGTGCAGTTCTCGGAGCACGGAATGCTACTTCCATGCCTTTGCCAGCGCTGCTCCCTATGTCTGGAATACTTCTGTCTTGGCAAACTCCTTTTCACCCTTCAAGACCTAAGCTGAGAAACTACTTTGCTATGAATCCCTACTAAATGTCAGCTTCTCAAGAGAAGATATCACATCTTTTAAAAAAATGTTTATATCCCCTGTTCTTGGTACACAATATTATTCAGTGAATAGTGACTAAATGAAACAGAAATTACACTAAATTCTCCTTTACCTAAATCCTAATTTTTTCCTGTTCCGTTTGGAGCAGAATTGTCTATGGTCACCATCTTCTCTGTCAAAAGTCTGAATGAGCGACCTAAAATCAAATGGCCATGACTAGTCCTCCACAGGCCAATTTCATTTCATTAATTCAACTCTTCAGCTTTTTAAAAATATATATACCATCCAGAACTGAAATATCATTGCTGACATGTACACATAAGGAACTGTTTGACATTGAAATTGGGTCTCAAAAGAACTGTTGGCCCAGAAAGAAACTCACTACAGACTGATTTATTTGCCTTTCAGCATAACCATTATTGCTTGTCTCATTTTCGGTTCTTATAAGTGTATTTCTAGTAGCACATGATCTCACTCATCTAGGGGAAATGATGAATAACATAGACTGATGAACAAGAACAGACCCAGAAACAAGGAGGCATCGATCGGACTGTCGGGCCTCAGAGGGAGGGTAGGAGAGGGTGGGGATAAAGAGGAGAGATCAACCAAAGGACTTGTGTGCATGCATATGAGCCTAACCAGTGGTTAAGGACAACAGGGGGGTGGGGGCATGCATGGGGAGGGGTGTGGGATGGGAATGGGGGGATGAGGGCAAATATGTGATACCTTAATCAATAAAGAAAATAATAATAATAAATATATATATATACTAGAGGCCCGATGCACGAAATTCATGTAAGAGTAGGCCTTCCTTCCCCCAACTGCCAGCACTGGCTTCCCTCTGGCACCTGGGACCTGGGCTTCCCTCACATCCCCAGCTTCGTCTGAAAGGTCGTCCGGAAGGATGTCCAGTCTAATTAGCATATTACACTTTTATTATTATAGACTAGAGCAGCGGGCGCCAACCTTTTGGACCTCACGGACCATCACTGGTCCGCGGACCACCGCTGGACTAGAGGCCCGGTACATGAAAATTTGTGCACTCGGGGAGGGTCCCTCAGCCCAGCCTGTGCCTTCTCGCAGTCCGGGAGCCCTTGGGGGATGTCCACCTTCCAGCTTAGGCCCGCTCCCCAGGGGATTTTAATTATCATTGTACCTTCCTCTAGCTTGCCACTTCCTAATTGTACATGACAAAGTAATAATTGATATTAGTAGCACTTTTCAGTGTACAAAATATCTTTTTTTTTGTAAATAGACAATAAAAGGTTTTATTGCCCAGCCAGCATGGCTCAGTGGTTGAGCATTGGCCTATGAACCAGGAGGTCACAGCTCGATTCCCAGTCAGAGCACATGCCAGGTTGCAGGCTCAATCCCCAGTGCGGGGCATGCAGGAGGCAGCCGATCAATGATTCTCTCTCATCATTGATGTTTCTATCTCTCGCTTCCTCTCCCTTCCTCTCTGAAATCAATACAAATATGTATTTAAAAAAAGGTTTTATTATTCAAAGGTTAATTGGATAAGTTGATTTGTTTATATCCATTCTTGTGAAATATGTTTTTTTAAATACAACCAACTTCTTTGCAAATAGCAGGCAAATACCGCAACTATGATGACCTAGTTTTTGGTGGACAATGTACATGATTAGGCAGAAATAGGTAAGCTCACACTTGTAGATTAACTATTAAATTCTCAGTCAAAACTCCCTTTGTGGCCCCTGCTTCTTGATTGATTTCTATTCCCACTTCGTCTTCTACCACCTTGTTGACTTCCTGACCGACTCCCCTGTCGACTCTGTCTACCTGACCAACCTAACTGGCCACTTGGCCAGCCACTCCTCTGTCTAGAATTAAAAGGTGTATTTCCATCATAATATTTTTCAATTTTGGATAACTTGGCGGGCACTGAGATTATCCAGTCTGAATCATGCCACTCTGCCTGTAACCTTTCTGACTCAGTTGTGGGAACCTCAAAGCAAACACCCATATTTCCTTTTAGAAGGCACATTCTGGTAATTTGGGACAAAGCATTACTACTCAGCTTTTTGTTAAGTTCTTTCCAAGCACAGCTGACATCCTATATTTCTTCTGGGCTTTCCAGAGTCATGGTCACAAACCCCTTATCAGAGGTAATCAAAGATCGTGGTTCAAAACGCGAGGCACTGGAGATATGGACTAATGCTGCAGCCAATGCATCCATAGCTCCTTTCTCTTCTATCAGTCTCTGAGCTGATGGTCGGAAAAAGTCAACAACAGCATAAGAAACGGAAGCCAGAGACCTGATGGCATCCATGCTTTTAGATTTAACTAAATCCATTGTAGAAGGAACACCTATATGTTTAAAAGTCATTCCTACATTTTGTTTCACGTATCTTAGTTGACCTCTTTCTCTTGGTTGATAAAAACATACGCAAATCCCTGTCTGGCCAGCTCTACCTGTGCGTCCAGAGCGATGAATATAGGACTCAACATCCTGTGGAGGAGAATTCTGAATCACCAAGTCAACCTCAGGAATGTCTAAACCGTGGGCAGCCACACTGGTTGCCACCAAAACTTTAAAACTACCTTCTCTGAAGCCTTTTCAGGTAATTTCTCTTTGTAACTGTGCTATGTCACCAGGTAAACACTGGACATTCCCCTCTAGTTTATTATCACTTGATTTATGAGTAGAACTATCTAAGGATGACACTCGCTCTGATTTTTTTTCATATTCATCAATATCTCCATTTGACAGATCTTTTCTTCTTGACTTATGAGACTCAGAAAATTCATTTGAAAGTCTGTTATATCCTTCTTCAGTGTTTCCATTTAGCTTCTCTTTCATTTTAGCTTTTTTGGGGGGGGGGGCGCGGGGGGCTTGGGAGCATCCAGGTCATCTGCAACACCATTTTCTCTTGTTTCTGATTTCTCATCTGAGTCATAATGGTGCCTTGACTTTCTTCTTTCACTCACTAGCAGCACAGTGAAAGGAAGAGAGGGCAGAGTGGTTGCTGGGCCAAAGCTATATCTAAAAAATATCTTGATTCTTTGTGGGGCAGAGTCCAGACAACAAGTTCCAACAGGTCACAGATATCTCTTTATCTTGTTTTGAAAAGCACATCAAGCTAATGATTAACCCTCTTTTCAACCAGATTAGTAAAAGAGTTAATATATAAAATGTTTTATCAATATTTTTTGAAAATCCCTTATACCTTACATTTATTGATATGTGCCCTGAAACTGAATATAATAATTTAAGCAAACTCAGGAAAGA
Organism: Cnephaeus nilssonii; assembly: GCF_951640355.1. NCBI lineage: Eukaryota > Metazoa > Chordata > Mammalia > Chiroptera > Vespertilionidae > Cnephaeus > Cnephaeus nilssonii. Next base: position 70,911,284 of record NC_137078.1, on the reverse strand, counting down.
GATTACTCATATTACAGAAGGATGCTCCTCACGATTTCATTCTATACAAAGTTCTTTTAGCAGTAACTAAATTCTGGTTGTCTTTTAATTTGGTTTATACACAAGTTTCCTGAAATAAATACAGTACATAAAATATTGGAAGGGACTTTGAAGATTATTTGGTGTATGAATTCCCTCTATGCTTCCTGAAAATTTTCATTCTAAGGCCTAGAATACAGGCACTGTTTCAACAATGTCAAAGATCAAAAGCACAAAATAGCCAACAAAACAGGAACTTTAAGCTCATAGAAAGGTTAGAATCTAGATTACTACCACTTAAAACTCTCTTTAGATAAGTTGTTTTAACTCTGATCATGAATTTCCCCATCTGTAAATAAGATATAAACCTACCATTTGGGGCTTTTATGAGAATTAAACAAATAAGTGCATGTGAAGCACCTAACAAGGTGCTGGCACACACTAGGCTCTCAAAAAGTTAAAAGAACTATTACAACTGAGTAATAAAAAGACAATCCAATTTTAAATGGCCAAGAGCCCTGGCCAGTGTTCTTAGTAGTTAGAGCATTGGCCCTCAGACCAAAGGGTCACAGGTTCAATTCCTGGTCAAGGGCATGTACCTGGGTTGCAGGTTCGATCTCCAGCCCCCAGTCTGGGCATGTGAGGGAGGCAGGGAACCAATCAATGTGAGATCTCTCATTTTGATGTTTCTCTCCCCCCACCTCCTCCACTCTCTCTAAAAATCAATGAAAAAAGTATCCTCAGGTGAGGAATAATCCTATCTAATAAAGAGGGAATATGCTAATTGACCCTCTCACCATCACAAAGACAGTGGCGCCCACAGCCAATAAGGAGGGAATATGCTAATTTACTCTCCCGCCCTCAAAGATGGTGGCACCCACAGCCAATAAGGAAGGGATATGCTAATTGACTACCCCACCCTCAAAGATGGCAGTGCCCACAGCCAATAAGGAGGGAATACGCTAATTGACTGCCACACCCTCAAAGATGGCTGCACCCACAGCCACAAGATGGCGGTGCCCAGTCCCCTCAGCCCTGCCCGCCCATCTGCCTCCCGAGTCCCCCAGTTCCCTCAGCCCCCCAGCCGCCCAGGGCAAGCCTGAGGCACAGGCAAGCCTCGGATGGCAGCTCCCCAGCTGCCCAGGGCCACCTGAGGCTCAGGTAACCAGGGCCGGCCGAGGCTTGCGCTGCCAGCAGTGGCAGCAGCAGAGGTGTGATGGGGGCATCGCCTTCCCCGGATCGCCGGGTTGCCTCCCGCCCCTGAGGGCTCCTGGACTGTGAGAGGGGGCAGGCCGGGCTGAGGGTCCCCCCCCTCCAGTGCATGAATTTTCATGCACCAGGCCTCTAGTAAAAAATAAAATGGCTGAGATCTGAATAGGTATTTCTCCAAAGATATACAAATAGCCAGTAAACACATAAAAAGATGCTCAATATCAGTAGCCATTAGGAAAATGCAAATCAAAACCACAATGAAATACCACTTTGCACCCACTGAGAGCTAAAATAAAAAAGGTAGAGCAAGTCTACCAGCACCATTTTCCCAACAGCATTTGTTCACTTTGTGTTTCTATATCACATTTTGGTAATTCTTATAATATTTCAAACTTTTTCTTTATTATTATTATACTAGAGGCCCAGTGCATGAAATTCCTGCACGGGTAGGGTCCCTAGGCCTGGCTGGTGATCAGGGCCTTCCAGCTGCTGTCCGGGCCTTCCTTCATTCCGTGCTTCCCCCTGGTGGTCAGCACACGTCATAGCAAGTAACCGAACTCCCGGTCCCCTGGTTGAACTCCTGAGGGGATGCCTTTTATATATATAGATTTGTAATGTTGATTTGTTAGCAGTGATCTTTGATGTTACTTTTGTACTTGTTTTGGGACACCATGAACTCCTATTGACCAGCCATAACCCCCTCTTCCTCTCTTTGGACCTCCCTAGTCCTAGAGACACAACAAGATTGAAATTAGCCAATTAATAACCCTACAATGGCCTCTAAGTGTTCAAGTGAAAGGAAGAGTCACACATCTCTCACTTTAAACCAAAAGCTAGAAATGATTAAGCTTAGTGAGGAAGGCATGCTGAAAGCCAAGATAGGCCTCTTCAGCCATACAGCCAACTTGTGAATGCAAAGAAAAAGTTCATGAAGGAAATTAAAAGTGCTACTTCAGTGAACACACGAATTATAAGAAAGCAAAATAGCCTCATTGCTGATATGGAGAAAGTTTTAATGGTCTGGATAGAAAATTAAACTAGCCACAACATTCCCTTAAGCCAAAGCCTAATCCAGATCCAGGCTCCAACTCTTCAACTCTATGAAGGCTGAGAGAAGTGAGGAAGCTGCAGAAGAAAACTTGGAAGTTAAAAGGTTAGGAGGAGGTATAAGAGGGTGTAAGGGGGATAAATGGCGATGGAAGGAGACTTGACTTGGAGTGGTGTACACGATACAATATACAGATGATGTATCATCAAATTGTACACCTAAAACCTATATAATTGTATTTAACCAATGTCACCCCCAATAAATTCAATTTAAAAAATTGAACAATGGAAGTTAGCAGGAGTTGGTTCATGAGGTTTAAGGAAAGAAGCTATCTCCATAATATAAAAGTACAAGGTGAAGCAGCAAGTGCTGATATAGAAGCTGTAGCAAGTAATCCAGAAGCTAAACTATCTAGCGAAGGTGGCTACTTACTAAACAACAAATTTCAATGTAGACAAAACAGCCTTATATTAGAAAAAGATGCCATCTAGGGCTTTCATTAACTAGAGAGAAGTCAATGCCTGGTTTCAAAGGACAGGCTCACTCTCTTGTTAGGAACCAACGTAGCTGGATGACTCTGTTGAAGCCAATGCTCATTTATCATTCCGAAAATCCTAGGGTCCTTAAGAATTATGCTATAGCCCTAGCCGGTTTGGCTCAGTGGATAGAGCATCAGCCTGCGGACTGAAGTGTCCTGGGTTCGATTCCGGTCAAGGGCACATGCTCGGGTTATAGGCTCAATCACCAGTGTGGGGCATGCAGGAGGCAGCTGATCGAAATTTCTTTCTCATCAATGTTTCTAACTCTCTGTAAAAATCAATAAAATATATTTAAAAGAATTAAGCTACATCTACTTTGATCGTCCTCTAGAAAGCCTGGATGACAGCACATCTTTATACAACAAGGTTTACTGAATATTTTAAGCCTACTATTGAGACATACTGTGCAGATAAAAATTCCTTTCAAAATATTACTGCTATTTAACAATACACCTGGTCACCCAGAAGTTCTGATGGAAATGTACAGTAAAATTATTGTTTTCATGCCTTCTAACACAACATCCATTTTGTAACCCTTGGATAAAGAAGCAATTTCAACTTTCAAGTCTTATTATTTAAGAAATACATTATGTAAGCCTATATCTGCCATAGATAAGAGATTACTTTGATGGATCTGGGCAAAGGAAACAGAAAACCCTCTGGAAAGAATTCACCATTCTAGATGCCATCAAGAACATTCGTGATTCATGGAAACAGGTCAAAATATCTACATTAACAGGAGTTTGAAAGAAGCTGATTGGAACCTTTACAGATGACTTTGAAGGGTTCAAGACTTCAGTGGAAGAAGTAACAGCAGATGTGGTAGAAATAGCAAGAGACATAGAATTACAAATGGAGCCTGAAGCTTGTGATGGAATTACTGCAATCTCATGATAAAACTAATTGATGAGTTGTTTCTTATGAATGAGCAAAGAAAGTGGTTTCTTGCGATGGAATCTATTCCTGTTAAAAATTCTGTAAAGACTGTTGAAATGCAAGAAAGGACTTAGAATATTTCATAAACTTACTTTATAAAGCAGTGGCAGGGTTTAGGAAAACTGACTCCAATTTTGAAAGTTCTACTGTGGGTAAAATGCTATCAAATAGCATCACATGCTACAGAGAAATAATTTGTAAGAGGAAAAGTCAATCTATGTGGCAAGCTTCATTTCTGTCTTATCCTATATAATAAAAGGCTAATATGCAAACCGAGTCGCTATGACGCACACTGACCACCAGGGGGCAGACGCTCAATGCAGAAGCTGCCCCTGGTGGTCAGTGCACTCAGCCAGAAGCCGGGCTCACCGCTGGCAAGCCCAGCGGCGGTGGCAGGAGCCTCTCCCACCTCCGTGGCAGCACTAAGGATGTCCGACTGACGGCTTAGGCATGCTTCCTCCAGGGAGCGTGCCTAAGCCATCAGTCGGACATCCCCCATGGGCTTCCAGACTGCGAGAGGGTGCAGGCCGGGCTGAGGGACACCCCCCCACACCCAAGTGCACGAATTTCGTGCACTGGGCCTCTAGTTTTAATGATAATCATTTTATTGTAGAGGTCTGGAACTGAACCTGCAATATCTCTGAGGTATGCCTGAACTACATTTATTCCTATAACATGGATGGACCTCAAATACATTATGCTAAATGAAAGCAACAGTCACAAAAGGCCACACTTTTTATTATTTCATTTATATGAAATGTCCAGAATAGGCAAATCCATAGAGACAGAAAGTAGATTAGTGGTTGCCAGTGCCTGCAAGGACAGGGGCTAGGGAGTAACTGCTAATGGGTACATGGTTTCTTTCTGGGGTGATGAAAATGTTCTAAAATTGATTGTGGCGATGATTGCACAACTCTGATACACTAAAAACCACTGAATGTACACTTAAAATGGATGAATTGTGTGGCATATGAATTATGTCTCAATAAAGCTGTTAAAAATTTTAAGTGGTTGCTATTTTTCTTAGTGTTTAGGAATAATATAGAACCCTACACTTTGATCATAGCTCCATCTCTAAATCTCACATTTTACCAGTGATCAGTTTGTTCTAATTACAGATGATTGGGCAATGCACATGAGGTCTAGAGAGTAAGGTTCATCTGCAATCAGCAACTCCCCTTGACCTCAGAGCAGGCACGTGGTCCCATCACAAACAGAAATCCAACCCAAAGAGCCAAACTGTGGGTTTCAATGAGTTAGGTATGCTCCCCATTCTGAACTAAAAATTATAAAGTTCACTTTTTTTCAAACCCCTAGATAATATTTATAATTTAATAATACAATCGTTTTCAACCTTTTGACCAGTGACAAAAACCAAATAGGAAAGAAGAAAGGAAAATGCACAGGGAGATCAGAAATCAATAGTTAATTGAGCAACTACAATGTGTATTTGTTAGTTTTCTAATCCCTGAATATTATCACTCCTTTCTAACCAAGGAAAGGTTAAGTTAACATGCCCAAAGCAGGCGGTGTGAAGGAAAGGTTGACAGGATGCTCTGTCCACTGATCAACACTGCCTTTCTGATCATTCCAGTCAATAGAGTTGTAAAAAGATATTATAGACAGGTGACAATTAAGTAGTTTTTATATAATTTCTTCATTCTAACTGCTAACTAACTGGGGGGTGGGGGGATGGCTACATTACTATGGAGACAGATATAAGATTTTTGCATGTACTCCTTAAATATCTCTTTTTAAATGAAACTAAAGTGTGTGTGTGTGTGTGTGTGTGTGTCCACTGAGAAGGCCTAAAAACAAGTAATAAAAACAAGCACTCAGCTAGCAGCTACACTGTGGTTGCGAAATACCATTCTCCACTGAAAGAACCAGGGTTCCTTGGAGAAATGGCCGATCGTAGGGCTGGTGTATGGAAAGTACAGGATAAGCTTGGAATATCTTCTTGAGCTAGAAAATAAGTACTAAAAGGAATCATGAGACAACATGAGTCAGCTAGAAGGAGCTACCACTGGTCAAAGCAGGACATTTCAAATAACAAAAGAAATTATAATAATGAATTATAACCCACTAAACAAAATAAGAATTCATGAGTTCACACTGATATGTTTATCAACAGATAAACAGATAGAAATAGACAGGAATAAATTTTAAAATGGAGGAGAAGAGAAACTCTTCTTTACAGCAGAATGCCACTTAATAAATATAAAGAATGATGACATTAGAAAAAAAATCATCAAAGGATGCTATAATGAATGGGTAATAGGTAAAAGTTTGAGGAGGAATAGGATATTTATATAATCTCAAACATCTCAACACAAATTACTTAAAAACTACAAAAGAAAAACAGTCACTTTTCAGAGGAAAACATTGTAGATAGCACCTTAACCATGTGAACAAAGTTAAAAATCACTGATATAGGACAACCAACATCATGTGCCTCCAGACATGATATGCTAAGAAGGACACAACCTTAGTGGTATTCCTGCAAAAAAAAAATGTATAACCTGAATCTAATTATGAAGAGATATCAGATAAATGCAAATTGAGGGACATTCTATTCTTAAAGAATGTACTTACAGCCTGGCCAGCATGGCTCAGTGGTTGAGCGTCAACGTATGAACCAGTAGGTCATGGTTCAACTCCAGTCAAGGGCACATGCCCGGGTTGTGGGCTCAATCCCCAGTAGGGCACATGCAGGAGGCAGCCGATCTATGATTCCCTCTCATCACTGATGTTTCTCTCTCTCTCTCCCTTACTCTCTGAAATCAATTTTTAAAATATTTTTTAAAAAGAATTTATTTATAGTCTTCAAAAAAATCAATGTTAATGTTATACTTTCAACAATAAAATTTTATTTTAAAAAAATCAAAGTCAAGAAATACAAAGAAAGAAAGGCTGAAAGATTACATCAGATTAAAGGAAACTAGAGAGACATGACAGATAAATGCATTCAGGATCCTGGAATGGATTCTGGCCAAGGAGGATAAAAAGAAAGCTTATAGTATCTTTTATAACGATATTATTAGGGCAGTTGTCAAACTGTGAATATGTTCTTTGGATTACGTATAAATGTTAAATTTCCTGATTTTATTAACTATACTGTGGTTAAATAAGAGAATGTCCTTATACAGTTTTTAGAAATGCCCACTGAAATGTTTATAAAGGAGCATAATGTCTCCAACCTTCTTAAATATTTCAGAAAAATATGCATATATCTATAAATATATGTAGAGACAAAATGATAAAGCAAATGGGGCAAAATATAAACAACTGGTGAATCTGAATACAAGGTATGTGGGAGTTCCTTGTGTCATTCTTCCTGTATGAAGTTATGTAAAAAAAAAAAGGGGTTCTAGTTAAAATAGAAAGTTAGAAAATGAAAAAGCCAATCACCTATATTCACACCATTCCAACAAGTTTCCTATATTCATTTTTTTACATTGCTCTTCAAGTCCTTGTTTATGAGCACACACATACAGTTGTAGGTTTGTGGATACAATTTTTACTTCTAACTTTTAACTTCTTGTATCACTTAGGCTTTTTACCTGTTGAGTTAAACTTCCAAGCTAATTAGATAATTTTCCACACAAAAAAACACACAGAGCAGTCCAAATATGCCTCAACCCAGGAATGAACAAACGTGGTACATCCATACAAATGGAATACCACTCAGCAATAAAAGAAACAATTTACTTATACACACAGTAACATGGATGAATCTCAAGTGTAATATGTTAAGTGAAAGAAAGGCCTTTTGATCCTATTCCCATGATATTCTGGAAAGAGAAAACTATCTGGGCAGAAAACAGATCAGTTGTTACCAGGGGCTGGAGTGTAGGGAGAAAGATCAGCTATTAAGGTGAAAAAGGAATTTTGGGGGGTGATGAAACTGTTCTATATCTTGATTATGGTGGAAGTTACATGACTGTATATGTTGGTCAAAATTTGCAGAACTGTGCACTAAAAAAGGGTGACTTATACTGTATGTAAATTATACCTTAATTTAAAAATGGAAAAAACAAAACAAAGTTGGATTTTTAAAGTAAGTTCCATTTAACAGATTATAGAATGCAAGTCTATCCTCTGTATCATGAAAGCTCCCCATTTACATAAAACAAATAGAATATTATAATACAAAGTCAATATGCATATTCAAAATTGGTCTAAATTAAAGGGAAGAAAAGTTAATTGTAAGTTAAATGCAACTGATCATAGTTCTTAAATATGACCTCTCCTCTTCATTTTCACAGACCCTGTTGCAGCACTAAACATTTCTCTTTTTTTTTCTTTTGTTAAACCTCACCCAAAGCTATTTTTTCCATTGATTTTTAGAGAGACCGAAAAGGGGGGTGGGGAGAGAGAAAAAAAAACAAAACACATTGATGTGAAAGAGACACACCGATTGGTTGCCTCCTGCACATGCCCAGACTGGGCTGGGAATCCAACCTGCAACCCAGGTATGTGCCCTTGACGGGGAATCAAGCCCTCAACCCCTTGGTGCGTGGGCTAACACTATAAACACTTAGACACACTGGCCAGAACAGCATTAAACATTTATTATCCATACTACTATAATTGCCTCCTAAGGATCCCTGGCTTTTGGTCTCTACCATTCAACTCAAAATAATGCCAGACTGATTTATCTAAAGCATAATATAATCACATAAACTTTTGCTAAAACTTATATTCTGTAGGATAAGTTCCAAACTCCTGAGCATAGCATTTGAATTGTTTCAAAATCATGATCCAATCTACTGTTACCTATACACACTGATCTCTGCCCTCTACCCAAATACAAACAAAAGAATCTACTCTCCACCCACACAGCACAGCCACTCACTAAACCTCCTTGTATTTTCAAATCTCTGTACAGGCCTGGAATGCCCTTCCTTTATCCTTTTTCTGGGCAATCCTAGTAATTCCAATTCAAACTTAGGTTTTCAACACAATGCCCTGGCTGGTGTGTTCAGTAGTTATAGAGTGTTGGCCAGAGCATTGGCTCTGGGCCCACACACTGAAGGGTCTTGGGATCAATTCCCAGTCAAGAGCATGTGCTTGGGATGCAGGTTCAATCCCCAGCCAGGCTGGGCATGTGCAGGAGGTAGCTAATTGATGTTTCTCTCTGGCTCCCTTCCACTCTCTCTCTCTCTCTCTCTCTCTCTCTCTCTGGAAAAAAAAAATCAATGGAAAAATAGCCCTGGATAAGGAAAATTCGGGCAAGGATTAACAAAAAAATAAAACAAAAAATTCCTTCCTCTGGGCTTCTACAACATTTTGAAAAAAAGTATGTGTGCCTTCTCTCCTCACCTCTCTGAGGAGCCTAAGCATGTAGCAGTTGCGCTATCAACGTTAGCTAAATGAGAAACTAAGCAAATTAGATCATGTGTAATGGGCACCTTAAAATGACCTTGTTTAAAACCAAACTACAACCTCATTTTAAAACTATATTTGGTCCTTAGCTGGTACTGGCTAAGTGGATAGAGTGTCGGCCTGTGTACTGAAGGGTCCAGGGTTAGATTCTGGTCAAGGGCATATGCCTGGGTTTCAGGTTCCATCTACAGTAGGGGGCATGGAAGAGGCAGCTGATCAATGATTCTCTCTCATCATTTATGTTTCTATCTCTCTCTCCCTCTTCCTTCCTCTCTGAAAACAATAAAAATATATTTTAAAAAAACACTATATTTGCACCATCAGAATTAGAATTGTTTTTCCATCTTTGGCCTCTGGAGTGAGTTATGTTTTTATCACTAAAACTATCAATATCTTTAAGTATTTCAAACCAAATTTTTGTCATTAATATATATTTTTTCTTTTTTTCTTGTCATTAATATATTATCTAAATTTGTTTTTTGTGCTTCTGCCTTCCCAGAAATATTAACCGTGGTTACTGTGAACAATTCTATATCTCAAGAAAATTCCATGTTTAAAATATAATTTATTGCCTCCAAATCATAACCTTATATTTTGAGCAAATTCGATAGCTACATTAATATTCTGACTCTGGTAGTTCTTTATAGTTTGGCTTTCACTGAGGGTTTTCAACTCCAAATGTGAACTAGATGGAATTCCCGAGGACAGTGCAGAGCCAATGAATCAGATTTGGGAGGAAACTTAAAATTCAACTTAACATCTTTTTATTTGATTTGATTCAATAAACATTTAACCACCATGAGAGAAATCCTCAGAGAAGGTGGGGAGAAGTCAGTCACAGTTAGGCCTCAAGGACTTCATATAATAAAGGGGATAAAAACAAACTAGATATACTGCAACTAAACCAAAATTGGATAGGGGCCCAAGAGGTACAAAGTGCTGTGGATATTTAAAGGGAGATGGTACTCCTAAGATGGGCCTTGAAAAAAGTTCACAACAGAAATGGTATTCCAGGCAGAGAAAGAAGAGTGAAAGGACAGAGAGGATATACTCAAGAGCTTGCAAAACATCAGGACATAAGGAATTCTGTTCATGGTGTTACATATCTTGTAGAACCAAAGTGTGAATAAATAATTACCAAGATTAGTGTTGAAAGCCACAGCAGGACTAACAAGAATAAGTATGAAAACTAAAGACAAGGACATGTCACAATTTCATAATCACATCACGGGTGGCCTTACCTGACCTCAGTGATGAGGTCAGAAACTGGGCTGTAAGATGCTAGTATTTCAGCACGGAAAAACAAAGGTGGCTCAATATAAAAGGCTCATCATGAAAAAGAATTAAGGGAAGGAGAAAAACAGACTGTTTTAGAATTCAGACCTGAACCTGCTTGCTCAAAGAGGGAAAGGAGTCAGTGGAAAGGCAAAGATGGAGGATTCAAAAGGGAGGGAGAGGGTATACTTAGTTTTTGCAACAAAGTTAGAGAAAGGTGTTGGAAAGAAAAGCATGAAAGAGGAAAGCTGGGCCTTGGAACGGAAAAGGGACCTTTTTCCTCCAGGAAAGAGCACTTCTCAGAGAACAGAGCAAGTTAGTTGAGGGATCATGAAAGGCTTGGGGGGGAAGTGCTTATAGAGACTTGAGGAGCACAGGCATCTGACAAGGACAGGAAGAAAATCAGCAAAGGGTAAATAAAAAAGGATTCTAGCCGCAGTGAGGGCTTAGCTGGGTTAAGAAGTAAATTTGCAGAGGTCCACGCAGCATGTTTGATGACTTTCTCCAAACAACCTAGAAGCCTGGGAGGCTGTGGGGAGAAAGCACACTGTGGGGAAGGAAACCAAAAAGTGCCTTGCCTAAATCAATTACTCCGGTTGGCAGGGCTGAGACCAGCGCCCAGCCAGCGCCGGCTTCTAGCTCAGCACCCTCGTTGGACTATGCTGCCTCCTTTTTTAACACCCTTTTCCTAGGCTGATTAAGTTTAAAGCTAATGGCCAGTTTTAAAGTTTTAAAGCTGTGCTTGAAAGCAATGTAATGAGGTACTTATTCTTTAAGGACTAAGACAATAAAATTAGGACTTTATACATGTGAACCGAAATTAGCTGTGAAAGGTCGGAAGGATTCATTGCCAGACAAAACCCAGAATGACACTTACCTGGCAGCTTCAGGAAAACCCATCCTGTAGATCGTGACAACTGCGGCTCCTCCTAAGCCTAAATTGTGCTGCAGAGCAACCTTTGCACCAGGAACTTGTCTTTTCCCGGCTTCCCCTCGCAGCTGCCAGCAGAGCTCCGCGCACTGAGCCAGACCTAGCGAGTCGAACACAGAGCAGTCAGATTCGGTTGCTTTAGAAAAGCTGCCCCAACGGCCAGCCTTCCTTAAGCCAGACAATGGCTAACTAACGTTTAGTTGTGACTTTTAATTGAAGCGTTTAATTAAGCCGAGGCAGCGTTTATTTCAATAACTTCTCTTAAAAGCACTAATGGTTTTGCACCTATTTTTCTTTTCTTAAGTAATCTCTCTATTTGCACAATATGCAGGCTTAAGAAATTCTCTGCACTCTTTACATTTATCCAACTTGTTTTTCTGGCCAGGCTGAAAGAGAAAACAATGAATATAAAGTTCTCTGGCCCACGCAAAACGGCATAAAAATAATTTTACTAATTTTACCATTTTTATGTATCAGAAGAAAATAATCTAGGATTTGGGGGTTCATTTTCCCTAAAAAATTTAGCTGGTATGGATAATTTTCCTATTATTTTCCCCAATTAGTTCACAACAAGAATAAATTGTTTTCCAAACCTATATATAAGTATCGCAAGAATAGCTCTGGATCCACAAAAATAGTTTTGTCCCCTGGATAATAAAGTCAAAGATTTTTAGAGCTGAAAAGAACTTAATCATGTAAACACTGAGAAAAGATAAGATTAAGTAATTTGTGAATGGTCACAAAGCAGGCTAATTCCAGAGATGAGATTCGAACCCAAGTCTCCTGATTTATTGTTTATGTTTCTACCAGACCAGCCATTAGAAGATCCTGAGTTAGGAATTTTCTATCAGGATAGACTGGTTTTCTCCTCCTAGAGGCAGAGCTTCACAGTCTACTTACAATGTCTCTTCTTCCACCCACACCCCCAGTCACAACTTCTGATTGCTGAGTCCCTGAGACAGTGTCCTATATAAACCCCAACCTCCTCAGGAAATTTAAATGCCACTTCTCATTTCCAAGCAGTGTCTGTATATCTACAGGACATGTATCTTAAACACTGTTTTAAAACAGGGAATGCCATACCCTGTAATACTTTTTCAATTGTGAACATTTTGAATATTAATCAGGAAATTCAAATGAATGATTTTACTAATATATCCAAACTTTGAGGCAATCAGTTTTACTAGAAATCTGCCATACAAAAAGCTTAAACAGTTAATAAATATGTAAAATGAAAAAAACATTCAAACTGGTCTTATACAAAATGCTGCCAGTTTTCTTCACAAAAGAATATACATAGTTCACAAATATTTGAGAAAATATTCAATCTCATCTTGATCAAATCAAACAGAACGATACTATTTTAAACCAATCAAACTGGTAAGGATGTTTAGAAATGAGACTAATATTTTGGGGAACCTGTGGGGAAAGTACTGATGAACATTCAAATCAGTACAGCCTTTTTGGAAAGCAATGTACAAAATTATTAAGAGCCTTTAAAATGCCTTGAAAACCATTCTATGGATATAATCAAGTGCAGGGATTCAGAACAGGCCACCCAAAGTGTGCCACGTAGGCATGTGAATTATTTTGAGCTGAAGGCAATCAAAACCCTATAGGCTCATGAGAAACATTTACCTCTCCCTTAAAGAATTTAAATTAGAGGCCTTTCCCATAATAAGAGTTACCATGAGAAACAACTTTTCTTTTTAAGAGTATGTTTTTACTGATTTGAGAGAGATCCATCGGCTGCCTTCTGCACACCCCCTACTGGGGATCGAGCTGGCAACCCAGGCATGTGCCCTGTGACCTCTTGGTATGTGGAAGGATGCTCAATCAACTGAGCCACACTGGCCAGGGCAGGAGAAGTAACTTTTTTGACCTTTGTATATGGCAGGGCAAACTACTACTTACCGAACATCTGTTCTTTTTATTGCCCTGCAATGACCTTCCTCCCCTCGGAAGCCCCAAGGCACCTTACCTCATTCTTTAGCTCCTGATGTCATATATACCTTATTTCCCCCTTTTTGTCTTTGAACTTTTCATATGTGTGGGTGTCTATCAGTCTCTCATGTATGTGGGGTCCCCATGCATACGAATGTAATTAAATGTGGTCATTTTCTCATGTTAATCTGTCTCATGTAGACTTATCTAGTAATTATTCGGCCTGCCGAAAGAACCTTGAGGGTAAAAGGAAGTTTTTCCTCACTCACATAAATATAGGCAAAGTTTAACAAAACTACCTGTTCATCACATTGTTACAGGAGTAAAAAACTAGATAATCTGGAAATGAAATAACTGGGAAATGGTTGTATAAATTATGAGCTATTATGACAAAGTACTATGTTCCTATTTAAAATGGTGTTTATAAAATTTTTTTAACAATTTAAGAAAATGTTTATGATATCATCTTAGGAATGCAATGAACCAATTAGATATTCACCTACCCATCCATCCAACAAATTTATTGAATGTCTATTTTGTGCCCGACACTGCACAAGGCTCGGAAGATCCAGCAAAAAACAGGATTGGCATGGTCATTTCCCTCATGAAGATGATAGTCTTGAGATGTAAAAAGGCAGCATTTATAATACGGTCTGATAGCGCTGTGATCGGCATTAGCGCAGGTGCTACAAGCACACAGAGGAAGAATATCTCTCATAGCTTGGCAGGTCAGGGAATAAGGACCGGATGGATGGACATCTAAACTGAGGTCCTATGAATAAAGAAGAGCTAGCTAGGCCAGTGATGGCGAACCTATGACACACGTGTCAGCACTGACACGCATAGCCATTTCTGATGACACACGGCCGCTGAGGTTTATTAAATACAATTATATATAACAATTATACATCTATGTTATTTAAACTATAAATATCGCGAAATAATGTTTTTTCCTCAAAGTGACACACTACCAGAGTTATGCTCAGTTTTTTGGCGAAGTTTGACACACCAAGCTCAAAAGGTTGCCCATCACTGAGCTAGGCAAAAAAGAAAGAATGCTTCATGAAGAGATTTGAGCATGTGCAAAGAAGGAACATGGCCTGCTGAAGGAATAGAAAGTTAAGTAAGTGAGACTAGAGAGTGTTCAAGAAAGCCAATATGAGATTGAGAGGTAGAGGTCAGGGAGGGAAAGAGGGAGAATAATGGAGGGAAGAAGGGGCAGAGAAGGGAAGAGGGAGAAAGGGAAGGAGGGAAAAAGGAAGAGAATATGAATAACTATTAGAAGCATTTACAGATTTTGCAATAATTTCCATTGTTCCATACAACCAATATTGTAGCTGTGATACACTGTGATAAATCTCTACTCATGATTTGCCTAACTCAGTGGTCGGTAAACCGTGGCTCGCGAGCCACATGTGGCTCTTTGGCCCCTGGAGTGTTCTAACGCCACTTCTTCAAAATAGACTCGCCCAGGCCGAAAACCGACTTCTGCGCATGGGCCACGAAGTTTCAAACGCACTGTATGTGCGCGCCCGCACGTGGTATTTTGTGGAAGAGCCACACTCAAGGGACGAAAGAGCCGCATGTAGTTCGCGAGCCGCGGTTTGCCGACCACTGGCCTAACTAAGTGGCAAAAAAGAGAGGAGGAAATTTTTTTTTTAAGGGAGGGAATTTATTTGCTTTTGACAAAAGATGACTGTCTGTGGGAAAACATACTGATTATTTGAGCTTTCTGGTTGTCTACCTTCAGAATAAACTAGTGTTTCTTGTATCTCTAAAACGTGGATCTATGAAGGGTGGGGGACCAAAGTTGGCCTCAAAACTCCACTTGCTAAGAAGGCATGGCAGACAGTTATAAGAGCATAAACTATTTGAGCATATTTTTACACTTTTTTCCTTCCTTGGATAACTTCTGGCACTAAACTGAAAACCATAATTTTCCTCTGCTTGGAGAAAAATAAACTATCAAACATGAATATATTTATACATTGTGGATGGGCATAAGAATAGGCATCCTGTCAAAGTAGTATATTTAAACAGCAATGCCCTTCTCACAGTCTTTTATAAAGGGAAAAAATACTTTTTAACCTGATTACTTCATTTTACTACCATCTTGCTGCATAAGTTTCCTAACAAGATGGCCAATCTTTTTACATAAAAACTAGAGGCCCGGTGCACAAAATACATGCATGGGTGTGGTCCCTGGGCCTGGCCAGCGATCGAAGTGTGAGCATCTTGTGTGGAAGGGCAGGTCCTAGCTGACCTCTGAGCCCTGGGCAGCACCTGGGCCCCCAGGCCCCCGCGCACCCCCCTCTGCCTGAGTCACAGCACCCGAGTCCCCATGCAGAGATGCGGTGAGCGCAGCCAGACGCTGCAGGCCAGGGTGCAGCATGGCCCTCTGGGCCGCCCAGCAGTGCCGCACGGAAGCCGAGCGGTCAGCATGCTCTCTCCCAGCTGGCCTCGCAGACTGGCTCCGGTGTGAACCCACGGGGAGCCCAACCGGCCCCTGCGGTACCCGTGGCTGTGACCCGTACCGGCAGCTGTGGCCCGGCTCACCCAGAAGAGGCCAAGCGGGTGCAGGGTGGCCTTCTGGGGGGGCGGTCACCCGGCACCTAAGCCCGGGGAGGGGGTAGAGGGGGGTTCCCCCCGGCACGCGAGCCCTGGTGTCTCAGGGGAAGGTAGCAGGGGGAGTGAAACGAGCTTGGCAGACACTCTGCATTCTCACTGCACCTCGGTCCCTGTCACCACTGCCCCCAGGTAGCCAGCAAGAGATCGCAGCCCCCCCCCCCCCCCGCTCGCAGGAGGTTGGTCACCACCACCCACCCCCAGTTCCCCGTCCCAGCCTGGGGCCCAGCCTTGATCGGGCGATCAGGGCCTGCCAGCCACTGGTCACCGTCTGTGGGGTGATAGGTCGGGGCCAAGTCCCCCCGCCCCCCCAACCGGATCCCTCAGTGCCTGGGAGCCAGGCGGCAGCCCTGCCCGCTGCCACCACTGCTGGTCGCCGTCTGCAGGGTGATCAGCGGGGCAATTGGGCCCCCGCTCACACCCATCATAGCCTGGTGCTGCCATCCCGCCTTGGTCCTGCCTCGGTCCTGCTCTCATT
This sequence comes from Cnephaeus nilssonii, assembly GCF_951640355.1. Lineage (NCBI taxonomy): Eukaryota > Metazoa > Chordata > Mammalia > Chiroptera > Vespertilionidae > Cnephaeus > Cnephaeus nilssonii. Next base: position 70,894,890 of record NC_137078.1, on the reverse strand, counting down.
GGGGCCCATCGGGGCCAGCAGCGCCTCCATTGCTGCCCGCTGCCAGCACCATGTCGCCAATGCCCGCCATGTTCCGCACTGCCCCCTGGTGGCCAGCACATGTCATAGCGAGCGGTCGAACTCCCGGTCTAGGGGACAATTTGCATATTAGGCTTTTATTATATAGTGGCCCGGTGCACGAAATTCATGCACGTTAAAAGGGAATTAATTAGAGGAAATATTTTAATATAGCTATTTGCCCTTTCTCTATAATAAAAGTGTCAGAGATGAAAGAAAATTAGTAAAATGTATATGAAAATCTCCCTCCTGTCAGAGTCTGGGGCATGCCACGGGACCTAGAGTCAAGTCCCTGCTCACCACCCGCATGCGCTTCAAAAACTCAAGAGACTCAGACCTAGCAAGCCCCACCCCCATTGGGTGAGACCCAGACCCAGCCAGCCCCACCCCTATCAAGCCCCTATGGGTGGGGGTTGCAGCCTCAGGTCCTCTGTCAAGCCCAGCAGGACGAGGAGCATGGCCAGAGGTCCCCCATCAAGCCCTGCCGGGTGGGGGGCATGGCCTGATGTCCCCTGTCAAGCCCTGCAGGGCGTGGCCTGAGGTCTCCCAGCCCAGCGCTGGGGCGGGGGGCGCGGCCTGAGGTCCCCCATCAAGCCCAGCAGGGCGGGGGGCATGGCCTGAAGTCCCCCATCAAGCCCTGCTGGGCGGGTTCGCAGTCTGAGGTCCCCTATCAAGCCCCGCGGGGCACAGCCTGAGGTCCCTTGCCATGGCCAGGCCAAGCACAATGCAGCTTCAGGTCCCTGCTGTTTGGTCATGATAGTTACGGAGTCCTGGCTAATTTGCATATTCCTCTATTATATAGATAGACTAGAGGCCCTGTGCACATGAAATTGTGCACGGTTAGGGTCCCTAGGCCTAGCCTGGCCTCCGTCACATGGCCTCTGCTGCCCTGCAATGCTATGTGAAGCTCCCTGCCCCGGGACACTCCGTGATGCTCGTGGCCCCTCAACTGCTCCACAAGGCTCTCCCTGCCCCTCAACTGCTCTGTGAAGCTTGCTGCCGCCCCGTGAAGCTCACTGCTGGACACTCTGTGAAACTGCCCCTGCCCCACCACTGCCCCACGAGGCTCCCTGACCCTGCGACTGCTCCACGAAACTCCCCCGCCCCGCTACTGCTTCGCGAAACTCGGGCCACCTGGGCGACTGCTCCGCCAAGCTCATGGCCAACCCGCGAAGCAGCCCACCACCGCCGCTCAACAGTCCCCAGTCCCGCCCCACCGCCAGCCCCTCCTCCCCCCGTCATGGTGAGCGCCACGGGGGCTGAGGGAGAGGGGGGACCGAGAGGTGCTCCATGCACTTCATGATGACCGGTCGCCCGTCCGGTCGTGGCTCCACCTAGCTCTTTATATATATTAGGATGATTAGCTTAGGACTCAGCTACATCGATACACAGTTTAGTTGTTATTGAAAATAAACCTTTCAAACGTCCATCAAGCACTCCACTAAGTACTAAAGATATAAAGATTCACAGTGTAATATAAAGTGCTAATACAGATAAGTAATAAATGCTATGGAAAATCACAGAATGGAAATACTATAAGGTCTGTTACCTGAAATATTTTCTTCCTCTTGCTACCCTGAACCCATAACTTTTCCTATACTTTTAAGACAGCCAAATACAAAGAAGTCAATTCAGCTTTAGTTTCAAATTAGACATCGAAAGGCCTTAGCATGAGATTCTTCTTTTTTACAGCTGCATAGTATATCACAGCTTTTTACCCACTCATCTACTGATGGGTATCTTTGAGACAGCATGGCAGGACCTGGAGAGCATTATGCTAAACAAAATAAGCCAGCCAGAGAAACACAAGTATCACATGATCTCACTCATATGTGGAATCTAATGTACAAATAAACTGATGAACAAGACTGATCTAGAAACATAGAAGCATGGAATAGACTGATGAATCTCAGAGGGAAGCCAGGGGTAGGGGGGGTCGGTGGGGAGAGATTAACCGAAGAATTTATATGCATATATGCATAACCCATGGACACAGATGATAGTGTGGTGAAGGCCTGGGGGGACTGGGAACAGCTAATGGGTGGAGGGGGTCAATGGGGAAAAAAAGAGGACATCTGTAATTCTTTCAACAATAAAGATAATTCAAAAAATAAAGGCCTTAGCATTATGTTCTATTATTGGGGCCTGGATTTTTTTATTATTAAATATACTTTTATTGATTTCAGAGAGGAAGAGAGAAGGAGAGAAAGACAGAAACATTAATGATCAGAGAGAACCATTGATCAGCTGCCTCCTACACACCTCACACTGGGAATCGAGTCCATGTGCCCTGACCAAGAATCGAACTGTGACCTCCTGGTTCAATTGAACTGAGCCATGCTGGCTGGGCAGAGCCTGGCTTTTTGAAAAAGAAAAGATTTGCTGAGTTTCAAGGGGTAAAACGCTTTAATGGACTCAGCATACAATGAAAGATGAGTATTTATGTAACAGCAGATTTTTCTTCCAAACATTATAAAATTATCAACCTAGAATGCTACCAAATGTAAAATACCATGTTAAAAAAAGGTAATATAATGACATTTTCATACATAAAAAGCTGAAAGAATTTGCCACCATACTGCAACATCCACACTAAGAAATGTTAAAGGTAGTTCTTTAGGCAGAAGAAAAATGATAGCAGATGGAAATATGAATTACACAAAGGAATGAAGAGCCCTGGGAGAGGTAGTAACTACATGGGTAAATACATACTTTTTTTCTTATTGTTTAAATGTTTTTAAAAGATTATTTTTTAAAATAAAAATAATAATTCCTTGTAGGGTTTACAACATATAGGGTGTGGCAAAAGTAGGCTCACAGCCCAAGCCGGTTTGACTCATGGATAGAGGAGTGGATAGAAGGGTCCAGGATTCGATTCCGATCAGGGGCACATACCTGGTTGCAGGCTCACAGCCTTGGTAGGGGGCATGCAGGAGGCAACCAATCGATATGTCTCTCCCACATCAGTGTTTCTCTCTGTCTCTCCCTCTACCTTCCACTCTCTCTAAAAATCAATGGAAAAATATCCTCAGGTGAGCATTAAAAAAAAAAAAAAAAAGTAGGCTTACAGCTGTTTGTATGGAAAATAATAAGTAATAATAGAAGAATAAACTGTTTCACATACTCACAACTATAAACCTACTTTTCACCTGGCCGGTATGCAAAAGAAATATTCACAACTGTGTTATAAGGCCTAGAAAAGAGATGGAAGTATACTATTAGTGAAGTGGTATAATATCATTTGAAGACAGACTATAATAAAACATAGAAAAATGGAATCATAAGATAAATACAAAAGGTGTCTGGAAAAGGAAATAAACAGCTGGGACAAAAAAACACAAACAGTAAGATATTAAAATAAGAAACTAAATGAAATATGGGATATACAGGCACAATCATCCTTCTCTCTCTTTCTTTTTCTTGACAAGAGCAATAAAAGCCAGGACCTGCTCCTAGCTAGCTCTACCTGACAACAACTCTCTCTTGTGCTCCATCTCTCCTGGCACTGGAGGATGTTCATTAGAGCCTAATGATAAAATTTACCTCCCCTCACATCACAGTGGTAAAAATGCAAAATTCTAAGTAATAGGAATGTGGCCTATAGGATACAATGATAGGTGACATAGATGCTTTGGTAAAAGCTATTAGGGTTACTGACTTTTGGGGTCAGTATTGGATTTAGGTCTCATCATCCATTTTCCCAAGAAGTTGTTGTTAGTTTTGTTTTAGTTTTTTTGGTAACCTCTTGTAGAGTAGAAGACGAGCCAAGCCATGGTTTGAGTATGTGAGGTCCCCTGGCTAAAATTGCATTTACTCACATTTCATTTTCATTCAAATTCTTAAAACCTAAGTTAAGATCCTTAAGAGCATTAAAATATGCAAACAAAAATCACATGATAGAATAATGTATGTACCATTAAAAGGTATGTGAATTCAGGAGGAGAAATAATCACATCCCACTGAGGGATCAAAGCATCTTAGAATTAGAAAGGATCTAAGTGTTCTTCAAATCTCAGGCGCTAACAGATGGGCAAATCCCCTTACAATATTCCCATCAAGTTGTTACTTGTACTTCCCATGCACAGCCTCTGTGAAAGACATGCTCTCAGGAAGCAACCTATTCCACTTTTGAGAAACCATGTTAGTTTTTTCCAGTATCAACCAAAAATATTCCTTCCCATTATTTCTTCCCAATGATCCTAATTCTTCCCACACTACACAAGTTTATTCCTTCTGCCCCATACAACCTTTCAGATGTTAAAGGATCATTAATTTATTCAACCATCCCCTTTACATGTATAAAATCTTGTATTGGGCATTCATTGTTCAGGGTACAGAGACAAATGAAACTTGGATCCTGCCTTCACAGGCTCTTAGTCAAATAGGAGAGATTTTTTTAAGCCATAAATAATATATGTACTACAAACATAAATGTCAAAAGAGAAATACAGAGAAAGTATAGCACGAGTTCAGAAAAGGGAAAGATTAATTCCATCTATGGAAGGGATCCAGAAGTCAGGAAAAGCTTCATAACTGTTATCTGACACCTGAGATGGACCTTGAAAATGGGCTTTTCCACTGAGGAAAGGGCATTGAAATAGAGTCCAGTGGGTAAGTGTTTGGACTCCAGAAATACACTGCCCGATTTGAATCCTAGCTTTACCACTCTAGTTTGGTGACTTTGTGCAAGTTACTCTGCCTCTATTTTCCTTTTTTATAAAATCTAAAAATAGATATGAGATTTATACATGAAAAATACTGAGAACAGTATCCAGCACTTGGCATTTTATAAGTGTTTGCTGTTGTTATTATTATTGAGAAAATAGCAAAGACAGACTCTGTAAAGGTGAGAAGGCATTAAACCTGTCTTGGTAAAAGCAAACAGTCCAGTCCAGTTTAAACATGCTTCTTCTTTGTGCTTCTCCTCCCCCAAACCCAAGTAGGTACAAATGTTAGCACTGAACTCGGCATGCGATGGGTATTTAATAAATCTTCAACTGCCATCCCCCTTTCCCTTTTCCTTTCCTTCATAGTTCTGGTTTGTACTTTGCCTGAGGCAGTCATATTCTGCCTTGCATTATGATTATTTGTGTTATTACATTATCTGCCTCTTGTATGCTTCCTGAGGTTATCTTTCTCATTGCAAAATCTAAAAGGACTTCATATTTTCAAACTGACAGTGAACAAAAGAATATTCCATTCAAATGCTTAAATCTGTCTTCTATTATGGGTATTGCTATAGCAGCTAAGAAGCTTTTTTTTTTTTTTTCATGCAGATCTGAACAAGTTAAAATCAGAAACTAATATACTAGAGCTTTAATTTGAAAGCTAATTCTTCAAAACCAAGTTCTCCCAAAGTAGCAATATATTACAGTTACTAGTAAACTGATGCCGTTTATAGAAGAGAACTTGACACTCTCACCATCCCATCTTAACTCATCATGTTTTGGAACACTCACTTGATTTTCTTAAAATCCTATTGCTGTTGGTTGTCCAAGTAACCAGGGGAAAATATTTAAACTACTCAGAGCTGTCATTCTGAAATATTTTTTTCCAGGAGTCTGAATTCTTTCTTGGGCTGTAGCTAATAACCATGTGTCAGATTCATTTGAAATATAACCAAGTCACAATATGTAGCAAGTAAACATTTACTCTTCAATAATTGCTCATCCTTATTTAGACTATCAATCATGTCATCAAGATTTATAAGTTTTTCCCCTAAAATACTACCACTAAACACTATCCCTCAAAAATGGATAATAAGAGAAAAATTTGACCAACAGTGCAGACTCAAATAAATATTGGATAGTGTTTCCAAAAGATAACTGAAAAAGGTGTGTCTCTCTTTAAGTATTTAAGAAATGGGTAAATGTTATCTTCCTGGGGTGTTTTAAGTTATCTTGTTAGTACCCTGCGGGGGCGGGAACTGGATAACCTGCCAAGATTGGCAAGTTATTTACATTTGATAAAAATAAAATCCAATGTTGACAAGATTATAGAAGAAGAAGCATTCTTAAACTCTGTTGCTGAGAATATACACTGGTTTAATCTCTTTTGAAGAAAATTTTGCAATATCCACCTATTTTTTTAAATAATTTAAAAAATATGCCCTAACCGGTTTGGCTCAGTGGAGAGAGTGTTGGCCTGCGACTGAAGGGTCCCAGGTTCAGTTCCAGTCAAGGGCATGTACCTTGGTTGCGGGCACATCCCCAGTGGGGAGTGTGCAGGAGGCAGCTGATTGATGTTTCTCTCATCATTGTTTCTAACTCTCTATCCCTCTTCCTTCCTCTCTGTAAAAAATCAATAAAATATATATATTTTTAAAAATAATAATAATTTAAAAAATATGTTTGTTTATGTCAGAGAGGAAGGGAGAGGGAGAGAGATAAAGAAACAGCAATGATGAAAGAAAATCACTAATTGGCTGCCTCCTGCACGCCACATTTTGGGGATCAAACCATGATCTCTGGGTCATAGGTTGACGCTCAACCACTGAGCCACATGGTGGGGCTCCACCTATTTTTAAATACAAACTAACCTTTGACTATTTGGAATTTACCCTATGGGTAATACTTGCAAAAGTATGCAATGACACAAGGATGCTCACTGCAGCTTTCTTTGTAATGACAAATTTCACAGAATCTATATGTCTACCTATAAGTGAATAACTAGATAAATTTCTTACAATGAGAATACTACACAGGCATTAAAGAGAATAAAGAATATTTATAAGTGATAATTAATAAGGTTTTTAAGATGTAAGTTATGAAAGTAACCTACAATGTGATAAATATACTCATATACACAAATAAATACAGAAAGATTGTATAAGCACACATATACATATGTATTTGTAATAAGCATAACAATTTTGGAAAAATACAAAAGAAATATTTAAAGAGGTTGACTTTGAGGATTAGAACTAAGGGTAAGGAGGAAGAGAAAAACTTATTAAATGTTAAAATTTGTCATTGAGCAATAATATTAAAAAACATATGATAACACTTTGGAGAATGATTTGGCAGATCCTTGTAAAGTTAAACATACATCTACCCTATGACCCAGCAATTCCACTGAGTGATTAACCCAAGAGAAATACAAAAGGTATGTCCACAAATAGACTTGTACAAAAATGTTCACAGCAACCTTATTATGATAGCCTCAAATAGGAGTGCCTGGCTGGCGTAGCTCAGTGGTTGAACATCAACCTATGAACCAGGAGGTCATGGTTCGATTCCCAGTTAGGGCACATGCCCAGGTTGTGGGCGCAGGTTGTGGGCTTGACCCCCAGTACAGGGCAGCTGATCAATGATTCTCTCTCATCATTGATGTTTCTATCTCTCCCTTCCTCTCTGAAATCAATAAAAAAATATTTTTTTAAAGTTATTTTCTATTTGGTGAAATATTGTTGTACTTTCCTTTAGATCTTTATATATAGTTTCCTTTAGTTATTTGCACATAGTAAAATAACTAATTTAAAGTCTTTTTTTAAAAAATTATTGAATTTATTAGGGTGACATTGGTTAATAAAATTATATAGGTTTCAGGTATACATCTTCTGTATTTAAAGTCTTTATCTAGTAAATCCAATGTTTGAGTTACTTCCGTTTCTATTGACTGCTTTTTTCCCCCCTGTGTATGGGCTACACTTTCTTGTTTCTTTGTATATCCTATCGTTTTTTGTTGGAAATTGTATAATTTAAATAATATAATGTGGCAATTTTAGAAGTCAGATTCTCCCCTCTTTCCAGAGTTTGTTGTTATTTTGTATCTAGTAACTTTTCCAAACTAATTCTATAAAGTCTGTATTCCTTGTCACAATTGGCCACTGGATTTTCTTCTTGGTTAGCTTAGTGGCCAGCTAATGGCTGGACAGAGACTTCTGTACATGCCTGGAACTAATAAGTATCCCAGTCTTTGCAGAGGCTCTGTGTATTGTGTCAAAGCACTCACCCAGGCAGTTTACAACTCCACTTTAGCATTTACTTCCTCCTTATGCAGAGCCCCAAGTTTAGCCAGAGGTAAGCGCTTAGGACCTTCTATTGTCCTTCTGAGCATACACAGAGTCTTGGGCATACATGCAGCCTTATATTATGTACTTGGTGTCCTAGATCAGGGATTTTCAACTGTTTTCATCTCATGGCACACATCAACTGATTACTAAAATTTTGCTGCACACCAGAAAAAATAGGTATAATTTTGATTCATTTATACTGGGTGGCTATGTTGTGTTGAGGTTGTCATTTTTTAATTTGACAATCTAAGGCAAGCATGTCAAACTCGCGGCCTGCGGGCCGCATGCAGCCCACAACAAATATTTTTGCAGCCCAGCTAATATAACAGTTGTAAGAAACGTTTTAATAAAAATTTGGTAACTTAATTTTTACAAATCCTGTTATACATAATTATTAATAACTACAACGTTCGCTAATGACTGATTACTATAATCTTGTTGCATTCATTTCCCTTACGCGCCTTGCGCACAGGTGCACCATTTCTCTCCACTAATACTACCAGCGAATATTTTAGCAGCCGATTGTCACATCATTAGTCTTGGACTGACTTGCTTGATGTGCACAACAAGAAATATTTCGCTTTCGGAGAACAAGAAAAATAGGTTTATTTGCGTTACGCTTATTAATTTGTGCAGTTATTCAGTATCTGGTAAGTTAATGTTCAAGAAAAAATATTAATCTTATTAAAATGTTCTATTATTTTATGTTAAAGATTACTCATTTATTCCAGCCCTTTGTATTCAGCATGTCTCTATCGAAATAAACCTACGTTTCTATGAAAATTGAAGCTTTTGTTTTTTTGCGGCCCACAAAAACTTAAACCTTGTTTATTTGGCCCATGTTAGCCTTTGCGTTTGACAGGCTTGATCTAAGGGAAAAGAGGTCAGTGTGCTGGACTAAATAATCAGGTATTGCATGTTATAAAAATTCTTGCAGCACACCAGTGTGCCTTGGCATACCGGTTGAAAATTGCTGTCCTAGAGTCCCAGGAATATGTCACACATTTACAAAGCCTCCTAAAACACCTCATAGCTCAGATTTTTCTTTTTACGTTTTTTTGTTGGTTTGCTTTTTCCCCCCAATTATTATTGGCACCTTGTTGCTGATTGTTCTTAACAAATGCCCTGGGAAAATACTGTTTGCACATGACAAGTTCTCAGTTAGGTTACATAAAAACAAGACTTTTGAATAGGGTTTACCAGGGAATGACAAGGCATATAATGACAATTTTCTGAGAATGGGGTTTTGAAAGATTTCTAACTCCATTCTGACTCCTCCAGTGCCAACTAACCTATTTTCACCATGACCGCAGGCTGTTGGTTTTCAAGGCTACCATGGAGCTGGGGGAAGGAGGGTACAAGTCAAAATGCCACAAAGCTTGCTGTTCTTACAGAAATTAAATTATTTCTTTTGTTGTTGTTTTGATTTTTTTCTTCAGCTATTTGTTTTTAATAAATATTCTCCTATATTGTTGTAAGCCACTGGTTAATTTCCAACATTCTGAAAAAAGTTAATTTTGACAAATTTTGCCAGTGTTCTTGGTACTTTATAAAGGACAGTATTTTCAGATGCTATTTTCCCACCCCCAATGACACCACTCTCATGCTCACTTTTAGATTTCTCTGAAAGATATTAAACTACTTAAAGCAATAAAAATAATAATATGTTGTGGAGTTTATAATATATTTAGAAGTACAATAATAGCACAAAGGATAAGATGGGAGTAAATGCAAATATTCTGCTGTAAAAATCCCTTACATTTTATGTGAAGTATTATAACATTATTTGAAGATAGACTGTGATAAATTTAAAGATCATGTTGTAAATTCTAGAGCAAACACTAAGGAATAAGAAAAAGAAATAATCCAATAAAAGAGAGAAAATGAAATACTGAAAATTACACAATTAATAGAAAGATAGCATGAAAAAGACAAAGGCACCAAAGAACAGGCAAGACAGAAAACAAAAAGCAAGGTGGCACATTATATCGCAACTACCTGTGTGTAGATATCTTACTATCTCTCTCTCTTACTCTCCATCTATCTATGTACATCTACTAAATTATAAGCTCACTAAATGTGAGTGATAAACAGCAATAAACCAAAATTAACTGCTGTAATGAATACTAGTACACTATTAATTCTAACATATGTATTTTGTAATCTTGGAATTTATAAAATTTTGCTAAATTAACTAATTCATATGTAAGACAATATGGAAAAATGTAAAACTCACCTATCTATATAAAAATAAGTCCCAGAATTTGAGTACTAAGTTATTTTAGGAATTTCTTTGTATAATTCCTTCATTTTATAATTAAGGAAACTAAGAATCAAAGTGATTGAGTAACTAGTAATTAATTAAAAGAGTCACATGACCAGTCAGCAGTACAGCCATAATAAAATTCATATTTCATAAGTTCTAATTCAGTTCTCTCAAAAGAAAAAAATTTCCTTGCAACACCAACCACATATATAACTATATATAATTAAGGTGTTCATTTCAAATGATTCATATCTAGCAGGTCTATCCAGATCTCTATTTGGAAACATCTTGTTAATTAAGTTGTACACCTATTTGAAAATACTCAAACTTTTAAAAATACAAATTGTTAAATTTAGAATATCAACTAATTCAAATTCTCATCAATTAATCAAGATCACTGAAGTATCCTGTACTTAAAGAAAAATAAAAAATACTGTGGCTAAACAATCATTTAAAGCACTGGCTACCAAGTTTAGAGAATACAATCTTTCAAATCAATGACTAATCATTCACACCTACGCCAAATGATAATAAAAAGTAGGTGAACTCTCTGTGCAGCATTACCTGTAGCTCCTAGTGGGTGTCCCTTTGAAATCAATCCACCACTAGGATTTATGACCCACTTTCCTCCATAAGTATTATCTCCTCTATCAACCAGTTTTCCACCTTGTCCTATAGAAGGGAAAATATATTCACAAATGTTAAAAATAACATTGGAACAAATGATATGTTTTTTAAACTTCCATAGAGCCAAGAATTTCTTACAGCAAACATTTCTTAACAGCTCAAACTAACATCAAATTGATATAAGCACATTTAAAATTTAGGTAATAAATATTGAGTAATAAAGGCATATATTTTCAGAACATTTCCTATATGAAAAAAGCACCTATTAATTCCTAAGAGTTCTTGGCTTCCAAAATTGCTACAAGTATAATAGAAATTCAGAGAACCAAAAGAAAAGAACTGAAATTAATACAATACTATAACTAAATTATATCCACTTTAAAAATTTATAACTTTGCCAAACTATAGCCATTTCCCTACGTTTTTAACTGTACTCTCATATACTATACAAATATTCTTAATAAACAGGAAAGAGGGAGGGAGAGGGACAGAAAAAAGAGCACTTTATGAAATAAGGGGAAATGGCTGAAAATACTGTTGAGCCATAAATGTAAACTTAAAAGAAAAAAATTACATTACATGCTTAGCAACTTCAACATGACTATAAATTCCCATGACATCCTTCCAAATGGTAAAAGGTAAATAAAAAGCATGCATTGTATCAATTATTCCTCCAGATGATATTTCTGATAATGAGAGGTGAAATCTTGAGGTAATGAGGATAATGGTGGTTGTCAAAGGCAGCTAATAGCTTTTAAGCACTCATTCTGTCAGGCCTTAATTCTAATTATTTCACATGTATTTGCATAATTTAATAATCAAATCTACAAGATACAATCCTATATAATAAAAGGCTAATATGCAAATCGACCCAACGGCTGAATGACCGGTCACTATGACGCGCACTGACCACCAGGGGGCAGCCGCTCAATGCAGAAGCTGCCCCTAGTGGTCAGTGTGCTCCCACAGGAGGAGCGCTGCTCAGCCAGAAGCCGGGATCATGGCAAGCGCAGCGGAGGTGGTGGGAGCCTCTCCTGCCTCAGAGGGCGCTAAGGATGTCCAACTGCCAGCTTGGGGTGCAGGCCGGGCTGAGGGTTCACCCCCACCCCCCCACCCTCCGTCCCCCAGTGCACGAATCTTGTGCACTGGGCCTCTAGTTAACATATAACATTATATTAGTTTCAAGTATACATCATAATGAGTCCATATTTGTCTATATTGTGAAATGACCACGATAAGTCTAGTTAACATCCATCCCCAAATGTAGTTACAAAATTTACTTTTCTTATGATGCTAATTTTGAAAATCTATATTCTTAGCAACTTTCAAATATACAATACAGTATTATTAACTACTAGAGGCCCAGTGCATGAAATTTGTGCACTCAGGGTGGGGGGGCCCCTCAGCCTGGACTGTGCCCTCTTGCAGTCCAGGAGCCCTCAGGGGATGTCCAGAAGCCGGCAGTCAATCATCCTTAGTGCTGCCATGGAGGCAGGGGAGGCTCCCGCCACTGCCGCTTCGCTTGCCAGCTGTCAGCCTAGCTTCTGGCTGAGCAACGCTCCCCCTGTGGGAGCACAGGGGGCAGCTCCTGCATTGAGCATCTGCCTCCTGGTAGTCAGTGCGCGTCAAGTGACCCGTCATTTCGCCTTTCATTCAATTTGCATATTAGCCTTTTATTATATAGGATAGTCACCATGTAATGTAGTTGTACATTACATACCCCATGACTTATTTATTTTATAACTGGAAGCTTGTACATTTTTATTTACCTTCATCCATTTTGCACAACTGCCCAACACCCCAACCCTCGCCTCTGGCAACCACCAATATGTTCTGTGTATATATGAGCTTGGATTTTTGTTTTGTTTTGTTTTGTTTTCAGGTTCCATAAACTGAGATCTCATGTAAATGAGATCATATGGTATTTGTCTTTCTCTGACTTATTTCACTTAGCATGATGCCCTCAAGGTTCATCCGGGTTGTTGCAAATGGCAAGATTTTCATTTTTTTTATAGTTAAATAATATTCCATTAGGAAATTTTCCAAAGAAAAGCTAAATAAATGGAAATGCATACCATCTAATGGACTGGAAGATTCAACATTGTTAAGCTGACAATTGGCTCTAAATGGATCTAGAGATTTAAAGAAGTCCCAATGAAAATTCCAGCAAGTTTTTTTGTTGCTGCATTTTTATAGAAATTTACAAACTAATTCTAACATGTGCTTAGAGATGCATAGGACCTAAGATAACTAAAATTATTTTTGAAAAGAACAAAGTTGGCCCTGGCCAGTGTGGCTCAGTTGGTTAGAGTATCATCCCATACACCAGTGGTCGGCAAACCGCGGCTCGCGAGCCACATGCGGCTCTTTGGCCCCTTGAGTGTGGCTCTTCCACAAAATACCACAGCCTGGGCGAGTCTATTTTGAAGAAGTGGCATTAGAAGAAGTTTAAGTTTAAAAAATTTGGCTCTCAAAAGAAATTTCAATCGTTGTACTGTTGATATTTGGCTCTGTTGACTAATGAGTTTGCCAACCACTGCCATACACCAAAAGGTGGCAGGTTCGATTTCCAGTCAGGGAACATACTCGGGTTGCAGGTTTGATCCCTGCTTGGGGCACATGCGGAAGGCGACTAATCAGTGTTTCTCTCTCGCATCAATGTCTCTCTCTCTCTCTCTCTCTCTCTCTCTCTCTCTCTCTCTCTCTCTGTGTGTGTGTGTGTGTGTGTCTATATCTCTCTCTGTCTCTTCCTCTCTCTCTAAAATCAATAAAAAGCATATCTTCAGATGAGGAAATAAAGAAAGAAAGAAGTTTTTTTAAAAAAGACTAAAGTTGGAGAACTTACCCTATTTGATTTCAAGACTTGCTATACACTATAGTACTATATAATTAATTACAGTAGCCAAAATAATTTGGTATTGGTAAAAAGATAAAAATGTAGATCCGCCCAGGCCAGTGTGGGTGAGTTGGTTGAGCATCGCCACCAGTTCAATTCCCAGTCGGGCACATGCCCAGGTTGTAGGTTCGGTCCCCAGTCGGGGTACATATGGGAGGCAACTGATTGATGTTTCTCTCTCGCATCTCTCTGTCTCTCTCCCTTCCTCTCTCTCTAAAAAATCAATAAAAACATATTTTTTTAAAAAGAATGTAGATCAATGGAACAGAAGAAAGAGTCCAAAAATGGATCCTCACATATATATGGGCAATTGACTTTGAACAAAGGTTCCAATGCAATTCAATGTGGAGAGAAAAGTCTTTTCAGCAAGTAGTGCTGGATATGTGTATAAAATAAAAAAGATTTATATTGACTTTTATTTTACACCATATACATAAATTTACTCAAAGTGGATTATATGCTTAAATATAACATCTAAATCTATAGAATTAGAAATAAAAACAGAAGAAAATCTTTATGACCTTGAGATAGGCAGAAGCTTCTTAGAGTATAAAAAAACCTAAACCATTAAAAATATTGATAATTTGCATTTCATCAAAATTTTAAAAAGCTGTTTTTCAAGCAACACTATTAATAAAACAAAAAGACAAGCCACAGCCTGGGAGAAAATGTTTACAACATACACATATCAGATCAATGACTTTATCCAGAATTTATATATACATTCTTATAACTCTTAAAGAAGGCAAACAACCCAATAATTAAAGGGCAAAAGTTCTGAACAGACACTTCACACAAAAAATACATGTATGACCAATATGCACATGAAAAAATGCTAACATCATTAGTCATCAGTGATATGAAAATAAAACATACTACATACTCTTTAGAATGGCTAAACTTTTAAAAACTGATCCCATCAAGTATTGGTAAGGATGTAAAGCAACTAAAACTCTCATACACTGCTGGTAGTAATGGAAAATGGTACAACCACCTTAAACATGAAAAGAAAAAATCCTCCAGATCCCACAAACTAGTTTTTCCATTTTTCTTTCTGCAAATCTTCAAACACAATTTGAAATATAGAAGTACAAGTGTAATTTTATATCCTTCCCCCCACTTAACAGAACATTAAAAATATCCCTGACTTACATAATACAAATTATTTGTATACCCTGTTATTTCAGTGTTGGTATTGTCCAAGACTACAGGTTCTAAAAGTCCAGTATCGAGGTAGCTTACATTCACTTTGCAGTGTGGCAGAGGCAACATGGAAGGGAAAGCAACTATGAATTCCTTTCTTTAATTGTGAAAATGAAAATTTATCAGAGAAACTAAGTTAATATGCATCTCATGAAAGATAGTACCTTCTGGACAGAGTCCCAATGCTTCATAAGTAATGAGTTCGTTAGCAGAAAAGCAATCATGAAGTTCTATTACATCAATATCACTTGGTCTCAGGCCAGATTTCTCATAGCACTTTCTGGCAGCTTCTTTACTCATATCAAAGCCAACCTAAAACCAAAATCACATATAAATAAAGAAAAGGCATAAAAACTGGGACTTTTATATAAGGACTAAAGGCCTGGTGCACAGATTCGTGCACCGGTGGGGTCCCTTGGCTTGGCCTGCGGGGATCGGGCCAAAACTAGATCTCTGACATCCCCTGAGGGGTCCCAGATTGCAAGAGGGCGATTCTTGGGTGATGCACCCCAGAATCAGGCTCCCTCCTCTTTGGTTCCAGGTGCATCACTCAAGAACCACAGCTGCCAAGTCACCACAGCTGCCAAGTCACCACAGCTCGGCAGCTCCTGCATTGAGCATCTGCCCCCTGGTGGTCAGTGCATATGATGGCTACCAGTTATGTCAGCTGTTATGGAATGGTCAGCTGGTGGAACGGTCAGCTGGTCGGCCAGTCGCTTAATCTTTTATAAATATAGATTATATGAGATTAATAGGCATAAACTTAACAGCTGATAATTAGCCACACATATTGAAATAACTATTGATTCTATTTTTTTTTAATATATTTTATTGATTTTTTACAGAGAGGAAGGGAGAGGGATAGAGAGTTAGAAACATCGATGAGAGAGAAACATTGATCAGCTGCCTCCTGCACACCCCCTACTGGGGATGTGCCTGCAACCAAGGTACATGCCCTTGACCAGAATCGAACCTGGGACCCCTCAGTCCGCAGGCCAATGCTCTATCCACTGAGCCAAACCAGTTAGGGCTGATTCTATTTTTTTATAGAGTTCAAATGAAAGTATATTCAGGAGGGAAAATATACATATTAAGTCTGGTGCTATAAAAGACAAAATTTCAGCCCTAACCAGTTTGGCTCAGTGGATAGAGCGTCGGCCTGCGGACTGAAAGGTTCCAGGTTCGATTCCAGTCAGTGGCATGTACCTTGGTTGCAGGCACATCCCCAGTAGGGGGTGTGCAGGAAGCAGCTGATCTGATCGATGTTTCTAACTTTCTATCCCTCTCCCTTCCTCTCTGTAAAAAAATCAATAAAATATATTTAAAAAAAAAAAAAGACAAAATTTCAAATCAAATAGATAAAATCAAATATATAAAAGGACTTATAATTCTATAGGACTTATCTTATGTTAAGTTGTAAAACTATTAATTCACAATGTATAGTTGTGGTAAACAGGCTGAAGAGATTTATCAACAGATCATTATGATTCAGATACACTTAAAAATAATGAGAGAATTTTTATCTATATTATAAAAGGCCAGTGGCCACAACGCCATAACGCTGGAACAACCAAATGACCAGTCACCAGGAGGTGCATGAAGCACCTCTCGGTCCCTCCCCCCGTGGCCACAGGCTCCGATCAATCGTAGCAAGGCGAGCAGCGGGGCAGGCGGGGCAGGCGGGGCAGCCAATGCGAATGTGGAGGGCGAGTGGGTGGGGCTACGAGCGCAGCGCAGCAAGCGGGCGGAACCACGCTATTTCACAAGCTGGGCCTCTAGTATGAAAATAAACAATCTTCACCCAGCTGACATGTCTCTGTGGTTGAGCGTTGACCTATGAACCAGGAATTCACAGTTTGATTCCCAGTCAGGGAAGATGCCCAGGTTGTGGGCTCAATCCCCAGTGTGAGGCATGCAGGAGGTAGCCAATTAATGATTCTCTCTAATCATTGATGTTTTTCTCTCTCTCTCTCCCTCTCCCTTCCTCTCTGAAATCAATAAAAATATATGCTTTAAAAAAAGAAAGAAAATAAATAATATTCTTTTAGGGATTCAAAAACATTTTTTCAAAACCCATGCTCTTAACACCCTTTGATCTCAGATAATAACATGCAAACTGAACTTTTCTCCATAGAATAAAACTATGGCATCGCCCTAGCCATTTTGGCTCAGTGGATAGAGCATCGGCCTGAGAACTGAAAGGTCCCGGGTTCGATTCTGGTCAAGGGCACATGCCCGGGGTTGTGGGCTCTGTCCCCAGTGGGGGACTTGCAGGAGGCAGCCAATTCATGATTCTCTCTCATCGTGGATGTTTCTATCTCTCTCTCCCTCTTCCTTCCTCTCTGAAATCAATAAAAATATATTATATATAAAAAAACTATGGCATAGTGGCAAATGTACTATAATAAGAAAACCTAAATATAAGTTTCACCTCTATCACACCCAGCACCTTAGCTTTGTGAACTTGGGCAAGTTATAGGAACATTTTCAAATTCTGAGCATTGTTGTAAAATTTTTAAATTGTAGTTTAGCATTTATGATTGTTTATATATGTATGTCTATGTGCCTTATTATATTTATATATATAAAAGGCTAATATGCAAAGTGTCCCCTTAGGAGTTCGACCGGGAGACCGGGTGTTTGATCGCTTGCTATGATGTGTGCTGACCACCAGGGGGCAGCACAGAATGAAGGAAGGCCCCAGCTGGCAGCCGGAAGGAAGGGCCTGGCTGGCAGCCTGAAGGAAGTCCCCAGCTGGCAGCCAGAAGGCCCCGATCGGCCCTGATCACTGGCCAGGCCTAGGGACCCTACCCGTGCACAAATTTCATGCACCAGGCCTCTAGTATATATCTATATATGTAAAAGCCTAATATGCAAAGTTCCACCTTGGGAGTTCGACCTAGCGGGCCAAAGAGACGCATGTGGCTCGCGAGTCGCAGTTTGCTGACCACAACCCTAACAGATTCTTAAGGATGGGTTATAATATTAGATATCCTAGACTGTTTTTCAAGCAAATTATATCCAGAGCCTATAGCAACCTTGAAATCCTTAAACAAAAATCTTTGATTAATTAATAAAACAGAACTTTAGATGTACCATTTTAATAACACTATTTTCTTCAAATGAGCTTGGCAAATCAGTCATCATCTCCTGTGCCAGAATCTCCACAGCTTTGGACTGAAGGCCGTACTTCTGTACAAATTCTTCACTCGCCAAAATTGCTGCTGCAGCACCATCGGAAGTGGGACTAAGAGGAGGTAAAAGTAATTATTTACACCTGGTCCACCTCAACCCTAAGATTTCAGACTAGGGGTTCTTTCTGGGACAAGAGGTGACTGCGTGTGCTTGATGGTCACTGGATGGTCTTCTTTGTGATATCTACAGTTAAATCTTATATATGCTTCCCTCCTGAGGGCTGAACCTCTATCAAGAACTTAAATGCTGTCAGTCACTGCTTAGTCTCTGAGAATCTCTCTCAAAAAGTTTTTAGTGCAAAGAAGCCTGGACTTGCTTTTGTAGGTACATGAAGCATCTTCTGGTGACTTCTGAGAAGTATGCAAGGTCATTCCTATCCCAGTATAGCACAGATTCTGCCGTAGGACTAACTAGCTCCAACTCTGCTATCTCCCAAACAACTCAGTCTTAGAATCCTTTCAAAAACTGGAAAAGGATGGAATAGAGGATACCAGAAAGTCCATGCTTTGGTTAAGACTCTTGAGATCTCCTCAAAATAGATCTTTCCTTTAGAGTAAGCTATGAAGGAAAGTGACAAATGATTGAGCCTTCTGTGAGTTCAGCTGGACTTTATACATGGGCAGACCCTCATATTGTAACAGATAAAAGCTGGCCCTACTTGTTCACTTGCATCCCAGCCAGTATCTCCAGGGCGCAACCAGGTGATACCTTGGCACAGGCAGGGCCTATGCAGTACTAACTCAGTATTCTAGGAAATAAATATTGTCAAGCAATTTTTAAGATGTAACTGTTACCATTATTAGAGCTATGATTTTTTTTTCTTGGTTTATGCTTACTCTTAGCTACTATGGTAGAATAAAATTTCCTACAGTTGAAGCATAGAGCAAGGGAAAATCTTGGGACTTCAGTGGCCTCCTAAGTCTTATTTAAATGAATAAATACACTTAAAATAAAGTAGGTAGGGGGGATGAGGACAAATATGTGACACCTTAATCAATAAAGAAATTTAAAAAAAAAAATAAAAAAAAAAATAAAGTAGGTAGAAGTCATGAGAGAAGAAAGTAAAATATATAATTTTCCAAGAGAAGAGACAGTCTTCTCCAAGCAGGAGAAGGAAGTAAGGGTACTCACTCCAGAGTGAGGACTACATTTGTTACCCTTGTAATTAGCTAGTTATTGATAATAGAGAGGAGTGAAAATAAGGCCAGACATTATAAGCATGTCCATTGGGGCAGCCTCACCAGGAAGCTGCAATTTCACATTCCCAGGGAACCACCAGTCCATTCCCTGCAGATCATTGGGGGAAGGGACTGGGCAAAGGGGGAATGCACAGTAAAGTGGGGGTGGGGTGACATAGGAGAAAGATTAACACGGTGGTGCTCAGGTAGACATCTCAGAGGGTGTACTGCTTCTTGCATTGCCCTATAGTCCTAACAGTTAGGGAAGGTGCTTGCCTGTCAATCTTGCCTGGAACAAAGAAAACAACTAGAGGGAGTGGAGCCACTGCAAGCATGGGAAATCTGAGAAGGTTAAAATCCGCAAAGGAATTCTATATCTTGCTCCCTTTGCTTTGCTCCTGCTTCCTTGCACTTCTCCATGTTCCCTCCATCACCATGTGGCCCCACGCGAACCCCACACTCAATGAACCGCAGCTGGGAACACAAGCTAAGCTGGCCTGATGCTAGACTGGACTGTGCAAATATGGAACAGAGGCTCCGGGCAGTGACTTTAATACTAGCCCTGCTGAAGACACAGCTGGACGTTTTCCTTGGCAGGATGCAGGGAGATGGGACCTTGGAAACTCAGGGGTCTAATCCCACACAAATAAATATCCCTCATTCTCCCACGTGAGTCTCAGAAAATTCCTTTTCTTGTGACATTGCAAGAAGCCCACTTCCCCAGCAACAGGTGGGGACACAGAGAACACCCCACTGATAATGCATTGGTAGTTCTATAGAAAAAGATAGAGTAAAGATATAACCAGATACAGAGCCTAAGGTTTACCCGAGTGGGGAAGGGAGAAGCAATAACTTCAATTAAATATTAAAATGTTTTTCTTACCAACATTGTAAGACAGTCAGAAAATCAAAAACTTTTCGAGAATTCATCACTTCATCTAAACTGTATTCCTTTTGGAACTGGGAATACCTAAATGCAAAACAAGTAGTTATAGAATGTTAGGGAGCAATTATAATTTTTTTATTGAAGATGTTCTGGTCTAGAAGTTAAAGAGAAAATAATATGTAAGTATTCTTTTCACAACCAAAAGCTGGGCTTTTATAAACATTTTTCACCTTTAATAAACAAGTCGTTTGAATTGCATTTTTTAAAAATCCTAACTTCAAAATACCATATGCTGTACAACAAAAAATTTGACTAATTTTTGTCCTGGGTTACCCTCATGGAGCTTCTAAAACCTTCGGAATTTCCTGAGAGATAAAAGTGTCTTCGTTATGCTAATAAGGTGATTCTTGTGGGCTTCTTGGGGGGTGGGGCGGGCACAGGAGTCTGCTCACCAGAAAGAGAAAGACTAACCTTGTGAATACAGGGTTGGGACTTTTCAGCCAGTTTGACCCTAGGGAGAAGAGGGGGGCAGGAGTTTGAGTTCAATCATGTGGCCAATGATTCAATTGAGTATGCCTGCATTATGAAGCCCCAATAAAAACCATGGCCACTGAACTTGGTGGAGTTTCCTGGTTGGTGAGCACCAAGATATACTAGGATGGTGATATGCCCTCCATGGGAGAGAGGGCATGGAAGGTCTGCATTAAGAACCCTCCTAGACCTCACCCTATGTGCCTCTTTATCTGGCTGTTCCTGAGTTGTATCCTTTATTTTTTACTTTAAATATATTTTTATTGATTTCAGAGAGATAGTGGGAGAGAGAGAAAAAGAGAGAAACATCAATGATGAGAGAGAATCGCTGATCAGCTGCCTCCTGACACGCCCCACACTGGGAATGGAGCCCGTAACCTGGGTATGTCCCCTGACCAGGAATGGAACCATGACCTCCTGGTTCATAGGTCGACATTTAACCACTGGGCCATGCCGGCTGAGCATGAGTTGTATCCTTTATAATAATAGAGATGCTCCTAAACTTATAATGGCATCACATCCCAATAAAGCCATTGTAAGTTGAAAATATCATACATCAAACATGCATTTAATCCACTGAACATAATAGTTTAGCCTAGCAGTTTCTACTTAATGTGTATTACTTTCATACCACGGTAAAGTTAAAAAATCCTAAGTCGGAGTTGGGAACTATCTGTACTGTAATAATAAACACAGCATTTTCCTGAGTTCTATTAGTCATTCTAGTGAATTATTGAACCTGATAGAGTCATGGGAACCCCTAATTTATAGCTAGTTGGTAAAAAGTACAGATGGCTTGGAATCCTACTTGCAGCTGGTATCTGACCTGAGAGGGCAGTCTTGTGGAGGACTGAGTCCTTAATTCATGGTATCTGCATTAACTCCAGGTGGTTAGTGCCACAACTGAACTACAGTACACCCAGATGGTGTCAGACAAATTGGAGGTTAAAATAGAATACCATTTCTTTTTCCTGGAGAATTATAAAACACTAGTTCCTTAAAAGCAAAATTAAATGATTTGCATTCAGCTAACTTTTGTGGTGATGATATTATGCAATTCTGTTTAATGATATTCTTAAGTAAATAGACAAAACCTATAATAAACTATATGCATTCTTCAAAACACATTTTCTTTCTGCCCGTGTCTCAGTGGTTAAGCATTGACCTATGAACCAAGAGGTCACAGTTCAATTCTCTGCCTGGGTTTCGGGCTCCATCCCCAGTGTGAGGCATGCAGGAGCCAGCTAATCAATGATTCTTCTCTCATCATGGTTCTTCTATCTCTCTCCTTCTCCCTTCCCCTCTGAAATCAATAAAAATATATATTTTTAAAGACACACATTTCCTTTCTGATCACTACAAAGAAAAAATTTACTTTTATCCCCTCTGGCTCCTCCAACAATATAATCAGATGGTTTCAGATATTGCTCTGGTGAAAATAGCAGCAGCAATAAACACTATAAGGTAGTTTCTAAAAGTAAACTTCAATTTGTGTAGAATAAGCAATTCAAATGTTTAGAAATAGAGCTCATGTAACCAACATCTACATTAAGTGTCTGCACCTTTGCTTCTAAAGTTAACTTTGACTATCACCAACTTTCAAAAAATACCTTATGTGTGCCAGATCCTGTGCTAAGCACTGGGGACATAGACATAGTCACTACTAAGGAACTCAGTCTGAATCCATGAAAACAAATATGCCATTTTAATACAATGCAATAAAAGCCACAATAGAAATGTTATACAGGGTGTCATGGGAGTACACAATATGTGCATCAAACCCAGATATAAGAAGGAGCTTCCTCTATAAAATTAAGTAAATAGAGGAAGTAAGAGAATTCCTGGCAAAAGGATCAGCACATGCAAAACCTCTTGAGGTGAAATAGTTCACTGAATCTAGGGCATGATGTTTGGGAGGCAATGTGGAGGCAAGGTGAAGAGATGGGGAAAATGAGCATTGAGATCTTGCTCCCCTGCACATGTCATTAGTTTGGCTCAAATACACTCTTACAAAATTAAAAAAATATATATGGGAAAGAAGAAATGACTGAGGATCAGATTATGAGAGGACAATATATGGTGTTTACATTTTATCCTGAAAACAATGAGAAACTACTAAAGGATATTGAGCTGGGAAATTACATAATCAGACTTGTATTTTTTAAAAGGGATAGTAAAAAAGGCAAGTTAACCAACTAAGAAATTGGGGCATTAAGTACAGCAAGAAAAAATAAGGAGCTAATGTACAAAATTGGAAGTAAAAGATGGGAGAAGGGATAAATTCAAAAGATAGTATGGAGGCGGGATTCTGTTCATCCCCAAATCATCTGCAACTCACACGGGACACTGAGGGAGATGGCAAAGTCAAGGACAACTTTACTATCTTGAATAATTAGGTACATGTTATGTCACTCGCATAGATGAAAAGTACTGAAAGGAAACAGGGTTGAGAGGAAATGATAAATTCTCTATGAACATGTTGACTTTGAAGTATCTGTGGGACAAGCAGGAGAAAGTTACAGACACAGGTCTGAAGGCTCAAATGGCATGGGTTATCTCTAATATTATACTATTTATCATATATTCTCTCTGCCTTTCATTATTCTTATAACTTGTGAGGAAGCCCTTGAGAACAGTTTCTTAGTTCAACCTTCTTAGAAATATATAACAGGGTATCTCTAATGACTGGTCAGCAAACATAGAATTCTCTTTCTTCACTAGCCAAACAAAGCAAGAAGTTAGCACCTGAAATTTCTGAGCCAAACCTAGAAATTCTTGGCTGTTTCAAAGAGTTTTATATAGTAAGACTCTGATCCAGAAATAACATTTGCCTATTCAACAAAATTGAGAACTTATAAAATGTAATGGAAGATCCATGCAAACAAGGTACTTATCTGTCTTATTCATTGCTACATCACTAGCCGCTAAAGCAATGGCTTGCACATGGTAGGCTACTGGATACATACTATTGAGTGAATAAAATTCCCTTAGAAGAATGCTGAAATGAGTGGATAAATGAAAGCCTGCTTAGACACTGGGTTAAATGAGAGAAAGACTGGGAAGCTTTGATTCCCTGGGGAAATCAAGAGCGGCTCTTTGGAGCCTCAAAGCCAAGAAACTGCACTGCTGTGAATTCCTCAGTATGTTGGTACAGTTCTTTACAAGTTTCAGGAAATCCCAAGGATTTTTTTTTAATATATTTTATTGATTTTTTACAGAGAGGAAGAGAGAGGGATAGAGGGTTAGAAACATCGATGAGAGAGAAACATCGATCAGCTGCCTCTTGCACACCCCCTAGGACTGGGGATGTGCCCGCAACCAAGGTACATGCCCTTGACCGGAATCGAACTTGGGACCCTTGAGTCCGCAGGCCGACGCTCTATCCACTGAGCCAAACCGGTTTCGGCTATCCCAAGGATTTTTAATGGTTCTCCAAGTTCTAAGGAGTTTAGCTCTAGACTATCTTTGTTGACTTAAGACTGCTCATCCTAATTCTACTATTCAGTAAAGGCAAAGTTTTATTGAGTGTACATTATGCTCCAATACCCTGCTCAAAAATCATCATCAGAGGAGGAGAAAGACTCATAAATAACTAAATATGATACAATGTGAAGCATTGTGAGGCAATGAAGCTCATGAGAAAAAAATCCTATCTAATAAAAGAGAAATATACAAATTGACCATACCTCCGCTATGCCCACCAGCCAATCAGGAGCGAGTATGCAAATTAACCCAACCAAGATGACAGTTAATTTGCATATCCAGGCACAGAGGGAAGACTGAAGACAGTGTGGAAGGAAGACAAGTACTGCAGAAGGGAGCGAAGCTGCGGAGAAGCAAGCATGGCGGCGGAGAAGGGAGGGAAGCAGGTGGGGCAGCGGAGATGGGAGGGAAGCAGACAGGGCGGTGGAGACGGCCGCAGGAAGCCCTATTCTTGCAGGAATCTTCCTGCAATGGGCCTCTAGTAATTAATAAGGTATTAAGAGAAGCAATGCTATTTGGGTTGTGACTTGATGGGTAAGTAGATTGTCTGTTTCACCAAACAAAAGAATGGAAGAAGCATATACTGGGTAGAGCTAACAGCATAAGTAAAAACACAGAAGCAAGTCCTAAATAGTACATTTAGGAAAAACCAAGTAATCTGGTGAGGCTAGAGATTGGGAAAGTAGTAAGAAACAAGACTAGCAAAGTAGAATGGGGCCAAATTATAACAGGCTTATTATGACATGAAGGAATTTGGATTTTATCGTAAGGAACGGGAATTCTCTAAAGCTTTCACAATACCCTTAGGTATTTTACAAAATACCCTTCAATCTAGAGCACTGAATTCAATATTCGTTAGATATTATCTAAATTCAAGCATTAATTTTAAAGTAGCTGAATGAGAAGAGCTAGCAGCAGCAATGAAGTACTAGGAATATGTGAGAATAATCTATTTATGGCATAAAATGTTCCTTATTGTGGTTTTCTGTGTATTAAATATGGCAAAATTTGTTTAATAATTCAGAAACAATTTACTGAGCAGTTATTATGTTCCAAACTCTGTGCTAAAGATAACAGATGACTCTTCCCCTCAAAGAGTTTAAAATCTAGAAGAAAAATATAAACATTATTTTGTACTACTTAGAATGATTCTGAGCAAGTTACCTAATTTCTGTAAGCCTCATTTTCCTCATCTATACAATGAGAACAAAAAGGTCTACCTTATAGGGTCCTTGAGAAGATTAAATGAATATGTATATAAAAGTATCTAACACAGTGACACAGAGTTGGCATTATTATTTTATTGCCTGGTGATATTGCTTTTGTATAGATTCTAGTTATGTGGCACTAATTCAATTGTCAGTGAGCCAGTTTTATTTAGCAACCATTAAGTACATGCTATGTGTCAGGCATTGTGTTAGGCACTAGAGGATTCAAAGATTAATGACCTGTGTAATACACATGATGTAATTTTACTTCAAATTATTTTTTAGGATATGAATAACCATATTATTTTGCCAGAGTAAGAGTTAATGACAGTAGCATAATTAAAATACATTATTAAAGTTGCATGTTATATAGCAGGATAACCCAGATTTTCACTGTATTTCATATACCTGAAATACTTACGGGTTATTAACTGAGTGTTTATGATTTTTCCATCCAATTTTTGCAAAGTGTTCAACTTTAGTTCCTGTAGAGAAAGCAAATATCTATTAGTGACTTAATGTTTTTCTACTACTTGTGAGCACATGTTACAATGGATACTCAGTGTCCTGCTAAATATTTCTATATTTTCCCACAGATATCAGGATTGAAGATGTCAACATTACTCCCTCAATAAATATTTCTTAATCATTAAACTTGGGTATATTTAATGAGTTGAATCAAATAATAGGCATGCAGGGGGGCAAAAATAGGTATACAGTTGTTCTTATGGAAAATAATACAATAATAAATAATAATACAAGAATAAACTGTTTCATGTACTCACAACTGTAAACCCATCCTGTATAATATGAAAATAATTCAAACTGGCCTATTGTATCTACTATAACTAGGGTCCAAGTTCAAAAACTAGAAAATATAGCCTGGGACCACATTGGTTTTAAGACACAAAAGCACTGCTAGCAATTTTTCAGGAAGTCTGCCAAAACATCCCAATGCCCCCAGATGAAGTGATTTTTACAGCTCACACTATGCTTCAGAGCCTGCTCTTCTTCTTTGCTATGATGAGACAGAAGGGTCTTTTGAGGAGTTACGTCCTAACATGGAATGTGTATGTTTTTCAAATTCCTTAACAGAAAGTTTAAAGAATAGTGTCAAGAAAGCAAAAGCAGGCACATTAATGAGGTAAAATTTGTAAAATGAATTGAATTCTCCTCTGAAGCTAGAAAGACCATGGAAGAGAAAAAGTCAACTGACTGGAGCTAATAATATTATGTTAAAAATGTCACAGTAGCCAAGCCAGTGTGGCTCAGTGGTTGAGCACCGACCCATGAACCTGGAAGTCACGGTTCGATTCCCAGGCAGGGCACCTGCCCAGGTTTTGGGCTCAATCCTGGTGCGGGGGGTGCAGGAGGCAGTCAATTGATGATTCTCTCTCATCATTGATGTTTCCATCTCTCTTTCCCTCTCCCTTTCTCTCCCTGAAATAAAAAAAACAAACAAACATATTTTTTTAAATGTCACAGTAATATGGAAAGTCCTCAATTCTGTTTTATCTCTATCTTCTCTATCAAGGAGAATGATCTTCAGAGCAGAAATAACATAAATATAATTGAGCCAATCTTCTCTCAATTCTAATTTTAAAAAGGGAATAAGGTAGATTCCATTCCACACTGGTGACTTCATACCAATAGAGTGGTGATCAGGAGGCAGCCACAAAGAACAAGCCACAGCATATTAATATCTTTTTATTGAACTGATGAGAAGATAAAAGGAAACATGGTATCTAGATATCAGCAAGACAATTAATTTTTAGGACATCTTTTGGGATAAGATAAGGAAATAGTGTAGTGTGGATTTGGGTTTTTTCTTTTGTTTTTGAGGGGGCTTTCCTTTTTGGTGTTGCTAAAAATATAGGGGTTCTTCTGTCAAGTTTAGATAATACTGGCTTAAACAGAATTAAATGGATTTCTTTACAGCAAGATATTAGGAGCCTTTACTATTGCTCCAAATTATGTATTAAGACTGCTCAACAGGGGGTTAAATATGAAGCAGTTCCCTGACTAACTGACTCACATTATGGAGCATTTTATGAGCTTAACTAGTAGCCCGTTTGCACGAAGATTCGTGCAATAGACCTTCATTCACCTGGCTGCCTGCACCAGTTTTCTGCCGGCACCAGGGACCCAGGCCTTGGCTGTGGCCACCGCCTTCTGCCTTTTTCAGGGTCGGGGCTTGGCCCCGGGCGGTGGCCTTGGGCTCGGCGGCACCCAGCGTCCCTGCTACCGATCACAGGAGCCGACCCCCAGTGGTTTCCTGCGATCGGTGCAGGCTCCCCGCTGGTGCCCAAGGCCCGGAAAGCCTCGGCCCCTGGGACCCCCGGGAGGGGCGGGAGGGGCCGGGCCACGCCCCCCCAGGTGGCCGATCGACCCCCGGACCCCCGGGAGGGGCGGGAGGGGCAGGACCACGCCCTCCCAGGTGGACGATCAACCCCGGGACCCCCCGGAGGGGCGGGAGGGGCCCAGACACGCCCCCCTAGGTGGCTGATAGCCCCAGGCACCCCCCGGGAGCGTTGGCATGGGCCCGGCCACGCCCCCCCGGGGTGCCGATGGGCCCGGCCACGACCCCCGGGGTGCCAATCGCCCCAGGCATCCCGGGGAGTGGCGGCATGGGCCCGGCCACGCCCCCCCGGGGTGCCGATGGCCCCAGGCACCCCCGGGAGCAGCGGCATGGGTCCGGCCACGCCCCCCCGGGGTGCCGATCACCCCAGGCACCCCCGGGAGCGGCAGCATGGGCCCGGCCACTTGGCACCACCATCTTGAACTTCTCAACGGCGGATATGCCACCCGGAGTCCCGCCCCCAGCCTCCTGCCGGCCCAATCGTGGGCATAGCGGAGGTGCGGTCAATTTGCATGTTTCTCTATTATAAGGTAAGATATCCCATGGAACACACTGGGAAATGACAGACATTGATTAATGACTAAAATCCTAGAGAAAAATATCTAGTGCTAACTAACCACTAACCTGATGTGATGAGTGCATAAATGGGCGCCTGGTGAGACACCAAGTTAAATAAGAGAAAGACTTGGAAGCTTTGATTCTCAGGAAAGCCAAGAGCTGCTCCAATTAATATTTCTACCAAAAACTGGATTAGAAAATTAAAAGGGCACTCTCACCAAACCTGAAGATGGGAGGGACCACTATAATGTTAGATCCAAATAGTCTTCAACAAAGTTCATCAATGGGATAAATCAGAATATAACTAAACAACCAACTCTATTCTTGACCCCCAAAACTGAGGCCATCACTGACTATCCTGTTTGTTCCCCACTATCCACAAGTATATTACCTTGTTTTATTTTCTTCACAGGACTAGTCATTATCTGAAACTATCTTAGTTTTTCTCATGTATTATTGTCTCTCCCCTACTAGAAATTTAAGCAAAAACCTCAAATCTCATCTGTTTGTTTATTGCCTGAGGATGAATGCATTAATGTACCTAGTTCTTTTTTCCTCCTCAGTGCCTATGGCGGTCTGATTTTGCAGTTTCCTACCACAAAAGAAATAGAGTATGTTTCCCTGTCCCTTGATTGCAAGTTTGCCATGTGACTTGCCATAGTTAACAACTAAAGTCTCAAAAGGACTTGCGTGTTGCAGATTACGCTCTGGTGCTTCTGCTTCACCATGAAAAGAATATACCAGGGCTGGTCCTCTAGTCCCAGGTGGAGGAGGTGAGACATATGACCCAGTCAAATAACAGAGCCTGTAACCAACCTCCAGTCATATGATTAACCCAGACAAGAAGAGCTGGCTCCCAGCTAATCTACACACTTGTAAACTATATAATAAATAATTGTTGTTTAAAATCACTGAGTTTTAGGGTGGTTTATTACACAGCAAAATCTGACTGACATACTGCTATATTCTAGTGCCTAGAACAGTGCCTGAAATATGAGAGCTCAATAATGTTTTAAGTGAATTATTTAATTGAAAAAGAAATGGACAGGGAATAGCCAAAGAGGTAAGAAAAACCAGGAGAATGAGGTGTCACAGAAGCCAAGATAAGAGAATTTTTTTAAAGTGATCAA
This sequence comes from Cnephaeus nilssonii, assembly GCF_951640355.1. Lineage (NCBI taxonomy): Eukaryota > Metazoa > Chordata > Mammalia > Chiroptera > Vespertilionidae > Cnephaeus > Cnephaeus nilssonii. Next base: position 70,865,299 of record NC_137078.1, on the reverse strand, counting down.
AGGGTTTAATGCCTCTGAGGTCTATTCAATCAGGTTTGAAAAGTATTTACTGGATGTGGCAACATGGTGGTCAATAGTAGCCTTGAGAAAGGAGGGAAGCAAGATTGGAATAGACTTTCCAAATGGTAAGAAATCGGCACAAAAAAGAAAATTTCTATAGCCAAAGACTAGCAGTGCTTCTTTATTCAATCCTACCATTCCTCCTTGAAGATATTTTTCCTTTTTGATTCCTTATTTTGGCTATCAAACTTGACATATTTTTCCTACAAAGAATAGGAATACTGGACTGGTTGGCATAGCTCAGTGGTTGAGCATCTACCTATGAACCAGGAGGTCATAGTTCAATTCCCACTTGGGACATATGCCCGGTTGCATGCTCAATCCCCAGTGTGGGGCATGCAGGAGGCAGCTGATCAATGATTCTCTCTCATCACTGATCTCTCTCTCTCTCTCTCTCTCTCTCTCTCTCTCTCTCTCTCTCTCTTTCTCTCTCTCTCTCCTCTAAAATCAATTAAAAAGTAAAATAAAAAAAGAATAGGCGTGCTGGACTTTCAAGCATGAAAATTTTCCTTCTTATCTCACAATACACAACAAGGCACTGGTTCAGAGTCATACAGTGAAAAATAAAAATCCTATCTGTATTATCCCATGCTTTAACTGGCTAAGACAGGCCAATTATTGACCATCGGCCAAAAAATTAATATGTTTACCTACAAAAGAAAAATCAAACATGAAAGTTAAACCTCATAAAATACTATGGAATGACAGATGATAATGTACTAAGTATTAATTTGACAGCCCTGGCTGGTTTGGCTCAGTGGATAGAGCGTTGGCCTGCGGACTGAATGGTCCCAGGTTCGATTCCAGTCAAGGGCCTGTACCTTGGTTGCAGGCACATCCCCAGTAGGGGGTGTGCAGGAGGCAGCTGATCATTGTTTCTCTCTCATCGATATTTCTAACTCTCTATCCCTCTCCCTTCCTCTCTGTAAAAAATCAATAAAATATATTTTTAAATAAATAAATAAAAATTGACAATAAAAACCTGTTACTAAAAATAAAATTTGTACTAGAAACAAAATTTCACTATATAAACCTATTACCAAGAGCAAGCTTTGAGTCTCATTATTATTTTCAAACTAATGTACAGTCCACAATTAAAGCAGATAAGATTTATATTAGTTTTCCTATTTCAATTTCTGATTTCAATTTCTAGGTACTTCCACTATGATGTCCTATATATAAATATGTTCTCTACAACTAAGTTCTATACAGACTATTTTTTCAACTTAATGCAAAAACAATTTTATATGTTGTATATCCTGGCACACTCCACAGTTCCTTAGTAAACACCTGCTGTTTCTCATCAGATCTATATAACATGTATACAACATGTACTAACCAATAAGCCGTAAAGTTTTTTTAACATACCGTATTTTTCCATGTGCTCTTTTCCAGCACCCCCAAACATCTGAGGAGCAAATGGTGCAGAAGACAATTCATACTTATTTATCAGGACCTCCATATGTTTATCAATTGGATTAGTCCTGTTTGTAGACTAAGAGAGGAAAAAACAAAATTTAATAAGCACTTGACATGATAATGTCTCTTTCAACTATTACAGTGTTACTAAGACATTTGTTTATTCTAAGTGCAATGTAAACAAAAAATGGACAATGTGAATAATATCAGTCAGGAAATACTTTGAACAAAAACATGGCATGGAAAATAATCAAATGACCAAAGAGGTATAATTCTTTCAAGAAACATTTATAAAGAATCTCAGCTTAGTTGGTATGGCTCAGTGGTTGAGCATTGACCTATGAATCAGGAGGCCACGGGTTTGATTCCTGGTCAGGGCACATGCCTGGGTTGCTGCTCAATCCGCAGTATAGGACGTGCAGGAGGCAACCAATCAATTACTCTCTTTCATCATTGATGTTTCTATCTCTCTCTCTCTCCCCTTCCTCTCTAAAATCAATAAAAATATTTTTTTAAAAAGAATCCCATATGTGCCACTCAAGGTGAATAAAACAGATCAAGTCCCTGCTCATCTGGCATTTACATTTGAGAGGGAGAGGGGTTGAAAGGTGATGAGGACAAAAGTAAATAATCCTATATAATAAAGATGTAACATGCAAATGGTCGTTACTCCGTGAAGCCTAACAACTGACCGCATAACGACCAGATCACGGATCAGCAGGAGGGTGGGGCAGCGAGCTACAAGCAGGCAGCAGCGAGCTACAGGAGGGGGCAGGGCAGCAAGCTATGAGGAGGATGCGGGGGGGGGGGGGGCAGAGGGAGCTACAGGAGGGTGGGGCAGCGGGCAGAGAGCTACTGGAGGGCTGCAGTGAGCTACTGGTGAGCTACTGGCACATGGATTCGTGCGCAGGACTACTGGTCTATATATATAAAACCCTAACATGCAAATAGACCGAACAGCGGAATAACTGAACAACCGGTCACTATGACATGTGCTGACCAACAGGGGGCACGCACAGAACATGGCGGGAGTCAGCAGCAGGCGGCAGAGCACGGAACATGGCGGGCATCGGCCGCAGTGGGATGGTGGAGAAGGTGAGCAGGGGAGCCAGACAAAGCCATGGCACCGGTCACTGTCATTGGGGCGAGCCTCTGGTGGTTACTGAAAATTCTTTGCTCCTGTGTGCCGTGGTCTGCCTGGCATCCACTGCCGGCGCCAGAGCCGCCTCTCACACCAGCTGCCATCAGCCAGCAGCTGCCAGCCCCAATTGCCCCTCAGGGCTTCTCCACCTCCTCCTGCTCCTGGGGGGCAATCGGGGCCGACAGCCGCTTCTCGCACCCGCTGCCACTGACGGCCCTCCTTGCACCCACTGCCGGTGCCGGCCCCGCTCACAATCGCAGCCGGCGCTGAAGCCGCCGCTTGCACCTGCTGCCAGCGCCCAACACTGGTCCCAATCACCCCTGAGGGCTTCTCCATCTCTCCCTGCTCCTGAGGGGTGATCAGGGCATCAGCCACCACTCACACCCGCTGTTGGTGCTGGCCCCACTTGCACCTGCTGCTGGCACCAGCCCCAATTGCTCTGCGCCATCAGCAGATGAGAGTGGGGCCAGCACCATCAGCATGTAGAAGCAGTGGCAGTGGAAGTGGGGCTGCCAGCAGACAGGGAATCGGGGACATGGAGGATGGGCTGAGACCCACCCTGTGCCCACTGCAGCCTCGCGGCCAACAGTTCCTTTCGTGCACTGGGCCCCTAGTAATGTAAATAATAATGCTATAAATAATAAATCTAAGACTCACTAAGACAGGTAAGGGCTCAAATAAAATAAAAAATGAAAAAGAAGTTACAACTAATACAACAGAAATACAAAAGATCATAAGAGACTATATGGCAAGCCAGCATGACTCAGTGGTTGAGCATCACGGTTTGATTCCCACTCAGGACACATGCCTGGGTTGCAGGATTGATCCCCAATGTGGGATGTGCAGGAGGCAGCCAATCAAAGGTTCTCTCTCATCATTGATGTTTCTGTCTTCCTCTCCCCTTCTCCCTTCCTCTCTAAAATCAATAAAAATCTATTTAAAAAATAATAATTTCTTTAAAAACTTATCATTTGAATTTTTAATTATTTCACTTTCCAATAAATTCTATTATTTTTCTTTTCAGGCCAGTAGAGTTTTTTTTATTTTATTTTTTTATTTTTTACAGAGAGGAAGGGAGAGGGATAGAGAGCTAGAAACATTGATGAGAGAGAAACATCGACCAGCTGCCTCCTGCACACCCCCCACCAGGGATGTGCCCGCAACCAAGGTACATGCCCTTGACCGGAATCGAACCCAGGACCTTTCAGTCCGCAGGCCAACGCTCTATCCACTGAGCCAAACCGGTTTCGGCCCAGTAGAGTCTCTTTTTGAAATTTCCTATACCCTTAAGATATTTCCAAGCTTGTCTTTTATTTCTTTAAGCATAGTAAGCATGCCTAAATCTGAGTCCAAAAAATCCAGTTTATGAAGTCTTCAAACATCATTGTTTACTGTGCCTCATTCTCCTGGTTCTCATTGTGCCTCGTTCTCCTGGTTCTCAAGTATGGTGCCTTGTTTTTCTAATGCTTGGCTTTCTTTGACTGCATGTCCTTGAAAATTTACTTGAAGAGTTCTCTACACAGCAGCAGTTCTCAACCTGTGGGTCGCGACCCACAGGTTGAGAACCGCTAGCAGCGTCGCCTAAAACCATCAGAAAACACAGATATTTACATTACGATTCATAACAGTAGCAAAATTACAGTTATGAAGTAGCAACAAAAATAATTTTATGGTTGGGGGTCACCACAACATGAGGAACTGTATTAAAGGGTCACAGCATTAAAAAGGTTGAGAACCACTGCTTTAAAGCAAAAGCACCTTAGAATGCTGATCTTTATTTTCTGGCATTGACCTGCAGTTCCTCTCTATTGTTAGCTCTTTGAGGCTGTAGAATATTTTTTTTATGTTTTATTCAAATATTCTAGTTTATATTTTATTCAAGTATTCAGTAGGAGAATTGATTCAAATAACTTGGCTTACCAGAAACAGAGAAGTCCCACATATTATTATCTTCAATTAGTTGAATAAAATTAATTTTTGAGTGAATAAATGACTTTCAATTTAATTAGATAAGTCCATCTCAAATTCAATAATCTGACCTCTCTGAACATCAATTTCATCATTCACAAAATAAAGAGGTTGAACTAAATTATCTTGATCACACTTTACTGTTTTAAAATACCAGGATATATGTGTACATATACAATGCTACCTTTTAGCTTTTGGGTTATATCCACTCATTTAACAACTGTGCCAAATTATGTTCTACTAGAGGCCTGGTGCACAAAATTCATGCACTCGGGGTGGGAGGAGTGGGTCCCCTCAGCCCAGATTGCGAGAGGGCACAGGCCAGGCCGAGAGACCCCACCAGTACACAATTGTGGCTGGGGAGGGACGTGGGAGGTTGGCCAGCTAAGGAGGGACCATGGGAGGGCACCAGAGCGTGTCTGACCCATCTCGTTCAGTTTTGATCTGCCAGACCCCAGCAGCAAGCTAACCTACTGGTTGGAGCGTTTGCCCCCTGGTGGTCAGTGCACATCACAGCGAGCGGTTGAGCAGCCTTCGTATGTCATTAGCATATTACACTTTGATTGGTTGAATGGACAACCTTATGACTGGACACTTAGCATAAAGGCTTTTATTATATAGGATGTTGCTTATTTACAGGCGCTATTTATGGTAGTAAGATGGGCAAAGCTTTTCTTATAGTGTCATAACAAATCCAAAATAATAGTAAATGAGACCCACTGTTACTGAAAGAGACCCCTTCTCCATCTTCTCAAACCCAAGAGCCAAGACACAATCTGCCACACCTGGAAAGAAAATGTAATTATTTTGAAATTTTTAATTTCCAGACATTCAACAAAATACATTAAATACTCTAATTTAAAAAAAATATGTCAATTTATATAAAATTTAAAAACATACTATAATCCTACAAATTTTTTAATAAGTGAAAAATTAGGGAAAATTCTTAAATGCTACTAGGTAAGAGGGAAAAAAATTAAGAAAGTGTTTCATTCTTTCTTTGATCTTCAATGTTAATAAGACTTGATTAATGTGCCTAAACCGGTTTGGCTCAGTGGATAGAGCGTCGGACTGTGGACTGAAGGGTCCCAGGTTCAATTCCGGTCAAGGGCATGTACATTGGTTGCGGGCACATCCCCAGTAGGGGGTGTGCAGGAGGCAGCTGGTCGATGTTTCTCTCTCATCAATGTTTCTAGCTCTCTATCCCTCTCCCTTCCTCTCTGTAAAAAATAAATAAAATATATTTTTTAAAAAAGACTTGATTAATGTGAAATATGTTTCAGTGAACAATAAATATGAATAAGTAATTTTGAATTTTAAACCATTACATTAAATACATTTATTTTAAAAGGAATCCTGATCAAAATATCAACAGAATAATTTTTGGAGGGTGGGGCCCTTTAAAAAAATGATGTTAAAGTTCAACAGAACAGCAAAACAAGACAGAATTGACAAAAGTTGTCTTTAAAAAAGAAAGAAAAATAACAAGGCAGAGGGGACAGGGGATACTAGCATTGTCAAACAGTATGACATTGTAAAGCTCCAACAACTAAAATACTGAGTATGGAGCAATAGTCAACAATCAGTCCGAACAGAATAAAGGATCTAATAAAAGACCCTAGATTATTTGGAAATATAAAATATGATATATACCAAGAGAACTGAAAGTCACACAAAAAAACGTGTACACAAATGTTTATAATAGCATTATTCATAATAGCCAAAAAATGAAAACAGCTGATAAAATGGATAAACAAATTGTGGAACATCCATACAATGGAATCTTACTTGGACAAAAAATGGAATGAAGTACAAGTAACATTCCAAAGCATGGATGAACTATGAAAACATAATGCTAAGTGAAAGCCACAAAAGGTCATATATCATATGAATCCATTTATATAATGTTCAGACTAGGTAAATCCACAGAGACAGAAAGTAGATTAGTGGTTATAAGGAGCTGGGGGGAGAGGGAACTGGGGAGTGACTGCTAATGGGTACAGGGTTTCTTTTTGGTGCAATGAAAATGTTCTAAAATTAGATAGTGGGGATAGTTGCATAAATCTGTGAATATATTAAAAAACACTGAATTGTATACTTTAACAGGGTGAAATCACATATCCCTTTATAATGTGTTATAAAGCCATCCCTCAGATGATCGAATGAAAACATGATGCAAGGGGATCAATAAACCCACATCTATTTCAGTGCACTAAACTAATAAGCACTACTCACCACCTTGAATCAGCTGCCGGGCCATAAACAAAGCAGTAGAACCAGTAGAACAGTTATTGTTAACATTGATTATAGGAATTCCAGTCAGCCCCAAACTGTGATAGATAGCCCTCTGCCCAGAGGTAGAGTCGCCTGTATAGAAAAAGAAATTAAAATTGTAATATATGCAGCATGGGAATTGTGGAGTTGCAACACAATATAATACCACATTATGATTTTTCAGTATTATTCCTTTGCCCACTATATTACATGGACAGAACAATAAATACACTATTAACATCTTACTCGGAAACAGTTTTAACATTAAGCACCCTCTATTCTGCAAATATAAAAAATTATCAAAATACAGAATGTAGAAAAAAAAAAACACAACACAAAGAATGTATGTGCACTTCCTTTACATAATACAGTGATAGGAAAGTAGAGAAATGACCAAGTAATAGCCAAGCAATTCAATATGGCTAGGGCTACATAATTAAGGAAGCAATATTTCATTTATACTGTTAGATACAAATCTTTAAAACTGTACCAAATGAAGAAAAAGCCATGATTTCCTCTTCATAGAAAGGATCCACAACTTCAAAAAGTTTAAAACATATTGAATGGTCTGGCTGGTGTGGCTCAGGGATTGAGTGTTGACCTATGAACCAGGAGGTTATGGTTCGATTTCTGGTCAGAACACATGCCCAGGTTGCAGGCTCAATCCCCAGTGTAGGGCATGCAGGAAGCAGCCGATCAATAATTCTCTCATTGGAAGTTTCTCTCTCTCTCTCTCTCTCTCTCTCTTCCTCTCTGAAATCAACAAAAAAATCCTCTCTAATAAAATGGTAATATGCAAATTAACCATCAATCCCCTACATAAGCCACGCCCACCAGCTAATCAGGGTGGGTATGCAAATTAACCCAACCCAAGATGGCTACAGCCACAGAGAGCAAGGTTTCCCAGGTAACAGAGCAAGCCAAGCTTTCCATAGCCGTTGCAGGCCTAAGCCTCCACTCAAGCTACAAAGTTTCAATTATAGAAGGTAAACAAATTCAAACAGAAAAGGTGGCAGAATGGAGCTTGAAAGAGCAGGCCAGGGTTGCCGGCGGCAACAGGGGAAGCAAAGCTTTCTGCACACCCTGGCAGGGCTCACCCGCTTAAGGCTACAAAGTTTCAATTGTAGAAGGTGAATTAACTGCCACAGAAATGGCTGCCGCCCCGGAGGGAGCAGCAGGCTTGGCTCCGCTCCAGGCTACAAAGTTTCAATTGTAGAAGGAAAATAAATCCTAGATACCAGGGCCTCTGCTTGGATTGCCAGGGGGCGTGGCTGGCCTGCAAACCACCACAGGCCCCTCGCTCAGGCCGCCCCATGCCCCAAAGGAACCCCACCCTGATCCGGGACACCCTTCAGGGCAAACCAGCTGGCCCCCACCCGTGCACCAGGCCTCTATCTTATCTAATAAAAGAGTAATATACAGATTGATCATCACTGCAACACACAATATAGCTGCCCCCATGTGGTCAAAGATCCTGCCCCCATGTGGACACAAGATGGCCACTACAAGATGGCCAGCAGGGGAGGGCAGTTGGGAGGCACCCGGCCTGCATGGGAGGGCAGTTGAGAGGGACCAGGCTTGCAAGGGAGGGCAGTTGGAGGTGATCAACCCTGCAGGAGAGGGCAGTTGGAGGTGATCAACCCTGCAGGAGAGGGCAGTTAGGGGTGACCAGGCCGGCAGAGGAGGGCAGTTGGAGGTGATCAACCCTGCAGGAGAGGGCAGTTAGGGGTGACCAGGCTGGCAGAGGAGGGAAGTTGGGGGCAAACAGGCTGGCAGGGGAGCAGTTAAGCATCAACCAGGCTGGCAGCGGAGTGGTTAGGGGGTGATCAGGCTGGCAGGCAGAAGCGGTTAGGGGCAATCAGGAAGGCAGGCAGGCAAGCAGTTGGGAGCCAGCAGTCCTGGATTGTGAGAGGGATGTCCGACTGCCCGTTTAGGCCCGATCCCACCAGCATCGGGCCTAAACGGGCAGTCGGACATCCCTCCAGGAGTCCAGATTGGAGAGGGTACAGGCTGGGCTGAGGGACAACCCTCCGCCATGCACGAATTTCGTGCACCGGGCTTCTAGTAGAAAAATAAAATAAAAATAAAAGATCCTGAGTGCCTGGGAAATCCAGAAAAATAGTGACCCAAGTTGAATACACATTTGACTACCTTTCCCAAGTAACATGGCCACCAATATGATGGGAACATCTGAAGGTACAGACTCTCCAGGAGTCTTCAAGGAAAACAGTAAGGTTCAGGACCTCTTTTTCAATAAATACACTGCATCTATTTGACCTAGTAAATTTCCCTTCAAGAATTCTCTTGATATCTTAAAACCTCAAGGAAATGATCATATATATGCACAAATATTCATCTATAATCTTGCTTATGATATAGCCTTTTATAATAACTAGAATTTAGAAATAATTTTTTTTTTATTTTAGAGGGGGAGGGAGCGAGAGAAAGAAACTTTGATTTGTTGTTCCACTTATTTATGCATTCATTGGTTGCTTCTTGTATGCACCCTGACTAGGATCGAACCCGCAAACTTGGCACATTGGGAGGATGCTCTAACCAACTGAGCTACCAGGCCAGGGTAGAAATCATTTTAAATGGTCCAAGACAGGATATCATTACTACTACTAAATAAACTGTAGTAAATCTGCAAGACTGAAATATCACGCAATCATTGAAAATGCTAAAAAGAGACTGGAACATCCTAAATGTCCATTAAAAGGGAGTAGATTAAATAAATTTTGATATATCCATTCTATGAAATACTACATCATCATAAAAAAGACAAGGAAGCTCTTTATGATATAACGTGGGATAGTTACCAAGAACTACTAAACAAAATCAGGCAAGCTACAAAATAGTGTATGGCCCGGGCTGACGTGGCTCAGTGGTTGAGCATCAACCTATGAATCAGGAGATCACAGTTCGATTCCAGTCAGGGGCACATGCCCGGGCTGCAGGCTTGATTCCCAGTGTGAGGCATGCAGGAGGCAGCCAATATCAATGATTCTCTCTTATCATTGATGTTTCTGTCTCTCCCTCTCCCTTCCTCTCTGAAATCAATTAAAAAATTATATTAAAAAATTAAATTAAAATTGTGTATGCATTATGCTACTGTGTGTGTAACAAAAGAAAGGGGAAAAAGGGAACTTACACACTCATACACACTTGTTTGTATATGCATATATTACCTCTGGAAAGATACACTAGAATTTAGTGAAATGATTGTCTAATAAAAGGGAACCATGAGACAAGGAAACAGAAATAAGAGTGAGACTTTCCACTATATAACCCTCTAACATTTGTATTTTGGTATCATGTAAATATTTAATCTATTCCAGAAATAAAACCTTAAGTGCAAAATGTTAATAATGGTATAAAAAAAAGACTTAATGACATGGAAAATACTGAATATAGTAAAATGAGAAAAGCAGGTTACCAAAAAGTATGTATACTAGGACCTTATTTTCTTTAAGAGAGAATGCATTCATAGTCACATATCAAAAATTAATGGTAGTAATTTCCAGATAATGGGATGACAAGTGACTTTTTATTTTATTAAATTTACTGAGGTGACATTGGTTAGTAAATTTATATAGGTTTCAAATATACAATTCTATAATATATCATCTGTATATTGTATTGTGTGTTGATTCTGTATCCTGCAATTTTACTGTATTTGTTGTTTCTAACAGTTTTTTTAGTGGAGTCTTTAGGGTTCTCTATATAAAGAATCATGTCATCTGCAAAATGTGACAATTTTACCTCTTCATTCCCAATTTGAATGCCTTTCATTTATTTCTCTTGCCTGATTGCTCTGGCTAGAACTTCTAGTCCTATGCTGAGTGACAGTAGAAGGGTGGGCATCCTTGTCTTGTTTCTGATCTTACAGAAAAAGCTTTCAGCTTTTCACCACTGAATATATTAGCTGAGGGTTTGTCATATATGGCCTTTATTATATTGAGGTACTTTCTTTCTACACCTATTTTATTTGAGTGTTTGTTTTGTTTTTTGTGGGTTTTTTTTTTATATTTTATTGATTTTTTACAGAGAGGAAGGGAGAGGGATAGAAAGTTAGAAACATCGATGAGAGAGAATCATCGATCAGCTGCCTCTTGCACACCCCCTACTGGGGATGTGCCCGCAACCAAGGTACATGCCCTTGACTGGAATCGAACCTGGGACCTTTCAGTCCACAGGCCGATGCTCCATCCACTGAGCCAAACCAGTTAGGGCTTACATAGTATTCTTGTATGATCCTTTGCATTTCTGTGGTATCCATCATAACTTTTCCTCTTTCATTTGTTTGAGTCTTTTTTCTTTTTTCCTTAGTGAATCTAGCCAGTTTGTCAATTCTGTTAATCTTTTCAAGAACCAGGTCTTTCTTGCATTAATTTCTTTCTATTGTCTTTTCAGTCTCAATTTCATTTAATCCTGCTCTAGTTTTTTTATTATTTCCTCCCTTCTGCTGACTTGGGATTCATTTGTTCTTCTTTTTCTAGTTCTTAAGATATAATGTTAGGTTGATTATTTGAGACTAGAAGCCCAGTGCATGATTTAATCATGCACGTGTAAGCTGTCTGTCCGCTGGTCGGCAGCTCCGAAGTCCCTGGGCCCCTAGGGCGAGGCGGGGCGGGGGCGTGGTCCTCCTGCGGCAGGAGCCCAGGCCGGGGTCTTGCCTTTGCCTCCCGCCCAGGAAGTCTGGGGCCGCCGCCACGTGCTCCTGCGGCCCAACTGCTGCCAGACTCCTCCCTGGGGAGCCAAGCCGCCCGCCCACTCCCCCCCCCCCCGCCCAACCCCCCACCCCCCACCCCCCACCCCCACCCCCACCCCCCCACCCCCCCGCCTCCAAACCTCCAAAACGCCGGCTCGGCTCGCTGCCCCAGAGGCCTGTCTGTGCCGCAGCACAGCCATGGCGCAGACACTGAGCTCGCTTCGCAGCTGGCAACGCGAGCTCAGCGTCCTGCCGGCCCAATCACCACCCCAGCCACCCCGAGTCCCGCCCCCTGTGTCTCCCGCTGGCCCAATCGTGGGCGTAGCGGAGTGATGGTAATTTAAATATTACCTTTTTATTATGTAAGATTTTTCATGTTTCTTGAGATAGACCTGGAATGATATAAACTTCCCTCTTATTACCACTTTTGCTGTATCCCAAGTTTTGATATGTCATGTTGTTATTCTTGTTTGTCTCTATGTATCTTTTAATCTCTCCTTTTATTTCTTCTTTGGCCCAGTCGTCCTTTCAGCAACATGTTGTTTAAAGTCCACATATTTGTGGTTTTTCCTACTTTCTTTTTTGCACTTAAGTTCCCATTTCAAAGCTTTGTGGCCAGAGTATATATGGTATGATTTCAATCTTCTTAAATTTTTTGAGGCTAGTTTTCTGTTCCAACATATGGTTTATCCTTGAGAATGTTCTATGTGCACTGGAGAATAATGTATAATCTGGTGTTCTAGGGGGAAAGGCTTTGTAAATGATGAATGTGTTCATTTGGTCTAATGTGTCATTTAAGGCCAATATTTCCTTATTGATTTTTCTGTTTGGATGATATATCCACAGTTGCCAATAGGATATATTTAGGTCCCCCATTATAATTGTTTTTGTCATTTCCTACCTTTAGTTCTGTTTAGTAGTTGCTTTATATATTTTGGTGCTCTCTGTTTGGGTGCACATATGTTGAGAAGTGTTATGTCTTCTTGATGTATTGTCCCCTTATTATTATAAAATGTGCATCTTTGTCTCTTGTTACCTTTTTATCTTGAATTCTATTTTGTCAGATATAAGTATGGCTACACCTGCTTTTCTCTTGATGCCATTTGTTTGGAGTATCATTTTCCACCCTTTCACTCTGATTCTATATTTGTCTTTCTAGCATATGGTTGGGTTTTGTTTTTTTAACCTATCTGCTACTCTGTGCCTTTTTATTGGTGAGTTCAGTCCATTTACATTTAGGTTGAATATTGATGTGTGAGAATTTCCTATAGTCATTTTATTTTTTGTTTTCTGATAGCTCTCTGCCTGAATTGTTCCTTTTCCCTTATGTTTCTGGCTATTTTAGATTGGTGATATTCTATTACTTTTTTCCTTTGTTTCCCCTTTTATATATTATATGTCTCAGTTCTAGCTTTTTGGTGTAGTTACTATTAAGATTATACAAAATAAAGTTTCATATGTACAGTAGTCCTTTTTCTTCTGAATACATCTTATTTTCATTCCCCTTTGCAAATTATGTTCTTGTTGTCACAAATTATCCCTTTTTATGCTGTGAGTTCATTTTCAAATTGCAATAGTACTGTCTTCTCCTTTTTGGTTTTTTAACATATTTTTATTGATTTCAGAGAGGAAGGGAGAGGGAGAGAGAGATAGAAACATCAATGATTGAGAGAGAATCACTGATCAGCTGCCTCCTACATGCCCCCTACTGGGGATCACGCCTGCAACCTGGGCATGTGCACTTGACCAGAATCAAACTTGGGACCCTTCAGTCTGCAGGCCAATGCTTTATCCACTGAGCCAAACCAGCTAGGGCTTCTTCTCTTTTTAAAATGATTTTACCTCCTTGAACCTTTATGTTATAATTAAATGTTTAACACCCTATTTTGCATAAGGGTTGCAATTTCCTGCTCTTATCTGTTATCTCACTCATAGTTTTGTATCCTTTTGTCTGTTTCACATAGATAACCTCTTTCAGTATTTCCTGTAATTCAGATCTTATTGTAAATTCCCTCAGCTTTTGTATGTCTGGAACAGTCTTTATTTCTCATTCATATCCAAAGGATAACTCTGCTGATCATTTCTCTCTTCCAATAGTTTGAACATTCTTCTAGCTATCGGATTTCTGCAGAAAAATCTGATGGTATTCTAATAAGATTTCTTTTCATGATTACTGTCTGCTTTTCCCTGGTAGCCTTGATAATTCTTTCTTTATCATTAAGTTTTGACAATTTATATATATAAAAAGCCAGTGACCAGAACACCATAATGACCGGAATGACCAGTCACTATGACACCCACTGCAGCCAACGAACCGGCAGATCAGGGGGTGGGGCCAGCTGGCCAACCTCCTGCGGCCCCTCCCCCCAGCCAGCCCTGCCCCTGATCGCGCCCCCACACACACACCAATCGGGGTTGGGGCTGGCCGGCCAACCTCCCATGGCCCCTCCCCCAGCCATTGACCCCCGATTGGCCCCCCACCCCATTTTGGGGCAGGGCTGGCCGGCCCACCACCCACAGCCCCTCCCCACAGCCCCCCACCCCAATCGGGGGTGGGGCCCACCAGCCAACCACCCGTGTCCCCTCCCCCCCAGCCAGCCCGGCCCTGATTGGGCCCTGATGGGGGCAGGCCAGCCGGCCAACCTCCCGCTGTCTCCTCCTTCCAACAGGCCTGGCCCTGATCCACCCCAATCAGGGCCTGGCCAGCCGGACCCCACCCATGCACGAATTCATGCACTGGGCCTCTAGTTTTAATATAATGTGCCTTGGAGAAGGCCTTTTTTGGATTGAGATAATTAGGTGTTCTCTTTGGTTTTTGAATTTGAGGATCCAACTTTTCCATAAGTTTGAAAAATTCTCAACTATCTGAATAGACTCTCTGTTCCCTTTTCCCTCTCTTCTTCTAGTATACAAATTATTCTTGTTTCAAAAAAAAAATGTTTTTATTGATATTTTAGAGAGAGAGAAAGGGAACAGGGAGAAAGAGAAACATTGATGAGAGAGAAATTTCCATTAGTTGCCCCCTGCATGCCCCCTACTGGGGATCAAGAGGCAACCCAGCCATGTGCCCTAACCGGGAATCGAACCAGCAACCTCTTGGTGCATGGATCAATGTTTGACCACAGAGCCACACCAACTGGGCTACACATTATTGCTCTTCCTGATGAAGTCAGATAGTTCTCGGAGAGTTCTTTCATTTATTTTTACTCTCAATTTTCTATCTTCTTTCATCTGCATCATTTCTAGATTTCTATCTTCAATACCATTAATTATTTCTTTAAGTGGTCAACTCTCTTTCCTAAGCTCACTAGTTCATTTTTCATATCTTTGGTTGAGTTCTTCAGTTCCAAAATTTCTATTTGGTTATTTTTAAAAGTTTTAATCTCTTTGGTAAAGTATTCCATTTATTCATTGATTTTATTTCTGAGTTCATTAAACTGTCTATTGAGTTTTCCATGTCTTTACGTTTATTTTCTGGAGATTTTTCACTTGCTTTCTGAGCTGCCTTGTTACCTTGGTTATCCATGGTATTTGATGGATTATGCCTCTGCCTAGGCATTTATGGTAATGAAATCTGCTTTTTTAAAAATAGTAACAATTTTCTACCAGGCAGGCTAAGATGCCTTTCTTTTGTTTTCCAGTAGGTGGCGCTGGTGCACAGGTTGTTGTGGGGTTTTTTTTTACTTTCTCTTGCACTGCTCTGGCTTCTCTGGCTTCTCAGATCTCTGTGGGCCTGGTGGAAAATGCCCTATATTCATTCCCTGGAGAGGTGGGCATCTTCTCTGTACCAGGTTACCTCAGTCTCAGAACACCACCCCTGTGGGGAATTGTAATGCACAATGGGGTTCCGAGTCCATGAAATCCCAGCACTCCCCCCTGAAACCAGATGCTGCCAGTACTGCCCAGCTCTCCCAGGTACCCTGGCTGAGCTCAACTGCAATAGGGGCAAAGGGGTGGAGTGGCAAAGGCCAGCTTGTGCGTCTGTGGTTTTGTTCTCCCCGCCAGCAATGGCGACTGCCAGATCTCAGCTGCCATACCTCTATCTCCATCACCACCATCCCCCCATTCCCCCACCCCACCCCTCCATCACTGGAACCAGCTGCTCAGGGAGGAATGTATCTGCCTCTCCAGTTCAACACTCACTTCCACAGGTTCTTCTGTGGCCCACTGCTAGCTCCGAGAGTGTAAGGGGAGGCAGCCAGGTTCAGAGGCTTTGTTTTCTGCCTGATAATGACATCTGCTAAATCACAGCTGCCACACCTCTGTGTTCTGTCCCTGCTCCAATCACTAGGTTCAGCCACAGCACATGCTGACCACTCAGGCAGGAATGTTGATTCTCCTCTCTGCTCTTCAGGGCTGCAGGGAGTGCACACTGCAACCTGATTCTTCTTTCCCAGACCCCCAACTCTGCTCTTCCCCCTTCTCTCCTTCCCTGCTCACTCTGAGTGGCCCACATTCTGATGTTTCAAGGCACGGATTTCTCAGATGTGTTTGTGTGTTGAATTATAGTTGTTCAAGGGAAGAGACTACAGGGACTCTGAGGCTGCCATGTTTCTGCCCTCACTTCGACAGTTGACTTTTTTCTTGTGCTTTTGTTTCACTTTTTTTTTCTCTACAATTAGTATATGTCATTTTTTATTTTTTTATTTTTTAAATATATTTTTATTGATTTCAGAGAGAGGAAGGGAAATGGAGAGATTGAAACATCAATGATGAGAGAGAATCACTGATCGTCTGTCTCCTGCACGCCCCCTACTGGGGATCGAACCCGCAACCCAGGCATATGCCCTTGACTGGAATCGAACCTGGGACCTTTCAGTTTGCGGGCCGATGCTCTATCCACTGAGCCAAACCAGCTAGGGCAGTATATATCATTTTTTAATCAGAAAAGGTTTAATGAAAATTTTTTATCAAATAAAAAACAATAAATGCAAATTTCAAGACAATAAGGAACAAAAATATATCTTCTGAACAGTAATTATCTTTATATGGTAGAACTATAGATAATTTTTTTCATTTTTAAAGATAAATTTCTTTTCATTTATCTATTTTGACAATATAATAATGGCAAAAAATACATGTTAAATTAAGCTGACACATAAGAGAAATCTAGGAATGATAGGTAAAACTCTGAATTCTGAGTTTTGAAAGTTAAAATTCATAAATGTCCTTGCATTATTTATGTGGTTGCTGCTAGATTTAGGTGAATAATTTTTATAATATATAGTTTACCACGTACCATAAACGTAGCCAATGCATGCCTGTTCCACTGCTGAGTAAGGAATCTGTGCATCAGCCAAAGCCTTCTGACCTATAAAAACAGAAGGGTTTCATCAAATAGTGCTTTAAGTATTTGCTTTAGGTGAGTAAAAATTAAGTTTAGGTTTTTCCCAGAGTAGTAAATTTATCTCCATATAGCCTATTTTAAATTCAAATGACAAATCCTTCACCAAATCATTTCAGATCTCTTCTTTCTCTAAGCTACTGCATCACTTTTTCACATCTTCTTTTTAAAAAATATTTTTATTGATTTCAGAGAGGAAATGAGAGGGAGAGAGAGTCATTGATCAGCTGCCTTCTGCACAACCCCCACTGGACTAAACCGGGAATCAGACCGGGAATTGAACTGTGACCTTCTGGTTCATAGGCCGGCACTTAACCAGCGAGCCACATTGACTGGGCTCACACCTACTATTTGTTATTTAACATTTTCTGTCTTAACTATATACCTAACTATAAATATATTAAATCCCAAGCATCTTAAATCTCCTTAATGGCAAGGTACTTGTCTTATTCATATCTGTGGCTCCACTGCACATCTAGTGTGCAAAATTGGATAGAATGTCAATATTGGGGATAAAGATGGATGGAAACACTCAGGTGATCATCTTACAACGTCAGGATCGAGAGATGATCTTGTCTATGGAACAAGAAATGGAGCATTAAGGATGTTATTTAAAGTTACAGAAATGATCAGTGGAGGAACTGAAAAAATACATAAAAGTAAACTGGGGAGAGCGGGAAGGCTGGGGAGTGTTGGAGAGGGGGGGAAAGAGATCAACCAAAAGACTTGTATGCATGCATATAAGCACAACCAATGGACACAAGACACTGGGGGGGTTGGATGAGGGGTAAGGGAGGCTGGGGGAAGGTCAACGGAGGAAAAAAAAGGAGATATATGTACTATTATTTGTAATACTTTAAACAATAAAAAAAAAGTAAACTGGGGAGGAGAGTGGAGGTTGAAGAGGTATGAGTTAAATCCTCATCTATCACAGTGAGAAGCAAACATATTGATAAGCGAAAAACTGAAATAAGTGTGGTAGAATAGACATTTAGAGATATAGAGATAACCACCAGGACAACTAGAGCCAAAACAGTTAAAAGAAATTGTCTCCTGAGGAGCAGGACTGGGAATCATAAGCCATTGTGTGTGTGTGTGTGTGTGTGTGTGTGTGTGTGTGTGTGTGTGTTTAACCATATGAATGTATTACTTTTGAATTTTTTTAAACTAAGAGACATATATGAGGGCATGAGGGAAGGGAAGAGGGGTAATGGGGGAATAAGGACACATATGTAACACTGTAATCAATAAAGAAATTTAAAAAAAACTAAGAGATACATAATTGATTATGGGATTGGCTTAGCAGACCAGTTATATTTTCCTGCTTAACATATGAGCAAAAAAATTAATTTTTTAGTTATAATAATGCTGGTGAGATTATATTAGGAAAGGCATTCCCATATACTGCTAGTGAGACTAATAATGTAAACAGTCTGAAAAAATAATTTGGCAAGAGTCTTAAAATGTTCATAATCACTGTTCCAATTAGTCTACTTCCAAGCTCTGATCTCAAAAGTACCTGGAGATGAGACCAAATTTTTTTAAATAAATTTATTGATTTCAGAAAGAAAGGGAGCAGGAGAGAGAGGTAAAAACATCAATGATGAAAGAGAATCATTGATCAGCTGCCTCTTGCACACACACGCCCTGGGGATCGAGTCCACAACCCAGGCATGTGCCCTGACCAGTAATTGGAATTGAACCGTGACCTCCTGGTCAACGCTCAACCACTGAGCCAACATGGCCAGGGGAGACCAAATATTTATTTAGCAAGATGTTCACTATAATTCTAAAATATCAAAAAGTTGCAAACCTAAATGTCCAATAAAAATCATAGCATAAATATATAATGATATATGAAAAAATTAATTTTTTCAAACAATTTTAAGTAACAAGAGAAATGCTCATGATAAAATAAGTTTAAAGATTCAGAATATAAAACTATGTAGCATATGATCCCAGTAGGGAGCATGCAGGAGACAGCCGATCAGTGATTCTCATCATTGATGTTTCTATCTCTCTCTTACTCTCCCTTTCCCTCTGAAATCTGTAAGAATATATATTTTTTAAAAAGAATGTTAGGGGGTTTTACCCCAAGGTAAACTAAATGTGATTGATGTGGTCTGAAGATACATATATCTCACCTAAGACTATGTCAGATATGTGAGTAGAGTCATCCTTCACACTTCTCATTTCCCTACAAACTTAGAACCAAGGGGTATTTTGTGTGTTTTTTTAAGAGTGGAAGGGAAGCCGAAACCGGTTTGGCTCAGTGGATGGAGCGTCAGCCTGTGGACTGAAGGGTCCCAGGTTCGATTCCGGTCAAGGGCATGTGCCTTGGTTGCGGGCACATCCCCAGTGGGGGGTGTGCAGGAGGCAGCTGATAGATGTTTCTCTCTCATCGATGTTTCTAACTCTCTATCCCTCTCTCTTCCTCTCTGTAAAAAATCAATAAAATATATTTAAAAAAAAAAAAAAAAGAGTGGAAGGGAAGAGGAGAGACAGAGAGAAACATCAATGTGAAAGAAACATCAATTAGTCCCAACTGGGACTGGGGATCAAACCTGCAACCCAAGTACATGCCCTTGACCAGAATCCACGCTCTATACACTGAGCCAAACTGACTAGAGCTATGAACAAAGCTAGTTTTTAAAGTTTATTCTAGCCCTTGTAGGTGTGGCTCAGTTGGTTGAGTGTCATCCCATGCATCAAAAGGTCACTGGTTCAATTCCCGGTCAGGGCACATACCAAGGTTGTGGGTTTGATCCCCAGTCAGGGTGCATACAGTGTAAGAGGCAACCCAATGAAGTTTCTCTCTCCTTCTCCCTCTCCATTCCTTGCTCTCTAAAATCAATAAAAACGTGTGTGTTTTTAAGTTTATTCTACATAAAAGTTCCTTTTTTTTTCTTATTGATTTTAGAGAGGGAGGAAAGAAGAGAGAGAGAGGAATATTGAAGTGAGATAAATACATCGATGGGTTGCCTCCTGGGATCAAACCCTCAATCTAGGTATGTGTCCTGACCAGGAATCGAACCCACAACCTTACAGTGCACAGGAAAATGCTCCAATGAACTGAGCCAAACTGGCCAGGGCAAAGTTCCTTTATTAAATGAAGTTTTCTTTTCCTGATTATGCTTACAAAAGAAGAGAGTTTTAAGCAGTAAACAGAGTCAGTTAATCCCTACAGTTAGTTTCAAATTCCATAACTTCACCTCAACATTACCATTTTGTAATCAAAATATTATATTCACATATTACTAAAGTAACCACAAAATTTTTAACTAAATAAAAGAAATGGAACAAAAATATATACGAAGAACTGTTTAAAGCATCTCCACTTCAGAGAAAGGCAGAAGCTATTTGGAGACATATGTCAAGAAAATAGCCCTAGCTGGTATTGCTCAGTGGATAGAGCATTGGCCTGTGTACCAAAAGGTCGTGGGTTTGATTCCCGGTCAAAGGCACGTACTTGGGTTTCAGGTTCAATCCCTAGCCCTGGTCAGGGGCACGTACAGGAGGCAACCAATTGACATCTCTCTCACATAGATATTTCTCTCTCCCCTTTGTTTCTCTCCCCCTCCCTCCTTCCTTTCCACTCTCTCTGAAAAGCAATGGGAAAAATATCCTCAGGTGAGGATTAACAAACCAAAAAAAAAGTGAGAGAGAGAAAGAAAATATTTAATAACATTGCCCTGGCCAGTGTAGTTTGGTTGGTTGGAGCATCGTCTTGTACACCAAGAGGTGGTGGGTTCAATTCCTGGTCAGGGCACATACCCAGGTTGTGGGTTCGATCCCCAGGCAGGAGGTAACCAATCAATGTTTCTCTCTCTTCCTTCCTCTCTCTAAAATCAATTAAAAAATAAAATAAAAAGAGAATGTTTAGCAACATAAAAGATAAATATTAAATGAACAATGTCCACCCAGAGAATCAACATCAATTAATTAATCCTCATGAACCTTCCTTTTGGGAGCAGAGATGCTCTGATTTCATGTGTAGTAATATCTAAATACTGAGTTAAATGATAGAGCTGAAACAAAATCCCAATATATGGACTGTAGGCACTATTGGATTATCTAATGAATAACCTCAGTAATTCTTTTTTTTATATAATATATTTTATTGATTTTTTTTACAGAGAGTAAGGGAGAGAGTTAGAAATATCGATCAGCTGCCTCTTGCACAACCCCTACTGGGAATGTGCCCGCAACCAAGGTACCTGTCCTTGACCAGAATCGAACTTGGGACCCTTCAGTCCACATGGTGATGCTCTACCCACTGAGCCAAACCGGTTAGGGCCGCAGTCATTCTTTTTGGGTTGCATTGCAACAAGCTAGCAGGATCAGGATGCGTCTGGAGACTTCCCAGGAGGAGGACTTACCTAACAACTTCATGGGGCCAAGGAGCTACCAAAGTTTCCCTTGCTGGGAAGCTGGTGTTTTGCAGCAGTCCCAACAACTGACACCTAACTTAGACTGCATGGCTCTGACTCTAAACATTTCTTTCTACCATGAAAAGAAGCTACTGTGCTTGTCCTCCTTTTTTAAAGAGAGAACAACGAATTCAGATCGATAGTCCAGCTAGCAGCAGCCTAGCCCAAGCACGTGCCTCTGAAGACTGCTTAGAGCAGCGGTCGCCAACCTTTTGGACCTCACGGGACACCAGTGGCCCACGGACCACTGGTTGGCAACTGCTGCTCCAAAGGTTTCCTTAAACCATCAGTTGCCATCCTTTCGGACCTCACGGACCACGGGTTGGCGACTGCTGGCTTAGAGAACATAGACCCACACACTATGGACCCTTCTCTCTCTGAGTTCCAGCTCACTCACCAGTATGCATCCAAGTTCTTTGCTTAATACTCACTAGAATAAACAATAACAAATTGCATCACCTCATTTAGTCACACAATAGCCTAGTGATAGAAAAAGAATTCTCTACGTTGGCTCAGTCAAGCAAAGAGAGGAAAGCCACCATACAGGTATTTAATACATTTTGAATGTGATTATCCCTTTTCTAGAAAAGGAAGACACTAATTTTGTTATATCTCCTAGAATTAAGTTATCCCTTTTAATGACTCTACCTTTCTCTTCCACAGAGCCCTTTGCTGTCCTAACAAACAGCACATACATCACTGCCACTGTCTGATCTGGCTATCAGCTAAGAATGTCCAAGCTTTTTTGCCTTCCTCCTCCAGAAAGCCACTAGGCAACTGCTTGTATAGGTTTTTCTCCCTTGACCAGGCTTCCTTTTATGGTGGCAAGGCTACTCCACAATCAAGACAGATCAGACAATAAACTATAATGCTCAAAGGTCTAAATGTTCTATATTACCTGCTTCTTTTGCCAAGTCAGGATAGTCTCTTGAATTCTCAAGTCCAGGCTTCATAAACTAGAAATATAGAGGGAGATAACAAACAGAAGCAAGTTTAGATTTCTTCACAACAGAACATCACAGAAATGCATTCATTCAAATAAAAACAGAATGAACACCTAGCATTTCCTTGATTCTGAGAATAAATAATATACAGTCCTTACCCTCAAGGAGATTCCAGCCTAATGAAAAATAGGAAATTACACTACAGTGTCATAAGTACAGAATGATTTGGGAGAGACAACTACCCAGCATCAGAGGGAGGATTAGAAAGACTTCCCAGAAGAACTGACATTTAAATGTCTTTAAGGGTAACAGCCCAGTGAGAGAAAAGGAAATCCTAGAGCAAAGGCCTAGAAGTGAGAGAATGTGGCTCAATCCAAGTACTGCAAAAAATTTTTATATTGCAGAGGTTGAAGCGCAAGATGGGAAGTGATAGGGATAGAAAAGTAACTTAGGACCAAATGATAACTACTAACATTTACTGGGAACTTATTGGGTTATGAATTGTGCTAAGCACTTTACATCTATTCACTCACTTGGTCCTCACAATAACACTAAGAGGTAGACTGTAGAGAGCGCCTGGGAAGGCACATGAGCATTTCTTTAATTATTGTCAGCTGAATTCAGTGGCATTGGCAAAGCCATGTCCTGGAAACACACTTTGCCAGAGGCAGGAGTGTTGTCAGCTTGACAGTCAGCCCAGGTGCCAGGGGTTGGGTTTTGTTATTTAAATCCAGCCAAGAAAAGGGCTAGGAAAAAGATGGCGACCGGCAGGAAGGTAGGGAGAGAGAGAGTGTGAGTGAGGAACCCATAGAGGAGAGTGTAGATGTGTGTGGTGTGTGTGTGTGTATGAGATAGGGTCAGTTAGATTCTGCAGGTCTTCCAAGGGGCTCCCGAACAGGGCAGCCCTAGACGGCGGAGCCCCACGCACAAAGCGGACACTTCTCGGCGGCTGGTGCGGACGCAGAGACCACACCATCTTGAGAAACAGAGCTGCCTGAGACTCGGATCCTGGCTTCTGACACAAACCAGGACCCTGCAGCCACTGGGGACAGAGAACTGCTATCACAGCTTCAGACAAACAAACAACAAGAATCCAGACTTCCCGGCAGATTTCCGTGAGTCAAAGAGCCTATCCCCCTCCTCGCAGGCGCTGATAGCGCCATAGTAACTGATAGACCCGCCCCTCCCCCAAGCTGCTGAGCGCCCACAGGCGCGCGGAAAGCGCCATAGTAACTGATAGACGCGCCCAAGCTGCTCACAGGCGCGCGCACAGACAGCGCCATAGTAACTGATAGACCCGCCCCTGGCCCAAGCTGCCGAGCTCTGCGCAGGGACACGCTCCCTCTTAGGGAATTTGGCGCGCGCTCGCGCACGGGACAGAAGCAGCTCCCCGTCGGGGAAATCTGTCAGTGCTCACAGAGGGCTCCCCTTCGGGGAATTTGGGGGAATTTGGCTCGCGGGTCACAGCTCCCCCTTCGGAGATTCTTAAGAGCGTGCACAGAGGGGCTTCCCTTTGGGGAATTTGGCGCGCAGGACGGACTCCGCCCCCCTTCTGGGACTTTGGGAGAGTGCACTGAGCCGGCTCACCTTCAGGTTTTTAAGAATGTGCGCTCTAGCCGGTTTGGCTCAGTAGAGAGAGCACACACAGGACGCAGCTCCACTTCAGGGAATTTGGCACGCCGGACACAGCTGCCTGGGATCCCTGACTCACAGCGCATTCACACTAAGAGCCAGCGACCCCAATTGTTGGTGCGTGCACACACAGGGACCCTGATTCTCAACGAGAAACCGCACAAGGCAACAGAGACTTTGACACTTGAGTCTTGGTGCAGACACAGGGAAACTCTGACTCCTGGCACATGCTAAGGATCTCATTCTCGGCACATACCAACAGTGTGGTGCAGACAGGGCCCCTGATTCTAAATGTGCACACGAGACCACACGGAACACTGGGGACACTGATCCTGGGCAAGTCTGGTTCCCACCAACCAAAGACAGCCACACGTCCTAGTGTCAGAGCACTTCAGTGAAACTAGGGTGGAGCGAAGTCCCCACAGCACACGGCCCAGGTCCACGCAAACAGAAGCTTGAGCTTTCTGGTAATAGCCAGAATGGGGAAACGAAATAACTCACAGAGGAAAGAAAATGTGGAGTCGCCAAGAAAGGAAATTAGTGAAAATGAAGCTTGCAACATGACCGAAAAGGAGTTCAGAGTAATGGTCATGGAATTTATACATCGGATGGATGAGAAAATCAACAACCTATGCAAGAATCAGGAAGAAATGAAAAGTGATATAGCTACAATCAAAAACACCATGGAAAGTTTCAACAGTAGATTACAAGAAGCAGAGGACCGAATTAGTGAGTTAGAAGATCAGGTACAGAAACAAGCTCAAGCTGAACAGCAATTGGAGAAAAAAATTAAAAAGCAGGAGGAAAGCCTAAGGGAGCTTCGGGACAACATGAAACGAAGTAACATGCGTATAATAGGGCTGCCAGAAGGACAAGAAGAGCAGCAGGGATTAGAAAATCTATTTGAAGAAATAATGACAGAAAACTTCCCGGATATGGGAAAGATAAAAGTTATGCAAGTAAAGAGAGTCCCAAGCAGGATCAACCCCAAAAGACCCACACCAAGACATGTCATAATTTCAATGGCAAATATAAATGATAAAGAGAGAATCCTAAAGGCGGCAAGAGAGAGACAGAGAGTTACCTACAAAGGAACACCCATCAGATTGTCAAATGATTACTCATCAGAAACACAACAAGCTAGAAGTGAATGGAAGGAGGTATACAAAGTGTTGCAAAGCAAAGGACTGAATCCAAGAATACTATATCCAGCAAGACTATCAATCAAAATTGAAGGGGAAATCAGGAGCTTTGCAGACAAAAAAAGCCTCAGGGAGTTTATCACCACCAAACCAGCAATGCAAGAATTGCTAAAGGGAATACTGTAAAAAGAAGAAATAAACAGGTAAGAAGGAATACAGACACAAAAATAGATATGACTGCAAACAAATACCTTTCAGTAATAACTTTAAATGTAAACGGACTAAATGCTCCAATCAAAAGACATCGAGTAGCTGAATGGATAAAAAAACACGACCCATATATATGCTGTCTACAAGAGACCCACCTCAGAACAAGAGACTCACACAGATTGAAAGTGAAGGGATGGAAAAATATCTTTCAGGCAAATGGAAATGAAAAAAAAGCTGGGGTAGCAATACTTATATCTGACAAAATAGACCTCAAAGTAAATGCCATAACAAGAGATAAGGAAGGCCACTTCATAATACTAAAGGGAGAAATCCAACAAGAAGAAATAATTCTGGTAAACATATACGCTCCCAATATAGGAGCACCCAAATACATAAAAAAACTCCTGGAGGATATCAAGGGAGAGATTAATAGCAACACAATCATAGTAGGAGACTTTAATACCCCACTATCACCACTGGACAAATCCTCTAAACAAAAAATCAGCAAAGAAACAGCAATCCTAAATGACTCACTAGACCAGATGGAATTAATTGACATCTTCAGAACATTTCACCCCAAAGCCACAGAATATACATTCTTCTCAAGTGCACATGGGTCATTTTCAAAGATAGACCATATGCTGGGTCACAGGCAAAGTCTCTTCAAATTCAAGAAGATAGAAATTATATCAAGTATCTTCTCAGATCACAGTGGCATAAAACTGGAAATCAACTACAATAAATACAATCCAAAGAAATCAAACACATGGAGACTAAACAGCATGCTATTAAACAAGGACTGGGTCACCAGAGAGATCAAGGAAGAAATAAAAAACATCATGGCAACAAATGACAATGAAAACACAACAATCCAAAATCTATGGGACACAGCGAAAGCAGTCTTGAGAGGGAAGTTCATAGCTCTACAGGCCTATTGCAAAAAACAAGAAACAATGGTAATAAATTACTTAACCCTACAACTCAAAGAGCTAGAAAAAGAGCAGCAAGAAAAGCCCAGTGTAACCAGAAGGAAGGAAATAACAAAGATCAGAGCGGAGATAAATGACATAGAGACCAAAGAAACAATACATAAGATCAACAAAACCAAGAGCTGGTTCTTTGAAAGGATAAACAAGATTGATGGACCTCTAGCCAGGCTCACCAAGAAGCAAAGAGAGAGGACCCAAATAAACAAAATCAGAAATGAAAGAGGTGAAATAACAACAGACCCCACTGAGATACAAAGGATTGTTACAAAATACTACGAACAACTCTATTCCAACAAACTGGACAATCTGGAGGAAATGGACATATTCCTAGAAAAATATAACCTTCCAAAAATCAATCAAGAAGAATCTAAACAGCTCAATAGGCCAATAACTATGGACGAAATTGAAGCAGTCATCAAAAAGCTTCCGGCAAACAAAAGCCCGGGGCCTGATGGCTTCACAGGAGAGTTTTACCAAACATTCAAGGAAGAACTAAAACCTATCCTCCTCAGACTATTCCAAAAAATTCAAGTGGAAGGAACACTTCCAAGCTCCTTCTATGAAGCCAGCATCACCCTAATACCAAAACCAGATAAAGACAACACAATGAAAGAGAATTACAGACCAATATCCCTCATGAACATAGATGCAAAAATCCTCAACAAAATTCTAGCAAATCGGCTCCAGCAGTACATCAGAAAGATCATACACCATGACCAAGTAGGATTTATCCCAGGAATGCAAGGATGGTACAATATCCGCAAATCAATAAACGTGATACATCACATAAACAAATTGAAAGATAAAAATCACATAGTCATATCAATTGATGCAGAAAAAGCATTTGACAAAATCCAACACCCTTTCTTGATAAAAACTCTCAACAAGGTGGGAATAGATGGCTCATACCTCAACATAATAAAAGCTATATATGATAAACCCACAGCAAACATCATACTCAATGGACAAAAACTAAAAACATTTCCCCTAAGAACAGGAACAAGACAGGGATGCCCACTCTCACCACTCCTGTTTGACATAGTACTGGAAGTATTAGCCATTGCAATTAGACAAGAAGAAGAAATAAAAGGCATCCAAATTGGAAAAGAACAAGTAAATCTGTCTTTATTTGCAGACGACATGATATTGTACATAAAAAATCCGAAAGACTCCGTCAAAAAACTAATAGACTTAATAAATGAATTCGGCAATGTAGCAGGATACAAAATTAACGCCAAGAAATCTATGGCCTTTCTATACACCAATAGTGAACTTACAGACAGAGAGACTAAAAAGGCAATCCCATTTACCATCGCGCCAAAAAAATTAAGATACCTAGGAATAAACTTAACTAAGGAGGTAAAAGAACTATACACGGAAAACTACAGGACACTGAAAAAAGAGATAGAGGAAGACGTAAACAGATGGAAGAACATACCATGTTCATGGATTGGTAGAATCAACATCATTAAAATGTCCATACTACCCAAAGCAATCTATAGATTCAATGCACTCCCCATTAAAATACCAACGGCATATTTCACAGACCTTGAAAGAACTCTCCAAAAATTCATCTGGAATAAAAAAAGACCCCGAATAGCCACAGCAATCCTGAGAAAGAAGAATAAAGTAGGAGGGATCTCAATACCAGATTTCAAGCTGTATTACAAAGCCACTGTTCTCAAAACAGCCTGGTACTGGCACAAGAACAGACATATAGATCAATGGAACAGAATAGAGAATCCAGATATTGACCCAAACCACTATGCTCAATTAATATTTGACAAAGGAGGCATGAACATACAATGGAATAAAGACAGTCTCTTCAATAAATGGTGTTGGGAAAATTGGACAGATACATGCAAAAAAATGAAGCTTGATCACCAACTTACGCCATACACAAAAATAAACTCAAAATGGATACAGGACTTAAACATAAGACGGGAAACCATAAAAATACTAGAGCAATCCACAGGCAGCAAAATGTCAGACATATGCCAAAAGAAATTCTTCACTGACACTGCCCCTAGGGCAATGGAAGCTAAAGAGAAAATTAACAAATGGGACTACATCAAAATAAAAAGCTTTTTCACAGCAAAAGAAACCATCAACAAAACAACAAGAAGGCCCACTGCATGGGAGAACATATTTGCAAATGGCATCACTGATAAAGGTTTAATCTCCAACATCTACAGGCAGCTTATACAACTTAATAAAAGGAAGATAAATGATCCAATAAAAAAATGGGCAACAGACCTAAATAGAATCTTTTCAAAAGAAGACAGAAGGAAGGCCAAGAGACACATGAAAACATGCTCAACGTCACTAATTATCCGAGAGATGCAAATCAAAACAACAATGCGGTACCATCTCACACCTGTCAGAATGGCTATCATCAACAAATCAACAAACGACAAGTGTTGGCGAGGATGCGGAGAAAAAGGAACCCTCGTGCACTGCTGGTGGGATTGCAGACTGGTGCAGCCACTGTGGAGAACAGTATGGAGTTTCCTCAAAAAACTGAAAATGGAACTCCCATTTGACCCAGTAATCCCACTCCTGGGAATATATCCGAAGAAACTAGAAACACCAATTAGAAAGGATATATGCACCCCTATGTTCATAGCAGCGCAATTCACCATAGCTAAGATTTGGAAACAGCCTAGGTGCCCGTCAGCAGATGACTGGATCAGAAAACTGTGGTACATCTACACAAAGGAATACTATGCTGCCATAAAAAAGAAGGAATTCTCATCATTTGCAGCAACCTGGGAGGAATTGGAGAACATTATGTTAAGTGAAATAAGTCAGTCAATGAAAGAAAAATACCACATGATCTCACTCATTTATGGATAATAAAGAACATTATAAACTTGAACAAAAAGATAGATACAGAGACAGTAAAGCATCAAACAGACTGTCAAATTACAAGGGGAAGGTTAGGGAGAGGTGGGGGAGATAAGAGATCAATCAAAGGACTTGTATGCATGCATATAAGCATAACCAATGGATGCAAAACTCTGGGGGGTGGGGGCATATATGGGAGTGGGGTGTGGGGAGGGCAATGGTAAGATATGTACACATATAATACCTTAATAAAAAAAATTGGGAAAAAAAATGAAAAAAAAAAATAAATAAATAAATAAATAAATCCAGCCAAGCACCAGGAACTAATATGACTCAGGCCCACCCAAGAATGCGCATAATCTCCTTTGTCTTGACTCTTAGTAAAACTTCCTGGGTTTTGCTGCATAAAATAAACACAATGTATTGGCTCTGGATCCCTGTCTCTCCATCAGAGGACAGTGATCCCACCTGGCCCCAGCTTTTTCCTTCCATCTCTGTGTCTGTCTCTTTCTTTCATTTTCTCAATCCCCAGAAGCCCCTACTCAGGAACCAGAATGCTCTCTAGCGGGCTGGACGCTAGAGAAAGGTAATATACAAGGTATCCATGTAAGTAAAATTGATGATGAAAAAAAAAATTAATAACTGTATTTTACTTATATACATATATTTTAAATGTTATGAAGGTTTTGGCCTCTAAGAAGGGCAAAATAAAGTAACAATATATTTCTTAAATACAGCCAAATTTTTCAGCAACGGAAATCTAAAAGACCAAAAGCACCTAGTCACCTGCATTTTAAATAGGCTGGAGGTGAGGCAGCATTTGCGCCTTGTGAATCAGACATATAAGTTTACTAAATTTACTTGCTTTGCCTTTTTAATAAAGATACCTACTTTAATTACTTTATAAATTAGCTTTTTAAATTATAATCAAGGTTTCATTTAATTTCAGCTAAATAAAAAGCCAGTATTTTTATAAACAATTAAATTCTAATAAAGCCCTCTGAAAGTTACTGGGACTACCCATGATCCCGCTATATATGCAAATAAGCCTAAAGGGATAATCTTTAAAAGTATAATTCTAAGCTTAATAAAAAGGAGAAATTTAAAAACTTTGAAATCTCTTCTGCTAATATTTACAAGGTAAACTAAAAATTGTTGTTAAAATACTAAATCTGACAATAATTACAGTCACCATAAATAAAAAATCACTTGAAATATATGGCTTTGCGGCAGTATTTGTTAAAATCTCAAAAAGCAACCATGTGGCCTAAAAATTACTCTGGAAGGAAATTTAAAAAAAGAGGTTTCCTTCAAAGGTCTAACTGTAATTTAAAATCTATATGTTAGGCCTTGAGAAGAAAAGTAAGTAATTTGAGTTTTTGCCTCCCTGACAAAGCTTATGTAAAGTTACTCAAAGACTAATAGCAGAAATTTAATTAATGTCATTTACTGTCCATAACCTAGGACAGTGGTTGGCAAACTCATTAGTCAACAGAGCCAAATATCAACAGTACAACGATTGACATTTCTTTTGTGAGCCAAATTTTTTAAACTTAAACTTCTTCTAACACCACTTCTTCAAAATAGACTCGCCCAGGCCATGGTATTTTGTGGAAGAGCCACACTCAAGGGGCCAAAGAGCCGCATGTGGCTCGCGAGCCATGGTTTGCCGACCACTGACCTAGGACAAGTAAAGTTAAAAAAATAAACCTTATTTCAGATTGATTTAAATTGGCTAATTAAATTAAATGAATATTCATAAAAACACCAGCCTACGTTCAGGGAATGGTATTAGCTGCCACATTAAAAGAGATGTTATACTTCAGGCATTAACCATTTTTTCCAGTTCTGGAAAGGCTGTATCTACTGCAGCAGGGGAGTAAAGGTCCTTCAAACCCCTTATATTTCGGCACAATGGGGAGAAATACAAGCTCTTATTTATGCCTTGACAGATTTTGCTACGGAGCCCATCAACCTATAGTGATAGTGTTTATGTGGTAAGTATGGCCAAAATTATTGAAACAGCTACTATAGGGCACACTAATTTAAAGGAACTCTTTCATTTATTTTTCAGCCTTCAAAAGGTTGTTTGAGAAGGACAATTTCCATGTTTTATTGACCATATTAGATCCCATTCTGGCCTTCCAGGTCCCTTGGCTGCAGGTAATGAGGAAGTAGATTGCCTCGTTGCCTCAATAGAGGAGGTCACTCCATTTTCCATGGCACAGGCCTCACATGCCCTGCATCATCAAAAT
Source organism: Cnephaeus nilssonii (assembly GCF_951640355.1). NCBI lineage: Eukaryota > Metazoa > Chordata > Mammalia > Chiroptera > Vespertilionidae > Cnephaeus > Cnephaeus nilssonii. Next base: position 70,833,933 of record NC_137078.1, on the reverse strand, counting down.
GCCTCTGCCTTGCGCAAGGAACTCCATATTTCATATTTACCAAGAGCAGGCTTGCCAAGTGTCAAGCAATGCCCTCAGTGTGTTATCCACCTCCCTGTGCCAGCATTAGGGGTAAATCCTCAAGGCCTTAAACCTAATCAAATCTGGCAAATGGATGTCACTCAATAGTGGAAAGAGCCAATCATACTCTTAAAATGCAATTACTAAAACAAAAGGGGGAGACGGATGTTATGTGTCACCTCAAAACAAACTCAGTCGTGCTCTTTATACTTCAAATTTTTTGAATTGCGATGCAGAGGGTCGTACAGCAGCCGAAAGGCATCAGGCCTCCTGTATAATAGCCTCTGCCGAGTTGGCCCGGTGGAAGGATGCACAAACCAGACAAGGGTTTTACCAGATTCAGTAATAATGTGGGGAAGAGGTTGTGTTTTGTATCTTTCCAGAAGGAGCAGTTCAGCCAATTTGGGTGCCAGAGCATTACATGCGTAACCACAATGGACCCAGAGAAGCTCCTTATCCCTTTGTTCAAAAGACTGAGAGTCGCCCCGATGACAGCAAAGCAGAAAAGGAAGATGATGAAGGCTACACAAGGGACTGAGGTGCTAACATGGGTTCATCTGAAGAAGTTGACGACTGGAGTCCAGCAGATAGTAGAAAAGCAAGAAGTGGAAGCTACTTCCTCAACCATGTTTCTGGCTATGCTAGCATTGGTTAGCTGCCAGTCTTCTGTAAAGTCTTGCGCAGCCAAGTCCGAGGACTCTGAATAAATATACACCAGCAGCAAAAGAAAGTTTCATTTAGTAGCTAAAAATGTTAACATATCTGTAGTTTTATTTCTCTCTTATTGATGTGTTGCATTGGCATTGTTTTGTTATTATTTTAATAGCCAGAGTTTTGCTCTTTTTTTTTAAAATATATTTTATTGATTTTTTACAGAGAGGAAGAGAGAGGGATAGAGAGTTAGAAACATCGATGAGAGAGAAACATCGATCAGCTGCCTCTTGCACACCCCCTACTGGGGATGTGCCCGCAACCAAGGTACATGCCCTTGACCGGAATCGAACCTGGGACCTTTGAGTCCGCAGGCCGACGCTCTATCCACTGAGCCAAACCGGTTTCGGCCAGAGTTTTGCTCTTGACGTTCAAGTTTTAAAATGATAACATTTATGTAATTTGGTTTTTGCATTGGCATTGTTTGCAATTGTTTTAATATCAGAGCTTTGTTCTTTATGTTTAAGTTTTACTTTTATTATAGTACCTTAAAAACAAAAAGAGGGTGAGATGTAGATAGCACAGGGAAGGCACATTTCTTTAATTATTGTCAGCTGAATCCAGTGGCATTGGCAAAGCCAATTCCTGGAAACATGCTTTGCCAGAGGCAGGAGTGTTGTCAGCTTGATCTTCAGCCCAGGTGCCAGGGGGTGGGTTTTGTTATTTAAATCGAGCCAAGCACCAGGAACTAATACGACTCAGGCCCACCCAAGAATGCGCATAATCTCCTTTGTCTTGACTTTTAGTAAAAATTCCTGGGTTTTGCTGTATAAAATAAACACTGTATTGGCTCTGGGTCCCTGTCTCTCCATCAGAGGACAGTGGTCCCACCTGGCCCCAGCTTTTTCCTTCCATCTCTGTGTCTATCTCTTTATTTCATTTTCTCAATCCCCAGCAGCTCTCTAGCCATGCTGGACACAGAAAAGAGAGAAATAGTCACAGTAGATACTATTATTATCATCACCATTTTACCATTAAAAAAAACTAGAGCACAGAGACATTAAGCAACATTAAGGACACACAACTAATATGTAGTGGAGCTGAAACTTCAATAGTCTGGCTGTAGAGTCAACCAACAAGGGACCTTATAGGTGTTTGGGTTTTATCCTGAAGACAACAGGTTTTTTATTTTACTTTATTTTTTTTTAAATATTTTTTCATTGATTTCAGAGAGCAAGAGAGAAGGAGAAAAAAATAGAAATATCGATGATGACAGAGATTTATTGATTGGCTCCTGCCTGCATGCCCAACACTAGGGATGGAGCCTGCAACCCGGCATATGCCCTCACCAGGAACTGAACTGTGACCTCCTGGTGTATTGGTCGACACTCAACCTTTGAGCCATACCAGCCAGGCTACAGTAGATTTTTTAAAAGAGACTGGAATAAAATAATGAGATACTACTACACACCTGTTACAATGGCCAAAATCCAAACAGTGACAACATAAAATGCTGACATGAATGTGGAGCAATAAGAACTCTCACTCATTACTGGTGGGAATGCAAAATGGCACAGCCACTTTGGAAAATATTTTGGCAGTTTCTTACAAAAGTAAACGTTCTCTTACTACATAATCCAGCAATTGCACTCCTTGTTATTTACCCAAATGAGTTGAAACCTTATGTCCAATCAAAAACCTGCACATGGATGTTTATAGTAGCTTTATAATTGCCAAAACCTAGAAGCAAACAACTTAGTGGGTGAATGGATAAGTAAACTGGAACATTCAGGCAATGGCATATTATTCCATGCTAAAATGATATGAGCTGCCAACCCACAAAAAGACATGATGTAAATGAATATTACTAAGTAAAGAAGCTAATCTGAAAAGGCTACATACTGTGTGATTCCAACTATATGATATTCTGGAAAAGGCAAAACTAGGGAGACAGTGGTTGTCAGGGGTTAAAGGGAGGGAGGGAAGACCAGGCAGAGCACAGAGGATTTTTAGGGCAGTGAAACTATTCTGTATGATACTATAATGGACACATATTTGTCCACATTCATAGAATGTACAACACTAAGAGTGACACTGATGTAAACTGAGAGACTTTGAGTGATAATGATGTGTCAATAGAGGTTTATCAGTTGTAACAAAGGTACCACTCTGGTGCAGATTACTGATAGTGGATGAGGCTGTGCATGTGTGGAACAGAGAGTATATGGGAACTCTGGGTACTTTTGGTTCAATTTTGCTGTGAACCTAAAACTGCTTTGAAAAATAAAGCCCTATTTTTTAAAAAAAGAAGGGAGACTGGGATGAGAAAACTTGAATTTTAGATCATTCTACATGCAATGTGGAAAATAATAAAGGGAGCAAGGCTGGAGGCAATGAGACCAAATGGCATGATTCTGAAATAGTCCAAGTAAGAGTTGACTAACATAGCAGCACAGAGGAGGAAAAGAAGTAGATAGCCTTAAGAAACACAAGAAAGTAAAATCTACCAAACTTGTGACTGATTAGATAAAGTGGTTTGCTAGTCATTGTTTGTGATAAAGAAAGATGACTTTTAAAATTTTCTGACTGAAAACCACAATAAAATACATATTATAACACAACCCAGCATACACATACAGTTTGTCCTTGGTACCCATAGGGATTGGTTCTGGAACATCACATACATACACACACACACACACACACACACACACACACACACACACAGATACCAAAATCCACAGATGCTCAAGTCACATACATTAAATAGTATTGTATTTGCATATAACCTACACATATCCTCCTGTGTACTTTAAATCATCTCTAGATTATTTATAATACCTAATCTATATATATAAAAGCCTAAGCAACCAAACGACCAAACTACTGGTCACTCTGACACGCACTAACCACCTTGCCTCCAACCTTGCTCCCATTATTATTTTTCATATTGCATGTAGAATGACCTCCCACAGCCAACCTCCCGCGGTCCCTCCCCCCCCAGCTGGCCAACCTCCCATGGTTCCTCACCCCACCCCACCCCCCGGCCTGGCTGGCCCCGATTAGGACTGGGCAAGACAGCCCTGATTGGCCCGATCACCAGCCAGGCTGAGGGACCCCACCTGTGCACGAATTCGTGCACCAGGCCTCTAGTACAATATAATGCTATTTAAACAGTTGTTTGTTGTTTTGTTTAGGGAAAAATGGCAAGAAAAAAGTCTGTACATGCCCAGTACAGATACATGCTCTGCAACCATCATAGGCCTAACTACATAGTGCACATCAACTACAACATTTTTGGGAGAATATTTTTTTATATATTTTATTGATTTTTTACAGAGAGGAAGGGAGAGGGATAGAGAGTTAGAAACATCGATAAGAGAGAAACATCGATCAGCTGCCTCCTGCACACTTCCTACTGGGGATGTGGCTGCAACCAAGGTACATGCCCTTGACTGGAATCAAACCTGGGACCCTTGAGTCCGCAGGCCGACGCCCTATCCACTGAGCCAAACCGGTTTCAGCTGTGCACACCTTTTTTATACCATGGAATACTATGCAGCAGTAAAAAAAAAAAAAAAGAAGGATCTCTTTCCCTATGACATACCATGGCAGGACTTGAAGAATATTATGCTAAGCAAAATAAGCCAGTCAGAGAAAGTTGAATATCACATGATCTCCTTCATATGTGGAAGCTAATGAACAAAATAGATGCAGAGACAGAAGCATTGAACAGACTGTGGAATCTCAGAGGGAAGGCTGGGGAGGGTGGGTGAGTGGGAAGTGATCAACCAAAGACCTTGTATGCATATATGCATAACCCATGGACACAGACAATAGGGTGGTAAAGCCTGGGGTAGGGGGTGGGGGTCGGGGGGTGGGCTAGAAGGGGTCAATGGGGGGGGGGAGGGACATATTTAATACCTTCAACAATAAAGATTTAATTTTTTAAAATGTCCCTGAGAAGGAATCCAACAGGGAGTAAGTACATCAGTCCCCTCTTATCCTTGGAGGATCTGCTCTGAGACCCTCTGTGGGTCTCTGAGACCACAAATAGTACCTAGCCCTAAAAATACTGTTTATTTCCCTATATATACATATCCATGATAAAGTTTAATTTATAAATTAGGCACAATAGCTAATAATAAAATAAAAATTATAACAATATACTGTAATAAAAGTTATGTGGATGTGCACTCCCGTGCGCGCGCTCTCTCTCTCTCTCTCTCTCTCTCTCTCTCTCTCTCTCTCTCTCTCTCACATAACCAAGATGGCTAAGTGCATGGCTGCTAAGTGACTAGGTGGGTAGTGCAATTTAGAACTTAGGAATTGTTTATTTGGGGGTTTTTCCAGTGGCTGACTGCAGCTAACGGAAACCGCGGATAAGGGGGGACTACTGTATTCCTAGGAGTGCAGAGCAGGCGGCATTCACCATCCGCTTCCCTTTGGGGAGTGAGCCGTGGACCTTGCCTCCTCGGAAGGTCCACTCGGAGTCCAAGGAGACGCGGACTGGAGATTGTCTTGCTGTGTCCCTCACAAACTCCGTCGCGGGGATGAAACAGAATGAGGGAGAGGAAATGGGTGCATGAAACACCGGGAGACCCTGCAATCCCTCAGGCTCTCCATCATCACCCACGCCAACTGCCACTCGGATGCCCCGAGGGCCGATGTCCCCAGGCGGTGGGTTGGAGGACGGACCCACGGACCGTGTCAGGCCCTGACCCGCGCCCCGCGCCTCCCCGTCCCCCGGGTCGGGTCTCCTCCGGGCTCCCCTGCCCTCACCCGGACAGAGCGGAGCCGGGAGCCCGCCTCCCGGACGGCCGCTCCGTTACCTTGGTCATCCCAACTCCCACCACGAACACCCGGCGCAGGGGCCGAGGCCGCAAGGAGGCGATAGTCATGGCTCCAATTAGGCGGTCCTGTCGGCGGACAGACACGGTGCAGCGCAGCGGGGTGCTGTCAGACGGAAGCGGCAGGGGAACCCCAGCTACTCAGGGTTTAAGTTTCAGGGGGGCGGGAGGCTGAGATGGAGGAAGAGGGGAGGGGTGACACTGGGCACCTGCGCCTGCGCGGAGGCTCGGCTGCGCGCGCAGCTTTGGGGGCGGGAGTGTTACTAGCAAACCCCACCCCTTCCTTTTTTTTTATTGTAGGTTTATTAAAGCCAGGTGGGGGACAGTGAACTGCATGGATGAACCCGGAGAGTATTATGCTAAGCGAAATAAGCCAAATCAGAGGAAGACAAGTATCACAGGATCTCACACATATGTGGAATCTACTGAACAAAATGAACTGATGAACAAAATAGATCTAGAGACATAGAGGCATGGAACAGACTGATGCATTTCAGAGGGAAGGTCTTGGGGTGGGGGAGAGGAGCTGGGAGGGGGGGGTAGATTAACCAAAGAACTTATATGCATATATGCATAACCCATGGACACAGATGATAGTGTGGTGAAAGCCAGGTTGGGGGGGGGGGGCGTCAATGGGGAAAAAAAGGGGGGGCATCTGTAATAATTTCAACAATAAAGATAAATTTAAAAAATAAAGGTAGGGACAATGAAACAAGGAAGGGCTTAGAATAAGTAACAGGAGAGAACCTCGGTGGGACTGCTCTGGCTCACTGGAGTCAGAGAAAAGGGGGCCTTAGAGACAGGTTCAGGGGGTTAGCCCAGGTCCAGCTGCCGCTGGCAATTGTTCCCCTGGTTGCCAGTTTCATGGGAACCCTTAGAGTTTAGGAGATGCAGCCTGAGAGGGAGGGAAGAAAGGCTTGAGCATGCCCTGGGATAGAGGGAGCTGCTATGTAGCTCTTTGTAGACAGATAATGCTCAATGTTATCTCATTTTTAAAATGGCATTTCATTTCATTCTGGCATTGTCTACATTCATGGACTTCACTGCCTCACCTCCCATATACACCTCAACTCGTCTCAATTTTATGCCCAGTGATTGTATTGCAAAAATATTTTGTGTCCTGGCGGGGTAAAGCATCAGCCTGACATGCCAAGGTTGTAGGTTAGATTCCTGGTCAGGGCACATACAAGAAACAATGAATGAATGCATAAATAAGTGGAACAACAGATTAATGTTTCTTGCTTGCTCCCTTCCTCTCTCTCTCTAAAATGAATTTTAAAAATTAAAAAAATATATTTGTGAATGTGAATCCCTAGTGTGGATGAAATCCCTAGTGGAGGCCACATACTAAAACTGACAAGCTCAGGGGAGGCCTGCATGGTGGGCCTTACAAACTCAAGAGACCTAAAGTAACCACATCGGATGGTCTGAACACAAAAATTCCTAACTAAAAGCGAGTCAATAGACAGGCTGGCTCAATTAAGGAGCCAAACTTTTGTCAAGGAAGATACAGGCCTTTTTCCACCCAATCCCCTACCTACCTCCCCTCTGATAACCATCAGTTTGTTTTCTGTATCTATGAGTTTCTGTTTTATTTTGTTTGTTTGTTTGTTTGTTTGTTTGTTTAGATTCCACATGTAAGTGAAATCATATGACATTTGTCTTTCTGTCCAACCTATTTCACTTAGCACAATACCCTCTAAACCCATCCACGTTATCACAAATGGCACGATTTTTTTATAGCTGAGTAATATTTCATTGTATGTGTTTACCACATCTTCTTTATCCCCTCATCTATGGATGGACACCTAGCTTGCTATTTCTTGGCTATTGTAAGCAATGCTGCAATGAACATAGGGGTGTATATAGCTTTTGGAATTATTGTTTTAGGTTGTTTTGGATAAATACCCAGAAGTGGAATCGCTGCGCCATTTTTAATTTTTTGAGGAAACCCCATGATGTTTTCCATAGTGGTACACCAATTTACAATCCCACTAGCCATGCAGGAGGGCTCCCTTTCTCCACATCCTCGCCAACACTTGCCATTTGTTGTCTTTTTTATAATCAATAGCCAATCTGACAAGTGTGAGGTGATATTTCATTGTGCTTTTGATTTGCATTTCCCCATGATTGGTGATGTCAAGCATCTTTTCGTGTGTGTTGGCCATCTGTATATCCTCTTTGAAGAAATGTCTATTCAGGTCCTCTGTCTATTTTTTAATTGGGTTGTGAGTTTTTTGGATGTTGAATTGTATAAGTTCTTTAAATATAGGATGTGGCAAAAGTAGGTTTTCAGTTATGAGTATGTGAAACTGTTTATTCTTGTATTATTATTTGTTAATTATTATATTACTTTCCATACAAACAACTATAAACCCCACCCTGTATTTTGGATATTAACCCTTGATTGTGTGTGTGTGTGTGTGTGTATGTATGTGTGTGTGTGTGTGTGTGTGTGTATATATATATATATATATATATATATATATATATATATATAATTTGCAAATATCTTCTTCCATTCAGTTGCCCTTTCTTCTTGTTGATTGTTTAAACAATATGAAACAATATGTGTGTATATATATACTCATATACATATATAGTTGACTCATTAACATTGGACTCAAGGCCAATAGCACTGTAACTCATGTCTGAAATAAGTTTATCTAAGATTATTTTCTTCATAAGGCACATCACACCCTTCTTGCACTTACTAGTATGTATACCAGACAGCACTTCAGGCTTGGGGACCATTTTTAAACAGTGAAATCACCAACAAAAAGGACCAAAATGCAAAAAAAAAAAAAAAAAAAAAAAAAGTGACATAAAATAGATCATGATAGGGACACTTGTTCACAGCGTGAAAGCTAAAACAAGTACTGCATGGTCTTGTTCGACCTCAGCTGACGTGCTTTTAATTAGGAATTTTTATGCACAAAGCACCACTCAAAATTTTTGCCACCTTAAGAACTCTTTGAGTATTGACTTTGGGGTTACAATTTTCGTGAGTAGACAAATTTGCAATTCAGAATCCGCAAATAAAAAGGATAAAATAAATAAAATATATTTAGGAGTAAAGCCTTTGTTTCTGTCACCTCCTTTAATCCTAACAAAACAACTCCTGAGAATGAGCTTCAGAGAGATTAAAAAGGTCACAACGTTAGTCACTGAACTTTGGTTTTTCCTTTGTTTTGGACATATATGTCGTGAAGTTCCCCCCACCCACCCACCCATACCCTTCATTGGTGTAAGGTCCCATGAGTTGCAACACACGCATGGACTCTTCCAAATCACTACCATTGACAGGATGCAGAACAGTTCCAACGATCCGAACGTCTTCCTCAGGCTTTTGTGCTCTCAGTCTCAGACCCGGCTCCAGACCACACGCCTTCTTACCCTTGAACCTCAGCCCCAATGGCTGGAATCAGGTTGAAAAGCTGGCTCTTCAATGGCTGAGGTGAATTCCCGCCCCCGGGCCCGAGTACGTTCCGTTCAGGCCGGACATTTCCCTTTTGCAACAGGTTTTAAATCTGTGGTCAGTGCTTTCACTGGCGTCTGCCTTGCTCTTTTCCAGTAGTCACCATTATTGTCTCCGCTTTTCAGATTAAAACCCTGACGCTTACATTAAGACACGTAGGTAGCCTTGCCCCAAACCCCGCGGCGGAGCCGGGCTCCCCCCGCCCGGGAGGTGAGGCCCGCGGCCCCGCGGCCCCTAGGTGGAGCGATCGGCGCAGCCTCGCGGCCGCCCTGCGAGCCGGCGGCGGGAGCGCAGGTCGGGGAGAAGCCGAGCCGCGCCTGCCCAGCCTGCGCCCACATGCAGCGCGTCCTGACCCGCGCCCTGCGCCTAACGCGCCCCTGGAGGCCCCCTGCGGCCCGCAGCTGTGCCTCGGCGGCGGCAGCGGCCCGGGACCCGGAGATCCAAGTGCGCGCCCTGGAGGGTCCCGACCAAGGTGCGTGCGCTCTCCCCGAGAGCACCCCGGAGGCGGCTGGGGCGAGCCGGGGCAGAGCTGAGGAGGGGGGCGCCTGGCGCTGCTGCCCGGCCCAGGCGATGCCGGCGCGTCCACCGCACACGGAACGACTGAGACAGTAGGGCCGCCTAATATATTTCAGGATTTGTACCCCAATCCCCTGCATCCTAGTCTAGGTTGCCCGAGAATGGGTGACCACCTTACTGGCCTCCCCGACACTACTTGGAATGGGACTCTGGGTCAGTGTCGGCCCGCTCCGAGCCCGGTTAGCCTGGGCTGCGAGGAGGGGAAGAGGAATACTCAGGGGTAGGACTAGGCACCCGCACCCACCCCCGCAGCTTTAAAAGGCGTGACTGCGCCCCTGGGCCAAGGACTCTGGCAAGGTCCCAAGGGGGCCGAGGCCGCAGAGCCAATCGTGCGAGGCCGCGATGGAGGGCGGAGGGTGAGGGCAGCGGAGGGCGCGTCTCCTCCCTGCAGAAGGGCCAGGAAAGTTGGCTGGTCACTGGCAGAAAACACCTTCGATTGCGCATTTTGTTTTGTGGTGGTTGTTACCCATACCCCTCGGTCTTACCCTCAGGTCTAGGCCGTTCGCTTAGCTTTCTCTCCAATCCTGTTTGTGTCAGAATTTTAATTTACACAAATAGCATTGGAGACTCCATCTCTTATTTCCTCCCCCACCCCTTACTAACTTTTGAAGAGCTGCTTTGCTATAGTAATCTAGTTCCTTGCTCCCTGCTGTGGCACGCTATTCCCTCATGTGCATCCCCCCCCCCTTTTGATGGGCATGTAGGGGTTGCTGAGTCTTAGAGAATACCCCTTACTCTCATGCTTTATTCATGCCCAACTGGCAACAGTGCTTGCCTTGATACTTTTCTTTGCCATTAAGAAACAGAGGCACACCCTGGCCCGGTAGCTCAGTTGGTTAAAGTGTCATCCCTATACCTCAAGGTTGCAGTTCCACCCCCCCACCCCCCAATCAGGGTACATACAAGAAACAACCAATGAATGCATAAGTGGAAATAAATGTCTCTCTCTCTCTCAAAATCAATAAACTGCTTGGCCAACGTGGCTCAGTGGATAGAGCATTGGCCTGCGGCCTGAGAGGTCCTAGGTTCAATTCCGGTCAAGGGCACATGCGGGGGTTCCGGGCTAGATTCCCAGTAGGGGGCGTGCAGGAGGCAGCCAATCAATGACTCTCTCATCATTGATGTTTCTATGCCTCTCTCCCTCTCCCTTCCTCTCTGAAATCAATAAAAATATATTTAAAAATAAATAAATTTTTAAATTAAAAATAAACAAAAAACAGCTGCACAGGGAAATTAAGCAATTTGAATCAGGTGTGATTTCAAAACTTGTGTTCTCAACTATTAGGTCATCACTGCCTCTTCTGTACAAAACACAGACTAGTACATCAGTAAAAAGTATTATCAGGGGTCATAGACCTTGCAGATAGCAGAATTGTTATCCATGGATAACAAGGATCAGCATAGTAAGCCTCTGCCCACCATTTATTTTTCATTTAAATACTAGAGGCCCAGTGCATGAAATTCATGCAAGGGGGGAGGGGGTCCCCTCAGCCCAGCCTGTACCCTCTCCAATCCAGGACCCCTTGGGGGATGTCTGACTGCCAGCAGTTGGACATCCCTCTCACAATCCGGGACCACTGGCTCCTAACTGCTCACCTGCCTGCCTGATCACCCCTAACTTCCCCCCCTGCCAGCCTGATCACCCCTAACCGCCTTTGCCTGCCAGCCTGATTGCCCCTAACTGCCCCCCCTGTCCCCCTGGATGCCCCCAACTGCCCACCGCCCCTCCCCCCCCACCCCCCCACCCCCGCCGACCTGGTCACCCCACGCAGCCTGCTAGTCAGTCGTTTGGTTGTCCCTCGCTAAACCCCCTGCCGGCCTGGTCACCCCACACAGCCTGCTGGTCAATTGTTTGGTCTTCCCTCGCTAACCCCCCTGCCGGCCTGGTCGCCCCACACAGCCTGCTGGTCAGTTGTTACTGTGAGGGCATCGTGACCAATTTGCATATTACCCTTCTATTAGTATAGATATTTTTTATTGATTTCAGAGACAAAGGGAGTGGGAGAGAGAAATAGAAACATCAATAATGAGAAAGAATCATTGATCGTCTGCCTCCTGCATGCCCCATACTGGGGGAACGAGCCCACAGCCCAGGCTTGTACCCTGACCGGGAATCGAGCCTCGACCTTCTGGTTCATAGGTCAATGCTCAACCACTGAGCCATGCTGGCTGGCTGCCCCTACCATTTAGAAGGTCATTGAGGGACAGTGGAGGAAGCATGAGGAAAAGACTCCCACACAGGAGAAACACCACCTCTCCCCAACCCCCAAAATGATTTGGGGCCATTCGATGGTTATGTTAGAAGCCACAGGCTCTGCCTTCATCTTGGACCAATGGCATAAGAGTATTGTCACACCTGTTGTCCTTGAAAACAGGATTGGCTTGTTAGCCACTCTTCACTCTTCTTTATGGCTCTATTCCAACTCCTTACTTAGCAGGGTGTTCATGGTTCTCCACTACACCTGACCTTCCCATTTTATCTCTTCTACCCCAAGGGTTCATTTTAAGCTGTCCTACCTCTCTGTTTTATTCTAGCTATGCCCCTGACTTGGGTCCTCTCCTTTCCTCTCTGCCTATGTAAATACTTCTGGAATTACCACCCTTCAATACCCCTTTATTTTCCACGTATCTGGACTTGTCTTCCTCATAGGTTGTTAGCTCGTTGAACGTAGGACTGCTAGCTGGGTCCAGCTGTTAACTTAGGCAAATTCTCTTCTTTCCTGGGCTTCAGTTTCCCCTTCTATGTAATAAGGAGTTGGTAAACCAGTTAGTCTGTATACTACCTCCAGTAGTTTCTGTTGACTCCTACCCATATCACCAAGCCTGTGATCCAAACCCTCCAGACAAAAGTGATCCTACATCAACTGCCAAGGAAATCATCAGCCAGTGGCATGGTGGGTTTGGTGAGTAAGGAGAGTGTAGTGCAGACCCATCTCTACTGCTGGTGCCCAGAAACAGCAATATTCTGAGAACCATGTTCCGAGAACCAGGGCTCAACTAGAAGGCAGAGTCCTCTTGGTTTCTCCATGTGGTATGCAAATTGAATGTTGTCGGATGAAAGCCAAAGACACCCTACCTGGCTCTTCAGGGCTACCAGCTTGGAGTTCATACCTTGTTTTGGGCCCTAGACTTTCCCCAGCATCTGTGTCCTTTTCCTGCTTCCTGTACCCACAAACTCTGGCTAACCATTTCTGTGCATATGTGCATTATTTCTTTTAATCCTCGTAACAACCTTTTTTATTATTTCTATTTACAGATAAGGAAATTGAAGGCCAGGTGGATAACGTAATATGCCCAAGGCCATGGAACTGGTGTATGACTGAGCTATGGCTTGAGTGAAGCACAATAAGATTTGGCAGCTAGTGTTTTGAGAGAGGAATATAAAGATGAAAAGAGGAGAAAAGATGAAAGATGGGAGAGAGTCAGCCAGAGAGAAAGGAATGACAGAACAGGAAAGCGAGAGAAAATTTCTGTCAATCCCAGGACATCATTACTATATTAGTTTTCTATTGCCACCAAACATTGTTGCTTATAATAACACATTTATTATCTCATAATTTCTGTAGGTCAGAAGTCCAGGCACAAATTAGCTGGGTTCTCTTGCCTTGGGTCTTCTTGGACAGGGTTATGTTCTCATCATAGGCTTGACTGGGGAGAGATCTGCTTTCAAGCTCCTCACCTTGTTAACAGAACTCACTTGCTATGTTTATAGGACGGAAGTCCTGTTTTCTTGCTGACTGTTGGCCAGGGGGCCCATCTCAGCTCTTAGAGGCTTCCCACACTTCCTTGATATATGACCCTCTCCATAGTTCCACTATTTCTCTAGAATTCACTAGCAAAACAGTCTTTTTTTTTTTAAATAAATCTTTATTGTTCAGATTATTACAGTTGTTCCTCTTTTTTCCCCCCACAGCTCCCCTCCACTCGGTTCCCACCCCACCCTCTGCCCTTACCCCCCTCCCACTGTCCTCATCCATAGATGTACGATTTTTGTCCAGTCTCTTCCCACACACCCCCACACCCCCTTCCCCACCCTCTGCCCTTACCCCCCCTCCCACTGTCATCATCCATAGATGTACAATTTTTGTCCAGTCTCTTCCCACACACCCCCACACCCTCTTCCCCCCGAGAATTGTCAGTCCACTCCCTTTCTATGCCCCTGATTCTATTATATTCACCAGTTTATTCTGTTCATCAGATTTTTTATTCACTTGATTCACTTGTTGATAGATATGTATTTATTGTCACTATGTTGTTCATAATTTTTATCTTTACCTTTTTCTTCTTCTTCCTCTTCTTAAAGAATACCCTTTAGCATTTCATATAATACTGGTTTGGTGGTTATGAACTCCTTTAGCTTTTTCTTATCTGTGAAGCTCTTTATCTGACCTTCAATTCTAAATGATAGCTTTGCTGGGTAGAGTAATCTTGGTTGTAGGTTCTTGCTATTCATCACTTTGAATATTTCTTGCCACTCCCTTCTGGCCTGCATAGTTTCTGTTGAGAAATCAGCTGACAATCGTATGGGTACTCCCTTGTAGGTAACTAACTGTTTTTCTCTTGCTGCTTTTAAGATTCTCTATTTGTCTTTTGCCCTTGGCATTTTAATTATGATGTGTCTTGGTGTGGTCCTCTTTGAATTCCTCTTGTTTGGGGTTCTCTGCACTTCCTGGACTTGTAAGTCTATTTCTTTCACCAGGTGGGGGAAGTTTTCTGTCATTATTTCTTTTTTTTTAAAATATATTTTTATTGATTTTTTACAGAGAGGAAGAGAGAGGGATAGAGAGTTAGAAACATCGATGAGAGAGAAACATCGATCAGCTGCCTCTTGCACACCTCCTACTGGGGATGTGCCTGCAACCAAGGTACATGCCCTTGACCGGAATTGAACCTGGGACCCTTGAGTCCGCAGGCCGACGCTCTACCCACTGAGCCAAACCAGTTTTGGCTCTGTCATTATTTCTTCAAATAGGTTTTCAGTATCTTGCTCTCTCTCTTCTTCTGGCACCCCAAAAATTCGGATGTTGGTACACTTGAAGCCGTCCCAGAGGCTCTTTACGCTATCTTCACACTTTTTGATTCTTCTTTCTTTTTGCTTTTCTGGTTGGGTGTTTTTTGCTTCTTCATATTTCAAATCTTTGACTTGATTCTTGGGATCCTCTAGTCTGCTGTTGGATCTCTGTATATTATTCTTTATTTCAGATAGTGTAAGCTTAATTTCTAGTTGGTCCTTTTTCATATCCTTGAGGGTCTCACTAAGTTTCTCAGAGGTTTCTAGAAGATTCTTGAGTAACCTTATAACCATGGTTTTGAACTCTATATCCAGTAGTTTGCTTTCCTCTATTTCTTTCATTTGTGACCTGTTTCTTTGTCTCCACATTTTGGCTACTTCCCTGAGTTGATAGAGTGGCTTTGTGTGCTAGGTGTCTTATAGGGCCCAGTGGCTCAGCCTCCCCAGTTACCTGAGGTGGACACTCTTGGTGCACCCCTTTGTGTGCTGTGTGCACAGTCTGTTGTAGTTAAGCTTTGATTGCTGTTGGTATCACTGGGAGGAATTGACCTCCAGGCCAGTTGGCTGTGAGGATCAGTTGTGTCTACAACGGTAGAACTTCTGCTGTCCAGCCTTGGGCCTTTTTTTGGAGGCTCTGGGGCTCTCTGACCCAGCTGCAGTTTGTTAGGTTTTAGGTTGCAAAAGGCCAGGGCATTCATATGCAAAAGCCTCTGCGCACAGCTTGGGTGGGGTTGTAAATTGGGTTGGGTGGGGTCTCAGGGAATCACCAGGGCAGAGCAAACAGCAATGGCTGACCATCAGCCCTGCCCCGAAGAGGTCCCCGGGTCTCTGTGTCCCGCGGCACTGTGCAGGAACAATGATTGCTGCAAGCACCTCTGAGAAAATGCCAGATAGCCCAGTTTCTCCCTGTATGAGTCTGGGTCCCCAGAGTCTCATCCAGAACTGGAGTTCAGAGCAGTCAGGAGCTTGTATCTCCCTCCTTATTGAAAAAGACAACAGCATACCCAGTTGGCAGCCCTTTTCTGCACGCACCTCCGTACCTCTGAACTTCACTTCCGCACCTCCGCACCCTCTCCCAGTCTCAGTGTGCTTTTCTCTTTCCTTCTAGTTGTATAAATTCCACTCAGCCAGCCTTCCCGAGGTTCTGGATGATGTCCGTTTTGTCTTTTAGTTGTAGTTTTGAAGTGGTTGTGCGAGGCAGCAAGTTCAGGTGTTTACTTATACTGCCATCTTGGTTCCTCTCAAAACAGTCTTATATATAGCGTAGCCTAACCATGAAAGTAACATCTCATCACCTTTGCCATATAACTGACTGTACTCTTGAAAGTAACATTTGGTAGCCTTAGCTGTATTCTGTTGGTTAGAAGCAATTCACAGGTCCTGCCCATACTCAAGTGAAGGGGCTGGGCACAGAGGGGCACTCTAGGGTCTGTCGGCCACAATGACCTTGGACCTAGACTGTTTTCCTCAACCCCTCTGAGAGGATTTCTCTGTTTCCACAAGTTTCTCTTCTGAAGCACCAGAGCTGGAGAGAACTGTAGGGACATCTGATTTCCTCTGGGGGACCTCCAGATCTTGCTGGGCTCAGTGAGCTCTTTGAAAATTTCTGAGGAGGCTAAGGAAGTTCACCTAGCCTGAGTGTCACAGTTCTCTGCCCTAGACCACAGCTTTCTAACTTCAGGCTGGACACCCTGTCCCTTGAGAGCTCTGAAACTTTCTTGGGCCCTTCTCTATGTCTCAAATCAACTCACACTGAGAATGCCATCTTAATAAACACTGCTTGTTCTACAGACGAAGCTGAGGACCCTGGAACAAAAAAAAAATAAAATAAAGGGCCTTTGAATTCCAAAGGATTGGTAAACACTCCTCTAGTCTATCCCGGACATTTTAGCAGAGGGGAAATGGCCCCTGCCCACAACTGATGTGTCTTCCCTACAACTGCCCCAGATTGGGGGGTTGAATTGAGGCCAGAGTGGGGTGCAAGGGCCCGATTGGGGGGCTCTGGGGGTTGTATTAAAGATTGGACTTTATTTTGATGAAAAGGGAGGGGAAGGACATGGTCAGATTTGGATTAGAAAGATGACTGTGAACCAAATGAGCAAGACTGAGGGCAAGAGGGCCAGTTGGGTGATCCACGTAATAGGGTTCAAAGCCCATAGCAGGTTAGTGGCTGCGATGAGGGCTATGAGCTGAAAGATCTAAGATCTATTTAAGAGGTTGGATTCACAGGCCTTGGAAACTGAGTTTTCATGGGTGAGGGAGAGGGAGGCAACAGGGTGGACTCCTGGGTTCATAGTGCAATCATTTACTCACCAAGACAACCGGAGAAAGATTGATAATTTTGGTCGAGAGGTCAAGTGGGCAGTTGGATATTTAGGCTGGGAACTCAGAGGAGAGCTCTGGGCTGGCCAGGTGTGCAGGGCAGCCCTGGGGATATAAGAGGCGAGCACGTGGGAGGTGCAGAAGAAGGGACAGATGAGCAAGCCCAGATCCTCCAGACTCTCCTCCCTCACCTTACGCTGAACTCCTCCAGTTCCCGAAGACACCAAAAGGTGGCAGAATATGTTACCCCAAAATATGCTTCTTTGTCATAAGGATTACTTTGTGCTAAAGGCACTTGAAAAAACAAACAAAAAACAGCAGATGCACGAAAAGCATTTGGATTTCCCCTTTTCTTCCTGAAGACAAGAGATAAATACTCCCCCGTGAAAGCTGCCCTCCCTGGACCAGGAGAAAAGAAGCATCCTTCAACAGAGAATCAAAGCCAAGAGAACTCTGTACAAACACATTTTATTAAGAAACAAAATTCTTATTTTCCTTCAGCCTCCTCACGTAGTTTAGTTACCTTTCCACAACTGTCTCTTTGTTCAACCTACTATAAAAGCATGTAGGTTCCACCATTTCTGGGGGGGCTTCATTTCCTTATGGGGCTCCCATGTCATGTAAAACTTGTATAAATATACTAGTGTATGCTTTTCTCCTGTTAATCTGTATTATGTCAGTTTAATTGTCGGGCCCAGCCAAAAAGAACCTAAGCGGCCCAGCTCTACAGATTTTGTAGAACCTCTCCCACACTCAGGGCCCTCGTCTGTGCAGCTCCCTCTGCCTGGAATGGGCTTTTCTCCCCACCAACACACACACACACACTTTTGCCTGCCTTGCTCTCCTAGTCATCCCTCAGCTCTCAGCTAAAAGGTCAGTTCCTCCACCAGGTCATTGTTGACCTTCTACACTAGGGTTCCCCTCGACCCACTCTATTCCTCCTACCTCCTTGTCCTTTTCATTCTGTGTTCTCATCACAAACAGTAATGACATCATTGAATGTCTGTCTTCTCTGTCAGACTGCAGGTTCTGAGAAGACAGGGACTGGGCCTGCCTGATCTCTGGAATCCGTGTCTAGTACAGAAGCCAACACATGTTAGGTGCATTATTTAATTGTACAAATGATTGAATAAAGAGGTCCTGGATTGAGCTTTCAGGAACTTTGACTTTAAAAAATTGGATAGTCCCTTACCTATAGTATTTTCCCCACCATACCTCGTTCCTCAAACGAACATTTTTACTTATTCTCACCTTGCTCAAACGCTTCCACCTGTGAACTGCCACCTGTGATCCTCTAAGTATGTTATGCCCTTACCTTACTCAAGACCTCGTATTTTTATTTACTTGTACTAGGTTATCAGCACCTTGTGGGCAGGGACTATTATATAATTTATAACTTACACAATTTCTTATCTATTACAGTTGTTCAATAGAGAGTACAGTTTCTTTTTTCACGCCAACACTTGGTGGTTTTTTTTGTTTGTTTGTTTTGTTAATCCTCATCCAAGGATATTTTCCCCATTGTTTTTTTAGAGAAAGTGGAAGGGAGGGAGGGAGGGAGGGGAAGAGAGAGAGAGAGAGAAAAACAATGTGAGAGAGACACATCTATAGGTTGCCTCCTGCACACACCCCACCTGGGGCTGGGGACTAACCTGCAGCCCTGACTGGGAATCAAACTGGAGACCCTCTCGGTGCGGTGCGCTGGATGGCGCTCTAACCACTGACCCACATCAACCAGGGCAACACTTCTTTGGTGAAGCAGGACGGACAAGTGTTCTGTTTTATGGTCAGGAAAACCAAAGCCTGGGCATGTGTGACTTCCCCGTCACGCTGCTGCTCAAGGGTAGAGGCTGCCCAGGCCCAGCCGGGAGTGAGCAGGCCCGAGGCCTCACCCGACGTTGCCCGGTCCCTGCAGGAGTCACTGAGATTCTGATGAACAGACCGCATGCCCGAAATGCCCTGGGAAACGTCTTTGTTAGCGAGGTGAGACATGGCAGGCACCAGGGCGGGCTGGGGCTGGGCTGGGAGGTGTCTGACGGGGTCTGCTCTGCAGCTGCTGGAAGCCCTGGCCCGGCTGCGGGACGACCGACAAGTGCGTGTCCTGCTCTTCAGGAGTGGAGTGAAGGGCGTGTTCTGTGCAGGTGGGTGTCCTCCCCTCCCCCACCCCGGGGCTCAGCGCGGTTGGTGGGGGGCTTAAGTCATCTCTAGCATAGGACTCATTATTCCCGTTTTACAGATGTGAACTCAAGACTCAGAGGTAAAATTCCTTGCCTAGGGTTACATAGCTACTAAGAGGTAGAAGAGAATTCAGTTTGAACTTGGCCTTTCTGACCCCCAAGTCCTTATTCTTTTGGCTACACCATGCTGTGTTCCGACCCTTCACTGAGGAAAAGAGGAAACTGAGTCAAAGACATTCACAAGGTCAGTGGCCAAGATGGGACTCTGTGCCCCTTTGCCCGGTCCCTGCCACCAAAGCTTTCCACTATCCCTGCACCATTTGGTCCTCACAACAAGGCAAGCACCATGCACTTCTGTTTCAAAGAAATACCACATCCCAGGCCCATAAGCAGCAAGTCCATGAGAGCTGAGCTGAGCTGAGAACCAGTGCTGGGATGGCTGGAGAGAGGGTAACAGAGGTACTGGGGAGGCGGGAAGTGGTTGTGGAGAGAGAGGATGGGAGGAATATGGTTTTCAGGTTTTCAAGGGGAGATAGCTTAGTCCCTCCATCTGAGCTGTTGGGATCTTGGTGCCCAGCGTGGAGCCTGCCCTGGCAGGAAAGTATATAGAAAAAGGTCTCCCTGACCTGGCAGCCCTGGCAGAGATCCGCATCCTACCCTGTCCTCTTCCTTTATCGCCATCTCTGCCTGACCTCTATTAAAGTCACTTCATGTCCCTGTTAGCACCACTCCTCACTAGCCCAGATTAGCACAGGGAAATGGCTACCAGACGTCTGGGTCTGACCCCAACTTGCTCTGGAATCCTTGGCTAGTCCCTACCACTCCCTGGGCCTCAGGTCCCCCATCTGTCATAGAGAGGCTGGAACTAATCAAAGATTCCCGACGGCTCTCCCAGCTCTCACTTGGTACAGTCTAGAACTTGAAGAGATTACCTTCACCCTCTACTCCCACCTCAGCCTCCTACCCTCTGGCCTTTGATGACCTTACCAGCATCACTGTTCTCATCGACGTCCTTGCCCATCTCCATGCCACTGTATCCTGCATTCGCTTCTCAGTTCTCTCATCTTACCTGACCCCTCAGCCTCCGTGGACCCCACTGACCCCTCCCTCCTTTTAAAGATAATCAGTTACATAGTGTTCCCATTAAGCAATCCCTCCCCATTCTCACTTTCCCACAGACCTGGTAACCTCTGGTCTACTATGAATTTGCCAAAAGGGACAGAACATGAGTGTTGTCAAGCCTCTGAGTTTAGGTGATAAGTTTCTGTGACAAAAGAATCTGCTGACTTCTAGTTACCTCATACAGCTGGAATCACATATTTGTCCTCCTGTGTCTGGCTTATTTTACTTAGAATAATGTACTCACGGTTCATCCATGTTGCAGCATGAATCAGAACATCATTCCTTTTTGTGGTCCAATATTCCATTGCATCTTCACACATTTTATTAATCCATCCTTTGGTGGACACTGGATTGTGTACACCTTTTGGCTATTGTAAATAATGCTGTTTTGAACACTGGTATGCAAGTGTCTGTGTGAGTCCTTGCTTTCCATTATTTGGAATATATCCTTAGAAGTGGAATTACTGGATCACAGTAATTTTACGTTTAACTTTTTTGAGAGACCACCAAAATGTTTTCCACCGCAGCTGCAACATGTTATAATCCCACCAGCAATGCATCAGGGTTCTCCACATTGTTGTTTATAATAGCCATCCTAATGGGTATGGGATGTGAACTCATTGTGGTTTGGGTTTGCATTTCCCTAATAACTAATGATGTTAAGCATATTTTTAAAATATATTTTATTGATTTTTTTACAGAGAGGAAGGGAGAGGGATAGAGTTAGAAACATCGATCAGCTGCCTCCTGCAACACCCCCTTCTGGGGATGTGGCCAATGCTCTATCCACTGAGCCAAACCGGTTAGGGCGTTAAGCATCTTTTCACGTGTTTATTGGCCACCTGTGTATCTTCTTTGGAGAAAAGTCTATTGAAATCTTTGTCTTTTGTGGGGGTTTTTGTTGTTGAGTAATAGGAGGTTTTTGTATGTCCTAGACATTAATCTCTTATCAGATATGTGAATTGCCAATATTTTCTCCCATTCTGTGGGCTGTCTTTTCACTCCTTCATCGTGTCTCTTGACAAAAACGTTTTTAATTTTGAAGTCCAACTTTTCTTTCTGTTGTGGCACTCCCACTCCCTTTTCCTCCCTGGATCCCCTGACCAACGCTTCCTGGTGTTTCTCCTTCCCCTCTGGCTGCTTCTCCTCAAGTCTCCTTTGCTGGATCTTTAACAGCCGAGGACTCAGTAACGGGTTATTTCCCAAGGACTGTCACCAACCCCTTATTTGCAGGTGCAGACCTGAAGGAGCGGGAGCAGATGAGTGAGGCAGAAGTGGGGGTCTTTGTCCAGCGGCTCCGAGGCCTAATGAATGAGATTGGTGAGGGTCCAGAAATGGGGTGGAGGAGGGCCCTGCTGATCCCTGCCATACCCACCCTCCCACCCACCACCCACCCTCTATTCTAAAGAGAGGACAGTTTCTATCATAAGCTCTGTGGAAAGACAAATGACTCTCCCAGGGAGGATGGGCACAAGGAATTGTACAAGGAGGAGGTGACAAGAGGGTTTAGAGGGCGTTTCCTTCAGACGGGGCTCAGCCTTTGTGCCCTGCTGCTTTTGACCCCCACCACCCACCCCGTGACATCAGGCTTCAAGCCTAGCTATTCCAGAGGAGCCAAGTTTCACCAAACATGCTTTCAGGCTTGGACATTGTTGTTCCTTTGGCTGGAATATCCCTCCTTGGCCACCTGAACCTCTTACTCATCCTTTAATACCACCAATACCTTGTCCTCCAGGAAGGCTTCCCTGACCCATCCTCCAAGCTTCCTTTAACAGAGTACAGATCGCCTGGGTCTGTCTTCCCATGTCTCATTCAATTCTGTGTTCCCAGCACCCAGCACAGGGCTTGCCACACAGAACAAGAAGGGAAAGCAGAATGGCCAGTCCCAGAGTGGCCAGCAGGGGAGGGGGCCTGAGCAGGGATCATCCAGCCCATCTCCCCACTCTGGTTCCTAAGCTGGTCCCACAAATTTCCCTGTTGGAAAATCCAACCTCTAAAATAACCTGGCTGAGGCCCCCAAATGTGACACCACTGAGGCCCTCTCTAAGCTTGAGTCCCTGTCCTGGTCCTGCCAACGCCTCTCAACCGGGGCCCTTCTTCGTCTCCACAGCAGCCTTCCCTGCACCCACCATTGCAGCTATGGATGGGTATGCCTTGGGTGGAGGCCTGGAACTTGCCCTGGCCTGTGACCTTCGAGTGGCAGGTACTGGGCAGGGGGAGAGGTGGGATAGGGTGGGGAGGAAAGGGTGAGTGAAACAGGGTAAGTCTGGGGATTCTGTGAAGTCAGCCACTGCTCTTGGCTTTCCCACCAACAGCAGATCTAAAGGCAAGGTGGAGGACATGGGGGAAGCTGGTTCCCCTCCTGGCCCAGCCCCTGACTGTAGAACAGTCACCCTCAGCACCAGCCTCCCTCAGCACCAGAGTGCTCCTGCCAACCGAGAGCAACTGCTGACAGGACAGGGACGAGAGCACAGAGAGGGAAGGCAGAGCAGGACAAGACTAGGTGTTTAACCCTCTAGGTCTGTCCAAGAAGCTTTACTTAGCATGTTGTTTTTTTTAATGTATTTTATTAATTTTTTAGAGAGAGGGATAGAGAGTTAGAAACATCGATCAGCTGCCTCCTGCACACCCCCTACTGGGGATGTGCCCGCAACCAAGGTACATGCCCTTGATGGGAATCGAACCTGGGACCCATCAGTCCACAGGCCAACGCTCTATCCACTGAGCCAAACCAGTCAGGGCTACTTAGCATGTTTTGAACAAAGGTGAGGCAGGGGCAGTCTGTCACCAGCCCAGCTGAAAACAAACATGCCTGGGCAGGAACATTGCCCTCTGGTTCATTGTTCAGAGCAACTGGGCCTTGAAGAGTGGAGGGAGGAGAAGAGGATTCCTGGTTACATTTTAACCTTACTGACTTGGTGGTTAGGTGCACCCTTCTTGGAGACAGAAAAGTCTGTGCCATCATGGCGCTCTGTCTTCCTTAATGCTTTCTCCTGCCACCCCGGAACATTTAAAAATATGCAACTCAAGCCCTGACCGGTTTGGCTCAGTGGATAGAGCGTCAGCCTGCAGACTCAAGGGTCCCAGGTTCGATTCCGGTCAAGGGCATGTACCTTGGTTGCGGGCACATCCCCAGTAGGGGGTGTGCAAGAGGCAGCTGATGGATGTTTCTCTAATCGATGTTTCTAACTCTTCCTCTTCCTTCCTCTCTGTAAGAAAATCAATAAAATATTTTTTTTTAAATGTGCAACTCGAGCCATAGAAGTAGCTCATATCTACACAATGCATGCCAACGAAAAGGCATCAAAATACCTGGTCAGGTCATAGCCCCAACTCTGCTTCTCACCTTGTCCATGTTTAAGGCCAACTAACCTGTAGGGTTTGGGCAATAGGAGAGTGAGTGTAAAGCCCCTCATAGGCAGAAGAGATGGCTGTTCCCTCCTGCCTGGCTCAGATGGCCAGAGGGAATTTAGGAGAAGCCTGTGGGTGGAACATTCAGAGGGCTTCTCAGAGGAAGCAGAACTCAGAAGAAGGATGTGGACTGAACACAGGAAAATGTCAGGCTAATGAAACACCGGGAGGAATAACTGGTGGGAGCAGGAGTCCTTCACACTGTAGGCCAGACCGTAGCTAAGGGTGTATGAGACAGAGAATCCATTAACCCACCAATAGGCAGTGGGCACCTGCCAGGAACCCCTTCCTTGTTCCAAGCACCGTTACCTCATTTGATCCTTAGCAGCTCTTTGAAGCAGGCAGAAGAGTGGTAATCATCTTTTTCCACCTATGAGGCTCAGAAAGGGAGAGAGACTTGCCTGGGGACGCACAGCCCCCACCCTCGACCCCAGTGGGGATGGTAGGATGAGGACCTGGGCCTCCTGACCTCCAGGCCAGAACATGATGGAAGTGGTTGGCTGAAGGGGTGAGCAGAGAGCCCAGAGGTAGGTATCACTTCTCCCCAAAGATTGGCACTTGAGAGGGTGGGGGCTTCACTCTTGTTTATGCAGCTTCCTCAGCTGTCATGGGGCTGATCGAGACCACCCGAGGGCTCCTCCCAGGAGCAGGTAACATCACCCACAGCACCCGTCCTCCTCTACCTGCCCAGTTCCTTTATCCAGAGTACTTCCCCGCTTTTATCTTTTCCCCTGTTTCCTAGGCTCTGCCTTTCTAGCCTAACTCAGAATCTGCTTCTGAGACGAGAAGTCTTGGCTGATGCCCAGCCTGGGCCTTCTCTGGGCTCCCTGTTCCCATGCTGACTTACCATCCCCATTCCATCCTGGCAGGAGGGACCCAGAGGCTGCCTCGGTGCCTGGGGGTGGCCCTGGCGAAGGAGCTCATCTTCACAGGCCGACGACTGAGTGGGACACAGGCCCAGGCCCTCGGGCTGGTGAATCACGCGGTGGCCCAGAATGAGGAGGGCAATGCTGCCTACCACCGGGCACGAGAGCTGGCCCAGGAGATCCTGCCCCAGGTGTGTTGGCAGCCCAGCACAGGAGGGAGGATCTGTGCCGTGGGGGACACTCGTGTGGGGAGGCCAGGGTGTCCCACAGGGCCACATAAGATCCATTTAGCCTGACTCATAAAATTAACCCTCTTTGAATCTTGCATCCATTTAGCCATCCAGTAAACAAAATTAAGTCAAATGTTAAAATGAAAATTGAATTCTGAGGGACTCAAATGGGCTTGAAAATCTTCAGAACGGCACTGTCCAAGAGAACTTTCTGAGATGATGGGAATGTTCTATACTTGTACTGTCCACTAAGGCAGCCTCTAGCCACAGGTAGTTCTGTCAGGCCCAAAGCCTTCAGCAGGACACCCTGGATCTGACTGATGGGGTCTCCAAGAATCTGAGAGCCTCTACTAGCTTCTCATGACTCCGACAGGACCCACAGGTAGGCCCCACATTTCCATAAAGATATGAACACAGCTGAAATGGAGCTGTTTTACTAATCCTAATATATAAAAACCCAGGGTCCGAAACGAAGGAAGGCTCGACCAACTGGAAGTCAGTCCTGCAGTCAGTGCTGGGTTGCCGTGGTGACCCAGCACTGACTGCCGCTGGTGTGGGCGCAGCGACCCAGCACTGACTGCCGAGGGGGCTGTGGATCAGATCCCAAGAGAGGCCCAGAGAGAGAGGAAGGGTCTGATCCGCAGCCTCTGGGGCAGCTGTTGATCAGCCATTGCATCTCCCTTTCTCTCCGGGCTTCGCCAGCAGCCACTCCTCTGTTTTATCTCCGGGCCTCGGGCCTCCTCGGGGGGGCTGCTGATCAGCCCCACCTCTCTGATCAGGCCTGGAGACACTGACTGGCATAGAAACCAACCAATCAGAACCAAATCTGGGTGAAATGTGAGGAGCCAATGACTGCCTAGGAGACATAGCTTTTGACGCTGTCATAGAAACTGACCAATCAGAACCAAATTGGCCAGCAGGGGAGGGCCATTGGGGGTGAGATCAGGCCAGCAGGGGAGGGCAGTTAGGGGCAATCAGGCAGGCAGGCAGAGAGGTTAGGGGTGATCAGGCAGGCAGGCAGAGGGGTTAGGGGCAATCAGGCAGGCAGGCAGAGGCAGTTAGGAGTAATCAGGCAGGCAGGCAGGCAGAGGCAGTTAGGGGCGATCAGGCAGGCAGGCAGGCAGGTGAGCGGATAGGAGCCAGCATTCCCAGATTGTGAGAGACATGTCCCCGATTGGAGAGGGTACAGGCTGGGCTGAGGGAATCCCCACCCTCCCCCCTCATGCACAAATTTCATGCATTGGGCCACTAGTCTATATATATATATAAAAGCCTAAGTGACTGAATGACCCATCAACTGGTCACTCAATGCAGGAGCTACCCCCTGGTGGTCAGTGCACTCCCACAGCCAACCTCCCATGGTCCCTGTCCCCACCCCACACACACACACACAGGCCACCCGATCAGTCCTGATCGCCAGCCAGGCTGAGGGACCCTACCCATGCACGAATTCATGCATCAGGCCTCTCGTTTATAATAAATATTGACTAAGCCCACATGGAGCATCTCCTATCCATCAGACACTATCTTAGATACTTTCATTAGAGCAATCCAGCTGGGTTGATTATCCTCATTGTATCTGTAATGTAACAGACCCAGAAAAGTTAAGTGACTTGCTCATCAAGGTCACAAAAAGTGACTGCAATACCATACCAGAGAGACAACACAGGTATTTTGGTATTTATTTTGCATAATATAAAAACTACATACAATGTAAAAACTAGCATTTTATTCTAAAGAGTATACAATATGTACAAAAATTTCTAAAACTATAAAACTAATGCATTTCAAATATAAAAATTTGCAAACATGTTACAAAACAAAAAATGTAAGTCTATAAAAATATTTTCCATTTGTCATTTTCGTATTAACAGATGAAACTATTTGAATAATTATGAAAATGAAGTATTTGCCGAAACCGGTTTGGCTCAGTGGATAGAGCGTCGGCCTGCGGACTGAAGGGTCCTGGGTTCGATTCCGGTCAAGGGCATGTACCTTGGTTGCAGGCACATCCCCAGTGGGGGGTGTGCAGGAGGCAGCTAATCGATGTTTCTCTCTCATCGATGTTTCTAACTCTCTGTCCCTCTCCCTTCCTTTCTGTAAAAAAATCAATAAAATATATATTTTTTTAAAATGAAGTATTTATTTTGGTTTTTTTATATTTTTTTACTGATTTCAGAGAAATTATTGATTTCGGAGAGGAAGAGAGAGATAGAAACATCAGTGATGAGAGAGAATAACTGATTGGCTGCCTCCTGCAAGTTCCACAATGGGGATCGAGCCTGCAACCTGAGCATGTGCCCTGACCGGGAATTGAACCCATGACCTTCTGGTTCATAGGTCGATGCTCAACCACTGAGCCATGCTGGCTGGGCTAGTATTTATTTTGGAAAAATCTTTCTCTATCTCCTATTTAAATAATCCTACCTCCTTTTTATAACTTTGAGGCCTTCCTTGAGGGCAGGGATCATAACTTTAAAAACTGATTTAAAAGAAAGCATGTTTTGTCTTCATTTCTTTTTTTAGTTTCATCATATATAAATGGAGCATCTGATGGTACTACTCGGCCAATTTTAATGCTATCAGATTTCTATTATACTTGATCAGGAAGTATCTGATCTAAACAAAACTCTACGTGACTCAAGGTCTCGGCTGGCTGCACCTTCACAGAGGGGGCCTACCTAGCAAGACTGGTAGACTGAAGGGTTGTCTTTTTGCATAAACTATAAACTGTGTAACTGGGTCTTTGAGCTTGATCTCAAGATGATTCTGATTTCAGTTCTTTTAGTATTCTAAAATAATGGTATTATACTAATGTAAGTACTAGTATTTCAGTACTTGAAAGTAGCTTTGCATTGTAAAACACCAGCATACCAAAAACTAGTATTATAATCACTAATCCCAATGCTGGAATATCTGATGCAACCTAAAAAAGAAAACCTTCAGCTTCCAGCCAATTCCTGGATGGGTGACTGCCAGGTGTGGTACATGGCTACCCTCTAGTGGACAAACCACTAAGACTAGGGAGTCAAATGGTTCCAGAGAGTAGGGTCCAAAAAAGACTTTTCATGAATGCAAGGCCTACAACTTAATACTCAGATTTCCCCCCTAAATTGTAAATACACATTTTGCTTTAAATATGGATTTGGCTATGTTTTCTACTTAAACATACTGCACAAGTGTGACTCACTGTTCTCATCTCCAAATAACATTCAAATTATTAGATTTCTAATAATCCTCACATTTAAGTATATGTCTATATACTTAGAAACATAAATGTGTCTGCTAACACATACAGACATATGCTGAAATGGGAACCTCCAGGAAATCAGGTTAAAAAAAAACACAAGGTGTGTACTAGTATGTTTATTATTATTCCATTTGTGTAAAAGATGTTGGCACTATATGCCTTACGGGGAAGGGTCAGTAGAAAGGAGGAACTTTACTCTTTGTTTTATACTTTTCCATATTGTTTGAATTCTTTACTATTTATTTTAACCCTTTGCATTCGCTTGCTTTTTTCTCGATTCCTTTATTCTAATGCTAACCGTGTCGAGTCACACTCGACATCCGAGTGCAAAAGGTTAATTTCATGTTTTTAAAATGTCTCTTAGAATTAGATTAACCTCTAAAGGTATGTTCCTTATCCCTTAAACCATTCTAAAAATAATTTAGAGTTATTTATATACTAGAGGCCTGGTGCACGAAATTCATGCACTCAGGAGGGTCCCTCAGCCTGGATTGTGAGAGGGCGCAGGCCAGGCTGAGGGACCCCACCGGTGCACAATTGGGGCCAGGGAGGGCTCCAGGGCATGTCCAGCCCATCTTGCTCAGTCCCAATCGGCCAGACCCCAGCAGCAAGCTAACCTACTGGTCAGAGCATCAGCCCCCTGGTGGTCAGTGCATGTCATAGCAACTGGTCAACCAGTGAACTGTCTGTCCCCTGGTGGTCAGTGCACATCAGAGCGAGTGGTTGAGCGGCCTTAGCATATCAATAGCATATTACGCTTTGCTATTGGTTGAGTGGCCGACTGGACAACCGGACACAACATATTAGGCTTTTATTATATAGGATATGAGTATACACAGGGGTGGCCAAAAGTAGGTTACAGTTGTAAGTATGCAAAAGTTTATTCTTGTATTATTTTTAAATGTATTTTTATTGACTTCAGAGAAGGGAGAGGGAGAGATAGAAACATCAATGATTAGAATCATTGATTGGCTGCCTCCTGCACACCCCACACTGGGGATCAAGCCTGCAACCCAGCATATGCCCTGACCCGAAATCAAACCATGACTTCCTGGTTCATAAGTCAATCCTCAACCACTGAGCCATGCCAGCCAGGCACTGTATTTTTTAATTGTTGTATTATTTATTATTATTACTAACCTACTTTTGCCCACCTCTGTATATTTATTGACCACCTTCTTTTAAGCAACTGCACTTTTTCATTCATGGTCTGGATGTGCTATTATTTAACCAGTACTCTAATGATGAACATTTATGTGGCTTACATCTTTTTGCTACTGCAAAACAGCTGGAGTGAATAACTGTACATCTTAGTGTACTTGTAGTTGTGCATCTGCAGGATAGATTCCTACATGGAGTTGCAACATCAAGGAGTATGTGCATCACCCGTCTGGTGTGTCTCAGTGGTTTAGCATCGACCTATGAACCAGGAGGTCATGGTCCGATTCCCAATCAGGGCACATGCCTGCGTTGTGGGCTCAATCCCCAGCAGGAGGTATGCAGGAGGCAGCTGATCAATGATTCTCTCTCATCATTGATGTTTCTCTCCCTTACGTTTTTTTTTTTTTAAAGAGCATGTGCATCTAACATTTGCCAGTTCTTGCCAAATTGCCTTCCCCAAAGCACTGTACCAATTTACTCTATCAATAATGTATGCAAATACTTGCTTCCTAACCCTAGCAATAGTGGGCAATACCAACATTTTTACTACTTACCTAACCTGAGGTTAAAGGGGCACCTCCCTGTTTTGATTCTCATTTTCTTAACTAGGAGTAAATCTGGGAACCCCTTGTGTTTATATTTTTCTGTGAACTACCTTTTCATATCCTTATGAATATTTGTTGGAAAAATACTAGCTTTTTATAAATCAAGAAAATTCATCTGTCATAAGTATCACAAATACATTTTCCCAGTTTTTTACTGTTGCCTTTTATTTGTGGTGTTTTTCTCAACTTCATTTTTATGTAACTAGCTTTTTTAATTATGGCTTCTATGCTATCAGACTTTAAAACAGTCATTCTTTTTCTGATAAAGTCTTACTTATAACAACTTCAAATAATACGACTGCTACAGGCAGAAAGTGCATCCTTTGCCTGGAAGTGGGGCTGGGAGTGCAGTGCCGGGCCTGTTGTGGCACAAGTTAATTGGAAGCAAGACCAGAGAAGCGAAGATGGCAGCTTTGATGCTCTTGCTTCTCAATGGCTGTGCAAAATGCCCCCTTGAGATTTCAACCCAGGCTGGTCAGACCTCAAAGCCCAAGTTCCTAATCCTGACCAGGCTTTAACTCCGCCAAGGTGAAACTCGCTTGCAGCGGAGGCTTGCATTTGCTGAGCGGAGAGGGGTAGAGGGAGGGAGCCGTAGTGGGAACGGTGACTGGGAACCATACCCAAGCTCCACCTCTGACTCACTGGACAACTCACCTCCCTGAGCCTCAATTACAGATGGCACCATCCTGCAAGGGTGGGGAGCACCATTAGACAAGTCTGTGGGCAGGAAAGCACTTTGTAAATTGTTGTATTCACAGGAATGAATTAAATGACAAGAAGCCCATAGGGTCAGGATTGGGCAGGGCAGGGATCAGTCAGGTTTCCTTTATAATAGAAAAGGAGCGTAGACTGAGAACCAGCAGGTGCTCACACGAGCAAGCGGAACATAACACTTAGCAGAAAGCTACAACTCCGCCTCCCTGCCCACAACTCTTCCCCCACCATGGAGCTTTGTGCCTTTATTTCAACTCCCCTGTCAGCATTGATCCCCTCCTCAACCAAGCTTTTTCTTTCCTCTAGGCCCCCATTGCTGTGCGGCTGGGCAAAGTAGCCATTGATCGAGGAATGGAGGTGAGAGGGCTCTGGTCAGGACTGCAGTCAGTGGGGTGGCTGGGAGGCAGTGCTCTCACGGCACTCGGACGGCACAGCTGGAAAGAACGCGGGAGCTGGATTCTTGTAACATCCAGTCCCCAAGTTCCTTTTGTGCCTCACTTTACCCATCTCCAACATGTAAAGTTTGACCAGGTGACATTCCAGATTCATTTTATCCTCATCCTTTTCCCTTGGAGAGAAGGAAACTGAGGTTCAGAGAGGGTAAATGACTCATCCAGGTCACAGAGCAAGTAATAAGAACCAGGTCTGTGTGGCCTCAAGGAGAGGGCCCAGGGTGGAGTCTTGGGTGCAGCTAATCCATCCCTACACAACTTACTTGATTGTACGTCACACACTGAATCTGAGCTGAGCCAAAAACTGGCGCACAGGTAAGTCAAATATGGTCACTGCCCCCAAGGTGGGGAGGGGGGTAAAGACTCAGATCACTAATAAAAGGTTAAGGGTACCAAGCAGAGAGATAGCCTGTAGAGATTAAAGCAGCGCTGTCCCATTGGGTAGTGCCGAGTTAGAGGATATTTTCTAGAGCTGGGCCTTGGAAAGGACGAGAATTCCAGGAAAGGCAAAAAACTATAAGCAAAAGCACAGGGATGTGTAAACAAGCAACTCGACTGAATGGGAGTAAGGGGTGAGTGAGAACAAATCATGGAAGTGAGGGGCATGGGTCTGGTGCTGGGCTGTCTGGGTTCAAAGACCTGCTTTTCCACATCCTGCTGTGACTTTAGAGAAATTCCTTCACGTTTCTATACATCAGATTTGTCAACTGCACAGTAGGGATGATAACCTTTGTTGTTAAGATTACATACATGCAGCACTTCTCCTAGAACCGTGCTTGTTAAGCGGCAGTATAGAGGCTGGGAAGGTGCCAGGGGCCAGACCATAAAGGCCTAGAACCTTATTCCCAAGGGCAATGAAAGCCTGCAAGTTCACCAACGGGGGTGACAGGAGGCATGGTGAGGCAGCCCGTGAGAGAACACCGTCTGTGAAGGCGCAGTTCATGCACAACCTCCTCAGCGCTACCGGCTGTGTGCAACCCTCCCCACTGTGCTCACAGCCCCGATTGGTCCCAGCACTGTTTTGTCAGTTAAGGTGTTCTCTCCGGGAGCTCCTTATCATAATCATCTCTGTGTGTGACTGGCATACAGGAAGACGCAGTAATTCTTTGCTGGAGTAAGCCATGAACCAACAGAATAGTTCAGGCAGTAGGGTGGGCTAGCTCTCAGTGTAGATGGAGGTGGGCAAGGTCAGGCTTATTCAGGTTTCTCTCTCGCAGGTGGACATTGCATCAGGGATGGCCATTGAAGGGATGTGCTATGCCCAGGTACGTGGTTGCTGCCAAAGTCCATGCATGCTTGTAAGCAGATGCTGGGCCACAGTGGGGGGGGGCTCATGTGCAATACATGACCAATTGAATAGGTTCCTCCCAACCCAAAGGGTCTCTCTCAATGCCAGTTGCTCCTCAGTCAGCCTGGGCTGATCCCAGAGGAACCACACTGCTTCTCTCTGGGACCATTTCCTCAGCTTCCTGGTGGTGGTACATCCTGCCCCCACCCAGAGCAGCACAGAACAGAGGTACCCGAGAGGAAGAATGGCTCCCACTGTCTGTACCAGTGGCCAAGGGAGAGTCTGGCTAGAGTTGGGATGTCAAGGCCTTGCTTCTTCCAGCCTGCAGGCTGTGTGTGTTGGACAGCGGGGTGATAACTCTGGGGCTGACCTATTTAGTTAGACCCGACTCCTGGGTGAGTCAAAAAGTACTAACCTCAAGGTCAACAGATATCAGAAACTCCTACACAGGGGGTCCTGGCACTTGCAGGGCCTGGTGTGAATGAGCTACACACCAGGATTCAGAGCCAGTTTCTCACGGTGAAGCCTCGTATCAGACTGCTGCAGGAGACTGTCAGTTGTTTGGAGGCACGTAAGCCGTGTCAAGTAGAGGCCAATGAGAGGCCGGATTCTAAAGGCGCGGACTACCTTCTTCAGGAAACTAAGGAGCCATGAGGCCCATGGCTTTGCATGGCCCAATACCAGAGTCCACAGACAATAGGAAGACTTGGACCCTGCCTTGTCACGGGCTGGACAAACTTTAGCGAGTCCTTATTGGCCTCTAGCCCTGTACCCCAACAAACTAATATTCTGTGTTGTTTCAGAACATCCCCACCCAGGACCGGCTAGAGGGCATGGCAGCCTTCAGGGAGAAACGACCCCCTAGATTTGTGGGCGAGTAACTCCCAGGTAACCGCAAGCAAGGGAGATGCACACCTTAAAGTGCAGGATCCTGAAGGGACATTTGCAGCGTGACTGCCCTCAGTTCACATCTCCGGGCTTTGGTTTTCTCACAAGGACAATAATGGATGTAAAATGACTGATATGGTGCCTGGTACTAAGGTGCTGGCCTTGCCACCTACCGCTACCATCATTCTTCCCCACCCTGTGTATATAATCACCAGGGCCCCGTTTGCTTTGGAGAATGCCTGTCTTTCCCTACTCGAATGATAAACTAAGGATTAAAACAGATCCCCTCTGGCCTTTGTAATTGTTGGCTCTCAGGCCTGACCTCTGCCTCTCAGGGAGCAGGTGCTCACCGGAGATGGCAAGAAGTAGTAAGAACCCCAGTTGAAGTAGTAAGAACCCCAGTTGCTAACTGTACAATAGAAATCATAAGGAAACCCTGGTAGAGGAGTAGGTGCCAGGGATCAGATTGCAGATTCCAGCTCTCTACTAGTTAGTTACTGTGTGCCTTAGCTTCCTCGTCTGCAAAAGGGAATTGTTGTGAGGATTTAAATAAAATGCCTCATGTTCAATAAATGTGAGTTATTAATGTACAGTGTTGCGAGAACCAATGAAAATCATTGTTGTGAAAACCTTTCTTAAACTACAGGGTGGCAGGCCACTCTGTATTTGAACTAAACAGACTTCAGGAGCATGGAGAAGGAAGTGATTAACTGATGGAGAGAACGGAGGGTCAGGAAATAGGTAGGTAACGCTAGAGTTGAAGCCGGAAGAATTAGTAGACATTTAATGCAAAGAAGAGGAAGGTTGAGGGGAACAGCATGAGCAAAGGTGAACAAGAGGACACACGGGGAAACAAAGGGGACTGATATGCACATATGCGCACTGGTCTCAGGCGCCCTCTTGCTGCACTAAGGCAGGGGAATGAAGGCTGCCGCCCACACCGGGGCCTTACGGTCATTCTTGAACAGAGCTAAGCTTTACCTGAACTTCCTGAGTCTAGGCCTAGAGTCTCTAAGTCATGGGCACGGACACATACCAATAATGTTGTTAATTTGCTGCTAAATACGAACGTTCTCCACGGCTGTGCTCGTTTCCTGAAAGGGAGAGTAACACAGAACAGCCCAGGCCTTAGAATCAGCCCCAACCTATCAAGCTGCTAACTAGTCAGAAAAGTAACAACCTTACCGAACTTCCTTTTTCTCATCTGTTAAATGGGGAGATTAAAACCCCAGATGATGTGTGAATCATGGGGAGACTAAAGTTGGAGAGGTGCCTGGTGTAGAACTGGACCTCAACAGGCACAATGTCCCACCACATCCTCACATTAGCAAAAGCTACTAGTATCTGGTAAAAGAATGTTCCAAAGTACTAGAACCCAGGTCAGGAAACTAGGACAGGTTTTGAAATCATGCACAAGAGTGAATGAGAGAAAATACAGTGGTTTCAGGACTGTAGGAGGCTACAAATTTCCCTTACCCAGTGGGACACTGGTGAGCAATAGTTTGGAATATGGTTTAGAATAAATCTCATTTCATTCCAAAAGATGGCATGTATCCTTCCAGTTAAGAATGGTCAAAAAAGAGAATAAAATTCTAGTCCTAACATATGCTGCTAATAAAAAAGGAATTTATTTTTGTTCTTTGAAAAACTTAAAACACATGAATGACAAAATATGGTTTGTTAGTTGTCAATAATAAGGCAAGAAAGGAGTCCATACTCTATTCTACAGAGGGGGTTTGCAAGGACACAGACAATTTATATTGTGATAGAGGCTGGTTTTCAAAAAAGCCCGTATTCTTCTTGTCACCCAGCTAGGTAAGAGCACCTCTTGAAATCTTTGGCATAGACTTTTTGTGGCTCCTTCTCTTCCTCTCAGTTCTGGTCACAGTTCTACTCCAATTAAAACTCTGAGGGACTGAGATTTACAATTCCCATACAATCTTCCACCTACACACTATTCTCAATCTTTAGTCTCACCATGCCCCTGCAGCACACCCACATACCGAGAATGTTATACCACTCAGTCTAACATGTAAAGTTGAGGGGAAAAGGCCAAAAGAAGAATATCAACAACTGCAAAAATTATTTTTCTTTTTCTTCCATCCCACAGTGGAATGTACTTTGGTATTTACTTACAGAGAAAAGTAACTGCACAGTTCCAGCACAAGCTCACAGGTCTTCCCAGAGTCCAGGGCTTGATTTTTCAAAATTGCTGAGGGAATGTTCTCAGAATTATTTCAACTTGGTTTAGGGCTATGGCCATCATAAAATGCAATCTTTGGTAACCTACAGACACCATTAATAAAAGATGGCCGCCCTGGCTGGTGTGCTCCGTGGTTAGAGTGTTGGCCCTCGCACCAAAGGGCCGTGGGTTCAATTTCCAGTCAAGGGCACATACCTGGGTTGCAGGTTTGATTCCTGGCCCTGGTTGGGGCATGTGTGGGAGACAGCTAATCGATGTCTCTCTCACATCGATGTTTTTCTCTCTATTTCCTTCCCTTACACTCCCTCTAAAAAATCAATGGAAAAAATATCAAGTGAAGATTAACAACATAAAATTAAAAAAAGACATATAATCAAAATATACACACAAAAAATAAAAATAAATAAATGAAAGATGGCCAACTCATAAACTCCAACAATAGGTTTCAACATTCCATGGCTGATGGGTGGAAGATCTGCCTGCCCTTGAGGAACAGAGCACCTGAGGGCCCTTAGGTTAAAAGGGGCATTTAACACGAAGGGAGTCTCTGCTGATTCATGAAGTGCATTCTGAAGTCATCAAGAATGGAGGCTGCAATCTGCTGTGCTTGGGGGTCTGCCTCATTGTGCTCCTGGATGTCACACAAAAGCTGCAATCCTTCTTCTTCAACTAACATTTTGCAGTATTTGCTGGCTGGAAGAAAATTAAGCAAAAAACTTGATGGACAATTTGGTATTTTAAATATTCCCAAGTCACCACATTCAACTTTTTGAAGCAAGGGTACAAAGTTTTAAGCCTTCTGACAGAGGAAGTAATCTAAAATAAGTCAATTCAAAAGAAATAGTCAATTCAAATTCAAATAATGCTTGGCTTGTATAGTGACCTAACAGATGATTATTTTAATATGTTTACTTCTAGACAACTCCATGCTTCATATATCTCTAACCTTAGCAAAAAGGGATAAGAACAAGAACATATTTTACTACAAGATTAATACACATTTCAGGTTCGGGCAATTTGGTGAATTAGATAAGCGGAAAACACCAGATGCTGGATAAAATATACCTGAGAAATATTTAAATGCAAAGTAAAGATAATGTCCAGAAGCCAGGTATAGAGAGAAGAAAACACCTAAAGTACATAACCTAACCTGCAGCTATTCGGGAGCAGGAAGGGACTGTCAGTTTCAGTAATATAGAAACTTAGATTCTAATTTAGGAAGTTAGAAACAAAACCAGTTCATAAAGCTGGTCCCTCAAAGGGCTAGACAAGACAAGGAATAAGACAATGAAATAACTTTACATTGGGCTCTAGGTGGCTATGAGCCAAGCAATTTTTTAAATATTTTTACCACACATGCATTTTTCCCTAGTTTGACTATATGTATGTATACTGAGTGGCCAGATTATTATGATCTCTGAATTCATAATAATCTGACCACTCAGTGTATATCCTCTATAATAAAAGGTTAATATACAAATTGTCCCCTCGACCAGCAGGCAGGCTGGCCGGACCCTACCCATGCACAAATTCATGCACCGAGCCTCTAACACACACACACACACACACACACACACACACACTGAGTGACCAGATTATTATGTGTTCAGAGATCATAATAATCTGGCCACTCAGTGTATATACACATACATACATATGTTATTATTCATATATACACACATACATATGTTCATTGAACCAGTGTTTGCAATAGAAAAGATTGGAAACAATGTCCATCTAAAGGAAACCGGTTCAATTAATGATTATATCCACAAAATGAAGAAAATACAAAGCAACCTAATTAATAGTGGTGATCCTGAGTCAGATCATTAGGTTGCAACCCTGGCTCTGCCTGTTGCTTATTGTTTTAACTTTGGGCAAGTTACTTCTTTTTTTTTATTATTATTGTTTAAAATATTACATGTCTCCTTTTTCCTGATTGACTCCCTGCCCCCGCCACTCCTGCCCCCCAAGACAAGCCCCCACCACCCCAGTGTCCCTGTCCATTGGTTATGCTAATATGCATGCATACAAGTCCTTTGGTTGATCTCTTACCCTGCCCCCCGCTCCCGTCCCCTATTACTTAACTTCTTTGTGCCTTGTTTTCTCATCTGGAATAGATGGATAATGATGATAATGATAATAATAATAATGCCCTACCCAGTTTGGCTCAGTGGATAGAGCATCGGCCTGTGGATCAAAGGGTCCCAGGTTTGATTCCAGTCAAGGGCACGTACTTGGGCCCTTGACCATGTACGGGGCCATGCCCGGGCCATGGTCAGGGCTCATGCAGGAGGCAACCAATAGATGTGTTTCTCTCACATGGATGTTTCTCTCTCTTTCCCCATCTCTTCCACTCTCCATAAAAATCAATGGAAAAATAGACTTGGGTGAGGATTAACAAACAAACAAAAAATAATAATGATAATGCTACCCTCTTCTAATAGTTGTGCAAATTAAATGAGTTACTCATAAAGAGGTTACAACACTGCCTGTACATGGTAAGTATTCAACTAAGTTCTAGTTGTTGTGATAGTTACTGCTGTTATAACTGAATATAGTGGTCTGTTTCAGGGCCATTCTGACCAAATGATCTGCCTATATTTACTCATATGCCAGCACCATTCATAGTATTTTTTACAATTTAAAGAGAAGTGTTAGGTCAAGCTCTTAAACCATTTTTCTTATTCAGTTCTTTCCTTTTTATTCTGTCATATTAACTTTAGATTTTCAGATGCCTCATCTCTTACTCATTCACTTCAATTGTATTATATCCATAAATTGAAGAAAATTAACATCTGTACCTTAACTTAAGTCTTTCCATCTAGGAATAAAGTATGTCTCATAATTATTTCAGGCTTTTTAAGTTACCTCTTGTGGTGTGTTTTTTTAGTATTAAATTAAAGCCTATTTTTCTTTTAAAATAAAAGCCAAAAATTTTACAATTATCTTTAGCAAAAGACATAAGCTAAAAATCCTCAAAAAGGAATTTAAACAGCAAAACATTAATCTAGCTGGGAAACAACAACTGACCCACCCAGCCTCCCACAAATCAGCAGATCTATGTATCACTAGAGAGTCTTCATGATAAACTGTTGAGTAAAAAGAGCAAACTATACAATAGAATGCACAGAATTGGCCCATTTTATCTAAAAATATCACATTTGTATATAGTACATACTAACATAGTATGCATATTCTAGAAGAATAGTTAGAGCTATCAATTTTTAAAATTTTTATATGAGTTTATTTGAATCAAACTGACAACATACATATACCAAGGAGCAAGATCTTAAATGCTCCCTATAGCTATCAATTATTCCTTGTGCTTGCCTGTGGGAAATAGGCATGTTCTATATTGCTTGATATTCACCCCCAAATACATTATAATTTTGTTCCATTTTTTAAAACTAATAAACACTTTTTTTCATTTTCTTTTTAGAAGGAGTTAAATTAAGGACACAGGTGAACAGTTTTTCCAAATTCCATATTGAACTTAATCATTACACTGAAAAATAGCTGCAAAACTATTGTATTGAATACATACGGTTTTTACTGCAGACATGATGCATAGCCCATAGTGCCCAGAGCTGACTCTCTGGTTGACAGAAGTTGCCAAGGAGAGGAAAAAATGCCTTGAAGGATCTAAAAAGGCACAAAGCAGATGTTCATTCAGAACTGAGGCTAACGTCAGGGATAAGAACACTTTTCAACCTTTTTCCCATAGAGATAATTCCTCACTGAGACAGATGTATTACTTAAATATAATGGGAGCTAGCATTTAAGAAATTGCATTTTTAAGGAGGACCTATGTAATACTTTCAACAATAAAGATTAAAAAAAAAAAAGAAAAAGAAATTGCATTTTTGGCCCTGGCTGGGTAGCTCAATTGGTTAGAATGGCATCCCGATACACCAAGGTTGTGGGTTCGATCCCTGGTCAGGGCACATACAAAAACCAACCAATGAATGCATAAATAAATGGAACAACAAATCAACGTATGTCTGTGTCTGTCTGTCTGTCTCTCCCTTCCAAATTCAATAGAATTAAAACTTAAAAAAAATAAATTGTATTCTGTTAAACACTATGAATTCAATATCTCATTTCATTCTTTACCCTTGCACTGTCAGCCTCATTTTACAGATGAGGAAAAATGAGTCTAAGAAATTTTCTATAAGTGATTTCCCAATATCACAAAGAAATTGGCTATTTAACTCTATTTTATCACTGTGCCATGGCCTCTACATAGTGAGTCAACTTGAGGACAAGCTTTAAGAAAAGCATTACATCATCATAAAATTACCTGTAGGTCACCAATGCTGTCATCTTACAACTTGAACTTGGCCAATTCTGGATGGTTACATACTAGACAAAAAGAGAAACAAAGATTCTAGTATTCCATCATTTTTAAAAGGTCATAATAGGCTGTTTCATTTGTAATTATATATATACTAGAGGACTGTTGCACGAAGATTCGTGCAATAGGCCTTCCTTCCCCTGGCTGCCGGCACCAGTTTTCCTCCAGCACCCGGGACCCAGGCTGCAGCGGAACCAAGCCTTCAGCCTTCAGGCTTCAACGGAATCAAGCATCAGGCTTCAGCGGAGCCAAGCCTTCAGCCTTCAGTTTTCAATGGAACCAAACCTTCACGCTTCAGCAGAGCCAAGTCTTCAGCCTTCAGACTTGGCTCCGGCCGCGGTGGAGCCTTCAGTCATCGCTCCATGCCTGCGTATGCAAATTAACCCGCCATCTTTGTTGGGTTAATTTGCATGCTCACTCCTGATTGGCTGGTGAGCGTCGTGGAGGTATGGTCAATTTGCACCTTCCTCTTTTATTAGTGTAGATTTAAAACAATCACAATTTTCAAACTACAGGCATAACTTATCCAAATTTAGGTATACGTTCTTGCCAAAATACCAATTAAGTAAACCATTATATATGTAGAATATTAACCCTTTGCACTTGCTTGCTTTTTCTCGATTCCTTTATTCTAATGCTAACCGTGTCGGGTCACACTCGACATCCGAGTGCAAAAGGTTAAAATAAAAGGTAAACACACAAAAACAAAGCAGAAGAAGGGTAACTGGTTCAACAGATCTAGCACTGGGGGAGGTTAAAAACAAAGCAACTTGAACAGAATCCCTCAAGAGATTTAAAAATTTGGCATACTAAGAATTTCAGAAAGTAAGATTAGAGGCAGAGTTAAAAATAAGAGGATTGGTTGAAAAGTACCAAAGAATCAAGACTTACAGATCTCCTCCTTCATCCTCCTGTACTGGGCAACCCATGAACATTTAGGAGTGGCATTACCATGCTAAAGTGATAATCCTATATAATAAAAGGTTAATATGCAAATAGACCAAAAGGTGGAACAACCGAACCGGTCGCTATGATGTACTCTGGCCACCAAGGGGTGCGCACGGAACATAGCGAGCAACAGCCGAAGCAGGATGGATCAGGTGAGCGGGGGCGCGCCAGACCAAGGTGGGGCGCCAGTCGCTATCATCGGGGCGAGCCTCTCGTGGTTACTGAAAATTCTTTGCTCCCATGTGCCGCAGTTCCACCTGGCACCCACACCTGCTGCTGGCGCCGGCCCTTCTTGCACCCAGCGCTGGTGCCAGAGCCACCGCTTGCACCTGCTGCCAGCGCCCAGTGCCGGCCCCAATCGCTTGGCGCCGTCAGCTGGTGCGAGCAGCGGCTGCCGGCCCCGATCACCCCTCAGGGCTTCTTTACCTCCCCCTGCTACTAAAGGGCGATCAAGGCCGGCAGCCGCCGCTTGCATCCACTGATGGCGCCGGCCCCACTTGCACCCGCTGCTGGCACCAGCCCCAATCACTCCATCAGCATGTGGGAGCAGCGGTAGTGGGAGTAGGACTGCCCCAGCAGACAGGGGACTGGGTGCTGCAGTGGGAGGGGCCAGGTGGGGGTGCAGAGGATGGGCTGAGACCCACCCCTGTGCCCACGGCAGCCTCGCAGCCCACAGTTCCTTTCAAAGTGCACGAATTCGTGCACTGGTTCCCTAGTCTAAATATAAAATACTGAAGCTCCCTGCCCTCAACTCTCTTCCTCTAGTGGGCTTTCAGACGATTGGCACTCAAGCTTATAGTTTTCAATCAGGAGAACAGAAGATTCTTCTTCAGATAAATCCCAACCAGTTCAGGACAAAAGATCTAATGACACCGACATTGAGGCACAATTAATCCAGATCACTCTATAGAGCCCACAGCTGAAAAGCTCCATCCATCAGCACACAGCCTCCTGAACAGCTCCACTCTTAGGCATGAACGGACAGCTGAGGCTCACCAGACACTAAGAAAATCTGTACCATCAAGGAACAGAAAGAGGGGGTGGGGGGTGGGGAGTGGGGAGTGGGAGAGAGGAATTGTAGGAAGGAAAGAAGGGAGGAAGAAATTACCTAGAACTGAAGGAGAGAAGGATGAGGGGAGAAAGGAAATTTCCCAGAACTGAAGGAAATGAGCTTCAGGACCCCTAACTAGCCAAACATTAACAGGTGAAAATATACCCACACCAAGGGAACATCTCTGTGATTTCCAAACACTGAGAACAAAAATCTTAAAGCTTTCAAAGTTAAAGACAAACGGTCAATGACTTAAAAATTCCAAAGAGAAACTATTTCAAAACTAAAATTCTATACTCAGAGTAAGGTCTCAAATTTTCTATTTCATGCATCTCTTAAGAAGCTACTGGAGGATATGGTCCAACAGAATGAGGGAGTACACCAAAATACAGGCAGGCATGCAATCCAGGAAACAGGAAATCCAATACTAGAGAAACAAAAGAATTTCTAGAAGGATAGTAAAGGAATATCCTGGTTGATAATAGTATAGCAGATTAAAAAAAAAACCAACAGCAGACGACAGACACCGAGGCTCTGGGAAAGAAGTGTCTGAGAAGATGAAGTGGATGGAATATGTTTGAATGTACAAAAGGAGATTTGTACTTGGGAGTATAAGGAAGGATGTGCATAGGGACAGTGAGAAATCTTCATTTTATAGAGTGGGAAAATGAACTGATAGAGAATGCCTAAATTTGCAAAGTCAAGAAGGAGCAATATATCATTTAGAGATATGGAGGTAAATATCAAAAGAAATAGCTTTAAAAAGAGCTGAATGTGGGAAAGAGAAGTGGAATAAGCTATATACAATGCTTGCATGTGTAACTTTTTTATAAGAGAAAAAATGCAACAAAATGTTAATAGAGATTAGCTTTGTAGGGTAGGGTATGCGTGATTTATATTTTCTTTATACTTTTCTGTGTTTCCCACTTTCTACAATGAATACATGTTTCTGAAACTCTTGATTCTAGAAAAACAGGTTTTTCTGCAAGAAGAGCTTGTGCAGGGTTTTGTAGAGGAATGGCTCTCGTACCAGATCCTGGAGAAGAGGACTCCTCTGCAGGTCACAGGACATCCAGGGCTGTTTGTCAGAGGTCAGGTGGGCTATGACGCCTGCAGCAAAATAGCTGACTTCCATTGATGTGCTATGGAGCAAGACGCTGACATGCTTCACCACATCTTTGGTCACCAGCTTGGAAGAGAGCTCTCTGACTTCAGCTACATTGTTCTACAGGTCACATGGAGCAGACAATATCAGAGACGGGAAAGGAGGGGAGAATCAGGAGCTGGCTACTCTCCCTCTCCTAGTGCTCAGCTCCAATACATTGATAACACTTAGTCCCATCCTGCTCCCTCTCAACTTAGCCTAATACCCACAATCCCACCCCCTGATGAGGATGATCAGCAATAACAAGTGAGTAAGCACTTACTATGTGCCAGGCACTGTACTACATAAACAAAAATGTCTTTTTATCTACCTTACCATAATGAAGAAATCTGACATTCAATAAGACTAACTTGGCAGGTTAACACTAATACCTGGTTGAACTAGAATATAAATCCAGGCCTGACTCAAATACTGAACATTCTTAGGGGTCTACTGTATGTTGTATTAGCTTGAAGTTCATCAGTAATAATAAAAGGCAGGTAGTTCTTTATTTTATATATTGCATTCATTTTCTATGCTGTGTAACATATTACCACAAACTCAGTGGCTTAAAACAACACACATTTTCCTCTCACAGTTTTCTGTGGGTCATGAGCCCAGCCATGGCTTGGCAGGGTCCTCTACTCTGAGGTATTACAAGGCTGCCACCCAAGTGCCAGTTGGGCAGCATTCACATCTAGCCCTCTCCGCGCCACCAGATGACTGCAGCTACATGAGTAACCAACCCCACGAGACCGCACAACAATACAGCTGA
This sequence comes from Cnephaeus nilssonii, assembly GCF_951640355.1. NCBI lineage: Eukaryota > Metazoa > Chordata > Mammalia > Chiroptera > Vespertilionidae > Cnephaeus > Cnephaeus nilssonii. Next base: position 70,790,343 of record NC_137078.1, on the reverse strand, counting down.
ACTGAGTTCAAACTGTTGACCCACAGATTCATAAGTAAATAAAATGGCTGTTGTTTTAAGCTGTAGTCTGTTCAAAGCAATAGATGACTGATATATAATGGTATTTAATTTACAGGAATAATTGAAGATTAAACAAGTTAATGCATGTCAATGCTTACAAAAGTGCCTAGCATATAGTAGGTACGACATAAATGTTAGTTTTCTGATTTCTTTTTTTTTTTAAATATATTTTATTAATTTTTTTACAGAGAGGAAGGGAGAGGGATAGAGAGTTATAAACATCGATCAGCTGCCCCCTGCACACCCCCCACTGGGGATGTGCCCGCAACCAAGGCACACGCCCAGACCGGAATCGAACCTGGGACCCCTCAGTCCGCAAGCCGACGCTCTATCCACTGAGCCAAACCGGCCTCGGCTGATTTCTTTTTTTTTTTTTTTTTAATATATTTTATTGATTTTTACAGACAGGAAGGGAGAAGGATAAAAAGTTAGAAACAACGATGAGAGAGAAACATCGATCAGCTGCCTCCTGCACATCCCCTACTGGGGATGTGCCCACAACCAAGGTACATGCCCTTGACTGGAATCGAACCTGGAACCCTTCAGTCCACAGGCCGACTCTCTATCCACTGAACCAAAGCAGCTAGAGCAGTTTTCTGATTTCTTAAGTAATTAGAATTAACTCAAAACAAAACCTTACCAGAAGTCCAAGTACTTTGCTTTGTATTGCTGATCCTGAAAAAGCCTGTCAAAAGAATATATAGGTTACTTTACCATGAAAAAAAGAACTTGACATATAAATTCAATCTTGAATTACCACCTCCAAAACTTGAATGAAGATTGCCAATCCTTGATTTTCCATAAAGTGCTTGCAGGCAACTGGAGACTCATCTGTAAGATTCCAAAGTGCTTTCAAAGCAAACAAGAGGGTGACATCATCCAACTTCTCAGTAGTCTTTTGTTTTACTATTGCTAGAAGTTCCTACAAAGAGACAGGGAGTTAGAAGCCCTAATGACTAACTCAATTCCATTAGAAGAAAAGCAACAGTTAAGAAAAGCTGTAGAATCAAACCTGGGTTCTAACAAAAGTTCTACTACTTAAAAGCTTTGTGATCCATTTTTTCCTATAAAATGAATTATACCTTATCTCCTAGGGTTTTTATGAGGATTAAATGAAAAAAAAATTGAAGTTTAATGAGCACTTTAATCTAGTTCTTGGTGCTTGTTAATAAACCTATAGTCAAGTATATATATCAGCTTTCCATTATTCATTTATTGAGAATGTTCAGTCACCACCTTCTGGAAGTGAGACATTTATTCAGATAAGAGACAAATCAAAAAACGGTTGTTCTCAAGTACGTAAATTTAAATTTTGGTAAATGCACTGAAGGAAATACATTAAAGAATTTACTTAGAGCCCTAGCCGGTTTGGCTCACTGGATAGAGCATCAGCCTGCGGACCGAAGTGTCCCATGTTCAGTTCTGGTCAAGGGCACATGCCCAAGTTTCGGGCTCGATCCCCAGTAGGGAACATGCACGAGGCAGCTGATCAATGATTCTCTCTCATCATTGATGTTTCTGTCTCTCTCCCTCTCCCTTCCTCTCTGAAATCAACAAAATAATAATTTTTTTTTAAAAAAAGAATTTACTTTGAAAATGTGGGACAGAGGAGCCTCCATACTGAGAAGGGTTAGCTAGCTAGCTTAAGTAGGCAGACAGGAAGGCAGTGGGGGGCGGGGTGGGGGGTTCCAGGAAGGAGAGAGGTATCTTTGGCCTGAGCAATTAAAGCAACCTTATGGTAGATCAAAAGCAGCCCTGACCTAAAAAGGAGACATATGTAAAACTTTAGACAATAAATTAAAAACAACAACAACAAAAAAAAAGCCTAAGGAATTAGAGGACTAATTCAGACTAAGAACAACTATGATTTGAATCCTTTTCTCTTTACAATTAATAAACATAAATGTCAAACACAAAATAAATTTTAAAAAGCAGCCCTGACCTGAGCCACTGGGAGAGCCACAAGGGGTAATAAAGCATCTCCAGCCAAGACAACTGAGAGCCATAAGGGAGATCAAAATCAACTCCAACCTGAACGGATAAGAGATATATGTGAAGGGCACCATGTGGGGCTTTGAGCTTTGAAACGAATACTACGTAGCAGAATGACCAATGAGGAAAGCAAGGGGGTCCTAAGTTGAGGAAAGATCCAATTAGAAAGGGCCAGGGCCAGACAAAGAACTGCTGCCTTTGTAAACCCAGAGACAAAGAGATTCGGCAGATTTTAGATTTTGGATTTTTCCCCATTAGAGAGAGAGAGAGAGAGAGAGAAATCTGGCTTTTCCCCTTTGTGGATTCCCCCTGTCCACATAGAGTTTGTATATGCTTCCAATTAACATCTGCATTTTTATTAAAAAATCTTAGTCCGAGTTTATTCTTCAAACTTCATGAGGACAAGGACCCACAAAAGAATCTGCACCCTGAACCCCACGTTTCAATACCAAGGTAATATGTCAACTGAGACAAAAGAAAAAGAGGATGCCAACCAGGAAAGGAATGGGGACACAGAGAAGAGGTGGGGTGAGAGAATATGCCAGCAAAGAAAAAGGGTGCTGTTCTAGGTCACTGAACAGTCAATATGGCTAGAGGGTAACACTAACATAACCATTATTGTCCCTAGTAGTTTGAAAGAAACCACTGGCTCTCACTAACAGATATTCCAACATACCATTTCGGTTCAGAATGTTTCTGGACATAGTTAAGCTGGTATTTATGCTTTCTTCCAAGCATATTAGAATATCATGTGATGCCGAAACCGGTTTGGCTCAGTGAATTCAGTGGATAGAGCTTCGGCCTGTGGACTCAAGGGTCCCAGGTTCGATTCCGGTCAAGGGCATGTACCTTGGTTGTGGGCACATCCCCAGTAGGGGGTGTGCAAGAGGCAGCTGATCGATGTTTCTCTCTCATCGATGTTTCTAACTCTCTGTCCCTCTCTCTTCCTCCCTGTGAAAAATCAGTAAATTAAAAAAAAAAAAAGAAGAATATCACGTGAGAGGAAAAAGACAGCCATTTTCAAGTAACAACCAGTAAATGAAAAGATACATAAAACATAACAGCACTAAACAAATCAAAATATCTGTTTTCAGAAGGAAGAGGTGATCTCAAATATTTTACCCAACTAGGATAGAATATACAGTATCAAGAGAGTTCATTGCAAAAATAAAGCTGTGAGAGCCAAGATAATATAAGCATGACACACAACACTGGAAGCAATCACCTAGACAGACAATAGGGTGAAGGGCAGCAAGACAAGGGAGGGAGCAGGGGACGTGAGGCTGACCCTGAAAGTAACAACTGTGGCCAAGCCCAAGGTTAGATGTTTTACGTATTTTCCCTTGATGATACTCAAACTAACTGAAACACAGTATTAGTCCTATGACAGATGCCTGTTTTTCAGATGAAGCCAGCTTTCAGATGAAGAATCTGAAGCACAAAGATAAATGACTTATTTAAGCTCTTCTGGCTCGTGGCTGAAAATCTGGTTTGTTCTCATCCAAAGCCTGAACAACCTGAAACTATCTCTCCAAGAACTACAGTGCCATTCTTCCCTCGGTGTCACTTTCCGTACTTGCTCCCTATCAATACCAATAGCTTTATTTCTCCAACTCTACCTCTATTCCTGTTATAATTCCCAGCAACTTTAATGTTCCTCCATCACATCATCTTGGCAAAACTCCTACCTTAGTTAAATCCTACTTCATGCCCCATCCCCAAACATCTGAATATTGGAAAAGATGTGCTTGAGCTTCATTTTCATTACCTCACAAAAAATTTCAATAGGGTATTTAATTGTCCCTGGTGATCCTACTAATTTCTCAATGAGTTTGCTCTAAAGACTACTATTTCATAATTCTCTCTCCTCAAACTTTATTCACTATCTTTTTACTTTTCTCACTTGATCACTTCATCTAATTTTTCACTGAGAACTATAGCTATTCTTCCTAAAAACACCTACCAACCTACTTGTACCTGCATCAATGTAATCTGCCATCCTTTCTGCTCCGATCTAAAGCCAAGATGTTTACTTCTGCTCTATATACAATTCCTATACCATACACACACAAAGATTTGACACCAAAATTATTTCCTTTGTCTTGCCTATGCTATCAATTTTTCCCTCTTTTCAAAAATAGTCTCATGATCATAAAATACATCTTAATGTAACACATCTTGAAGAAAAAAGATACTGGCCTTTGAGACAACATGGAGGAACCTGGAGAATATTATGCTAAGCGAAATAAGTCAGTCAGAGAAAGACAAATATCACATGATCTCATTTATATGTGTAATCTAATGAACAAAATAAACTGACAAACAAAATAGATCCAGAGACATGGAAGCATGCAACAGGCGGACGATTCTCAGAAAAAAGTGGGGGCGGGGGGAGAGGGGGGACGGCGAAAGATTAATCAAAGAACGTGTATGTATATATGCATTACCCATAGACACAGACAATAATAAGGTGAAGGCCTGGGGAGGGGACGGGGTGGAGGGAGGAGAGGGCCAATGGGGGGAAAAATATTTTTAACAATAAAGAGAAATTTTTTTTAAAAAATCTATATATTTGAAAAAAAAAAAAAAATAACCCAGAACATAAGGCCATGAATAGACAGTTCTCAGGATACAAAATTCTTAAATTAAAAAAAAAAAAAGGCTCAAGCCTCATCTTAAAATAAGTGCAAAATAAAACAATGTATATTTTTGTGTGAATAATGCTAGCATAATCATAATGTAAACTCTTAATTACTGATTTATTAAAATTGTGATATAAGTTTGTAGGGTTGAGGGAGGAGGTAATTTGTAGAAATATATACAAGAAAGCTAAGTTCTTATTTACCATAGCAGTAGAATCACTAGATAGTATCTAAAACTGATAAGTTAAGAATTTACAAAAAAAATTTTTAAATTGCAGTTACTAAATAAGCATTTTATCCAGAGATGTGAAGGTAAATACCATAAGAAATAGCTATAATAGTAGAGAGTAATTTCTTCTGAGGAGCAGGTCTTACAGATTTTTCCTTTTTTAGGCCTTAGAGATGATGTGATTTTATAAAGTTGTAAAAGTGACAAAACCTACCTTAACCGCCCTGAGGAGCTCTTCTTTAAGTTGTGCAGTTTGCTCACTTGAGAGCTGTAAGCAAACAAAAAGCTGAAAGTGAAATGTCAGATCTCCATCAAAGCTCCATCAGGACTAAGGGGAAAGAGATCTTGCCTTTAGCAATCGCATACCTGCAAGGCTAGAATAGAGGTGATGCTCACTGCCATTGTTTGCATCTTGGGGTTTTCATGCTTACAGAGCCATCTCATAACAAATTTGGCAGCATCAACTCTGAAAAGCAGTAATTTTCTCACAATAAAGCTTATAAAACTGTATATGAGGAAAGAAATCACTTAACCTACCCCTATAATCTATACTAATAAAAGGGTAATATGCTAATTAGACCCGGAGTCCTACGGACCACCGGACAAAGCCATGGCTGGGAGGGCCTCCCTCTGGGCAGCATTGATCAGAATCCTGGCCGGGTGGGCAGGGCAGGTAGGGCCTCCCTGTGGGCGGGGATGAATGGCAGAGCCCAGGCTGGGTGGGAAACGCCTGCCTCTGCTCTGCCATTGATCCCAGCGCCCTGGCAGGGTGGGCAGGCAGGCGGGGGGGTGGGGGGTAGTTGGGGGTGAGCAGGCCAGCAAGGGAGGGGGCAGCTGGGGGCAATCAGGCAGGCAGGCAGGTGAGCGGTTAGGAGCCAGCAGTCCCAGATTGCAAGAGAGATGTCCGAGTGCTTGTTTAGGTCTGACCCCAGGGATCGGGCCCAAACCAGCACTCAGACATCCCCCGAGGGGTCCCAGATTGGAGAGGGTACAGGCAGGGCTGAGGGACACCCCCCCCAGGGTGCACGAATTTCATGCACCAGGTCACTAGTCTATAATAATAAAAGGGTAATATGCTAATTAGACCGGACATCCTTCTGGATGAAGCTGGGGCTGCAAGGAAAGCCCGGGTCCCGGGTGCCAGAGAGAAGGCGGTGCCGGCAGCCAGGGAAAGGAAGGCCTACTCTTGCACAAATTTCGTGCATTGGGCCTCTAGTCCTATATAATAAAACAGTAATATGCAAATTGACCCTAACAGCAGAAAGACCAGTCGCTATGATGCGCACTGACCACCAGGGCACAGACGCTCAACGCAGGAGCTGCCCCCTGGTGGTCAGTGCGCTCCCACAGGGGAGCCTGCTCAGCCACAAGCCGGGCTGCTAGCTGCCATCACAGTGGCGGTGGTGGGAGCCTCTCCCGCCTGCTCCGCAGCACTAAGGATGTCTGACCGCAGCTGCGGGAGTGGGCCTAAGCTGGCAGGTGGACATCCCCCCGAGGGGTCCCGGACTGCAAGAGGGCGCAGGCCAGTCTAAGGGACTCCCTCCAAGTGTGTAAATTTTCATGCACCAGGCCTCTAGTCCTGTAATTAAAAACAGTCTCAACTTCTACAGCCTCAGCTATGAAAACCAAAAGCATTTGGCAAAAAGAGATCAGAAGAAGACAGCATGCAAATAAGAATGTGAGCAAAATGCACAGGATTCAAAGAAATATGGGCAGATTTAAGAAAGATTTATTGTATCCTAGCCAGTTTGGCTCAGTGGATAGAGCATTAGCCTGCAGACTAAAGGGTCCCATGTTTGATTCCGGTCAAGGGCACATGCCCAGGTCGAGGGCTCGATCCCCAGTTAGGGAGTATGCAGGAGGCAGCCAATTAATGATTCTCTCTCATCATTGATGTTTCTATCTCTCTCTCCCTCTCCATTCCCCTCTGAAATAAAAAACATATATTAAAAAAAGAGAAAGATTTCTTTTTTAGCATTCAGTTTCTACTATGATGAGTCTGAAAAAGAAAAGAAGTCCCAAGAGAGGTAGTAATTTGTAATCTGAACTGTAGACACAGCAAACAAATCAGTTAGCTAGAGAGAATTCACACCCTTTTATAGGGCAGTTGTTCTTCAGTTCTGATCATTTAGGAATGTAGACTGAGTTGAGAAAGATCCTCCAAGTTTTCAAGAAGGTAGAAACAGAGATTTTTTTATTTTTAATGAGGAGGACTACTTTCCCTATTGTATTTTTAAAAGTCAACTCCCATTTCAAGTACACATTTTCAATTAGATTTGTGAATGGCTTATCCTATACCAGCACCCATAAGTCACAGTCTTTGTTCATGAGAAACTATGCTGCTGGCAGCAACTATTATAAATGTTTAGAACTCATGAATCTGAGAGATTACAAAGGCCTCAACAGTAATCCCTCTGGAGTCTAGGAGGATGTTTAAAAATTACTATCAATAAAATAATAACGAAAAGAAGATTAATGTTTAGGACAACCTGTACTTCTTAAGCTATGCACTGTTTTAAGTACTTTACGAGCATTAACCATATCTAATACTCATAAGTCATATTTCACAAATGAGAAAACTTATGCACAGATCGTGAAAGGACTAGAACTTGAATTAAAGTATGTTTGACTCTCTGGAGCCCCAGGTTTTACTACTCTGAAGCCCTGAACTGAAATCACATTTAGGGCAACATTTGCAGATGTACTTCCAATCACCTCTGTGGAAGAGGCTCAACAGAGTATTCTCTCCAAACACCAAATCCCAGCCTTAATCAGACCCTCCTTGCTAAGCTAATAACCCAAAAGCCAACAATGCTCAGAATAACACTGGTCAACACCCAAAAATCAAATGAACAAAATTTATACTTGCCTGTCAAATGGAACATCCACAAGAATCCTGGAATTGGTTAAGGAGAGAAGACAATTCTTTTGCAACTTTAAGGGAATAAAGAAAATTAATTTTGAGTAAATGTGTACTCAATTCTAAGTAAGGGTTCTATGCACTTGGAAGGTGCTACCAATGAGCCTTTCTGTGTACCTGGCCCTCTCCAAGTTCTTCATTTAATCTTACCAATAAACTCTATCACATGCACCTTTGCATAAAGAACAACGCCCCCCCTTTTCTTGGGGGGGAGGAGTAAAGAGGGTAGTTGCATGTATGTCAGTCCCAATCAATTACCTGAAGCCCAGTGCATCTACTAATTGAAAAATGTCTACACCATATCTCATAACTAACTATGCTAGAACTTCTACTTTCTACATAAGACTGGCAGGGGTTGAACTAGGCCTTTACAGATAGAAAAGAAATAAGGCCTCCTGGGAAAGCTATAGAAATAAAGAAATATAACATCTCTTTGGAAAGCCACGAGAAGGCCAATATGACAAAAATATAGTGTATGAGTACCGGAAGCCAATTCTAGCATGTCATAATGACAAGTTTCATCAAAAAGTTGATGAAACTTGGGGGCTCAACAAGGGCTGAGTCACATATGTAATTACTTGTTGGAGCCGCTAAAAAGCTTCTCCCCCAAACCCCAACAGGATGATTGTTTGCTGCCAGACAGCTCAGGGCATCTTAATCTACATGTTATTGACTGCTGTTGGCCAAACACCTGAACAGCTGTAGGCTATTCCCCAATCTGACAATGCTTCTGTACCCTACCCTTTGAAGTGTATTATCTCCACCTTGCCTTAGGACAAATTGTGTTAATAAAAAGCAAGGGTGGGTCCTGAGTCAAGAAGAACCTTTACCTCCTTTAGCTGAAGCTCCTCTGACCCCCAATGCCTTTCAAAATTATCTTTCCTCTCTGGACTCTTATTTAATCTACGCGCAGCCTTTCTCCAGATTGCTGAACCCTTTTTAATGCTGGGACAAGAACCCCGGCATACGAGGCAGGGTCAGAAACCTGAAATACCAACAGGAACGAGGCAGTAACATAAACAAGTGAAGGAGGTTGAGTGTGAAACAACAGGGGAGTAGTAGGAATTATGGCAAACTGGGCGATTCATGCCCTCTTCTAAGGGCAGTTGTTACTCAGCTCCAAATGACGACTGCCATGCAGAAATTAAGACTGAATTGAGAAGGATCTTCCAATTTTTTAAGAGTAAGTAGAAATGGGGAAAAAATTTTAATGAAGAAAGACCACCTTTTTTGTATTTTTAAAAACCAATTTCCATTTTAAGAACACATTTCATCAGTTTGACAAATTTATACAGCTGTGTAACCACTACCCCACACCACCACCATCATCAAGGAAAAAAACTATATCCCCACAAAGAGTTGCCCTTTGCCCCTTCTAATCAATCCTGGCCTTGCAAACCTCAGCCCTGGAAAATTACATTGACATCACACTTTAGTCTGTTCTAAGTTTCCACATAAATGAAATAATATAATATCTACTCTTTTGTGTCTGGCTTATTTTGCTCAGCATGTTTTTGAGATTCATCCATGTACTTCAACCAGTATTCATTCCTTTGTACTGCCAATATGTGTATTTCCTTATATGAATATATATCATAATTTGTTTATTCACCTGCTGTTGGACATTTGGGAAGTTTTCAGTTTTGGATTAAAAATAAAGATATTATGAACAGTTGTGTATAAGTGTTTATATGGATATATACTTTCATTTCTCTACTAAGAGTAGGATGACTGGGTTGTACAGAAAGTGTATGTCTTAACCTTTAAAGACTGTGGAACTGGTAGTTGTATCATTTTACATTCTTAACATCAATATATGAGAATTCATATGTTCCACATCCTTGTCAACACTTTGTATTGTCAGTCTTTTAATTTCAACCAATCTAGGGGTTGTGCAATAACAACTCATTGTGGTTTTCATCTGCATTTCTACTGACTAAAGATACTAAGCACCTTTTCATGTGCTCATTTGTCTATCTTTGGTGAAATGTCTTTTCAAATCTTTTGCCTTTTCTAAAAATTGGTTTGTTTTGTGTTACTGAATTAAGAGTCTTTTATATCCAGCTCTAGCCAGTTTGGCTCAGTGGGTAGAACGTCGGCCTGCAGACTGAAGGATCCCAGGTTTGATTCCGGTCAAGGGCACATGCCTGGGTTGCAGACTCGATCCCCAGTGGGGGGCATGCAGGAGGCAGCCGATCAATGATTCTCTCTCATCACTGACGTTTGTCTCTCCCTCTCCTTCCTCTCTGAAATCAATAAAAATATATATTTTTTTAAAAAGAGTTCTTTACACTCTGGATAAAAGACCTTTGAAATATATATAGGGTGGGGCAAAAGTAGGTTTAGTTGTGCATATGGAAAATTAATAAATAACAATACAAGAATAAACTCTGTGCAAGAGATAAACCAAACCACTTACATGCTTATATGCATAGTCCATGAACACAGGCAATAGGGCAGTGAGGACCTGGAGGAGTGGGTAAGGGCTGGGAGGAGGTGAGCAAAGGGGAGAATGGGAAATACCTGTAATACTATCAACAATAAAAAATATACTTAAAAAAAAAAGACTAAATTCTGTGTTTCATGTACTCACAACTATAAACCTACTTTTGCCCCACCCTGTATAATGAACATTTTTCCCAGTCCATGGCTTACTTTTTCATTTTTTAATGTTTTTCAGTGTGTGTATGTTTAACTTTTTTGGATTCTAATTTATTTTACTTTTATGATGTGTGCTTTTCATATCCTAAGAAAACTTTGAGCACTCCAAAGTCACAAATATTTTCTCCTATGTTTTCTTCTAGAAATTTTATGGTTTTAACCCTTTGCACTCTCTTGCTTTTTTCTCGATTCCTGCTACCGATGCTAACCGTGTCGAGTCACACTCGACATCCGAGTGCAAAAGGTTAATGCTTATATTTAGATCTCTGATTCAATTCAATTTTCACAAATAATGTTAAGCCTACAAGGATGCACCAAAAGTAATTAATAGATGTTTCTGAATAACTGGCTTCCAAGAAATTTTTAAAATTTAAACCATATTGCTTATCCATATTTCCTATTTTTTTCTACAACAAACATGAATTCCTTATCTATTCGCTCATTCTCTCTCTCTCATATAGAATGAAAACTCAGAATACATATTTTTCACATATTTGTCCTGAAGTAAGAAGCAGAGTCAAGTATTCAGTTTAAATTACCTGCTGGTAATGAGGGAAATTTTTCAAAGCCTTGAAAAGTAGACAGGTGACCTCTGACAACAGACGAACAGGCATTCCCCTGGCCAGGCCCTGGCGTGTTAAGTTGAGGGCGCAAGCACTGGCTGTGAACTGCACTGGCAAATCCAATGGATGGTTCCTCATTCCTACAGCCACAAGCTAAAGATGAACCTATTTTTAGTGGCTTATGGCAACATCAGCATTCTGTATACTATCTTGTTTTTATGTTAGTTAGAAAAATATTTGCTCATTGGGAAAGTAACAGGTTTTCTCTATCCTCGACATTTATTTTAGAACATTAGCAATACCTTCTAGTCCAAATGCAGTTATTAACTAGCTGTGTGGCTTTAGGCAAGTCATTCCCTTCTCTGGACCACCATTTCCTCATCTGTGATTTCATAATCATTTAAATAGCCTCACTCCATTGTAGGCATTGTGACAAGCACTACAGGAGACATAAACATGAATCACTATACCCTAATCCTTAGCATAAAGCCTTGTGAGAGAAGTTAAGATATGTAAACAAATAACACTGTGAAAGATGTCAAAACATTACCCTCCCCCCACCAAAGAAAAGCAATATAAAAGAGGTATAAATAAAGTATAGTGCTGCCTTGGGTAGTTATGGAAGGAGCAATTATTTGTGGTATGGAGTCAAAGGGCTTAATTGCAAAAGCATCTTCAGGCAAAAGTCTCAGATAGGATATGGACAGAAGCAAATGAAGGTAGGGGTGGAATGGAGAAGAAATTCCTGGGGAAGGGAAATGTGATAGGGAAAAACACAAGGTGGACTAAGAGATGGAATCTACCCACAAAGGAGGAAGAAATTTGAATTTGAAAGAATTTGAAAAGTGGTAAAACCTAACATTTAAAATGCTAACTAGAAGACAGACTGTGGAAGACCTAGGAAAACAAATGTAAAATGAAAGTGTGGTACCACACTTAGACCATACCTACTCTAACATTCAGGGACAATGTGATCTGTTTTGTCTATCAAATATGGATAATCAGCCCTGGCCTGGCCGATATCCTGCACACCAAAGGATGGTGGGTACAATCCCGGTTGGGCATATACCCAGTTTGCTGGTTCAATCCCCGGTCAGGGCACGTGTGGGAGGCAAGCAATCCATGTTTCTCTCACATTGATGTTTCTCTTGTTCTTTTTTTCTTTCTCTCTCTCCTTTCCTCTAAAATATTTTTTTTAAATAGGGAGAATCATCGCCTCAGCAATAGGTCTGCTAATACTCACATGAACCATGATTTTAAGAGACCAGAGCCCCTCACTTTGACAGCTGCATGAACTCATGGAGCCTAGGGATAGACCTGGGATATACTTACTTTTACTATGGAAAATGACTTTTCTATATTGCTAAACTGCTCTTAGGATTTCATTGGATTATCATCATCTGCAATTTAAGTATGTAGAAACCAAAAGAAACAGGGTTTTCAAAAATCACAGTCTTAGAAAAGGACTTTCAGAACATCTAATTCAATCTCATTACAGATGGGAAATAACAGTCCAGAGTTTTTCCTTTATATAGTATTGCTTTTAAGGTATGACTTAAATCTAATCTCCCACGATACAAAATAGGCATATTTTTAAGGAACTGCAAAGAATTGCAAATAATAAAGACAAAGTGACTTTAAGACTCTTTATTTTCATATTTCACTTAATTCTAAATAATTGTAGTTTTCTTTCCCAAACCACTTAATAATCCCAATTACATTTAAAATAAATTTACCCTTCCATAAACCAAAGCAAGGTCTGGCCCTATCAATATTGGTAATTTTACTTCATTCAAAAAATACTTTAAATGGGAGGTTTGGTCACCTTCAATTATTGTTACTTTGTTCTGTTCTTACTGGAGATACTGTTATTGTTTTCAGAAAATCAGATGTTAGATTTTAAAGAGTAAATGAATGAAAAATAAAACACAACGTTTAGGGAAAAGTGAATTCATGTTTATAGATAAGTAAGTCCTGTTTTAGGCAAAATAGTGCAATAGTCCTATATGCCTTTCTCAGACTAAGTTCAAAAAACTGGATGATTCAATGATTAAATACTCAAAATGAGAGATAATCTGGCAGTTAAACCTAACACTATTTTCCTTTCTCTATGAGGGCATTTTGATTCACTATAGAATGAGGCTTATAAGTTACTGTATTCAGTGTGTGTAGTGAACAACTTTATTTTTTATTTTTATTTTTTAAATACATTTTATTGATTTTTTACAGAGAGGAAGGGAGAGGGATAGAGAGTTAGAAACATCGATGAGAGAGAAACATTGATCAGCTGCCTTCTGCACACTCCCTACTGGTTATGTGCCTGCAACCAAGGTATATGCCCTTGACTGAAATCAAACCTGGGACCCTTGAGTCCGCAGGTCGATGCTCCAGCCACTGAGCCAAACCAGTTAGGGCTGAACAACTTTAACTGAATCAAGTAAGAAGTAATAATAAAAACTACATGCCCTGGCCAGTGTAGTTCAGTTGGTTAGAGTGTCATCCGTATATCAAAAGGTGGTGGGATCCAATCCCCGGTCGAGGTGTGTACATGAGGCAACAGATTGATGTTTCTCTCTCTCCCCCTTCCTCTCTAAAAATGTAGATAGATATAGATAGAGAGACAGACAGACAAATAATGGCTCTATTTTTCAAACCAACAAAAACTACCTTTCTGAGATATACTTACTTTTAAAATAGCAGGCATGGTTACCTGCGTTGAAAAGGTCTCTGTAAAAAGTCTGTAGAGGGCTTCCTTCATAAAACATGACCTGTTCCTGTACTGGCTCAACGCTTCTGAAATCTGAATCACATTGGCTCCTCCAGCAACCTAAAACACAAAGATGTTACCAATAGGTTTCACTGTTCGAGTATCGGCTTTTAGGGGCCTCAAGTGTTTGAAACATTAAAGCCAAAATGAGGAACGTTCTTCAAAAATGCCAACAATTGGCCCAGCCAGGTAGCTCAGTTGGTTACAGTGTCATCCTCATATGCCACGGTGTGGGTTCGATCCCCAGTCAGGGCACATAAAAGAAACAACCAGTGAATGCATACAAAAGTGGAACCAATCAATGTTTCACTCTTTCTCTCCCTTTCTCTCTAAACTTAACCAATCAATAAAAATATATATCTAAAAGAAGAAAAAAAATGCTAACAAAACAAAGCTTGTCTGTATTCTTCAAAAACATCAATGTCACAAAGGACAGGAAGGACTAAGAAACTCTTCCAGCCCTAGCTGCTTTGGCTAAGTGGACAGTGTCGGCCTGCAAACTGAAAGGTCCCAAGTTCGATTCTGGTCAAGGCCACATGCCTGGGTTGTGGGCTTGATCCCCAGTGGGGGACTTGCAGGAGGCAGCCAATCCATGATTCTCTCTCATCATGGATGTTTCTATCTCCCTCTCCCTCTTCCTTCCTCTCTGAAATCAATAAAAATATATTTAAAAAAAACAAAAAACTCTTCCAGATTATAGAGATACTAGAGGCCCGGTGCATGTGCCCTCTTGTAATACAGGAGCCCTTGGGGGATGTCCGACTGACAGCTTAGGCCCGCTCCCCACAGACATCCTTAGCGCTGCTGCAGAGGCAGGAGTGGCTCCCGCCATCACCTCTGCACTCACCAGCCGTAAACCCAGCTTCTGGTGCACTGACCACCAGGGGGCAGCTCCTGCATTGAGTGTCTTCCCTCTGGTGGTCAGTGTGCGTCAGTGACTGGTCGTTCCACTGAACAGTCTATTTGCATATTAACCTTTTAGTATATAGGATGACAATTGAGTGGAAAAATGATCCTATGCTAAATGGACAAGTATTTTATAGAAGGCATTATTGGGATAATCAACACTGGAAATATATACAGTAGATTATCTATAATAATAAAAGCATAATATGCAAATCGACCAAACAGATGACCTTCCAGACGAAGCCAGGGCTGTGAGGGCCGAGGCGCGAAGGCCATCTCTTGCACAAATGTCATGCATCAGGCCTCTAGTATTATATAAAGTATTGCATCAATGTTAAAGTCCTTAAAATTTGGTAACTACATTATAGTCATTAAGGAGAATATCCTTGCTCTTAGGAAATGAAATACAAACTTAAGTATTAAGGGGTAGAGGAGCATGATGTATAACCTACATGATAAAACAAAGGTGGCAAAATGTTTAAACTAGTAATCTGCAAGTTAAAAATTATACATACAACCACTGTCCAAGGACCTACACATTATTAAGAATCTAAACAAGGGATATATTCTAAAGTTTTAAAAAAAGTTTTGAAATCATCCAGATATGAGGTGAAACAAAAGATAAGGCACAGCAAGACCAAACAGAAGACAGCTGTTGTATCATCCTCTCTCCTTGGGTTCCTGAAAATGCCATTACAAAACAATCCTCCTAATGGATTTGTGCTACACACTATAGTGGGCCAATGAGAATTTTCTAGGAAGTGAAAATGTTGCATGGCTTTTAATAGTAATGGTGGGTGCCCTTTCTGACCCCTTTTTTTAAAATATGTATTTTTTTTTATTTTAGAAAGAGGAAGGGAGAGAACAAGAAAGATAGAAACATAGATGAGAGAGAAAAATCAATTGGCTGCTTCCTGCATGCCTCCTACTGGGGATTGAGTCCACAACCCGGGCATGTGACCTGACCAGGAATCAAACCATGACCTCCTGGTTCATGGGCCAATGCTCAACCACCAAGCCACACCCACTGGGCTTCTGCCCATTAAAAAAATATATATATCAAAATATAGTTAACATACAATATTATATTGTTTCAGGTGTATAATAGTTATTCAATATTTATATACCTAATGAAGTGATCATGATAAACCACTTGACAGGTACAAAGCTATTACCCTATTATTGACTATTCTAGAGGCCTGGTGCACAACATTCATGCATTGGAGGGCGGGGGCATGGGGTCCCTCAGCCTGCCCTGGGCCCTTTAGCAGTCTGGAAGCACTCAGGGGATGTCCAACTGTGGCTTAGGCCCACTCCCGCCACCACTGCTGTGCTCACCAGCCATCAGCCTGGTCAGCCAGGCTTGTGGCTGAGTGGTGCTCACCCTGTGGGAGCACACTGACCACCAGGGAGCAGCTCCTGCATTGAACATCTGCCCCCTGGTGGTCAGTGTGCATCATAGTGACTAGTTGTTCCACCGTTCGGTCGATTTGCATATTACCCTTTTTTTATATAGGATTATTATATAGGATTCTCTATGCTGTACATTACATCCCCGTGACTTATTTATTTTATAACTGGAAATTTGTCTCTTATTCATCCATTTTAAAGGAATTAAGTACATTCTAATTCTGGGTACATGAATTAACATACTTGTTCTGTTTGAAGGTTTTCACTAACATTTAATTTCTTATCCATTTTAATGTAAGCAAGTGTTTTATCAACCCAAACAAGAATACTTATTTTGCATCTAACTTAAAAGAAGATATGCATTTCTATTAAGTAAAAGATTTTCTGAAACACACCTTTTAGTCCTAGCTGGTTAGGCTCAGTGGATAGAGTGTCGGCCTGCTAACTGAAAGGTCCTGGGTTCAGTTCTGGCCAAGGGCACATGCCTGGGTTGTGGGCTCAATCCCCAGTGGGGGTAGTGAAGGAGGCAGCTGATCGAATGCTTCTCTCTCATCGATGTTTCTAGCTCTCTATCCCTTTCCCTTCCTCTAAAAATCAATAAAAATATATTTTTTTAAAATAAAATAAATAAAAATAGCACCATGAGTCCCTGACCAGGTAGCTCAGTTAGAGAATCGTCCAGGTATGCCAAGGTTTCAGGTTTCAGGTTGGGTCCTAGTGTGGGTGCTTAGGGGAGGCAACTGATTGATGTTTCTCTCACATTGATGTTTCTCTCTCTCTCTCAAATCAATATAACTAAAACTAAAACATGTCCTCGGGTGAGGATTTTTAAAAATTACCTTTATAAAAAAGAATTCACCAATGATTGCATAAATAAGTGGTACAAATCAATGTTTTTCTCTCTCTTAAAGCAATAAAAAATATTTTTTAAATAGCACCATGAGAGGCTATAAACTTATTCCAGCAACATTCAAAATTTTTAAGACTATTTTAAAATTGCTTTGTGTCAAAACTGAACCAAAAATGGTGTTAACCATGTTGATCACCTGTTAATTATATTTAGCTATTAATAGAGGTGAAGAACACAAATTTTAGAGTCACAAAGACTTGCATACAAGTCCTAGATATACCAGAAACATCAATGGGAGAAAGACACATCAAACAAGCCCAGACCAAGGCCAGGGATCGAGCCTGCAACCAAGGTACATGCCCTTGACCGGAATCGAACCCGGGACCCTTGAGTCCTCAGGCCAATGCTCTATCCACTGAGCCAAACCAGCTAGGGCTCTAGCTATACTATTTAATAGTTAGTTCTATGATTGTGGCTAAGTAGCTTTACCTCCCTATGCTATGCTTCCATTCATGTAAAATGGGAGAATCCTAGCTAATAAAGAGGAATATGCTAATTGGCCCCACAGCTGAGGCCAAGTTCCCATAAGGAGCCTTAATGAGCAATCAGCAGGAACCTGAGGCTACGCACTCCCCCGCCCCGTGGGGCTTGACAGGGGACCTCAGGCCACGCTCATGACCCAGCAGGGCTTGACAGGGGACCTCAAGCCGTGCCCTCCCGCCTGGAGTACCAGGCCAGGGGACCTCAGGCCACGACCCCACCCAGCCCCAGCAGGGCTTGACAGAGGACCTCAGGCCACGCCCCCCCATCCTGGCACTGGGCCAGGGGTCCTGAGGCTACGCCCCCCTGCCTGGCAGGGCTTGACAAGGGTCTGGATCTAGCCCAATGGGGGGTGCCAGCTGGGTCTGGGTCTCACGCGATTTTGAGGTGCATGTGGGTGGGCGGGGACTTGACTCTGGGTCCCATGGTGAGCCCCAGGCTCTGACAGGAGGAAGGTTTTCATATACATTTTACTAATTTTCTTTCATCTCTGACACTTCTATTATAGAGAAAGGGAAAATAGCAATATTAAATTATTTTCTCTAATTAATCCCCTTTTAATGTGCACGAATTTCGTGCACCGGGTCACTAAAGTAGAAAACAAGGTGCACCACGTGACATCTGGCAAATAGGAGGTGATGCATAAATGACTGCACTCATCACCAAGAAGCTAGACTACCATACATGGAGGCCAGGACTATATATTGTTTAAGATTACATTTCTACAGCCTACCACATAGTAGCTAAATAATTGTTAAGCTCCTTATGGATTTTTTTTTTTTCCTTATGGATTTTTTTTTATCTGTCTCTATAACCCTAACACCTCGATTCACATATACAACAAAAGTTTAACAATGTTCTGAACAAAGGAAACAAACTTATTTCAGATAAGAACAAACCCTCAAGCCTTGCTGTGTAAAGAAGTCGGAATAACCAGCATCTGTAGCCAAGAGTCCCACAAACTGCATCGCAGGCCGCTGCCGTATAAACAGTTCCACGGCTCCATCGGTGATGCAACTGCCCCCCGAAATATCCAGTGACACAACATTAGGCAGAATATCCTTCTGCTGCAGCAAATGAAATGCTAGATCTGATTGGAGTTGCCTGTGATTGGAAATATCAAGGTGAAACAGGCATTTAAGTTCTTTAATGACTGCGAGAATCTGTGGTTTGGTCATGGTTAGACATTTCAGATAGTGCATTTTGAGAGATTTGAGTCGATCCTTACAGGTAAGGAGTGCAGAGATGTCAGTGACCAGAGTATTGGAGATATCCAAGCTTTCCAGTTTTGGTAACTGAGAAACATGAGCTAGGTCTTCACTATGAAAACAAACATTGTAAACACTTAAAACTCGAAGACCAGTGAGCTGACCAAATAATAGCAGTCTTGAATCTTGACGGATGCTTGTTGTTGAGTCCAATAGCAGACATTGGAGGTTTTGCTGGAGCCAGCTGTTTCTGCAGAGTCCATGAATGATGTCTGATATTGGGAGGTCAGGGTCCACTGCAGTAGCATCCAGTTGGATGAGTTTGTGATGGCAGAAAGCTTTTATGAATGCAGCTGTAGAGATATTAGCTTTTTTAATATTGACCAGCTTCAGTTTCATTTGGTTGCCTCGGAAAATGCTCGCTGTTCTATCAGTCAGCTTGCCTGCAAAAGAACCAGAACCATTTTGTAATAATAACTAAATCTCAGGCCTTTTCCAGGAGGCATTATGGCCAATGAACTATGACAGATGCTAATCACAACAAAAAATGACCACGTATTCTGGGCCAAACATTGTTCTAAACCCTTTACTCAGATTATATAATTTACTCTTTGCAACAATACTATAAAAACTATTAGTATTACCATCTTATAACTAAGCAAACTAAAGCTTAAAGAATTTAAATAACTTGCTCAAGGCCCAAATAGGTGGAAGAATCAAGAATCAAAGCCAGTTGGACTCCAGAGCCCAGTTTTATCCATAACAACCTTGTCCACAGAAAAAAAGAACAAAACAAAATAGCAAGTATAAAATATATGCTATGCAAATAACATTATTAATAATTATTTTAAACCAAATTAGTGGATAGCCTTTAGCAAGTCACTTACATCTCGGGGCCTCATTTTCCTCATCTATAAAATAAGTGGGTTGTACTACATTTCATTTAGAAAAGATTTACTAAGCATCTTCTTTGTGTGAGATCCCATGTTAAATAATGGACACACAAGGTAATTAGAAATCTATTTTAAGGAATTCAGTCAAGGAATGCACAAAAAATACATAAATTATTGTAATAGTGTATATATGCCATAGTGATTCATACCAAATATTTATAACCAAGATGATATTCACTTTGGGTAAATTTTTTAAATAACCTAAAGGTTTTAGAGGAAGGGAGAAAGAGAAACATCGATTTATACATTCATTGGCTGATGCTCGTATGTGCCCTGGCCAGGGATTGAACCCATTACCTTGCATATCAGGACGATGCTCTAAACAACTGAGCTACCTGGTCAGGGCTTATTTTGGGGTAAAGTTTGAAGACTAAATATCACGTTGCCAGGGGTAAGGTGAAAGCTGGAAGAACATGTCAAAGTAGACATGGAGGCATAGACGAGCAGATTATCCGGAATGACCCGAAAGTAAATCAACACTACTGGAACACCGTGTCCAAGGGATGTCATTGCTGGAAATGAGAGTCGAGAGAAGGTAAAAGGTAGATGGGGCCTATACACAAAGCTAGAATATTCAGACTTTAGGAACAACTCAAAAATTTTAAGCAGAAAAATGGTCATAATTCTATTTTTAGAAAGACCAATTATGTGACAGTGTAACGGAATTAGGATGGTGTTTGATGAGAATGAGATGAACAAGAGATTATTAATAACTTTGATCATGAGAGAGGAAAAATTAAACTAGGCAGAACATGGTGAGTGAATGGACTGGGAGAAAGGACTGAGGAAAAGGCAGGTGAGCGGGTTCCCAGGTTCCTGTGTGAGGTGGGCTGTGCTACCAAGATAGGAGGAAGGAAGTTCCTATACTTGAGGCTTTGAGGAGCAACTCAGTCCTTTTACTCACACGGTTATTCAACAAACAGCGTGCTCACTGTATGCAAAGCCCTATGCCAGATGCAAGAACGGTGAACAGGACAGACTTGGCTCCAGGAGGAAGTAACCACTGATGTGGTGAAAATAGCAAGACGCCTAGCATTAGAAGTGGCACCTGAAGGTGTGACTGAACTGCTGCAATCTCATGATATAACTTTAATGGGTGAGGAGTTGCTTCTTATGGATGAGCAAAGAAAGTGCTTTTCTCGAGATGGAATCTACTTCTGGTGAAGATGCTATGAAGAATAGCGAAATGAAAACAAAGGACTTAGTATATAAACTTAGTTGATAAGCAGTGGCAGGATTGACTCCAATTTTGAAATAAGTTCTATTTTGGGTAAAATACTACCAAACAAAATCACAGGCTATACAGAAATTGTTCTTGAAAGGAAGAGTCAATCAATGCAACAAATTTCACTATTGTTTTACTTTAAGAAACTGCAACAGCGACCCAACCCTTAGCAAACACCAACCAGATCAGTCAGCAACCATCAACATGGAGGCAAGACCCTCCACAAGCAAAGATGATGGCATTTTTTAGCAATAAAGTATTTTTAATTAAGGTGTACAATTGTTTTTCTTTAGATATAATACTATTGCACACTTAATATACTACATTATAGTGTAAACATAACTTTAGTATGCACTGGGAAACCAAAATATTGGTGTGACTGGCTTTACTGAGATATCCACTTCATGATGATGGTCTGGAACAGAACCTGCAATATCTCCAAGGTATGCATGTATTACACAGCCATAAAAATGAATGAAGTAATGACCGATGCTACAACATTGATAAACCTTGACAATATTAAGCCGCGTGAAAGAAGCCAGATGCAAAAGGCCACCTATTCCATGATTCCATTTATATTAAATGCACAGAATAGGCAAATCCATGGAGGTAGAAAGATTAGTGGCGGTTTATGGTTGGAGGAATGGGTTTAAAAGGTTTTTCAGCCCTAACCGGTTTGGCTCAGTGGATAGTGTCGGCCTGCGGACTCAAGGGTCCCAGGTTCGATTCCGGTTAAGGGCATATACCTTGGTTGTGGGCACAACCCCAATGGGGGGCGTGCAGGAGGTAGCTGATGGATGTTTCTAACTCTCTCTCCCTCTCCCTTCCTCTCTGTAAAAAAAAAAAAAAAAAAAAAAAAAATCAATAAAATATATTTTTTTAAAAATAAAATACAAGGGTTAGGGGAGGCTGGGGGAAGGTCAATGGGGGAAGAAAAGGAGATATATGTACTACTACATGTAATACTTTAAACAATAAAAATAAATAAATAAAATAAAAGGTTTTTGAAGTAATGACAAGGTTCTAAAATTGTAATGATGGCTGCACAAATCTGTGAATACACTAAAAAAATCACTGAACTGTAAACATGAATTACATCTAAATAATTCACTAAAATTTTTTTTCATTAAGGAAAAATTGTAACATGGCAAATTAAACATAGCCCTTTGAACACCCCACTATAATGGGAGGTAAAGGGAAATTATTTAAAGGCTCATACTCACAATCAACAGAATGAGACAAGACTATAGCAACTGCATTTCAGCAGCTACAGAGCGGATAGCAGAGCGGTAACTTGACTGAGTTCTCCACTATCTTCACTCAGCTAAGCCAATAGTAGGGAGCAAACCTAGAAAAACAAGACAATTTCCACCAAGGGATCCCAGAGATACTCAGACTCGGCCTCCACACAAATAAAATGGGAATAATCTATTTCCTACCAGATTATTGTGGAACAAAATAGGAATTGCATGTGAAAGGGCTTCCCAGCTTGTAAAGAGTGCTGTAATACATGACAAAGGGACCTTATCATTACCTTGCCAAGTCATCACCCCCAGGAATCGGTCAGCTAATTCCTGAGGGAATCGCCAATGCTCAGGAAGGCACAGTGTTCCATCAGATCTTTCAGAACACAGTTTCTCCAGGTTAGTAACCAGGACATTCAGGCAGATGTTGACCAAAGAGTAGGGAGATGCCTCCTCCTAGCAAACAAACCCCCAAACAAATTTTGTTAGAATACATATACAAAAACTCAACATAAAAGTAGTCTGCCCTACATCAAACTACTTGATGAGTATATCTAAAAGTGCACTCTCCTTACTCTAATAATAATTTATAAGTAATGAAACTATCTTATTCCAATTGTTACCTGAATAGAAGATTTCATCTGTGTAGCTTCTGTTATATCTTGAAAAATAAGCTACCTCACTCTGGCCAGTTGCTTAATTGGTTAGAGCATTGTCCCAGTATCCCAAGGTTGTGGGTTTAATCCCCGATCAGGGCACATACTAGTACAAGAATTAACCAATGAATGCATAAATAAGTCAAATAATAAATTGATGTTTCTTTCTCTCTCTCACACACACACCTTTCCTCTCTCTCTAAAGTCAATTTTTTAAAAAACTCAGCTAACTAAGAATAGAAGAAAACTTCTTTGACAAAGAGCATCTATGGAAAAACCTACAGCAAGTATCATGCTTAAAGGTGAAAAGATCTAGAACAATACAAAGATGTCTACCCTCACCACTTCTCTAACACTCTACAAAAGGACCTAGAAAATGGATATAAAAAGCACAGACTGAAAGGGAATAAGTAAAGCTATCTTTATTTATGGATGACACAATTTTAAGAAAATCCTAAGAAATCTTACAAAAACACAACGAGAGAAAGTGACTTTAGTAAGGTTGTAGTATATAAGATCAATATAAAAAGTTTATAAAACTTTTTAAGGTTTTTTTATTGATATTAGAAAGAAAGGAAGGGGGAGAGATAGAAACACTGATGAGAGAGAAACATCAGCTGCCTCCTGCAGGTCCCCTGCTGAGGATCCAGCCCATAACCTGGGCATGTGCCCTGACAGGAAATTGAACCTGTAGTGCAAGGGATGAATGATGCTCAACCAACTGAGCCATACCGGCCAGGGCTAAAGTTTTATAAACTTAAAAATATATATATTTACAGTAGTATCAAAACCAGAGGTAGAATTAATAAAATATGTAATGAAAAGACCTTTACACCAAAACTAGAAAACACTGTTAAATAAATTTAAAGGTGACATAAATACATGGAGAAATATATATATCAGGTGAAAATGTATGCATGCATTGTGTAAATTTTAAAATTAAATATAAAATCTTACAAAGAAAACGAGCATACATGGAACCTGATGGAGAAAATGGATTGCTCTCTTTTCTAAAGAAATCCTTGTGTTTCTATTCCAACCGGCAACAACAGGAAATGTGCTTGTGACACGGTGCCAGGACTTCCTTTGCAGGGCACAAAGCCCTCCCACAAGGCACTAAGTAGGTAAAGTACATCAATCAAAACATTTTCTTCAGGTCCTAGCTGGTTTGGCTCAGTGGGTAGAGCATCAGCCTGCAGACTGAAGGGTCCAGGGTTCTATTCCGGTCAAGGGCACATGTCTGGGTTGCCCGATCCCCAGTAGGGGGCGTGCAGGAGTCAGCTGATCAATGATTCTCTTTCACATTGATGTTTCTAACTCTTCCTCTCCCTTCCTCTCTGAAGTCAATAAAAATATATATTTTAGCCGAAACCGGTTTGGCTCAGTGGATAGAGCATCGGCCTGCGGACTGAAGGGTCCCAGGTTCGATTCCGGTCAAGGGCATGTACCTTGGTTGCAGGCACATCCCAAGTAGGGGGTGTGCAAGAGGCAGCTGATCGATGTTTCTCTCTCATCGATGTTTCTAACTATCCCTCTCTCTCTTCCTCTCTGTAAAAAATCAATAAAATATATTTAAATATATATATATATATATATATATATATATATAATTTCCTTCAGCCCAGCCGGGGTTGAGCATTGACCTATGAACCAAGGGATCGCACAGTTCAACTGGTTCACGGTTGGATTCCCAGTCAGGGCACATGCCCAAGTTGCGGGCTCCATCCCCTTTGTGGGGCATGCAGGCATCAGCCAATCAATGATTCTCTCTCATCACTGATGTTTATAATTCTCTCCCTTTCCCTTCCTCTCTTAAATCAATAAAACTATTTTTTTAAATATATTTCCTTCTTTCTGTACTAATTTTGGGTTGCGCCTACGCTCGGAGTTCTCAGAGGGTGGTCCCTGGGGTGTCTGTTGTGGAATCCGGGGTCTGATAGAACACCTGATATCAAGTTCAAAGGCGAATCAACTTTCAGGATTCTCAACTCCCCTACACACCAGTAACACGGAGACTATAATGCTTACCGCCCCCCACACCCTCCCAAAGAAAGCATAATCGGATTTACTTTAGAAATGCGATACAACTGACACACCAGCAGGCGCCAAATAATCTGGGTTTGCAGTTTGCTCAGAGTTCGTGTAAAAGGCCCTCCAGGTTTATAAAACACGTGGAAGCCGGGCTCAGGAAGGTCAAGGCTCGGGTAGCAGGGACCGCGGGGTCACAGCCTCCGGGGAGCACGGCTTCCACGACGCACGCGGGGAAACCGTCGAGGTTTGGGGCGTCTGGGTTCATGAGACAATAAGCACCGCCGTGCACACCGGGCCAGGCCCAGTGCTGCGCCCAGCACTCACGTCTAGGCTTACACAACCCGGTCCAACAGCTGCAACCGCAAGGTGAGTCAGAGGCCCGAGGGGGGACCCGCCCAAGGTCACGCGGGGGTGGGGCTGGCTCTCCCGGCAACTCGGCTCAGCTGCGCAAGGTCGCCGCGCTCCGCCCGGGCTGGGAGCGGCGGACCGACCTGCGGATCGACCACTCCCTTCCCCCTGCGCTTCCCCAGCGACGGCGGGCGTCGGGCAGGAGCGCCGCCCCTTGAGCCCTGACCCCTGCGTGCGCCAAACGAACCACCAGATGCCTCCGCACGGCCCCCGACGACTCGCCGCGCTCTCCGGAGCCGCACCCGCACCGCGCCCCGCCGAGGTTCCTGGCCGCGCTCACCTGCACCACGCAGTAGCCCAGGGCATCCTTCCGCGCGTCCGGAGGGACGATGGTCCGGGGCGAGAGGTCCGGGTGCAAGAAGTGAACCATGGCAACCCCCGCCGGCGGGGCGTGAAGAGAGAGCGGGCGTCGAGCTGGGGCCAGAATCCCGCAAGAAGTGGAGCCGACTGCCCCGGAGGCTGCAGGTCCGGGCAGCAGAGCTTTTGAAACGCCCGGCGCGGCGGCGCGCACGCGCACGCGGCCACTGAGCCTCCCCCGCGCCCGCCGCAGGCCCGCCCCCAGCGGGGTCCTCCCCACCCCGCCCCGCCGACCACTGCTCCACCCTATCGGGGCCCAACCGTCCCCCCTCCTCCACCCCTTCGCCCGGGAGACCTACGGCTGCCCCCGAGCTCCCGCAACCTACTCGGCCCTGGGAGACCAACGTCCCTCGTCCCACCCTCAGGACTGACACCGCTGCTGTCCTCCCGCAGAGGCGTGCGGGCCAGCTGATAGAGTTGGGAAATGGAATATGTCATTTTATTTAACTCTTGAAAACATATTTTTTGAAGACCTTTCTCCTAAAAATCTGGCAACAACCGAAACCGGTTTGGCTCAGTGGATAGAGCTTCGGCCTGCGGACTGAAGGGTCCCAGGTTCGATTCCGGTCAAGGGCATGTACCTTGGTTGTGGGCACATCCCCAGTAGGGGGTGTGCAGGAGGCAGCTGATCGATGTTTCTCTCTCATCGATGTTTCTGACTCTCTATCCCTCTCTCTTCCTCTCTGTAAAAAATCAATAAAATATATTATAAATAAATAAATAAATAAAAATAAAAATCTGGCAACAGCACCTCTCGTCGGATCAGTCCTCTCTGTTTGAACTGCAGACATTGGATGAATTACAAAATGAACTACCCAGGCCCGGCCAGCGTGGCTCAGTGGCTGAGCGTGGACAAATGAAGGAGAAAGTCACGGTTCTGTTGTGGTCAGGGCAGGTGCCTGGGTTGTGGGCTCCATCCCCAGTGCCCGAGTGCAGGAGGCAGCTGATCCATGATTCTCTCTCATCATTGATGTTTATATCTCTCTTCCTCTCTGAAATCAATAAAAATATTTTTAAATTACTCAGCTTTCTTGTTCCCTAAAAGGTACCAAGAAGACCCTTATACTCTGTTCCAAGAGAGCAGTAAGTTACACTTTAGGTAATCAGAGAGAAAACATGTTTTGGAAGGGGTGGTTCTTAAAGAGTCTGCGCCTTGGAGTTAAATTCTTGATTGGAATGCCGCTCCACCTTCCACCAACTCTGAACCTGGGGCAAGATTCTTGATACCTCAGAAGCTCAACTTCCCAACAGTAAAACAGGGTGAGAACGCCTCCCGGGGTCAATGTGAGGATTAAATAAGACAATGTGTGTAAAGTACTTGACAATGCTTACAAAGCAAGTCCTTGAGGAATGGATTCAAATGTTAAAATTATCTTTCAAGTACTAATAACTTTGCCAAATGCCTTTCTTCACATTTATTCTTTTATTTAATCTTCAAACAAAACAAAGAAATTCTGAGCAGTAGGTATCGCCATTTTACCCATAGAGAAACTGAACACCTGAGAGGTTCAGACAAATGTTACCCCACCTGATGAGTGAAAAATCTGGAAGTCAAAATCGAGTTTTCTAATTCCAGTCCAAATCAATATTCTTTTAAAAAAATTTGTTTAATTCATTTCAGAGAGGAAGGGAGAGGAAAATACAGAAACGTCAATGATGAGAGAGAATCATTGATTGGCTGCCTCGTGCAAGCCCCTTAGGAGGATGGAGCCCGAAACCCGGGCATGTGCCCTGACCTAAATGGAACCCTGATCTCCTGGTTCATAGTTCCACGCTCAACTACTGACCCACACCAGCCAGGCAATATTCTTTTTTTAAATCGACTATTTAATAACTTCTCCTCTGTCTTCAAACTTCCAATATCCCCTCTCTGCCACCAAACGCTCAGCTTCTTCCACTGGAAAAAAAGAAAAGCTATTGTGCTTGCTTTGGCGGCACGTATATAAAAATTGGGAGAAAACACGCAAATTTTTGAAGTATGAAAAAGAGAGAGGAAGAAAGCCAATAATAAAAAAAAAAAAGAACACCCCCACCTCCCACTATCACATCTACCCTCCAGTAGAGGCTCTTTGTCTTGCATTCTCTCCTGTTACTATGAAGAATTTATACTCTTTTCTAAAACCAACCCCTGGACTTGTGCACTAAATCACACCTCCTCCTGTTTATTCAAAGATATCATCCAGCAATATCCTTTTCCCCCTGCATTATCATCTTTTCCCTCTTTTTGGATTATTGCTACCAGCATATAAACAAGCTGATTTTTTTCCATAATTAAAGAACAAAAGATTTCTTTTTATCTAATTTCTCTATTCAGGTCTTGCCCCCATATCTCTTCCACCTATTACAGCAAATCTCAAAAATATGGTCTCTACTTGCTGTCTCCAATTTTCCTCCTACCAATTTCTTTCACCCCTGCCATTCCACTAAACCATTCTTTTTTTTTTTTAATATATTTTATTAATTTTTTACAGAGAGGAAGAGAGAGGGATAGAGAGTTAGAAACATTGATGATAGAGAAACATCGACCAGCTGCCTCCTGCACACCCCCTACTGGGGATGTGCCCGCAACCAAGGTACATGCCCTTGACCGGAATCGAACCTGGGACCTTTCAGTCCGCAGGCCGATGCTCTATCCACTGAGCCAAACCGGTTTCGGCCCACTAAACCATTCTTGTCAACAGCTCCCAAGTTGCTAAATTCACTGGTCAGTTCTCATTCTTCATCTTATTTGACTGCTCAGCAGCATTTGACCCAAACAATCATTTCTTCCTTAAAATTCTTTCTTCATTTAGCATCCAGGACACATCTTCACCTCCTACTCCCTACCCCTTCCTCTTTGTTCTTTCTCTTCTCCTCCTACCTCATCAACTGCTCCTTCTCATTCTCTTGATGCCTCATCACCTGGACTTCTAAATCTGAGTAACCAGGACTCAGTACTTGTGTATCTCTTCTCTATCCATTCTCTTCTACTTGTGGTGCTTGAATCTAGTTGCATAACTTTAAAAGCAGTCTATGTGCTCGTGTATCCCTATTTTATATGTGTAGCTGGTAACTCACTTTTAAACGTCAGACTCATATATACAGCTGTAGACTCAACATGCCCACCTGGTTATCTAAATGGTCTTAATGAATCCAAAAGTAGGCTCCTAATAGTCTCCCCTCAAACTGCTTTTCCTACCAGTCTTTCCCAATTCAGTATATGGCAACTCCTTCATTTCAGTTGCTTATAACAAAAACTTGGAAATAATTTTTAACTCCTCTATTATTCTTATATCCCATATCCTATCTTTTAGGAAATCTTGTTGGCTCTATCTTCATTTTTTTAATTTATTGATTGGTTTTAGAGAGAGAGAAGAAGGGAGAGAGAGAGAGAGAGAAATATCATTTTGTTGTTCCACTTATTTATGCATTTGTTGGTTGCTTCTTGTATGTGCCCTGATCAGGGATCAAACCTGCAACCTTGGCGTATCGGGGGCAACACTCTACCAAGACTGAGCTACCCAGGCAGGGCTTGTGGGCTCTATCTTAAAAATATATTCAGAGACTGTCTATGCCTTACCTCTTCCACCATTGCTATCCTGGTCCAAGCCCCTATCACTACCCACTTGGATCTCCCATCTGGTTTCCCTGCTTCTACCTTTTCTCCATTAATAGGTATTCTCAGCATAGGAGCTACAGTGATCATTTTAAATGCCTTGATATGCTTTCTGGCTACCTTGGAACTCCTAGTCAACCATTGGAATCTATTTAATAACTAGTGGGTATTTGAAATGACTGACCCCTTGCAATAATAGTTCTTGGCCCATAGTGCTAATTGATTGACCCTGTTCAAGAGAAAACCAGAGGCCATGAGCACTTGTGCTAAAACCCATGATACCAAACGTAGATGTAATACCTCATCTAGTAGCTGTTTCTTAATCAACCAGTCTGGAATTTTCTGGTCACCACCAGAGGTATCTGTCACGTGGGCACTCTCTTCCCCCCCCCCCCCCCCACTCCCCCGCCACCACCAATACAAATAAGAGATCATCTGCATGATAAAAACTCTAA
Organism: Cnephaeus nilssonii; assembly: GCF_951640355.1. Lineage (NCBI taxonomy): Eukaryota > Metazoa > Chordata > Mammalia > Chiroptera > Vespertilionidae > Cnephaeus > Cnephaeus nilssonii. The sequence continues at coordinate 70,760,671 of NC_137078.1, read as the reverse complement.
AGAAGACATCCTGGTCTAAATGTAATCCTTTTTTACCTTTTGTTAATAGCTCCTTTGTATTATCCTTCTTCCTCTAAGAACTTTACATTTTGTACAGCTCCCTTGGAGTGCCCTTCAAATTGCTAATTGCTAGATGAAACACTGCCCCATTCATGAATTACTTAGATTTTCAAATTTACTCTGTTGAATTTTGTTCTTTAACAACTCCTGAACTATAGCTATGTTCCCATAAGTCTATAAAGGGGAAGACTCTTTAAATCCACAAACAATAATGGGATTTATTTCATGAACCAGTTTCAGAGGGCTTTTGATTACACTGTTGTCTTCACATACAAATACATCACTACTGAGATTGTACAAAGCAGCAAATATTCTACAAAGAATAGGAATGCTGGTGTTAAACTGTCTAGGTTTAATCTACAAGTCCCTCTATTTTCTATCTGTGTGGATGGATGCAAGTCATTTGACATTAGGCTTCCCCTTATCTGTATAATAGGAGATAATAATCTTCCCTTATAAGGTGTCGGAGGGTTAGATTGAACACAGTACTTGGTTCATTATTCATACTTGCAGTTTTAAATTGATAAGATCAAGAATTAGGGTGAACAACCCTAACCCGTTTAGCTCAGTGGATAGAGCGTCGGCCTGCAGACTGAAGAATTAGGTAGAAAATGTGTTTGGTAACTCAATCTCCATATTTGAATATGACAATCGCATCCTAAATATGTAATTGAAATGGTTCCTTTTTATTTTTATTTTTTAAATATATTTTATTGATTTTTTACAGAGAGGAATCGAACCTAGAACCCTTCAGTCCACAGGCTGACGCTCTATCCACTGAGCCAAACCGGTTAGGGCTATATCAGTTAATTATTGCAATAGTTGTGTGAATGAACATCATCCTGGATATTATGTTCTCTAGGAAGTCTTCTTGAGCTGTCTAACAGGTATCCAGTTTGGTTTATGTGTGGTCTCTGTGCCTCTATAACAAGCACTGTGTATTGGTCTGTAAAACAATCTATAATAATAAAAGTGTAATATGCTAATTAGACCAGATATCCTTCTGGATGACCTTCCAGACAAAGTCGGTGCTGTGAGGGTTGAGGCAAGCCGCCATGGCTGCGAGGGCCGAGCCCCTTGCATGAATTTTGTGCATCAGGCCTCTAGTCTCTCTCTCTATATATAAAACCCTAATATGCAAATAGACCGAATGGCCGAACAACTGAACTGAACTGGATGCTATGACGTGCACTGACACCAGGGGGCGTGCGTGAAATGTGGCAGGCGGTGGCAGCAGGTGGCAGAGTGTGGAACACGGTGGGCATGGGCCACGGTGGGATGGTGGAGCAGGTGAGCAGGGGTGCCAGACCAAGGCGGGGTGCTGGTCGCTGTCATCAGGGCAAGCCTCTGGTGGTTACTGAAAATTCTTTGCTCCTGCACACCGTGGTCCTGCCAGGTGCTCACATCTGCTGCCAGTGCTGGCCCCGCTCACACCCACTGCTGGTGCCGGAGCCACCGGTCGCGCCTGCTGCCAGCGTCCAGCACCGGCCCCAATAGCTCGGCACTGTCAGCTGGCCTCGATCACCCCTCAAGCCTTCTCCACCTCCCCCTGCTCCTGAGGGGCAATCGGGGCAACAGCCGCTGCTCGCACCCGCTGATGGCACCAGCCCCACTTGCACCCACTGCTGGCACTGTTCCCAATCACTCCGCATTGTCAGCAGGTGCGAGCAGGGCTGGTGCCATCAGCAGGTTGGAGCGGCGGTGGTGCAGCAGGAGCAGGGCTGCTGGCAGACGGGACCAGGGGCCACGGCAAGAGGGGCCGGGCGAGGATGCGGAGGATGGGCCGAGACCCACCCCTGTGCCCACCACAGCCTTGCAGCCCACAGTTCTTTTCAAGGTGCCCAAATTCGTGCACTGGGCCCCTAGTGTTAAATAATAGTTATCTTTCTTAATATTTCTTCTTCTCCACTAATCTATATTTGGTCAATGCAGTCCCCTGAGGGATTTATAGATGATAAAAGTTCCAACACTTACACAGTACCTAGCATAGGTATTTAATAAAATGAATAAATGGAGTTCTAGCACTAGAAAACTTTTGCAGTAAAATTGAGGTAGGATAGTAAGAAGCTAGGAAAATTCCTTAGCAAGTGAAATGGGGAGACAGCTAGTGGATTCAAATTGGCCTCATCCAGCACGCTGACTCACCTGCTTCCTTCTCCTTTGCATGACCACCCCTTTAAGCATTAAGCACTCAGGACAATGAGGTTCTGATTAGCATAAAAAAATCTTAGGAACAAAGCCTCCAGTCTGTTGACCAGAGAGACAGAGTTTTGGTCAAACTAGAGATAACATCTAGGCCTCAGTTGTGTTTCAGCTCTAGGCCCAGAAAAGCAGCAAAACCACATGAAGTAACACCATGGCTGGTGTCAGGACCAGATGCATGACCAATGAACCCCTATCCTACGGCCGACCAATCAGTAGAGACCACAACCCTGACCCTAAAGCTATGAATCCTCATATTAAAGGACACACCTGGAAAGCTGATGAATATTTTATTGAGGTCCTCCCCTGAAACTCCTGCCTTTAAAAAATAGCTAAAATCCCTTAAGATAAAGGACCCCGTACAGGTACTCTCTCTCTCTAGAGCATGCCCATGTCTTCTTCCTTCAGGCATGTATCTTTGCTTTCTTTCTCCTAAGCTCTAAGGGTCCCCACCAGACTTGCAAACAGAGAAGCAGCAGGCAGCAGTAGCTCACTGTGGGCTAACCCCTGAACCTTTCTCCAAGTGCCCTTTTTTTGCCTCTGAACTTGTTTCCCAAGTCCATGCAGCTCAGCTGGCTCACTTCTGCCTCTGTGACTTTCTTTCTAAAAGATCAAAGCCGCTCTCTGAGCAGCCCACTCCAATCTTCTCTTCAAATGTACTGTCACTTTGCATGCTAAATAAACTTCCTCTGTGTTAGCGTTCTTGGCTCTGAATTCTTTCTGTTAGAAATAAGGTGAGCCCCTCCAATTCAGGGGTCCTTGTAGAACACAAAACACACTTGGGAGTCAGGCAGTAAGGCAAATACCTTTACTTATACATAGAAGGGTGCGCACACATGGTCTAGAAGTGCGTGCACATCAAGCAGGCGGGCTGCTCAGCTTTGTAATTCCTGACACACCTGACCTGTCCTTTGCTCTTGATTGGAGCTCAGGCGCACAGTCTTTTGCGATTGGCTAATTCAAAGGAAGGGTTGGCCTTTTCTGTTTCAAGATGGCGGCCCCCAGGGGAGCTGCAAGCCATGTGGCCAACATGGTGGCTGCCAAGTCACATAGACCAAAATGGTGGCTGTCTAAACTGTTCTTTGATAGAAAAGATGATTTGTTTATTCTTACATTTCTTTACCAAACTAAAGCATTGAGAATTAACAGTGCCAGTAACAAAACCTTTGGTCTTTTCGAAAAGCAATTTTTCAAGAGGATAACTAAGGAATATGAATCTTGCATTAGTATTAAATTTTAAAACAAATGTCTAAAATCAAAGTAGACAAGACACACTTTACATAAAATTTATAACATTTATTTAGGCAAAAAAGAAATTCCAAAAACAAAAATCTTTACACACAACATTAATATCTAAGTGATGTCCTGGTTTAAAATATAGCATGATTCATGTACAGAACACTGCCATTTATCTGGCCACAGTGAGAACAGTGCCTTCAGTCCAGATAACTGAGAGACTCTGAAATGTATACACATTATACTTTCCAATGATATCCTTTGAAAGGAGTTAAACTCTTCCACTAGAATTCAAGCAAAAGATAGCTTTTTTTTTTTTCACACTCACAAGTTAGAATTTGATAGTGGGAATTACACAAAAGTCAGGGATTAAAAATTTTTATTCTTGCAGGTTATCTGAAAGTATAGATCTTGATATAACATCCTCCCATTTAAGGGAAAAAAACACTCAAGAATTTCTTGCTTTTATTAAAGTGTGTTCAGCTTCCACTAGCTAAGTAGCTTCTTGCTTCTAGGTTGATTAAAATAAGCTTAAAAGAATCCAATTTGAACAGTTTTCCCAAAAGTGAGTCCCAAATTGAGCACATACTATTAATGAACGAGATCTATAATTTCCCATTAAATAATTTTTATAAGATTAGGTTTTCTAAATATTCTTAATAGACATTCTGTCTAGCTATAAAGTTAGGTTGTGCTGTCAAAGAGTTCTGCTTCATCCCGAGAAAGGAGGAACAGCATTGATTTTGCTCATAGTTTACCCCAAAAAACTGGGGGAGGAAAGAAATAGGCAGAGAAAGCTTTCTCTTAGGCTACCCATCGGTTAACATAGTATTTCTTAGGTTAAGATTTGGAAACTGGCCCTGGCTGGGTAGCTCAGTTGGTGAGAGCATCAACCTTGATATGCCAAGGTTGCAGATTTGATCACCGGTCAGGAATCAACCAATGAATGCATAAATAAGTGAAACAACAAACTAATGTTTCTCTCTTTCCCCTTTCCTCTCTCTCTCTAAAATGAATAAAACAAAACAAAAAAAAATTAAAAGATCTGGAAACCAAAGAATGTATAATTAGGAGTGTACCATGTCATGCAAAGATTATGAAATACTAAAAAAAGATAAAGTAATTACTCATTTAAAGCATATTCAGCCAATGTTCCCATCATACTGCTATTCTCATCATTGGATAAAGGTTGGATTTGCATTATTCCTAAAATAATCAGTTCATGAGTTAACAATAAAAATTAAAAATGTGCCAACACAAAGCAAATGATAAAGATTAAATATCCAATACCCACAGTCATTTGAAACTGCTACAATGGATTTGAGAGGGAAACCATAAGTTTGCAAATCTTTCTATTAACTGTCTTAGAATACTACCCTGAAGCTCTAACCACAAAGTCCCAAATAAATATCATACAGATAAAACTGCCCACATCAGCTGACAATAACTTATACCTTTAGTTTTAATAATACTGTTTATCCCAAGATAAAAGTTGCACAATAACCAAAGAACGTACTGGTAAAAATACCATTAGAGGGCAGCAGAGGGATAGGTTTTCAACAAATAAAAAACTTTCCCAGCTACTCATGACGTCTTTTCAAACTTGAGTACATTGTTCTATGGCAGGGAAGGCATGGTGGGTGAGTGTTATCCATGCATTTTGAAACATTAAGCCAAAACCATGATTCCTTAATCTGATCTTCCCTAATTTAACACATAAAATGTTTTCATTAAAATGTGGTCCAGCCCCAGCTGGTTTGGCTCGGTGGATAGAGCATCGGCCTATGGACTGAAGGGTCCTGGGTTCAATTCCGGTCAAGGGCATATGCCTGGGTTGCAGGCTCAATCCCCAATAGGGGGGATGTGCAGGAGGCAGCTGATCAATGATTCTCTCTCATCACTGATATTTCTATTTCTCTCTCCCTCTCCCTTCCTCTCTGAAATCAATAAAAAAATATATTTTTTAAAATGTGGTCCAAAGGGCTAGAAGATGGCCCAATGCCATCTTACACATGGTGTAATAATAACAATAAACACAGCCAAATGAAAATGAATGGGGAGAAAAAGGGCCAACTCAAAAGGTTCCATTAGTAAAAGCAACTTCGTAGGCTGAATATATAGGATTAATGTTTTTACACATGAATGTGATTCCTGGGCTGTTTGTAATCAAAAGATAAAATTAAATTCCCATGGCAGCTTTACGGTGATTCATTGCAATCATGGGTAATTCACTTAAGTTGACTGATACCACTAAACAGCATTTCTGTTCCAGAGAAGTAGTAATACTTAAGTCAATTCCTAGAATTGTGGATCTGATATGATTTTTTAAATCCTCAACTAAGGTCAGTAGCCACCGAGGCCTTGCCAGAAGGTAAACTAACCCTTTATTATTACTTGATTTATGTTTTTTTCTGCAAAAAGAGAAAAAAAAAGATTTTTTAGAGTTCAAAGGCCACAGTCAAACTTACTTGATGGAAACAATGAGATGGCTTAAATTTTGCTTTAATTTCAGACTGCTCTTGTTTTACTTAACAATACCACCAACATGCATCATTATACTCTAAAAAATCGAATTCCATTTCCTGTTCATCTCTTGCTGTTGCTTGTGGACTGCTGTAGTGTTATTTTACAATATCTGAGCGCACCTTGATTTGAGCTATGAGTGGCTCAACCTTCGTCTTATTGTGCTTGAAACAGTACCTTTTAGCCACTGAAGAAGTAACCCTTGAAGGCACCAAGTACTGTTAAATTCTGTTAAACAAATGCAAAAGGAAGGCCTAATAGATTCTAACTGTAGAGAGAGGCCAGTTATGCCTTATAATTTCGATATTTTAGCCAGATTCAAGACCTTAGAAACAATTCTGTGCCTTAATTAGATATACAATTTTAAGAACCATCCCAACAATAAAGGCACTACAATTTTTACATATTTGGGAAGTGATCAATTATTTTGCTTTTAAGACTCAGAGGTGTTTGGCCATCACCAGTGCTCAAAGTAGTAAATTAAAATATCCGAGTCTTCATCTATCAACAAGTTATTCTGTGTAAGAGATTTATTCTTTTCTGTACATCTTTAGCCATTTCTGAAAAGAACTTGTTAGGAAAAATCTAGGATTAGCCTATAAGGAACATGCACTTTGTCTTGAACAGAATATAAGAAAAACTTAAAGCCAAGCTTTTCAAATAGGCTTTCCTTTTACTACACAAGCTAGGAGACTTGGAAGTGGTCAACATAGCTTAGTAGCAACTTCCAAGCTACTGTAGGCTGCCCTATTTTCTATATTTTGCCTTAGACCAGTGGTCGGCAAACCGCGGCTCGCGAGCCACATGCGGCTCTTTGGCCCCTTGAGTGTGGCTCAGTGTTAGCACCACTTCTTCAAAATAGACTTGCCCAGGCCGAAAACCGACTTCTGCGCATAGGCCATGAAGTTTCAATCGCACTGTACGTGCGTGCCTGCATGTGGTATTTTGTGGAAGAGCCACACTCAAGGGGCCAAAGAGCCTCATGTGGCTCGCGAGCTGCGGTTTGCCAACCACTGCCTTAGACATCAGAATTCAGAAAAAAAGGGGGAAATCTTAAAAGAATTTTCTATTTCCTTTGAAATAGGCTTATTCTGTAAAAATTTATCCTGTATCTATAACATTTTTTAAACCAATTAAGTTGGAATTAACACACAATTTTACTGGATTTTTAATGGTTCTTAAAGACCTACGTTAAATTTTCATCCCCATGGAGGAGTACCAAATAATTCAAGTATGATTACTGTAATAGTGGTACAAAATGTGAATGTCAAAAATGTTATCAGCATACTAGTAAACCAGTTCCTTTCTAAATAAAAAGGCTTCTGAATAATCACCATAATTTAAATATACCATTTAAAATCTCTACTGAAAACATTTGGTCATCTATAGAAAAAAATGCATTCATCTGAGATTGTGATTAACTTTAATCACAAAGTAAAATTTTAATTGGGAATTAAACTTTTTGGTGACTTGCTGCCTCCCAACTGCTGTTATTGATATAATGATAACTGATTCTTTACTATAACAGGTATCTTAAAGGAAAGGCAACTGTATTAAAAAAATCCATCAAAAAGTATTTTCTTTTATGCACTGCAACTAGAATCACTACATTTAACAACAGTCTAATTCTTCTTGTTCATTTTGGCAGTACAAAGTGGACATCCTTCTCCAACATAAAAACATTAAGATACATGTTATTTTGAAACAAAAGAAATTTAACTTCTTGTGGCAAAATTTACTGTTGTTAATTGTATTTTAACTGAGCAGGTAACATCATATGTAGTCTCTCTATTCCACTGGACAAAATTACTTTGAAACAGAGGGACAAGAATGGTCATTTTTAACAAGAGATTTTAAAAATTCACATTTTCACAATGATGTGACCTATCGATTAGAGAGTTAATCTTTAACACAGAATGCTGTAACACTTTACACTGTGATGCCTGGGGATACATTTCTAGAGAATATGTGTAGGAAGCAGAAGCCCATGCTTCCAGGAATAAATATGAAGAAGCTACTGCTCATTGCTCCAGGAGATGTGGACTCCAGAAGGATAGCCTGCTCCAGTTTAACAACTATACCGGAAGACCAGACCTCTTCCCAGTTCCTAAACTCTGTTATCCCTTAACAGTTTTTCTTTTTAATATATTTTTCTTCCAGCTATCCAAGCTCCAGCCAGTGAGTAGCTTTCCCGAGGAGAGGATTCAGATTTCCATTCTTTCACGCTAAGGAGGGCATCTAATAAAAGGTACACAGACGGAGAATAAAGGCATTTTATACAAGCATTATAAAATTTACAACTGAAGCAGTTTCAGAAATCAGGTTAACAGCTTATCTGAAACTGCAAACTGATTAGAAGGGTCTTTAAGGTCAGAAAAGTCTGGCCTAAGGGTTCGTGCAAACTTTATCATAAAACTGTAGAATTTCAAGCACAGGTAAGTTCAAACACTGAAAGATATGGAAATTTTTCTAAAAAGCAATGATGAAGGAAGAGACCCTTCTTACCTCATAAGTTAAAAATCACAAAACAAATTAGAGACTGTTCACATGGGCAGTACTGTACATCATCAATCCCAAACTGATCTAAGACTCTTGTTATAGAAACCCCAAAACATCACAGAAGATACTCCTAATGAGCCTATCACAAAAAGGATGCCTGTGATTCAATTATTCAGTTGCCTATGGCTATCAATTTAGTCTGGCCTGGGGTTGTTTTTTACAGGGAGGTGGTCTCCCATGGCGTACAATGTGTTTTTCTAAAGTGTCCAGAATGGCCACAGCAATCTGTTGGACATGGGGATCAGTCTGTTCATGTTCTTTGATGTTGTATAAATGCTGCAATCCTCCTTCTTCAATCAACATGCTGCAATACCTTGAGGCTGAAAGAAACAAGAGAAAGAGCTTTTCTTAAAACACTTAAAAAATTATTCCACACACACAAAAATAATTATTTTTTCACACTTAAATTTTAGCTCTTTTGTTATTGACCGCTAACATATGCTACAGAATGATAAATACCTTTGTAATGATGTTATGTCTACACTGCAAGTTCCCGCGCATAATGCACGTACCACATATGTATTTACATTTATATTTTAATCATAACCTTAAGACATAGACAATCTGGAAAAGAAAATTTATTTGACCCCAAATCACAAGCAAGATAGGTGCTTGTTACACTTTTATGCATTTCCTATTTTTTATATATATTCTTTTCTTTTATTTTTAAATTACAGTTTATATTCAATATTATTGTTTTTTAGTTTCACGTGTACAGCATAGTGGTTAGAAAATCATATACTTTCCAAAGTGTTTCCCCAGTATTTCCAGTACCTATCTGACATCATACATAGTTATTACAATATCATTGACTGTATTTCCTATATGACTATACATTCCTATGATTATTTTTCTAATTGCCAATTTGTACTTCTCAATCCCTTCACCTTCTCCACCAGTACCCTCCACCCCCACCCTCATTTCTGTTGTTGTTTTTTTAATTTAATGGCACTGATATTGTACATGCAATTTTATTTCTGCATTTTTATTTAAAAATGTTTTTGTACACATGACTTTTAAAGCCTTATTAGTTTTAGTCATTTATTAAAGTATAATTTACACAGGATAAGACAAAATTAAAGTTAATCTACATTTTGATGAGTTTTGCAAATGTACTAATATACCTGTGGTATAATTCTTGTTTAAGTTTTTTGGTGGACTTTCCATTTCATAGATCTTGAGGAAATACCTGGAATGCTGGGCAAATGCTAAATGTATGTTTAACTTGAGAAGAAATCACCAAATTATTTTCTAAAGTGGTTATATAATTTTTCCATCCTATCAGCAAAGAATGTAAAAGAGTTGTTTCACATTCTCGCCAACACTTGTCCTTGTCCATCATTTTGATTATAGGCATCCTTCCTAGTATGTGTGAACTGGTATCTCATTGTGGCTTTAATTTATATTTCTCTAATGACTGATGATGTTGGTCCTGATTTTTAATTTAAAAAACAGTGCTCCTATGTGTTTCTTATGCAACGTTTAAAATAATTTATGGAATGAACTTGTATTAATAAATAACTGAGAAATAGTTGATTCATAATCTTTAAAAAAGAGATATAAAACCTGATCTAGGCCCTGGCTGGTGTGACTCAGTTAGTTGAGTGTCATCTTGTGCACTGAAAGGTCACCTATTTGATTCCTGGTTAGGGCATATGTACAGGTTTTGGGCTTGATTCCCCATTCGGGTACATGCAGGAGGCAGCACAGTGATATCGCTCTCTTTTTTTCTCTCTCTCTCTGCTCTCTCTCTCTCTCTCTCCCTTCTCTCTCTCTAAAAACTTAAAAAAAACCAAAAAAACCCTGATCTAAATGCTTTGCTTCTCCACAGACTATGGGTGCAGAGAGCAACATCTTGAATGGGAAAATTTTGTGTAGATAAGGACTGGATACTGGAATGTACCATAAATATTGGATCTCCTTAAGACATTTTGCTAAAAAAATGAACCCACTGTAGGCTCCTAATTTTTATTTTTATTATTATTTTTTTACTAGACAGGCGCTTTAACCAGCTAAGCCACTATTTTTATTATTTTTTTAAATGTCTGGGTTGTTGAATAAAACTTTGGTTCTCTTGACCCTTTTATTTATTTATTTTTAAATGTATTTTTATTGATTTCAGAGAGAAAAGGAGAGAGAGAGAGAGATGGAAACATCAATGATGAGAATCATTGATTTGCTGCCTCCTGCATGCCCCCTACAGGGGATCAAGCCTGCAACCCAGGCATGTGCCCTTGACCAGAATCAAACCTGGGACCCTTCAGTCCCCAGGCAGACACTCTATCTGCTGAGCCAAACCGGCTAGAGTGGCTCCTAATTTTTATATTCCATGTTAGAACAACGTAAGTCTCATTCACCATTATCATTTAGTATCTACTATTGGCAAGTTCATTCTGAAAAAAATAAATGTACTTTATAAACTAAGATTCTCTTATATAGTATTTTTAAAAGTTTATGTCCTTAAAAATCACTTAAATACACAATTCAGAAATGGCTTTTCTATGTAAGGAGAATTTTCCTTGAGGAAGAAAACCAGTTTCTTTTTGGTACGTACGATTCTTGCTGCAGACATGTTGCATGGCCCAAACTGCCCATAGCTGGACTCCTGGTGTTGTGAAACAGCCAAGTAATGGGAAAAATGGATTAAAGGACCTAAAAGTACAAAAGAAAAGAAAAGTTACGTCCTCTACTTAATGTTATTTTATTTTTTTTTAATTCCTCACCTGAGGATAAGTTTATTTATTTTAGAGAGAAAGGGGGAGAGAGATAGAGAAACATGGATGTAAGAGAGAAACAGCAATCAGTTGCCTCCCGTTCACACCTCGACGGGGGGATGAACCCGCAACCAAGGTATATGCCCTGACCAGAAATCAAACCCACAACATTTTTGGTGCACGGGACGGTGCTCCCATCAACTGAGCCACCCAGCCAGGACTTAGTGTCATTTCCTAAAGCAATGATTCCTGAGCTTTTCCTTCTATAAATTTTATCCAACTATTTTTAAACTAATATAAATAAGCTATCAGTATATCTTTTCTTTGTCTTAGCCATTTGAAAAAAGGACCATATTCTGAGAAGTCTTGGTAGAGAAGATGGAAGGTGACTAGAACAAGGTACTAACACAGAAATTTATTTTTTTTCAAAAGTACTTTTTTGGTCTTGAAGATACACATTTAAGGAATAACAGACCTTGGCTGGACAACCTAGAAAAGAAAAAGTTAGTTGGTAACTAACTGGAAGAACACCATGAAGGAGGTCTAGAATTAGCCTTTCTATTTCTACTGGTCTTCTGCCCAAAAGTGGGTAGAATATAATTTGGGGGAATCATAAATGTTGGCAGCATCAGCATTTATGAAGTAGACACAATAATAAGTTGTAATAATATTATGCAGCCATCTGGAATATTTCAAGTAATTAGTAATTAGCTATCAAGTCAACTAATTGTCATAAGCAGAGTTAGGCATCTAGTATGCACCTTAATAAATTATTATAAATTGTTTCCCTAAACTAATCTGGTGCTACTTCTAGATCTCTCGATCTTGTTTTGGAACTCCTTATATTAATATACTGTTTCCTGTTCTTAAAATCTTATGCCCTTACTTGATTATCTCTCAAAATTCAGCTCATAATCTACTCTCGTCTTTAACTGTATAGCCTTCTATGCACAAAACTCGAATAATAGTGAATTATATCTGATTCACATTTGGTCTCCCTCACGAGGTTCTTGTGTGCAAGCCCCATCTCTTACTCCTCTTTGAATTTCAAGAGCAAAAAAACAAGTCCCTGGCATTTGTCTTCAAAAAAAGTGGAATAAAGGAAGGAATGATGAATGAGAAGTAGCAGAAAGTAAAAATACTTTGCTTCTTTTAAAACCAGTAGGAAGATCGATACCTGGGGACGGGGGGTAGAGGGGATTATGTACCTAGTAGGAATTACACATTTACTAGTAGTAAGACCTCTAGGCAAGCAAAATGACTAGGTTACTGTCTTAATATTAATTATCTTGCTAATTACCTGTATGCTACCATCTCACACTCTGGAGTTGGCCATTTCAAAATAGCTGAATGCTGCAAGACACAAGACACACAAAAAAGGATTACAATATTTATTTAGCACTGCCTTATTGCATTATGAAGCTTTGATAGTTTAACCACTATGAATATTGTGTGTATGCTTCCAGAAAACATCAAATGATCCTACCAGATCATCCAGAAGAGAATTTCTCTGGCTACGGCTCAATGTCCAAGCTTGTTCACCTCTAGATATTAAATGGGCAATAATTCCTGCTGCAAAGTAACTGACTTCCACTTCCACACTATGTAGGAGACTACTGATGTGGTCTATAAAATCCTTCCACATTAATTCAGAATGCAATTCTTGTACTTCAGCTATATTGTTCTGGAAAAAAAATTAAAAGTAATATATAGTAAATGCCTATGACCTTTTGTACTTTATGAAACAACAGAGATTGAAATGATTTAAACATGTACCTGTATAAGGACATAGCTGAAGACTGTTGCTATATTAGCATAGTGGGATTATGGGTGATTTTTTTCTCTCCTCTCCAAACAAAATAATAAACAGTAGTGAGTCCCTTTTCAGGCAAAATTGCTAAATAGATAACCTAAAAATGTCCTGATATAAAATATCAGAAGTGCTGGGTGAATAATAGCTAGCAACCCTTAAATATGTAGCAAACAGAACCAAACTAGAGCAGTTATAGTTCATCACCAACCTGCAGGGGCAGAGAACTGGTTTTAATAGCCATGCAAGGCCAGACGGTAAGGGCTAAAAATTGGAACTAAGACTTCATATACAAAAGAAGGACTTTCAAAGTGTTATACCTCAATAAAAGAGTGGATTTAACATAGGCACATGAAAAAGCAACCTATTGTAACCTACTCTCTGGCCTAAAAGGAAGTCTTCCCTTATAATTTATAACCAGGGGCCTACCCTCATACAAGGCTGTGGTTAAAACCCAAGTTAGGAAACAAGAGCAAGAGAGGTAGGAAGAAAACCAGAAATGTTTGGTATCTAGAAAGCAGAGAAGGGTCAGTATATCAGAAGGTTAAAGGAACCAGTAGTTCTGAATACTGTGGAGAGCCTAAATAAGATTAAGACAAAAAGCATCCATTTGTTTGAGCAATATATCAATCTTGTGCCTCAAAATTTTCATAGCCTTAGATCCCCACTGAATACCACCGAAGTTTGCCTGCTGGACTATAGAAGACAGGTGTTTTATCTGGACTTGTGATGTAATGGCTTCCCTTGGCAGCACATAAGGAGGACCTCTGGTCACACGGGAAAAAATTGAGGGGTTTCCAATTTATCACACTACTCAAAGATTAATCCTCATTCTTTTTTTTTAAGGGTAACTTTTAATTTTTTAAATTTATTCATTTTTAGAGGGAAGGGAGAGATAGGGAGCAAAAGAGACATAGATTTATTGTTCTACTTATTTATGCATTCATTGGTTGATTTTGACCCAGGATTGAACCTGCAACCTTGGTGTATTAGAAAAATGCTCTAACCAGTTAAATGATTTAACATTTCCTTATTACTGGGCATTAGATCATTTTACATTTTCTACTTTATATAACTAAAGCTATAGTGAATAGATAGGTCCTTCTTAAATGCCAGCCTCCAGCTGTCCCCCAAATCCATCTCTTATTGCTCAGTATTTCAAAGTCTTGCATCTGGAAAACAAACACAAATCTACATATTTTTACTCACTAATCTATGCCTCCTATGATCTAATTCCTTAAGAACAGAGGTCTGCTCTAAAATGGTTTTTACCACATGGGCACTTTGCCTGTTGCAGAGATTAAAGCATTTGATCATTTATCTTTGATCCATAAAACATTTAATCTTTCATCTTTGTCTCAAATTCCTAGAGGGCTCACTTTTACCAAATCCAATATATTTACTGAATATATGATTTGTTAAGTAGTCTTTTAGGTAGTAATTATTAATTACCAAACACAGCCTCTAAAAATACTTTAGGTTAGTGACATTTTTTTCTTTTTTTATATGTGGCATTTTTAAATGATATTTTTTTCTGATTATAAAAGTAAATCATGCTCATGAAGTTTGTACTATATCAAAAATATAAAGTATGTAATTCACATTTTTCCTTTTAATGTGGTGAAAATCTTAATATGTACATATAGTTTTGTACACTGCTTTTTTATTTAGTTAAAATACATATGTTTTCTAATGTCATTAAGTATTTATAAATACAATAGCAACTTCAATGTATTACCTCAGACAGAAAATAATTATAGCTTTGAATTAAGCAGGAAATGCTTATATCTTACCAAAAGTCCTAGAACTTTCTGTTGAATGGATGACTCAGTTGGAAAAGACTGTAAAAAGAAAGAGAAACCTATAACTACCTAAAGAATCAAATATAATAAATGCTTAATTCAATCAATAAATGTAAAAACTGTAGGCTAAATTCCCATTCTAACCTCTAGAACCCTCATGAAGAGTTCTAACCCTTGGTTTTCAATAAAGTGTCTGCAAGTGGTTGGAGATTCATCTGTGAGGTTCCAAAGTGCACTCAAAGTAAATTTCAAAGTAGTATCCACCGAATTTTGATTGGTTTTCTGCTTCACTATTTGAAGAAGTTGCTAAAAGAAGGAAAATAGAATTAATTCTCATTATTGAATTGTTATTACAGTTATTAGTGGTAATAACTAAAAGTCCATAAGGTTTAGTCTCATGGCTTAAGACACTTCCTATAAAGGTTTTTATAAGTATAACAAACAGCCTCCTAGACCAGACTATTCCTCCAACAAGAAAAAAGTATAAGAACTTCACAAATACTTCTATGTTATTCTGTTTGTACCTATAGTCTAATCACCTCTAAATAAAATGAAAAGCAAAATGATTAAAGCTTGGGACCAACTATCTTACCCAATCGGTGACAACATATACTCATTTCAGATCCTGGTATATAAAAGGTGAAGGGGAGAATGAAGCAAACATTTATTTAGCATCAACAAATTATATCCTAAATTGTAGCAGTTCTATCCCCATTTTTCAGGAGAGGAAATTCAGTCTGAGAGGTATTAAATTTGATCATAGTCAACTTAGCATGAGAAAGTAAGAAATGGAAGAACTTTTTGGAAGAACCTTAAGAAAAAAAAAAAAGGACAAACTAAATATAATAGTAAGAGAATTAAAGTCTATATTGGATTTCCCGGGAGGAGGGGGGTCAATGGGGAGAAAAAAAGGGCTATCTGTAATATTTACAATAAAGATACATTTTAAAAAAGAAAACAGGGGTGCAGGAAAAAAATTAAGTCTATATTGGATTTAAATAAAATAATATTTTTGAAATTCCACTTGTATATTATCTCTGTCATAGCTTTAACCTCCGAAATTTAAAGTTTGCAAGTTAAATGTTTTAACACCTACATAAAGCATCCATAATTCCATTTTTAGATTACACTTTTGGGAATAAGAGACAGTTTGCTAAAACAGATACAAGAAAACATTAATGAACACTTACTTCAAGTTACATACAGTTCAAGAAAAATATTTAAGGAACACAAACACTTCTGTGCAATTATTTAAATTAATAGCATAGCCCTAACCGGTTTGGCTCAGTAGATAGAGCATCAGCCTGCGGAATGAAAGGTCCCAGGTTCGATTCCGGTCAAGGGCATGTACCTTGGTTGCGGGCACATCCCCAGTAGGAGGTGTGCAGGAGGCAGCTGATTGATGGTTCTCTCTCATTGATGTTTCTAACTCTCTCTCCCTCTCCCTTCCTCTCTGTGAAAAATCAATAAAATATATATATTTAAAAATAAATTAATTAATTAATAGCATAGAGGCTAAGAGTTTGGCATTAGAATCAGGTTACCTGAGCTTAAATATAATAATTTCTCTGCATCTGATTAACTGTGTAACCTTGTTTGCCAATTCTTTGTTTCTTCATTTGTAAATTGTAGGTGATAATTAAAAGCAAAAAGAAAAAGAAAAGCTATCATCATCATTACTACTACTACTAATTTCTGCTCATTCCTGCTTAAGCTAAGCTTAATTTTCCCCCAAAGCATATGAGAGGGCTATTTCCTTAAAATTTTTGAATATGTCTCAATCTAAAAGTACTGAAACACATATATTTAGCAATAAAAAGGCATAATTAAAATGCCATTCTGAATATAGTAAAAATAAGTAAAATCATCATTTTCCACTTAACTAATATATATATTGTATCATCTAGCACTTAGCATATATTCCTTCAATTACTCTTTTTTCCTTTTCATTTAATCTTCATAATAACTGTATGAAGTATTCTTTATCACCCTTAAGAAAATTTATGTGACTTGCCCCAAATCAGACCACTAATAAATAACAGAATTCGGAATAAACCTAGATATGTCAATTTAAGAATTCCTACACTTTCCATTTATTACTACAGCCTTCTTTTTATGTTACTTATTTCATTCATATCTTTATTATTATATTTATTAAACTGTATTACATCTACATAGCTATTTTCTCTACTCTACTGTGAGTTTCTTATGGGAAGCTATTAGAAATATAATTCAATGTGAATCCCTAACATTTTAAGGTGGTAGTGATGAGTATTGTATAATTACCTATCAAATGAATGATTTACTTTGTCATTACATACATAATTTATGTTATAGAAAAAAGGAGTTTCTCACTTGACTTTTCCATCTACTATGGTTATTCAAGCACCTCATGCCAGGATTGTAACAGGAAGCCCCTAAGTGGACGTTTTCCCTCCAGTTCTCCCTAAAGCACTATTCATATTTATTCTCTTTAAAGGTTTTTAACTTTTTACTGTTCATTATATTATTTCCTCAACTGTGTAAGCAAGCAAAATAATATATGAACTATTTAAATTATATTCTTCCCCAAATCATCTAGCACAATCTTAAATATTTTTTAAATATATTTTATTGATTTCAGAGAGGAAGGGAGAGGGAGAGAGAGATAGAAGCATTAATGATGAGAGAATCATTGATCGGCTACCTCCTGCATGGCCCCTACTGGTGATCGAGCCCGAAACCCAGGCATGTGACCTTGACTGGAATCCAACCCTGGACCCTTCAGTTCATAGGCCGACGCTCTATCCACTGAGCCAAACCAGCTAGGGCTAGCACAATTTTACATTTAAGACTGTGTGTATAATCATCTTTACATTTTCTTCATAAATTTAACAAAATCACAGAATTTTAGAACTCAATAAGATCTTAAGGCTTATGTACACACTAATAGTTCAGGCAATTTGTCTAAATTCACAAAATGAGTTTACAAATTAGATTATAGGTCATCTGACTCTTAGTTCAGGGCTCTTTCCATCTCTGTTAAGGAGTAAAGCTGCCTTTATAAAAAGGAATATACTCATTTAGAAGAAAAAAAATAATTTTTAAAATATAAAATATCAGAAGATACACAACACTGCCTGAAAACAATGAAAATGAAAACTGTCTAGTGGTCTGCATAGAGGAGATAACACTTACCCTCACAATGAAGAGCTCAGCACCAAGCTGTGCAGTTTGTTCTGTAGAAAGCTGCAAGCAAGCAGACAAAATAAATGTCCAAGAACCTACTAGTGTGAATGTAATATCAGTCACTATAACAGACTAAGGTCAGAGTAAAATCTTTGATCAACCTGGAATTCCGCAATATTGAATTGCAAGGGTGAGAGGCTTACTAACCTTTGTGGCTTTCAGATTTTGGGAAAATAATAACTATAATGGAAACATGAGCTCAGGTACCTTGGCAGCCAGAATGGAAATGATAGCAACTGCCATCCTTTGCATGTTTTGATCCTCATGGTTGCAGAGCCACTGCATGACAAGCTTAGCTGCTTCAAACCTGAAAACACACAAATGGGTTCATGAACTAATTCTGAAGGGGCAGGCACAATTTCAGAGTCCCAGTTGGAAACTGATAATTCCTCTTAATTAACAGAGAATAATAATTATATTAACAGAGAATAATAATTATACTTAGTGTTCTGGAAACAATACCTCAATATTAATTCTGACAACACTTTTGTAATGAAATAAGAGTCAAAACTATTGGGCATTCATCTTCTAAAATTATAACACATTTCTATTCTGTAGTGATTTCTATAATGTAGTAATAAGTATTTTCTGAGTTCCTCACAGTAGCTAGCACAACAGTAATTCATTCACTCACAAACATTTATTGAGCTCCTGCTTATGCCAAACATTGTTCTTGGTGTCAGAGACAGAGTACTGAATAAAATAAAAATATCGCTACTCTCACAGGGTTTACACTTTACTGGAGGAAACAGATAATAAATCAGATAATAAGTAAAGTATATGGTACAATTAGGTACTGACATGCTATAGAGAGAAAAAAGCAGTGAAAGAGAAGACATGAAATGTTGAAATTTTACGTAGGGTGCCTAGGGAATGTCTCACTGAAACTTTAGAGGAAGTAAGGGCTAGCCATGTAACAATCTGAACAATAAAGATTAAAAACAAACAGACAAACAAAAAACATTATAGGCCCTAGCTGGTTTGGCTCAGTGGACAGAGCATCAGCCTGCAGACTGAAGAGTCCCAGGTTTGATTCTTGTCAAGGGCATGTGCCTCAGTTGCAGGTTCAATCTGTGGCCCTTGTTGAGGTTTGTGTGGAAGGCAATCAATCAATGTGTCTCTCTCACATCAATGTTTCTCTCTCTGTGTCTCTCCCCCTCCCTATAAAAAAATAAAATAAAAAATAAATGGAAAAATATCCTTGGGTGAGGATTAACAAAAACATCATAAACTTTGGAGTCAGCCTGAACTCGAATATCACCTTCTACCACTTAATAACTTTGGGACCCTGAGCAAGTTCCTTAATCTCTCTGAACTTCAATATTCTCATCTATTTATAATAATAAAATCATAATATGCTAATTAGACCGGACATCCTTCCTGACAAAGCTAGGGCTGCGAGGGAAGCCCAGGTCCCAGGTGCCAGAGGGAAGCTGGTGCCGGCAGCTGGGGGAAGGAAGGCCTACTCTTGCACAAATTTCGTGCATCAGGCCTCTAGTAAAATAATAAGATCTATTCTATAGGACCATCATGAGGACTAAATGATATCACATATGAAGCTTAAGACTTAGTATAGAACTTGACACACACCAAACTTTTGATAAAGGTTATTTTTTTACTAGTATTATTATTGA
Source organism: Cnephaeus nilssonii (assembly GCF_951640355.1). Lineage (NCBI taxonomy): Eukaryota > Metazoa > Chordata > Mammalia > Chiroptera > Vespertilionidae > Cnephaeus > Cnephaeus nilssonii. The sequence goes on along the minus strand of NC_137078.1, from coordinate 70,740,903 downwards.
CTTCCTCCATGCCTTTATTATACAGTTCCCAAAACATAAAACAATCAAATCAACTAGCTTCATCTTTAAAGCATAGAGCATGGCGTAAAAAGTACAGTCTCTCAGTCAGTCTAGATTTAAATCTAAATTCTGCTACTTACTATCTTATCACCTTGAGCAAGTTACTAAACCTCTGTGTGCCTCTGTTTCCTCATCTGTAAAATGAAGATTACAAGAGTAATCATTTCACAGAACTGATGTAGGGACTGAATAAGCATATGTAAAACACAGCACAGTGCCTGGCGATTCCAGTGCTTCATACATGTTAGTTATCCTCATTATCTCAAATGCCATCACTAACATGAAATCTTTAATGATTACTAATCAGATGGAATCTTTCCCTCCTTGTTTGGGGGCCCAATTCACTCTGTTATTTCTTCTATGAAAAATTCTGTTTTCTATTATACTCATTCATTCATCCTTCCATCCATTAAACATCCACTTAAGCACTAGAGACAAAGAGATAAAATCAATCACCGTCTCTAACCACAAACAAGTTCAACTCTAGTAGAGTGCACTGCTATAAAATTAAATTAGTAACCTACTATATATATATTCCAAACTACTCATTTTAAATAGTAAATGGAACACCTCATTCCTCAGCCATGCCAGATAACAGTGTACTGTTAACAAAATAAAATTAAATCACATTAAAATGGATGCTTGAGAAATATACATTTCAGTATAAATTTCTTTTTTAAAATATCATCATTAAAAATTATAAAATAGGACCTGGCTGGTTTGGCTCAGTGGATAGAGCGTTGGACTGGGGACTGGAGGGTCCCAGGTTCGATTCCGGTCAGGGGCACATGCTCGGGTTGTGGGCTCGGTCCCTAGTGGGGGGCATGCAGGAGGCAGCCTATCAATGATACTCTCTCATCATTGATGTTTTTATCTCTCTCTCCCTCTCCCTTCCTCTCTGAGATGAATAAAAATATATTTTAAAAAAATTATAAAATAGAAAAATGAAAAAAAAATCTCTTTTAGCTCCCAAATTATAGCATCTTAGAAAACAAAAGAACCCTTTTTACTTACTGGAATCCAGTCTTCCTTAAACCTCTGCTTAAAAGTTTCCTCTTAAAAAGTTTCTTCTATAATTCAATATCAAATAACTAATAATAAGAGGTATGATACAGAGAAAAGAACACTGGACTAGAACTAGAAGACTCCTAGTCTGGTAATTTCTAGTCACAAAACCATGGGCAAGACACTGAATTTCTATATGCCTCAGTTTCTTTAGCCCACATTATTGTGTGGATATTTTAAAAACTATAACCAATATAAATTCTTAAGCAAGGGGCTATGAAAACAGGGGCCCATCTGTTATCATGAATATCAATACACTGAACTAGAGAAAGTAGATTTAGCATTCTATAAGACAACATATAATCCCATCTACTTGATTAATTGTACACCAGGGATATAACTGGTACGAAATTACCTAAGGCTTGGCTGTCATAACTCAGTGGTTGAGCGTCGACCTATGAACTAGAAGGTCATGGTTTGATTCCTGGTCAGAGCATATACCTGGGCTGCAGGCTCGATCTCCAGTGTGGGGCGTGCAGGAGGCAGCCGATCAATGATTCTCTCATCATTGATGTTTTTATCCCTCTCTCCCTCTCCCTTCCTCTCTGAAATCAATAAAAATATATTAACAAAAAACAAAAAAGAAATTACTCAAGACAGATTTCTAAAATTCTGTTTTGTCCCATTTTAAGCTTTAGGACTATCACTTGCCTGTTAAATGGAACATCTTGAAGGATCCGGTCACTGCAAAGTGAAAGGAGGCAATTCTTCTGCAACTAAAAAACCAAAGGGAGAAAAAAATCCTAAATAAAATAATGCTTTGTTATTTGTTATTTTTTAAACAGGAGTAGCCTCTATATTAAAAAAAAAAAAAACACAAAAAACAGAGGAAGACAGATGAAACCCCACTTATGTTTTACAACCTTTATTTTGGCCACCTACTGTTGAAATAATGACTTCCACTGGACACATATAAGTTTACCAGAACATTTTTTTTCTTTTCCTTTAGATGACAAATAGGATAAGAAGTAGGATAATTCCAGCTAATTTCCCTCTGTTCTGACAGACTTTGGGTGGGTCCTGTTTTGTCTGCTATCTACCTGGCTTCCAGAGGCCATGAAAAACAAAGACCAAAGTTTATCTAGTTTGAGGGAAGCTGTCTTTAATGATCCACTCACCAATGTGGGTTGCCATTTTTACTTGGTTTTAGACATATTTTTTACTAATTTGCCAACTCATTGCTAACTTTTTAGAGTTAAAAATATAATTTAAGCCCTGGCTGGGTGGCTCAGTTGGTTGGAGCATCATCCTGTACACTGAAAGGTTGTGGGATCAATTCCTGATCAGGGTGAGTATAGGAGGCAACCAATTGATCAGTGATTCTCTCACATCAATGTTTCTCCCTAATCTCTCTCTAAAATCAATAAAAACAGCCCAGCTGGTGTGGCTCAATGGCTGAACCAGAAGGTCATGGTTTGATACCTGGTCAGAGCACATGCCAGGGTTGCAGGCTTGATCCCTAACAGGCGGCAGCCAATCAATGATTCCCTCTCATCATTGATGTTTCTTTTTAAAAAAACAAACAAACATATTTTTATTGATTTCAGAGAGGAAGGGAGATGGGGAGAGAGATAGAAACATCAATGATAAGAGAGAATCACTGATTGGCTGCCTCCTACACACCCCCTACTGGGGATCGAGCCCACAACCCAGGCATGTGGCCTTGACCGAAATCTAACCCAAGACCCTTCACTCTGCAGGCCAATGCTCTATCCACCTTGCCAAACCAGCGAGGGTTCATCATTGATGTTCCTCTCTCTTTCTCCCTCTCCCTTTCTGAAATAAATAAAAAATAATTATCCTATCTAATAGAAGAGTAATATGCAGATTGGTCATCACTGCAACACACAATATCGCTGCCCCCATGTGGTCAAAGATCCTGCCCCCATGTGGACACAAGATGGCCACCACAAGATGGCCAGCAGGAGAGGGCAGTTGGGAGGCACCCGGCCTGCAAGGGAGGGCAGTTGAGAGGGACCAAGCCTGCAAGGGAGGGCAGTTGGAGGTGATCAACCCTGCAGGAGAGGGCAGTTAGGGGTGACCAGGCCGGCAGAGGAGGGAAGTTGGGGGCAAACAGGCTGGCAGCAGAGTGGTTAGGGGGTGATCAGGCTGGCAGGCAGAAGCGGTTAGGGGCAATCAGGAAGGCAGGCAGTTGGGAGCCAGCAGTCCTGGATTGTGAGAGGGTACAGGGATCGGGATCGGGCCTAAACGGGCAGTCGGACATCCCGAGGGGTCCCAGATTGGAGAGGGTACAGGCTGGGCTGAGGGACAACCCCCTCCGTGCACGAATTTCGTGCACCGGGCCTCTAGTATATATATAAAATAAAATAAAATCAATGAAAACATAGCCTCAGGTGAGGATTAAAAAAAATATATATATAATTTAAGCAGTATTTTGAGTTTTCATCTGGCTATGTTATATAGTCTGCCATACTGCTAGACATAAAAATTACTTGTCTTATTCATTTCTGTATCCCAGTACTTGATAGTATATGGCACAGAACAGATAGATGCTCTATGCCTAGACTCAAGATCTAGGTTGAAAATGAGTTTTACATGGCTTGCACTATTTCCCTAAACATTTGGATTTAAATACTATTTAGGCAGGGAATGCACACTTTAGTTTTCTACTTCTCTGTCGTCCTACACTCAGTCATACCACAAATTTATTACTGTACAGTTTCTAAAGGCATTTGTTTTTCCACCCTTGGTCTATTAAACTGAACTATATGGAGGTAGGAGATATGTAGGAGACACTAAAAGGACTATTTGAATGCAGATTCCCATATGCTTACCTGCTGGTGATTAGGAAAATGTTCCATAGCTTTCAGCAGCAAGTGGGTCACATCAGCCAGGAGTCTGACAGGCATTCCTGCAGCAAGATCCTGCTTGGTTAAATTAAATACACAGGCGCTTGCAGCAAGTTGCACTGGTAAATTCATAGGGTGGTTTCTCATCCCAGTGACCACAAGCTGGAAAAAAAAAATTAGTTCTCTTAATCCACCTTATAAATCCAAGCCCTCTTCACATAGCAACATTATTGTGTTAATATGTAATAATTTCTAAAATATCTTAAGTATCTTTTTTATCCTCATGTGCGAAGAGCCTAGGACATAGCAGTTGCTCACTAACACTTAGTTCCTGTGAACCTTGTTCATGTCCAGAAATTTTTCTGTAAGACTAATGAATCTGAAAGAGGCGAAATAACAACAGACCCCACAGAATTACAAAGGATCGTTAAAAAATACTATGAACAACTCTATTCTAACAAACTAGACAATCTGGAGGAAATGCACATATTCCTAGAAAAATACAACCCTCCAAAACTCACTCAGGAAGATTCTAAAAATCTCAATGGGCCGATAACTATGGAAGAAATTGAAGCAGTCATCAAAAGCTCCCAGCAAACAAAAGCCCGGGGCCAGACGGCTTCACAGGGGAGTTATACCAAACATTCAAGAAAGAACTAAAACCTATCCTCCTCAGATTCAAGACGAAGGAACACTTCCAAGCTCATTCTATGAAGCCAGCATTACCCTAATACCAAAACCAGATAAAGACACCACAATGAAAGAGAATTATAGGCCAATATCCCTCATGAACATAGATGCCAAAATCCTCAACAAAATTCTAGCATATCGGATCCAGCAATAGATCAGAAAGATCATAGACCATGGCCAAGTAGGATTTATCCCTGGGATGCAAGGATGGTACAGTATCTGCATATCAATAAACGTGATACATCACATAAACAAATTGAGAGATAAAAATCACACAGTCATATCAATTGATGCAGAAAAAGCATTTGACAAAATACAACACCCTTTTTTGATAAAAACTCTCAGCAAGGTAGGAATAGTAGGATCATACCTCAACATAATAAAAGCCATATATGACAAACCCACAGCCAACATCATACTCAATGGACAAAAACTAAAACCATTTCCCCTAAGAACAGGAACAAGACAGGGATGCCCAGTCTCACCACTCCTGTTTGACATAGTACTGGAAGTACTAGCCATTGCGATCAGACTAGAAGAAATAAAAGGCATCCAAATTGGAAAAGAAGAAGTAAAACTGTCCTTATTCGCAGATGACATGATACTGTACATAGAAAACCCTAAAGACTCCATCAAAAAATTATTAGACTTAATAAATGAATTCAGCAATGTAGCAGGATACAAAATTAATGCCAAGAAATCTATGGCATTTCTTTATACCAATAGTGAACTTACAGAAAGAGAAACTAAAAAAGCAATCCCATTTACCATCGCACCAAAAAAATTAAGATACCTAGGAATAAACTTAACTAAGGAGGTAAAAGACCTATATGCAAAAAACTACAGGACAGTGAAAAAAGAGATAGAGGAAGACATAAACAGATGGAAGAACATGCCATGTTCATGACTGGTAGAATCAACATCATCAAAATGTCCACATTACCCAAAGTAATCTATAGATTCAATGCAATCCCCATTGAAATACCAAGGGCATATTTCACAGACCTAAAACGAACGTTCCAAAAATTCATCTGGAATAAAAAAAGACCCCGAATAGCTGCAGCAATCCTGAGAAAGAAGAACAAAGTAGGTGGGATCTCAATACCAGATATCAAGCTGTATTACAAAGTCACTGTTCTTAAAACAGCCTGGTACTGGCACAAGAACAGACATATAGATCAATGGAATAAAATAGAGAACCCAGAAATTGACCCAAACCACTATGCCCAATTAATATTCGACAAAGGAGGCAAGAGCATATACAATGGAGTCAAGACAGTCTCTTCAATAAATGGTGTTGGGAAAATTGGACAGATACATGCAAAAAAATGGAACTAGACCACCAACTTACATTATACACAAAAATAAACTCAAAATGGATAAAGGACTTAAACATAAGACGGGAAACCATAAAAATACTAGAGCAGTGGTCGGCAAACTCGTTAGTCAACAGAGCCAAATATTAATAGTACAACGATTGAAATTTCTTTTTTTTTTAAAATATATTTTATTGATTCTTAACAGAGAGGAAGGGAGAAGGGATAGAGAGCTAGAAACATCGATGAGAGAGAAACATCGACCAGCTGCCTCTTGCACACCCCCCACCGGGGATGTGCCCGCAATCAATGTACATGCCCTTGACCGGAATCGAACCTGGGACCCTTCAGTCCGCAGACCGATGCTCTATCCACTGAGCCAAACCGGTTTCGGCTGAAATTTCTTTTGAGAGCCAAATTTTTTAAACTTAAACTTCTTCTAACGCCACTTCTTCAAAATAGACTCGCCCAGGCCGTGGTATTTTGTGGAAGAGCCACACTCAAGGGGCCAAAGAGCCGCATGTGGCTCCCGAGCTGCAGTTTGCCGACCAGTGTACTAGAGGAATCCACAGGCAGAGAAATCTCAGACATATGCCGAAGCAATTTCTTCACGCAATTTCTTCACCGCTCCTAGGACAATGGAAACTAAAGAGAAAATAAACAAATGGGACTACATCAAGATAAAAAGCTTTTGCACAGCAAAGGAAACCACCAACAAAACAACAAGAAAGCCCACAGCATGGGAGAACGTATTTGCCAATGTTATCACTGATAAGGGTTTAATCTCCAACATTTACAGGGAACTCATACAACTTAACAAAAGGAAGATAAACAATCCAATCAAAAAATGGGCAACGGACCTAAATAGATACTTTTCGAAAGAAGACAGAAGGAAGGCCAAGAGACATATGAAAACATGCTCAATAATTATACGAGAGAATCAAATCAAAATGACAATGCGGATTCATCTCACACCTGTCAGAATGACTATCATCAACAAATTTAACAAAGGACAAGTGTTGGTGAGGATGCGGAGAAAAAGGAACCCTTTTGCACTTCTGGTGGGAATGCAGACTGGTGCAGCCACTGTGGAGAACAGAATGGAGTTTCCTCAAAAAACTAAAAATAGAACTCCATTTGACCCTGCAATCCCACTTCTAGGAATATATCCCAAGAAGATAGAAACACCAATCAGAAAGGATATATGCACTCCTATGTTCATAGCAGCATAATTCACCATAGTTAAGATTTGGAAACAGCCTAAGTGCCCTTCAGCAGATGAGTGGATTAAAAACCTGTGGTACATCTACACAATGGAATACTATGCTGCGGTAAAAAAGAAGGAATTCTTACCATTTGCAACAGCATGGATGGAACTGGAGAGCATTATGCTAAGTGAAATAAGGCAGTCAGAGAAAGATAAATACCACATGATCTCACTCATTTATGGAATATAATGAACAACATAAACTGATGAACAAAAACAGATCCAGAGACAGAGAAGTAGCGATCAGACTGTCAAACCTCACAGGGAAGGTAGGGGAGGGTGGGGGTAAGGAGGAGAGATCAACCAAAGGACTTGTATGCATGTATAAGCCTAACCAATAGACACAGACAAGAGGGTGGTGAGGGTATGAGTGGGGGGAGGTTTGGGGGGTTAATAGGGGGATAAGGACACATATGTAATACCTTAATCAATAAAGAAATTTAAAAAAAAAGACTAATGAATCTTTTTTATTCAGATAATTTATCTTTGTGTATCCAAGACTTACTACAGTATCTGTTATATGGTTAACACAATAAATTCTTAAAGACTTGAACAAAGTAAAGCAGAGGCTAACCACTTTCAGATGAGATTGGGCACGTTCAGGGTGATATGGCAGTAGACTAAACTTCACTTACTTTTTCCCCCCTACTTTTACTTTTATTAGCATTTATTTTATGCTGAATTTACTCCCTAGCCATAGTTTTTGTTTCTTCAGTTTCTTCTGGGATATCTTTTTCTTCCATGTTAACTTCCTCTTCTGGTTTAAGAACCATCTGCTCTTTTTTAGTAAGGATCACCTAAATGTGGGAGGGAGAGCTCATCTATGGGTTAATCTGTCCATGAACTCTGTAAATTCTGCGCCGCATCTTAAGCTTTGTTCAGCTGGATGTGCTCAATGACTAGAGAACCTACGTCTAAACCCCGAAGTTCAGGATTACTCTCTGCATTTTTAAGCACATGCAGGAAAAATTCAGCACTCTTTTTGGTCATTGACCCTGCATCCTCCCCTACTCTATGGCTTGGGCAAACATACCAACTCCACCATTCTAAAGACAGAATGGCACACATTGGCTTCTGTACAGTAACATCCTTCAGATACTTGGTGGCCTGCATATACTTGATGGCCTGGGCAATTTCACAAGTGTTCTTAAAGGGAACACAAAGATTTGAACCTTGATTTGTAGGGTTTTCTGGGTGAAGTGAATAGCAAATTATTTTCAGAGATCACTTCAAGCCACTTTCAAATTCCAACATTCAGTTCCTTGAGAATGCTAGTTAGAGCACAATAAAATCCATTCACTTCCTTCTGGCCTTGATAACTATTTCCTACCTTTCCCTCTCTAATCAACCCCCAATAAATCCTTCCTACTCATTATCATCTGAAGACCTTGCTTCCAACTACATGGAGAAAACTGAAGCAATCAGAAAAGAACTTCAGATTCTCACTACCACATGTACCCTCTAACCAGCATATACACATGCTGCCTTCCTGCATGTTACCATAAATGATTTCTGTGGGCTCCTGTTTAAAGGTGATCTCTCCATTATGTCCTAGATCCTCCCTTTCTTGTCTACTCAAGGATATTGTTTCAGTTGTTCTCCCCTCTCACTTTTACACCATTTTAAAATTCTGCAGTAGATGCCCTGGCCAGTGTGGATCAATTGGTTGAGTGCCGTCCCTTATACTGGAAGGTCACTGGTTTGATTCCTGGTCAGGGCACATACCCAGGTTATAGGTTTGGTCCCCGGTCGGGGTGTACATGGGAGGCAACAGATCCATGTTTCTCTTTAACATTGATGTTTCTCTCTAAAATTAATAAAAATACATATTTTTAAAAATTCTATAATAGGTCATTCATATCATCATATAAACAAGCTAGTTTGTCACCCATCTTAAAAACAAACCCATTTCCTCAGCCAACTACCACCTTTTTTCCTTTGCTCCCCTTTGTAGCAAAATCTCTTAAAATTACTGCCTATATTATTTTCTCTCTGTATCATTCGCTGAATGAATGAATGAATGAGTAAATATTTCAGATCAGGACTAGAGATCTAGTCCTTTGGTGCTAAAAAAATAAATAAATAGATAAGGCATATGCCAAGTGCCAATATCCTCTGGTATGTATGGAGTGGGTGATAGGTGTTGGGGATAATATACTAGGATCTGAAATGTACTTGTTCCTATTCATGTACACCATTCTCAAAATGTAAGATCCCTGAAGGTTAAGTCATTTCTGGTTGTGCCACTAACTTAATGTTATTAAACCTCACAGATCCTCAGTTACACAATCTATAAAATAGAAGTACAACTTATCAATTGGGATTATGGTGCCCACAAATGAGGTACCAAATATAATATACTCCTATACTCACTGGTTTCAAAAATGAATGTGTATAAGAATTATCTTTTTTTAAATTTATCTTTATTGTTGAAAGTATTACAGATATTCTCATTTTTCCCTTTTGACCTTCTCTTCCCGGTTCCCCTCCCCTCCCCCAGGCCTTCACCTTCCTATTGTCTTGTATGGATGGGATATGCATATAAATTCTTTGGTTAATCTCTTCTCATCACTTCCCCTGCAGATTCCCCTATTGAATCTAAATTTCTTGGGGTGGGGTTCACAAATCTGCTTTTTAAAATAGGCAATATACCAGACATCTGGTAGACAAAGACCACATTCTGACAAACACTGCCCTAAGCAATCAACAAAATTAAGAATCTTTCTTACTTGCCCTTTAAAAGCTGTCTTGGTTAAAATAACATGGCTTAGTTATGAAAGCACAGGAGGTTTATAAATGGCACAGGAGGTTTATAAATGGCATGGAAAACACAGGAGGTTTATAAATGGCATTGCAATTCCAATGTTGTATTTCTAAAAAGAGCATATACTGAAGCAATACAGGGCCAATATCTATTGCAGTGTCCTGATATACTTCCATTTTCAACTACAACTGGTGAGAAAATATCACACTGGTCACTGGTTTTAGGTAGTTAAATATCATCTGGAAGTAATATTCATACTGCTTAATGAGACTGCTATATAACTTCAAAAACATTATGCAACTATCTTCTTTCTTTCTCATTTACTGCTAATAAGTGAAGTCATACATCATCAATCCTATTACAAAAAAAGTCAAAGGCTAAATGCATATTTTCACCAGTTTTCTTTACAAAACCATCATCTATCCAGGCAGATAAATTTTTCATATCCAGTTTCTTATTCTTACCTTTAAAATTTCTGGCTTTGTTTTTTCCATCACATGAGTCAGACTAAAAAGATGAAATAGAGCTTCCCGGACAAAGAATGCTCGTTCACTGTACCGCTTCAATGCTTCTGCAATCTGAGTTTCGTTGGCTTCTCCAGACACCTTTGAACAGAGCCAGAAAATTAGCTTTTAGGTTCTTCTCAACCCCCTAACTTTCTCTATCCAAACATCATTTGTATAGATGGCATCCAGGATAGCTACGTAAGGCTTAAAACAAATCAGAATAGTCATCCTATGCAGGTGCACATATGTTAAAGAGAGATATAGATATATAGATAAAGATATATAGAGATAGAGATATATATTAGACTAGTAGCCCTGCACACGAATCCGTGCACCAGTAGGTCACTGCTGCCCTCCTGTAGCTCTCCGCCCACTGGCCCGCCCTCCTGTAGCTCTCCCCCACCCCCCTCATAGCTTGCTGCCCTGCCCCCTCCTGTAGCTCTCCACCTCCCACTGGCTTGCTGCCCTGCCCCGTCCCATAGCTCTCTGCCACCCGCTTGTAGTTCACTCCCCCACCATCTGCAGATCTGTGATCTGATCGTTACGCGGTCATCGTCGTTACACCTCATGGTGTAACGGATAATTAGCATATTCCTCTCTTAATATATAGGATAGACTCAGACCCTACTATAAGCCTGTGGGTAAAATTTTCTACATTGCACCTAAAATAAATCTCAATTTATTTAATACTATCTATAACAGTGATGGCGAACCTATGACACACGTGTCAGCACTGACACGCGTAGCCATTTCTGATGACACACGGCCGCTGAGGCGGCCGCATGCCGAGGACGAAACATTTGCTGCTCCTGAGGATGAAACATTTGCGAAATAATGTTTTTTCCTCAAAGTGACACACTACCCGAGTTATGCTCAGTTTTTTGGCGAAGTTTGACACACCAAGCTCAAAAGGTTGCCCATCACTGATCTATAAGGTCTTGCCTTGCGATTAGGCTTTTATCTACCTCTTAAGGTACTCTCTCCCCCTAACATACAATGTTATAGCCATATGGGCTATTTTCCTGATCTTTCAATAACTCAAGCTCTTTCCCAGGAAAAAATCACCTATAATAATAAAAGCATAATATGCTAATTAGACCAGTCATCCTTCCGGACGACCTTCTGGACAAAGCCGGGGCTGCAAGGGAAGTCCGGGTCGTGGGTGCCTGCCAGTGGCTGGAGGGAAGCCAGAGTCCTAGGTGCCAGAGGGAAGTTGGTGCCGGCAGCTGGGGGAAGGAAGGCCTACTTTTGCAAGAATTTCGTGCATCAGGCCTCTAGGTATCCTATCTAATAAAGAGGGAATATGCTAATTGCCCATCACACCCTCACAAAGATGGCAGTGCCCACAGCCAATAAGGAGGGAATATGCTAATTGACTGTCACACCCTCAAAGATGGCGGCGGCCAGTACCCTCAGCCCCGCCGGAGCGGCAGGCGCGCGGCATGGCCTGGCCTGCCCCCAGGCAGGTCCGGCTGCTCTGCATGCCTGACTCTGGAGTTCCCCAGTCCCTTCAGCCCCCAGCCGCCCAGGGCCGGCCCAAGGTGCAGGCAAGCCTTGGATGGTGGCTGCGCAGCCGCCCAGGGCCGCCCGAGGCTCAAGTAACCAGGGACGGCCAAGGTTTGCACTGTCAGCGTGGCAGCAACAGAGCTGTGATAGGGGTGTCGCCTTCCCCTGATCACCGGGTTGCCTCCCGCCCCTGAGGGCTCCCAGACTGTGAGAGGGGGCAGGCTGGGCTGAGGGACCGCCCCCCCCAGTGCATAAATTTTCATGCACCAGGCCTCTAGTTTATAATATCCTCTCATTGAAATCTTCCTCTCTTCTACTCAACCTTCCCAATTCAAGTTAAATAATACTTCTTTAGCAAGTCCTTCTCTGACCCACCAATCTAAGTCAGGTCCCTCTGAAACATCTTCTTCATAGCCATTATCATAACCACCCCTCCCCCAACTAGACTGACCCATTCACCACTGTATCCCAACAGCTGGCATTATGTGTGCCTCACAGTAAAAACTCAGTAAGTATTCATCACATAAATGTATAAATTAATTTTCCCAGATTTATTAAGCTCTCATTCAGCATCAAGAGGTTCTGTTAAAAATTAAGACCATCTAGGAATTTCCCATTTATAAAGGTTAATACACTTAAACTATGGTTCATGTACCATTGGGTAACCAAATGTATATAATAAGAAGTGGCTCTTTATAAAAGTAATCCAACTAATAAGTGAAAGAGAAATTATTAGAATAGCACCATAATCTCCAATGAATTAATGGAACTAGGTATTAAGTTTCAACAACTGTTAACATCACAGAACAAATAACAACCAGACATTATATACTTCCTTAATGAAACAGCATGACACCTTAAGGGTCCTGCCAAAGGTATCAAACATGAGTGTGATTAAGTTTCCCAATCTAACTACCAATTTGTATAAAATTCAAACACAGGGAAATATGCATCAAGAGTATATAGTAAAAAAAAAAAAAAAAAAAAAAAGTATATAGTCAAGAAAATCCAGATTGAGGGAAATTCTACAAGTCAAAAAAAGCTGGATTCTTTCATAGACACATCATAAGGAAAAGAAAGGGATGGAGAGAACTTGTAAATTAAAAGATACTCAAAAGACAAAATTTTGAAAAAATGGACAAGACTAAGTCCCTAGAGATAAATAGTTGGGTCATAAAACTATATATAAAAAAAGCAATGACATGATTATTATTATAAAGTCAGAATAGAGATACTTTTGTGGAGAAGGAGGGAGTTGTAATCAGAATTGGACACATGGAAGAGCTTCAGGGTAGCTGACAAAGTTCTATTTATTAACAGAGTGATGGTCTCAAATGTGTTCACCTTATTTTCACTCACTACAGTATACATTTGTTATTTACAGTCTTTGTATCCATCTTATTTTATAATAAGGTTTAAAAACATGTAAAAACAAAACAAAACAACAACAACCCTGTCATTCAGAAAGATATAATCTCATTAAATTGGAAGACAGGTATTTTTTGGCAGTAACATTATGCAGGATGAAAGAAAAATAAATACTTAAAAAATATATTACTCAGAAACTGGGTTTTATATGAACAAATAGTATTTAGAAAGGAAATGCAGCTTTGAGGAAATGAAGGGCTGCATTATGACTGACATTTCAACCATTGATATGATATGCTACAAGGTCTAATACAAACTAGACCAGTAATGGTGAACCTATGACACGTGTGTCAGCACTGACACACGTAGCCATTACTGATGACACGCGGCCACTGAAGCGGCCGCATGCCGAGGATGAAACATTTGCTGCTCCTGAGGATGAAACATTTGCGAAATAATGTTTTTTCCTCAAAGTGACACACTACCCGAGTTATGCTCAGTTTTTTGGCGAAGTTTGACACACCAAGCTCAAAAGGTTGCCCATCACTGAACTAGACTCCCGCCCCCTGCGCCTCTCAACAGCAGGGTAGCCCCCCTCAGCGGCCACGGACCATCAAAAGTGTGGGAGCTGGGTGCCTGTCGCACCAGCGGACAGGCACCCAGCTCTACCACGAAAAGCGAAAGTGTGTAGGGGACCCTACACGTGCATGATTCAATCATGCACTGGGCCTCTAGTATATATATAAATGCAAAAATACCGCCCCCCCCCCCCCAAATCCCCACAAACCTCTTCTTATAACTAACCACTCAGAGTACCATATATGCAATGCCTTATAAAGAATTCTAGGAAGTCACACTGTCTCTATTTCTTGCATCCTTCAGTCTGACCTAAAAAACTCGGAATGTAAAGCCAAAAAACCAGTCTCAACTAATTTAAAGCATCACAATACTAAGACAATTATTTCAGACAAGTTTTTCATCAACTTTACTAAGTTAGACAATTCTACAAAACGAGACATGGCAACATCAGCTCTCCTCCCTTAACATGACCTGTTATTTTCCAGTTTTCAAATCAGTAGTCAAATAATGTAAAAAGAACATAAATTGTTGTATTTAGTTGAATAAAGGGCAAAGATCCAATTATCTTTATCTTAAAAATATTTTAAAACAATGATTCTCAACTTTGGCTGCATATTAATCACCTACTCAGTTTTAAAAAATATTGAAGCCTGAGTTCCACCTCCCTGTGATTCTGATTTACTTGTTCAAGCTTTCCAGGCTATTTCTTTTTTTTTTTTTTTAATCCTCACCCGAGGATATATTTTTTGACTGATTTTTAGAGAGAGTAGAAAAGAGGGAAGAAGGGAAGGAGGGAGGGGGAGAGAGGGAGAGAGAAAACATCCATGTGAAAGAGACATGTCGATTGACTGCCTCCAGGGCAGTCCAACTGGGGCTAGGGATCAAACCTACAACCCAGGTATGTGCCCTTCACTGAGAATTGAAGGGCAATACTCTGACCACCTAGCAACATTGTCTAGGGCCCAGGTTATTTCTTTTTTTATTATTATTAAATATATTTTATTGATTTTTTACAGAGAGGAAGAGAGAGGGATAGAGAGTTAGAAACATCGATGAGAGAGAAACATCGATCAGCTGCCTCTTGCACACCCCCTACTGGGGATGCACCCGCAACCAAGGTACATGCCCTTGACCGGAATCGAATCTGAGACCCTCAAGTCCGAAGGCCGACGCTCTATCCACTGAGCCAAACCGGTTTTGGCCCAGGTTATTTCAATTAAAATTTTATTCTTGCTTTATCAAGAATAATCTATAATAATAAAAGCGTAATATGCTTTTATTATTATAGCCGACAACCTTCCAGACGTCATTCTGAACATCTTTCTGAACAAAGCCACGGTGGTGGGGGCTGAGGCAGAGGCGATTAAGAGCGATCAGGCAGGCAGGCGAGTGGTTAGGGGTGATTGGGCAGGCAGCCGAGTGGTTAGGAGCAGGCAAGTGGTTAGGGGTGTTCAGGCAGGCAGGCAGAAGTGGTTAGGGGCGATCAGGCAGGCAGGCAGAAGTGGTTAGGGGCGATCAAGTAGGCAGGCAGAAGCAGTTAGGGGCAATCAGGCAGGCAGGCAGAGTGGTTAGGAGCCAGCAGTCCCAGATTGCGAGAGGGTCCAGGCCGGGCTGCGGGACACCCCTCCCCTCCATGCACAAATTTCATGTACCGGGCCTCTAGTTGACATATAATATTGTAAGTTTAAGATATACAACATGATTTGATGCATGTATATACTATGAAATGATTACAATGGTAAGGTTAGTTAACATGACCATCATCTCACATACTTACACACCATGTGATTTTTCTTGTAGTCAAGGTTGAGAATCACTGCTTCAAGAGTTACACAGGTGGAATTAGATAATGATAACAAATACGGTGTTTGCTAGGGCCAAGATTTCACAGTAATTACAGTTGCATTTGTAAAATCAAACTTGGATCACAACTTTTATAGGATTTTTACCTTGAGATTATTTGGCTTAATGTACCAGGGACACATTCTTGTCATCCTTCAGGATGCAGGTCAAGCTCACCTCCTCTGGGAAATCCTTCCTCAACTCCCAACACACAGGGCTTTCTTGCCCTTTAATTTTTACAATTCTTTACTATCTGACTGATTTATTAGGCACTTAAGTAATATTAAAATAGTAATTTACATTTTTGTGCTCCCTTCATCAACAAGTCATGCACTAGAAACCTAGCTTGTTTCATAAAGGGCTGTTAAGTAAGTTCCTCATACTTCTTATTGTCCTACACCTGGCTTGTGTGATGTTGCCAAATCTGGCCCTGGCATCTAGTTCTCCAACTTCATTTCATCACTCTGTGACTTTCTACTGTTGAGTTCTATCCAAGTAGCCTTCCTTCAGTTCCCTGAATGTACTATGCTCCTTCCTGCCACACATCTTTTATATATATTACTAGAGGCCCAGTGCATGAAATTCGTACATGGGGAGGGGGTTCCCTTAACCCAGCCTGCACCCTCTCCAACTGGACATCCCTCTCACAATCTGGGACCACTGGCTCCTAATCAGTCACCTGCCTGCCTGCCTGATTGCCCTAACCCCTCTGCCTGCCTTCCTGATCTCCCCTAACTTCTCTGCCTGCCTGCCTGATTGCCCCTAACTTCTCTGCCTGCCTGCCTGATCACCCCTAACTGCTCCCCTGCCAGCCTGATTGCCCCCAACTGCTCTCCCCTGCCAGCCTGATCACCCCTAACTGCTCTTCCCTGCCGGCCTGATTGCCCCTAACCGCCCTCCCCTGCCAACCTGGTCACCCCCAAATTCCCTCCCCTGCTGGCCCGATTGCCCCAAACTGCCCTCCCTTGCTGGCCTGATCATCCCTAACTGCCTCTGCCTCAGCCCCCACCACCATGGCTTTGTCCGGAAGGAAGTTGGACGTCCAGAAGATGGCTGGTCGACCCAATCTAATTAGCATATTATCCTTTTATTAGTATAGATCCGTGATCGGCAAACTGCGGCTCGTGAGCCACATGCAGCTCTTTGGCCCCTTGAGTGTGGCTCTTCCACAAAATATCACGGCCTGGGCGAGTCTATTTTGAAGAAGTGGCATTAGAAGAAGTTTAAGTTTAAAAAATTGGGCTCTCAAAAGAAATTTCAATCGTTGTACTGTTGATATTTGGCTCTGTTGACTAATGAGTTTGCTGACCACTGGTATAGATTACATAGGATAGGATTGCTTAAATGGGGGAGGGAAGCCTTTTTCAGCAGGAGGAGATGCTCTTTGCAGACAAAAATACATAATCCCTATATCTGGACTGATAACCAGCCATATGCACTATACTGCCAAACCGGTTATTAAAAAATTGAACCACTTTCTTACACCTTATACCAAAAACTGTTGCTCTTAAAACCCCTTCTCAGCCCCCACCTTAGGATCTGCCTTCGCAGTTCACCCAGATTAGGTTCTGATTGGTCGGTTTCTATACCAGTCAGCATCAAAAGCTCCACCTCCTGCCGAAGCCGGTTTGGCTCAGTGGACAGAGCGTCGGCCTTTGGACTGAAGGGTCCCAGGTTTGATTCCAGTCAAGGGCATGTGCCTTGGTTGCGGGCACATCCCCAGTGGTGGGTGTGCAGGAGGCAGCTGATTGATGTTTCTCTCTCATCGATGTTTCTAACTCTCTATCCCTCTCCCTTCCTCTCTGTAAAAAATCAATAAAATATATTAAAAAAAAAAAAAAAAAAAAAAGCTCCACCTCCTAGGCAGCCATTGGCTCTTCTGGAAAATCCAGAACGGCCCCGCTGACAGCTGCCTTTCTCTCCTGGCCTATCTTCGGGTAGCTGCGGATCAGGCCCTGCCTCTCTCTCTCTCTCTCTCTCTCTCTCTCTCTCTGGGCCTTGCCAGCAGCTGCGAAGGCTGCTAATCAGGCCCTGCCTCTCTCTCTAGGCCTGATATGCAGCTGCAGCTAGGTCATTAGGCCTCCAGACCGGTCCCTGGCCAGAGGCTAATGACCTCGCTGCACCCGCCTTGCCCTGCTCACCCACCACCACCCCGCCCACCCGCCTGCTGCCAGCCTTGCTGTGATAGGAGCCTGTGGGCCACGGGGGAGGGACCAAGAGGTGCTCCATGCACTTCCTGGTGACTGTTAGTCTGTCTGGTCATTTAGGTCGTGATGGCCTAGGCTATTATTAGTATAGATATATATATATATTATATATGTATATTCTTGTTTTTTTGTGACCATATATATTTGCAAACACAGCCACATAGCATATAATATTTGGCTGTCTGACTCCCTCACTATTTACAAGCTCCATGAGGGCAAGATCATATTTGTCTGGCCTCACAATCAAAAACCCATGTTCAGCACAGTATCTAGTGTACAGAGACACCTGATAAATATTTATTGAATGAATAAAAAAGATTAACTCAAAATCATTTTCTACATTCTATTTTTTAAAGTCTAAATTTATAAATAACCTAGGAATTGAGATATTTATAAGATATTTATAATTAACCTTTCCTTTTCCTTTATTGAAATCTATGATGGTTGCTCAAAAAAGATACGTTGCCATTGTAGCCATAATATTCACTTCTAGGCCATCCCTGACACTGCACCAGGTCAGATCAAAGAATGCTTTTGCTTAAGTGGTAAAGGTAATAAGGGGGGAGGGAGGGAAATGTGGCTCTGGAACTAGACATGTAGATCCAAATGTTGGTTCTAATGAACAGTAAATCAGAAAATGTATGAGTCTATGTTTGACATCTATAATATGGGGTTAATACCTATCAATATAAAGAATCTAGAGGATACAATGTATATTAGAAAAATATTAGTTTTCCTTAAATTTGTCACATTCTTTTCTTCAAGGTCTGACTCAGATACCATTTTCTCCATCAAGCCCCAAATTCTCCAGCTAGAAGAAATTTCTCCTACTCTCTTATAGCAACTATAGCTATCCTTGGCTTAATACTTCTTGTTTTTTTGTGACCATACCATCACCATTCCTATCAGACTAAGCTCCTGGGAGGCAGATCCTGTATCTTTTTCATCTTTGAATGCCAAACTGTATTAAGCTCAATAGATGCTTGCTAAACTGAATTTAAACCACTAGGTATAAGAAACCTAAGAAAAGCAAAATTTTACCATTTCTGCAGTAGATTTTTAGAGATTTTTCTAAATCTCTAGGCTTTCTAGGGTCTACTACATGACTTTCACTTTACATATGTAATTATTAATCTTCAAAAGAATTCTGCAAGGTAGGAATGATATCCATTTTATAAATAAAGAAATGTAGACTCAAAAAATTACATCATAGCTTGCTCTGGATCATAAGTAAGCAAGCTGGGATTTTTGTTAGGACTCTGACTCTAAAGCAAGGTCCAGATATTATTAGACATTCATCTTAATGGGTCTTATGTAACTAAGACATTAGACAGCCTGACAAATAATTCATTTTCTAACCTTCAAATGCCCTTCGCCTGTGAGGAATTCAGAATAACCAGCATCAGTGGCCAGCAAACCTACGAACTGCATACTGGGCCGTTGTTGTATAAAGGCTTCAACAGCTTTATCTGTCACATGCTTTCTCCCAGAAACGTCCAAGGAGACCAGGTTGGGTAGGATATCTTTTTGTTCTAATAATCGAAGGGCTATGTCTGATGTAAATTGTTTATCATCTGATATATCAAGATGATTCAGATATTTTAGTTCTCGAACAACATCCAGTATCTGAGTAGTTGTCATTTTTAAACATTTTAAGTGATGCATGGTTAGAGACTTGAGTCGGTCTTTGCAAGCCAGCAGAGCCGTGATGTCTGTGATCGAGGTGTTAGAAATATCCAGGCTCTCTAATCTTGGCAATGAGGCAACTTCAGCCAGGTCTTCATTGTAAAAGAGAACGTTGGTGATGCTTAATGCTCGAAGGCCAGAAAGCTGGTTGAAGCACCGCTCATAAGGATCTTCAAGGGACAGAGTTAATGAATTCAGCACCAGGCACTGGAGATTTTGCTGGATCCATTTATTACTGCCAAGCCCGCTGATGATGTCTGTAATCGTGATGTCAGCATTCACACCTGTCGCATCAAGTTCCACTAACTTGTGATGGCAGAAGGCTTTGCGAAAAGCAACAGCAGAGATCTTGGCTTTGCGAATGCAAGCTCTCTTTAAGCGCATCTGGTTGCCCCTAAAAATACCTACAGTTCCATCATTCAGGAGACCTGAAAAAAAAAAAAAGCAGTACTTCAACTTCAAAAAATGGTTAAAGAAAAGCTAAAATTTCCAGCATACTTTACATTTCCAAAGCACTCCCATGTGACAATGTTTCATTTAATATATATATAAAACAATTGGCCTAGGTAAAAATATTATCTACAATTTATAGATGAGTAAACAGAGGCTTAGAAAAGTGACTTTCCCAGAACTAGCAAGTGGCAGACTCAGGACTGTGGTAGACGTTACTGAAACTAACATCTGGTTCTCCTCATCTTCCTGAACTCATGGACAATTACATTTCCCAGAACACCCTTGGAGTTAGATGGGGTTATTTCCCTAGATCTGCCAAATCTGCTGTAACCTGAAGCACCTGAGACGCACTGCATAATTTTTCATTCAATCTTTTCCTGCTATGACAAATGAGGAGCCTTCAAATTCTAGATAGTTAACCTTTATGAGAGTGGAGCTTCTATCAGCCTATGTCCTAGGGTGACCATGGAGCAGAACCCTTCATAAATTTGCAGCATTTATGAACCATGAGTGAGGTCTAAACTTTGTGTGATGCTCCTAGATCTGGGGGTAAATTTGTTAGTAATGCATTTAAAGCTTATCCCTTTAAGTCACTATAACACATTATTAAACACATATCTACATACAAATATAGTTAGCACATATGTCTATAGTTCATTATTAAACTACTAGCTAATAAAATCTAAAATATTACTAAGAGGATCTAACAACAACAACAAAAAAGAGGATCTAGAGGTTATAGACCCTCCCTGTCAGATGAACTCAAATACAGTGAACATAGTAACCTCTTGAAGTCCCTAAGAGATAAAAATAATAATAACTCACTATACCAAGAACCAGTAAGGTTTCAAACTGAAAAAAAAAAGATAATCTATAAATTCAATATGTGATAACAAAAATGTTAAAATTGACAAATATTTTAAAGGAGCCACAATAAAAAGTGCTTAAGTGGGCAATTACAAACATGTTTGAAACAAATAAAAAATGGAAAGCCTCAGCAAAAAATAAAAGACCTTAAGAAAAACCAAATGGTAATTTTAGAACTAAAAAATACAATAATAGTTGGGTTCAACTAGAATGGAAGGAACAGAGGAAAGAATCAGTAAAGTAAAAGATGAAATAATAAAAATCACTAAAATGTAAACAGAAAAAAAATACACTGAAAAGAAATGATCAGAGCTATTTGTCATTGAAGTCCCAAGAGAGGAGAAAGAGGACAGGGTTGGAAAAGTACTAAAAGAAATAATAGCTATGAGAATGCCCAAATAAAAAATTATAACAACACCAAAGGCTGGCAAGTATGTGGAGAAACTGAATCTGTCCTATATTGCTGGCAGGAGTGTAAAATGGTACTACCATACTTAAAAACAGTTTGGCATTTTTCTTAAAACCTAAACATGCAACTATCAAACAACCCAGCAAGAGCACTCCTGGGTATTTATCCCAGTGGATGAATGGTTATACAAACAGATGTACTTCATAACATGGACTACTAATCAGAAATACTAGGTGTATCAGTTAATAATGCGGATTGTTTTTCAATAGATGGAGTTACACATATGTTGATATATATGTGATTTGATATTATGCTATTTTGTTGTGTTGACAACAAGCTTCAAAACTTCATATGTCAAATTTTCTGAAGTGTTAACACCATAGATATTTTTACGCTTAAAACTGTCGAATTTCGTGCCAAAAAAAGAGCATTTGGGGGAAGTTTTAATTTATTACTTTATTTTGAAGAAAAGTTCTGCTGAATACTTCGGGAAGCTTATGGTGAACATGTTCCATCTCAAGATACTAGTGAACGCTGGTTTAAACGCTTTAAAAGTGATTTCGATGTGAAAGACAACATCCAGGTCAACCGAAAAAGTCTGAAGACCAACAATTACAAGCATTATTGGATGAAGATGCGTGTCAAACTCAAAAACAACTTGCAGAAAGATTAAATGTTGCTCAGCAAATAATTTCCGATCGTTTACAAGCAATGGGAAAGATTTTAAAGGAAGGAAAATGGGTGCCACATCAACTGAACAAAAGACAAATGGAAAACCGAAAAGTCATCAGTAAAATGTTGCTTCAACAGCACAAAAGAATGTCTTTTTTGCATTGAATTGTGACTGGGCGGTGAAAATTGTATTTTGAGAATCCCAAATGCACAGAATCATGGGTTGATCCAGGTCAACCATCAACATGGACTGCAAGGCCAAATCATTTCGGAAAGAAGACAATGCTCTGCGGTTGGTGGGATCAGGAAGGTATGGTGTATTATAAGCTTCTAAAACCAGGTGAAGCCATTAATACTGATCACTACCGACAACAAATAATCAATTTGAACCACGCTTTGATCGTAAAACTACCAGAATGGGCCAGAAGACACAGCAAAGTAATTTTGCTTCATGACGACGCACCATCACACACGTTAAAACCAGTTAAAGACACGTTAAAAGATCTTGCCTGGGAAGTATTAACCCACCCACCGTATTCACTAGACCTTGCTCCTTCACATTACCACTTGTTCTGATGAATGGCACACACTTTCTGAGCAGCACTTCAAAATGTACGAAGAAGTGGAAAGTTGGGTCTCTGAAGGGTTTGGCTCAAAACAAGGAAAGTTCTATTGGGATGGTATCCACAAATTACCTGAAAGATGGGGGAAATGTGTAGCTAGTGATGGACATTACTTTGAATAAAGCACTTTTGATGTTTCTCTTGAAATTATCGTGTTTTCTTTGATTACAAAATCCACCATTATTAACAGGTACACCTACTAAAAAGGAATGATTGATATACACAACAATCTGGAGGAGTCTCCAGAATAAATTATGCTGAGTAACAAAAGCAAATCCCAAAAGGTTATATACTGAATAATTCCACATATATAACATTCTTAAAATGACAAAATTACAGAAATGGTGAACAGAAATGGTTGCCAGAGTTTACGGAGGGGTAAGGAGAAGGAGAGAAGTGATTGTGCCTATAAAAGGGTAATATGGCCCTTGCTGGTTTGGCTCAGTGGATAGAGCATTGGTCTGCAGACTGAAAGGTCCCAGGTTCGATTCCGTCAAGGGCACATTCCGGGGTTTCGGGCTAGATTCCCAATAGGGGACGTGCAGGAGGCAGCCAATCAATGATTCTCTCTCATCATTGATGTTTCTCTCTCTCTCTCTCCCTCTCCCTTCTTCTCTGAAATCAATAAAAATATACATTAAAAAAACAACAACAGGGCAACATGAGGGATCCTTGTGGAGATGGAAATTTTGACCATATCAATGTCAATATCCTGGTTGTGATTTTGTACTATGGTTTCACTTCCACTGGAGAAAGAGGATATCATCTATATTATTTATTACAACTTCAGGTGACTCAACAATTGTCTTAAAAATGCAAAGTTCAATTTTAAAGAGATCACTGCAGAAAATTAAAAAGTGTTGACATGGAATTAAGGGAAATCCATCTGATGGTTTCAAATTTCTTGCTAATAAGTGACAGAAAGTCTGAGAAGAGCAAAAAACATCTGGAACAATTATTAGGAGCACTAATAATGATCAGAGAAATACTCAAGAATTCCCAGGCAGTGCTGAGGAGGTTTAGCTTTATATTACTGAACGGCCTCCTCATCATTCAGATCTCAGCCTAATTATCACCTCCTTGGAGAAGCTTTCATTCATCATCCAACCTAAAGTAGATACCTTCCTTTTTTAAAATTTTTCCTAAAAACCATGTTCTTTTTTCCCTCAGAGAATATATCACAAGTTGTAATCCTATATGTTTGTTTGCTTCTTAATTACTAGTATGTCTCCAACTGGACTATATACCCCATGTGAGCAACATTTGTGTTTAATATTGTATGCTCAACACCTGACACAGTGCCTGGCATGCAACAGGTGCTCAATAATTTTCTCCTCTGGCACGTGCTTCTTATACATTTTATTTCTATTGAGCCTCTTCTGCACTCATTAGTAACTCCTTTCACAATACGTTAAAGATTTCTATTAAGGATTCTTGTAAAAAACAAAATGGGAATAGACACTTAGTTAAGATCAATATTTACCTAGTTTATGCCACAAATTAAATTTTCATATATTTTTAAATGTTTTACAGAAGAAATTAACCTCCTGAGTTAATTTAGACTGATTTTAATCTTAGTGACTATCACAGTGCCTTTTGATATTGTATACATACATTTAGTGAAATGGGTTACTCCTGGCCTATTTGGGTCAGTGTACATTAAGTGAATTTTTCTAATTACTAAGTTTAAGGGTCTATAATTGAGAGTAATGGAATTAAAAGAGCAAAGAAATTTTAAAGAAGGAAAAAAGAGAGACTGAGGTTTAGAAACCAGTCCTGTATTTAAGTCCTGATTCCAATATTTATTTGCTATTTGACACCGGACAAATTACTCCACAAGTCTAATTTTCCTTATCTGTAAAATGTGAAGTTATATCTCCTTCACAGGGTTTGCTGTAAAGATGAAATAAGACAATATACATACAAAGCACTTTGCAAACTGAATGCACTATACCTGTGGTCGGCAAACTGCGGCTCGCGAGCCACATGCGGCTCTTTGGCCCCTTGAGTGTGGCTCTTCCACAAAATACCACAGCCTGGGCGAGTCTATTTTGAAGAAGTGGCATTAGAAGAAGTTTAAGTTTAAAAAATTTGGCTCTCAAAAGTAATTTCAATCGTACTGTTGATATTTGGCTCTGTTGACTAATGAGTTTGCCGACCACTGCACTATACAAACGTCGTTAATTATATTTGAAAGAAATCTTTCTAGATCTTTTCCTTCTTTCAAAAATAAACATACTAAAGAATCGTCTGTCTTTTTCCATGACCAATACTTGTACTTGCTACAATGTATTTGAGCTAAATCTTCCTTTGCTGTCATTCGATCTGCTTGGGTTGTAGTTGACAGCCTGCCCCTTCAGATTATCAATTTTTAAAAACATATTTTATTGATTTTTTACAGAGAGGAAGGGAGAGGGATAGAGAGTTAGAAACATCGATGAGAGAGAAACATCCATCAGCTGCCTCCTGCACACCCCCTACTGGGGATGTGCCTGCAACCAAGGTACATGACCTTGACTGGAATCAAACCTGGGACCCTTCAGTCTGCAGGCTGATGCTCTATCCACCGAGCCAAACCAGTCAGGGCCAGATTATAAATTCTTTTTTGGTTTTGCTTGTTAATCCTCACAGATATTATTTACTAGAGGCCCAGTGCACAAAATTTGTGCACGGGTAGGGTCCCTAGGCCTGGCCAGCAATCAGAGCCGATCTGTGGGGCAACAGGCGGGATGACCAGGGGCTCCCACTGGCACCCGCCTTGGCTGGCCTGGGGCCTGTGGGCAGCTCCTGTATTGAGTGTCTGCCCCCTGGTGGTCAGTGCACATCATAGCGACCAGACATTCCACCATTTGGTTGATTTGCATATTAGGCTTTTATTATATAGTATTGCTTTCCAGAGAGAGTGGAAAGGAGGGAAGGAGTGGGAGACAGACAGAGGAGAGAGAGAGAGAAACATCTATTAGTATGTAAGAGACACATCGATTGGTTGCCTCCCACAGGTTCCCCTACCCGGGCCGGGGATGGAACCTGCAACTCAGGTACATGCCCTTGACCGGGAATCAAACCTGAGACCCTTAGTGAGCAGCCGACACTCTGACCACTGAGCCATGCCATCCAGGGCAAATTCTTTTTTTTTTTAAATATATTTTATTGATTTTTTACAGAGAGGAAGGGAGAGGGATAGAGAGTTAGAAACATCAATGGGAGAGAAACATTGATCAGCTGCCTCCTGCACACCTCCTACTGCCCGCAACCAAGGTACATGCCCTTGACCGGAATCGAACCTGGGACCCTTCAGTCTGCAGGCCGATGCTCTATCCAGGTCAGGGCCCAGGGCAAATTCTTAATTTGCCAGGGTCAAAGAATCAATATGTTCTAAATGAGGGTTCCTCAATGAGTTCTTTCAACAAATAAAGTACAGAAGCATTAATGCAATTAATTTGCCCCAAAGCATTTTTTATTTCTTTCTGCTTTAGTCTATAGATGGCTGAGGTGACCAGAAATATGACTTCCAGATAAATGGGGCATTGGTCTGGGACTATACACCCTCAATCATTTAGAAAGTCTATTTGGCTTTCAAGGATGTAATTCATGTTTCAAAAGGTTTCAATTTAATCCCATACCTGAACATGTCAAGGTGTATCAATTTAGGT
Source organism: Cnephaeus nilssonii (assembly GCF_951640355.1). Classification (NCBI taxonomy): domain Eukaryota; kingdom Metazoa; phylum Chordata; class Mammalia; order Chiroptera; family Vespertilionidae; genus Cnephaeus; species Cnephaeus nilssonii. The sequence goes on along the minus strand of NC_137078.1, from coordinate 70,714,560 downwards.
TTGGTAGGCAGTATAACACAGACACATTAACATTAGATGACAAAATTCTTATTCTGATTCGTAGCTCATAAGTGCACATTTCCTGGAAAATTTTGAGCACTGAGACACAGATAGAATGAGCAGAAATTATGGTAAGAGAATTATAGATCTCTGTAAGAAAACTTCAGCTTCAGGTTTATTATTATTTTAAATCCTCAACTGAGGATATGTTTTTCATTGATTCTAGAAGGAGAGGATGGGAGAGAAACATTGATGGGAGAAACATCGATCAGTTGCCTCACACTCACCCTGACTGGGGATCAAACTCGCAACCTGTATGAGCCCTGACTGGGAATCAAACCCTTAACTCTTCGATGTATAGGGTGACGCTCTAACCACTGAACACCCCTGGCCAGGGGAGCATCAGGTTTATTTTAATAAAGACTATTAACAATCTCATTAATCCTTTGAATTTGGTAAATAAGTAAAAATTTTTTAATGTAAATAAAGTATTTTTAAAAATCAGTACGCTATTAGAAAAATATATTATCAATTTTATTGATTCTTTTAGAGAGGAAGGAAAGAGGGATAGAGAGATAGTAACATTGATTGGCTGCTTCCTGCATGCCTCCCATTGGGGATTAGCCCACAACTTGGGCATATGCTCTGACAGGGAATCGAACTGGCAACCTCTTGGTTCATGGGTCAACACTCAACCACTGAGCCATGATCACACCAGCCAGGCTGATATTACCAATTTTAAAAGCATTCATGGAATGTTTTTCCCAAAACATTTTATTATGAAAATTTTTAAACACACAGAAAAATTTATGAAGCAACTTTCTAAAATTGTGACAAGAATTGGCAATATGTTCTTTTGCATATTAGTAGTAGTATCCACTCTTGATTATTTGAAGGTGGATATGATTTTTACAAAGAGATTAAATAATCTAGTAATACTTTTTGGTGAATAATGCAGGTAATCATATTGGGGTAACACAAATGGGGGCAGCAGGTTACTTCTCTAACCCTCAGTTTTCTCATCAGAAGGCAGCTTGAGGAAGTAGAAAACACATTTTAGTCAAGCATACAGCCTCTACAAGACACTACTCCAGAGGATAATTATCTAGTTAGAGTGACTTAAAAACTACTTCCATTATTTTATCTATTTAAAGCAAACATGTCAAACTCAAAGGCTAACAAGAGCCAAATAAACAAGGTTTAACTTTATGTGGGCCGCAAAAAAACAAAAGCTTCAATTTTCATAGAAACGTAGCTTTATTTTGATAGAGACATGCTGAATACAGAGGGCTGAAATAAATGAGTAATCATTAACATAATAAAACATTTAAATAAAAATTAATACTTTTTCTTGAACATTAACTTACCAGACACTGAATAACTGCACAAATCAATAAGCATAACGCAAATAAATCTATTTTTCTTGTTCTCCAAAAGTGAAATATTTCCTGTTGTGCACACCAAACAAGTCAGTACAAGACTAATGATGTGGCAATCAGCTAAAATATTCGCTGCTAGTATTAGTGGAGAGAAATGGTGCACCTGTGTGTAAGGCGCTTAAGGGAAATGAATACAACACTATTATAGTAATCAGTCATTAGAAAATGTTGTAGTTCATTATTAATAATCCTACCTAATAAAAGAGTAACATGCAAATTAACCATCACTCCGCTACACCCACCAACCACACCCACCAGCCAATCAGAGCGAGTATGCAAATTAACCCCAACCAAGATGGATGCCGCCACAGAGAGTAGGAGGGAGGCTTGGGTTTCCCCGGCAATGGAGGAAGCCAAGCTTTCCACACACCCTGGCCGGCCCAGGCCTCCACTCAAGACTACAAAGTTTCAATTATAGGTGAATAAACCCCAACAGAAATAGCTGCCACCATGGAGCAAGCAGAAGGCTTGGCTTCGCTCCAGGCTACAAAGTTTCAATTGTAGAAGATAAATATATCCCAGATACCAGGGCCTCTGCTTGGGTTGCCGGGGGGCGTGGCTGGCCTGCAAACCACCACAGGCCCCTCACCCAGGCCACCCCATGCCCCAAGGGAACCCTCACCCTGATCCAGGACACCCTTCAGGGCAAACCAGCTGGCCCCCACCTGTGCACCAGGCCTCTATCCTATCTAATAAAAGAGTAATATGCAGATTGACCATTACTCCAACACACAAGATCAAGATAGCTGCCCCCATGTGGTCAAAGATCCTGCCCCCATGTGGACACATGATGGCCACCACAAGATGGCCAGCAGGGGAGGGCAGTTGGGAGGGACCAGGCCTGCAAGGGAGAGCAATTGGGGGCAATCAAGCCTGCAGGGGAGGGCAGTTAGGTGTGACCAGGCCGGCAGAGGAGGGAAGTTGGGGGCAAACAGGCTGGCAGGGGAGCAGTTAGACATCAATCAGGCTGGCAGGGCAGTGGTTAGGGGGTGATTAGGCTGGCAGGCAGAAGTGGTTAGGGGCAATCAGGAAGGCAGGCAGGTGAGCAGTTGGGAGCCAGCAGTCCTGGATTATGAGAGGGATCCCAGATTGGAGAGGGTGCAGGCTAGGCTGAGGGATACCCCCCCATACATGAATTTCGTGCACCGGGCCTCTAGTTATAGATAACAGGCTATTGTGGGGAGGAAAAGTAAGAAATTTTTATTAAAACGTTTCTTACATACTGTTATATTGGCTGGGCCCCAAAAATATTCATTGTGGGCTGCATGCTGCCTGTGTGTTTGACACGCTTGATTTAAAGCATTTGCCACAGTGCTTTATTATACAACTAGTGGCTCGGTGCACGAATTTGTGCACATTGAAAGGAAATTAATTAGAAGAAATATTTTAATATCGCTATTCGCCCTTTCTCTATAAGTGTCAACCAAATTCGTGATCAACAATTATAGATGGAAACACACCTGTGCAATTGGCGACAGAGCTTTATATGTATTGCGCATGCACAAGTCAACTTAGCCTTTTATAGATATAGAATAAAGTTGCTTAATTAGAGTTGCTTTCTGATTTTGCTAAACTTTTTCCAGCCCAGTGAAGCACCCCAACTTCTCTTTCAGGTAATTGTCAGCAACACAGCAGTAAATATCAACATGAAGCAGATTATTATTGTAGATGATGCAGGGAGAACAAAGGGTAAAATATTTAACTGCAACAGTGTTTGACTATATTCTGCACAGTGAAAAAATCTGAAGTCATTTTCAAGGTCCACCATCTCTTACTTCTTTTCAGTTGGGTCAAGTTTCTAAGCTTTCTAAATCTCTGTTTTCTGGCTAATGAAAAGAAAATACGATTTCACCAAGTCTCCTATTTACCTACTCCAGGACTTCTGTGAGGATCAAATAAGATGAGGCATGGGAAAACACTTCACAGACATTTGGTTACAGTGTGAAATGTTCCCACCTGGCTATAAAGCAAGTTGTGTTCCTGGGCTGAAGAAAATGCAAGGAGGCTAGTTGTCGCTAGGGAGAGGAAACCGGGCGTTGCTATGTAATATCATTATCTGGAAGGACACTTAACATATTAGCCTTTTACATATATAGACAGATAATAAGCATTCAACCAATACTATGAACTGCCATCATTAGGAATCTGGCAAAGTTAAAACTTTAACATTTATTCTTTTGATTTATAAGACTAGTTGTACATATATTTAAGTATATATTTAAGTGGAATATGCTCATTATACACAGAGTGGCCAGATTATTATGATCTCTGAACAGATAATAATCTGGCCACTCAGTGTATATCCTATATAATAAAAAGCTAATATGCAAATTGTCCCCTCGACCAGTTTGACCAGCAGGCAGGCCAGCCAACCGCCCATGTTCCCTCCCCCTGGCTAGGCTGGCCGGACCCCACCCATGCATGAATTCATGCACTGGGCCTCTAATACACACACACACACACACACACACACACACACACACACACTAGGCTGGCCGGACCCCACCCATGCATGAATTCATGCACTGGGCCTCTAATACACACACACACACACACACACACACACACACACACACACACACACACACAGAGTGGCCAGATTATTATGCGTTCAGAGATCATAATAATCTGGCCACTCAGTGCATTTAATATATTAAATTTAATATGCTAAGCATAATCATTAAATTGAGACTAGAAAGAAATGTTAGCACTGCCATAATCTCTTAAATTGTTGTGCAGCTTTGTAAGGAATCTTGAACTCTAACACATATAGTACCTATTGAAATTTACCTTAGTTCCCTTGACAGGCTGAAAGAATTGAAAGGGACTACAGACTTGAGCAATTTAGTGAAAATGAAGGAGTACAGAAGTCTTCTTTTTTACTAAATTATTCCAAAGTGACTTATTTATAGGTTTATTTATCTTACCCTTCCTTGGCATACTTTATCTACATTTATGCTTTAAATATTTATGTTTAAATGTATATACAGTTATTTGCCATCGAGGAGCAGGGATACCTATAATGTAAGTGTAGAAAAGGTTGTGTGGCACAGGAAAAGAGCATAGACTTGGAATCAGTCATATTTGCATTTGAACCAGGATTCTACCATTTATTAGCAGTGTAACCCTTAACAAGTTACTTATCTGAAGCTAAGTTTCGTTATCCTAATATATAAAAACCCAGGGGCCATCACAACCAAAACAACCAGACAGAAAACCAAACACAGGCTGCGTGGGGCGACCAGGCTGGCAGGGGAAGCAGTTGGGAGCGACTAGGCCGATGGGGGCAGGGGGCTGTTGGGGGCGACCAGGCTGGCAGGAGGCAGTTAGGGGCAACCAGGCTGGCAGGGGTGGGGGCAGTTGGGGGCAACCAGGCTGGCGGTGGGGGACAGTTGGGGGCGACCAGGCTGGCAGGGGGAGCCGTTGGGAGCGACTAGGCTGATGGGGGCAGGGGGCTGTTGGGGGCAACCAGGCTGGCAGGGGGGAAGTGGGGGCAACCAGGCTGGCAGGAGGCAGTTAGGGGTGACCAGGCTGGCAGGGGTGGGGGCAGTTGGGGGCAACCAGGCTGGCGGGGGGGGGGCAGTTGGGGGCAACCAGGCCAGCAGGGGGAGCAGTTGGGAGCGACTATGCCAACGGGGGCAGGGGGCTGTTGGGGGCAACCAGGCTGGCAGGGGGGAAGTGGGGGCGACCAGGCTGGCAGGGGGGCTGTTGGGGGCGACCAGGCCAGCAGGGGGGGAAGTAAGTGGTGACCAGGCTAGCAGGAGGCAGTTAGGGGTGACCAGGCTGGCAGGGGTGGGGGCAGTTGGGGGCAACCAGGCTGGTGGGGGGGGCAGTTGGGGGCAACCAGGCTGGCAGGGGGAGAAGTTGGGAGCGACTAGGCCAGTGCGGGGGGGGCAGTTGGGGGCAACCAGGCAGGCATGGGAGGCAGTGAGGGGTGACCAGGCCAGCAGGAGGGGCAATTGGAGGTGATCAGGCCAGCAGGCAGAGGCAGTTAGGAGCCAGCAGTCCCGGATTGTGAGAGAGATGTCCAACTGCCAGTTTAGGCCCGATCCCTGGGATCGGGCCTAAACTGGCAGTCGGACATCCCCTGAGGGGTCCTGGATTGGAGAGAGTGCAGGCTGGGCTGAGGGGACCCCACCTCCCCCATGCACGAATTTCATGCACCAGGCCTCTACTTTGTATATAAATGGGACAATAATAGCTTCCTTATATTGTTTTTTGAGAAAATTTAAGGAAAACATATAAAGTAACTGGCATGTAGCAATCAAAAAATGATATTATCGTCATATTTTCATTCTACAGTACTTTATAGTTGTAAACAAATTATATTTCCTACTGTAAGATTTTATAAATCCTATATAGAAATGTATTTTACCTCTTTCTTTTAAAAAATGTATTTATCGAGTTTAAGACAGAGAGGAAGAGAAAAAGAAAACTGATTTGCTGTTCCACTTATTTATGGATTCATTAGTTGCTTCTTGTATGTGCTCTGACCAGGGATTGAATCTACAACCTTGGCATATCAGGAAGACACTCAAACTAACTGAGCTACCTGGCCAGGACCTTAAGGTATTATATCTCTTCGACTTAAACCTTAAACAGAAGTAAGAAATATACATAACCAGAATCTCACAGATGAAACTTAACAATTTATTTTTAGAATTTGTTTTTTAAGACAGAAGTACTGTGATTTCCCATTAGCTATGATTTCCCATTTCAAAGGTTAAAAGCAGAAACAGTTTTTCTATAATAGTATTTATTGATCCTCCCACTGCCAAATAAAGATGTAAGGTATATTTTTTATTGATTCTCCCACTGCCAAAAAAAAGATGTAAGGTACATTTTTTATATCAGCAGACTTCTAATTGGATATTTTGGAAGCTAGAGAATTTATTTTTGCTTTGAGTATGGCTTCTCAAAGAAAAAAAAAATAAAGAAAGAGGAGGAGGAGGAGAAGAAGAAGGGGGGGGGGGGAGCAATTTTCCCAGATTAAAAAAAAAATGCTTATTCCAAATTACAAAAAAGTGGCAGGGCAAGCAAAAATAAACAAAATTATTTTCCTGGAATCAGGCTCATCTGGCCTTTGCTGTTATTTCTAAGAAAATAATTAAATGACCACAGTAGCACTTCAAAACCCAGTGAAAATTAACAGCACAAATTTTTGTTTTCTCTGATTATATTATTTTTTACCATGAAAGGCCATGGTCTGAAGCAGTCGATCAGCCACTTCCTGTGGGAATACTCCAGGTTCTTGCAAACACAATGTTCCATCTTGTCTTGCTGAACAGAACTTCTCAAGATGTGTAGTCAGGAAATTCAAGCAGATATCAAGTAAGGAATAGGGAGATGCCTCCTCCTTGGAGCCCAGGAAGAAACATAAAGGAAACACAAAAGCCAATAAGTTAGTTTCCAGAGAAGTAGAGAACAAAACATTCATTTCCACATTCAACAAGTATTTTTACTCAGTGTGATACTGTTGTAACCATTTATTTGTTGTAACTAGCTATTTATTAATAATAGGAAAGAAGCCAAGGGAGAAGCCGGACATTACAGGCATGTCATTTGGGCATCTTCATCAGGAAGCCTGCAGATTGCTGGGGGAAGGGACTGGACAAAGGGGAGGATGGACTCAAGTACAGTGAAGTTGAGAAGGTACTTGCTGTCACTCAAACTTGAGAACAGAAATCATTGGCTAAAAGGGATGGAGCCACTGCGAGCCTGTGATTATTTGGCGATATATAATCCCCCAAACAAAGGAATTTCTCTCTCTTGGCTCTTGCAGCTTTTGGGTTGGGGCTCTCTTGGCTCTCTGGTTCCTTTGGCTTTGCTCCTGCCCATGTTTCCTCCATAACCATGTGGCCTGTGGACCCACACACAAAGGACTAATAGACTGCAGCAGGGAACACAATCTAAGCTAGCTTGATGCTGGTCTGGACACTGCTCCAATATAGAGTGAAAATTCTGGAAACTAGCTTTACTGAAGCTATGGCTATACTTCTTCCTTGGGGGAAAGAAGGGAAATGGGACCTTGGAAACTCAGGGGTTTGATTCCACAGAAATAAAACTTTCTACAATATTCCATCCTCCCATGTGAGTCTCAGAAAATTCCTTTTCTCTCAATATTGCAAGAAGCCCACTCCCAAGAGCAACTGGTGGGGATGGGGAACTCTCTCCACCAATAACAAGTGCACCATATGCTAGATACTTTGTTAGGCAATACAACATGTGACCATGTTCTCAAGAAGTAGGAGAAGAGAATAAAGCCTATTATTTAAATAAAGCCTATTAAATACTGTAATAGAGGGCATATTGGGTAATGTGTAAGCACAAAGCAGGGAGCCCCAAAAGTCAAGGATGGTCAGGAACGACCTTCAGAAGCAAAGAAGATTAATCTTCCTAAATTATTACCAGGACCCCTCCTCTGCTCAAACCTTCAATGGCCTCCCATGGGCCTGAAGAAAAAAATAATCTGAGATTGTTAGACTGATGCTTGAGGTCTAAAACCTAGCCTCCATGGACACAGACAATAGGGTGGTAAAAGGCCTGGGTCTGGGGGGGAGGGGAGGGCTGGAGGGGATCAATAGGGGCAAAAAAGGGGCATATGTAATACTTTCAATAATTAAGATTTAAAAAATAAAACCTAGCCTCAATTTACTTTCCAACTTGATTTCCCACAAAATCCCCATCCCAATCTACACTGAGTAGCCAGATTATTATGAACTCTGAACACATAATAATCTGGCCATTCAAATATATATATATATATATATATATATATATATATATATATATATATATATATATATATATATATATATATTAGAGGCCTGGTGCATGAATTCGTGCATGGGTGGGGTCCGGCCAGCCTGGCCAGAGGGAGGGGACATGGGTAGTTGGCTGGCCTGCATGCTGGTCGAACTCCTGGTCAAGGGGACAGTTTGCATATTAGCCTTTTATTATATAGGATATACACTGAGTGGCCAGATTATTATGCGTTCAGAGATCATAATAATCTGGCCAGTCAGTGTATAGTTCAAACACGATAAATTTATTTGGGTAAAAAAAATTTGCTATAGGTGCTGGCATTCTCAAAAAAGAAAAAGGTTAACCCAGTTATTCCAGTCTGAGAAATAAAGAACTAATCAAATAAGCACAAAAATTTAAGTCTAAGAGTTTACAGAAATAAACACTCTAAACCAGTGATGGCGAACCTATGACACGCGTGTCAGCACTGACACGCGTAGCCATTTCTGATGACACGCGGCCACTGAGGCGGCCGCATGCCGAGGATGAAACATTTGCTGCTCCTGAGGATGAAACATTTGCGAAATAATGTTTTTTCCTCAAAGTGACACACTACCTGAGTTATGCTCAGTTTTTTGGCAAAGTTTGACACACGAAGCTCAAAAGGTTGCCCATCACTGCTCTAAACAATGTCTCCCAAAGCAATATTATAACTAGTGGTCCAGTGCACGAATTTGTGCACATTGAAAGGAAATTAATTAGAAGAAATATTTTAATATTGCTATTCGCCCTTTCTCTATAATATGTGTCAACCAAATTCATGATCAACAATGACAGATGGAAACACACCTGTGCAATTGGTGCCAGAGCGAGCTTTATATGTATTGCGCATGCACAAGTCAACTTAGCCTTTTATAGATATAGAATAAAGTTGCTTAATTAGACCTGCTTTCTGATTTAGCTAAACTTTTTCCAGCCCAGTGAAACACCCCAACTTCTCTTTCAGGTAATTGTCAGCAACACAGCAGTAAATATCAACATGAAGCAGATTATTATTGTAGATGATGCAGGGAGAACAAAGGGTAAAATATTTAACTGCAACAGTGTTTGACTACATTCTACGCATTGAGAAAACCTGAAGTCATTTTCAAGGTACACCATTTCTTACTTCTTTTCAGTTGGGTCAAGTTTCTAAATCTCCGTTTTCTGACTGATGAAAATATGATTCCACTGAGTCTCCTATCTACCTACTCCAGGACTTCTGTGAGGATCAAATGAGATGAGGCATGGGAAAACACTTCACAGACATTTGGTTACAGTGTGAAATGTTTCCACCTGGCTATAAAGGAAGTTGTGTTACTGAGCTGAAGAAACTGCAAGCAGCCTAGTTGTTGCTAGGGAGAGGAAATTGGGCGTTGCTACATGACATCATTACCCGGATGGACACTTAGCATATTAGCCTTTTATATATATAGACTAGAGGCCCGGTGCACAAAATTCGTGCACAGGGGGCATGTGTCCCTCAGCCCAGTCTGCACCCTCTCCAATCTGGGACCCCTCAAGGGATGTCTGGCTGCCCTTTTAGGCCCGATCCTACCGGAATCCCTCTCACAATCCAGGACTGCTGGTTCCCAACTGCTCGCCTGCCTGCCTTCCTGATTGCCCCTAACCACTTCTGCCTGCCAGCCTGATCACCCCCTAACCACTGCCCTGCCAGCCTGATTGATGTCTAACTGCTCCCCTGCCAGCCTGATTGCCCCTAACTGCCCTCCCCTACAGGCCTGGTCCCCCACAACTGCCCTCCCCTGCAGGCCTGGGTCCCCCCCAAATGCCCTTCCCTGCAGGCCCGGTCACCCCCAACTTCCCTCCTCTGCCGGCCTGGTCACCCCTAACTGCCCTCCCCTGCAGGCTTGATTGCCTCCAACCGCCGTCCCTTGCAGGCCTGATCCCTCCCAACTGCCCTTCCCTCCTGGCCATCTTGTGTCCACATGGGGGCAGCCATCTTTGACCACACTGGGGCAGCCATCTTGTGTGTTGGAGTGATGGTCAATTTGCATATTACTCTTTTATTATATAGGATAGAGTCCAGGTGCACGGGTGGGGCCAGCTGGTTTGCCCTGAAGGGTGTCCTGGATCAGGGTGGAAGCTCCCTTGGGGTGTGGGGCGGCCTGGGTGAGGGGCCGGTGGTGGTTTGAAGCCTGGCCACGCCCCCTGACAACCCAAGCAGAGGCCCTGGGATCTGGGATTTATTTATCTTCTATAATTGAAACTTTGTTGTGGGAAAAATTCATGGGGCCTCCCTATAAGGGCACTGGATAGACGGGCCTTGAAAAGGGTCTGTCTCTAACTGGTGTTCTTATTCCAAGGCAGCTGCGTGATTGCCTGTCCTTGGAAAGGGGTCACATGAGTGTGGTATAAGCAAACTGTAATAGTAACAGATGTAGAGGTTAAGTGTTCTTGGAGTGAACTTTGCTCAAGGAAGATTGGATTAAGAGTCCATGTCTCAAGGATTGCTTTGTCTCCACAAGGAGGTGCGTGTGGCTCGCTGCCCAGACTTATAGCACGACGCCCGGGAGTTCGGGAGGGGAGCCAAAATTTGGGATATAAATGTACTGCTCTCTGTGAATAAACTTGCCTTCAGCAGCAGCCCTGCTGTTGGTCCTCCTGACCCCCACTTTTGCTTCTCTTTCTTTCTTTTTCCTCGTCACCGTCTCCTACTTTCAGGATTACCCTGTTCTCTGTCTGAGCAGGTCTCCAACACTTTGTAGCCTTGAGTGGAGGCCAAGGCCAGCCAGGAAGTTTGGCTTCCTCCATCGCCAGGGAAACCCAAGCCTCCTGCTCGCTCCGTGGCCATAGCCATTTTTGTTGGGATTTACTTATCTTCTATAATTGAAACTTTGTAGCCTTGAGCAGAGGCCTGGGCCAGCCAGGGTGTGCAAGAAGCTTGGCTTCCTCCATCGCTGGGGAAACCCAAGCCTCCCTCCTGCTCTCTGTGGCTGTAGCCATCTTGGTTGGGTTTATTTGCATATTCACTCCTGATTGGCTGGTGGGCATGGCTTGTGGGTGTAGCAGAGGTATGGTCAATTTGCATATTACTCTTTTATTAGATAGAATTCTAGTAGCTACCATCCATTAGGTACCTTCAATATGACTGTGTTGAGTGTTTTACATGCATTACATATTATTTCACTTATTCCTCATCCCAATTTTATGAAGTAGTAAAGCATTATCTTCATTTTTGTATAACTGAAAACCAGTTCAGAAAAGTAACACCTTTCTCAGCATTTCACACATAGTAAGTGACAAAGTATGGCTTCAAATTAAAAACTGATTCAGGAGTACAGCTCTTAACCACATATTACATGTGACATTTTAATCACTGAATATGCAGCTATTAAAAAATTATAGTTAAAAGATATATTAATCACGTAGAAGGATGCTTATAATACAGGATAAGGCATAAAAATTTTTATAGATTAACTTCCTTAACCAGATAAAGGTCACCTACAACAAACCCAGTTCGTATCATACTTAATTCATGTTGAAAGTCTGAATATTTTCCCCCTAAAATCAGGAATAAGACAAAGATGTTTCTCTTACCACTTCCATTCAACACTGTATTGAAGGTCCTAAAATTATGCAAGAAAAGGAAATAAAAAGCCTACAGATTGGAAAGGAAAAGTAAAACTATCTCTATTTGCAGGTGACATAGTTTTGTATAAAGAAAATCCTAAGGAGCTCATAATATAAAAAATATATACCTATCAGAACAATAAAACAAGTACAGCAAGGTTGTAGGATAAAAGATCAATATAAAAACATCTATTATATTCCTATAGTATACTTACAATGAATAAGCTGAAAATGAAATTAAGAAAACAGTTCCATTTACAATAAAATTAAGAGTAAAATACTTAGGATAAAGATAAGAGTGCTATCTCACAAGATACAAAAACTAACTCAAAATAGATCAAAGACCAAAATGTAACAGCTACAACTATTAGCTCTTAAAAAAACAACATAGATATAAATCTTCCTGACTTTGGATTAGTAATTGGTTTCTTAGATATAATAACAAAAGCACAACCTTAAAAAAAAAGAACAGATAAATGAACTTCATTAAAATAAAGAACTTTTGCCCTGGCCAGTATGGCTCAGTTGGTTGGGCATAATCCTGTGTACCAAGAAGTTGTTGGTTCTATTTCCAGTTAGGACACATGCCCAGGTTGTGGGCTCCATCCCCAGTGGGGGATGTGCAGGAAATAGCTGATCAATGTCTCGCTCTCACATCAATGTTTCTCTCTCTCTCCCTCTCCCTCCCTCTCTCTAAAAAAGTCAAGTAAAAGATCTTTAAAAAAAACAACAAAACTTTTGTGCTTCAAAGTTATCATCAATGAAGTGAAAAGAAAACCTACAGAATGGGAGAAAATATTTGCAAACCATATATCTAATAAGGGATTTGTATCTAGAACAGTGATGGGCAACTTTTTGAGCTTGGTGTGTCAAACTTCGCCAAAAAACTGAGCATAACTCGGGTAGTGTGTCACTTTAAGGAAAAAACATTATTTCATCCTCGGCATGCGGCCGCCTCAGCGGCCGCGTGTCATCAGAAATGGCTACGCGTATCAGTGCTGACACGCGTGTCATAGGTTCGCCATCACTGATCTAGAATCTTATATAATAAAAGCCTAATATGCTAAATGTCGGGTCATCCAGTCGGCCATTCAACCAATCAAAGTGTAATATGCTAATGATATGCTAAGGCCGCTCAATTGCTCACTATGATGTGCACTGACCACCAGGGGCAGACACTCTGACCAGTAGGTTAACTGCTGGGGTCTGGCCAATCGGGACTGAGCGAGATGGGCCAGACACGCCCTGGAGCCCTCCCTCAGTCCCTCCCCAGCTGGCCAACCTCCTATGTCCCTCCCCGGCCCCGATCGTACACCAGTGGGGTTCCTCAGCCTGGCCTGCACCCTCTTGCAATTCGGTACCACTCAGGGGATGTCAGAAAGCCCGTTTGGGCCCAATGGTGGAACAACTTGTCGCTATGATGTGCACTGACCACCAGGGAGCAGACACTCAATGCAGGAGCTACCCCCTGGTGGTAAATGCGCTCCCACAGGGAGAGCGCCGCTCAGCCAGAAGCCAGGCTCACAGCTGGTAAGTGCAGTGGCAGTGGCAGGAGCCTCTCTTGCTTCTGCAACAGTGCTAAGGATTTTCGACTGCCGGCTTAAGCCGGCAGTTGGACATCCCCCGAGGGCTCCTGGACTGCGAGTGGGTGCAGGCCGGGCTGAGGGACCTCCCCGAGTGCACAAATTTCGTGCACCAGGCCCCTAGTATAGTATAAAGAACTCTTACAACTCAAGAATAAAAAGACAATTAAAAATAGGTAAAGGTCTGAAAGGACATTGCTCAAAAAAAAAATACAAATGACCGATGATCTGAGGAAAGATGCTTAATTCCATTAATCATCAGGGAAATGCAAATCAAAATCACAATCAAATAGCATTCCACACCTACGAGCATGGCTATAATATAAAGTCAGCCCTGGCTGGTGTGGGTCAGTTAGTTGGCTGTCATCTCGTGCACTAGAATGTTGCCAGTTCGATTCCTGGTCAAGGCACATACAAAAATCAACCAAATAAATGCATAAATAAGTATAAAAATAAATATACTGTAGAGAGTGCCTGGGAAGGCACATGAGCATTTAATTATTGTCAGCTGAATCCAGTGGCGTTGGCAGAGCCATGTCCTGGAAACACACCTTGCCAGAGACAGGTGTATTGTCAGCTTGACCTTCAGCTCAGGCGCCAGGGGGCAGGTTTCATTATCTAAATCCAGCCAAGCACCAGGAACAAACACGATTATCCGGGCCCATCCAGTAGTGATGACTACAAAGCCACAAGAATGCACATAATCTCCTTTGTCTTGGGCTTTAGTAAAACTTCCTGGTTTTTGCTGTATAAAATAAAAGGGCTGTATGGGCTCTGGGTCTCTGTCTCTCCATCAGAGGACAATGGTCCCACCCAGTCCCAGCTTTCCCTACTGTATTTGTGTCTGTGTCTTTCATTTTCTCTATCCCCCGTCGCCCCTACTCAGAAACCGAACCACTCTCTAGCTGCGCTGGACACGAAAGAGAAATATTTATAATCAATCTCTCTCTCTCTCTCTCTCTCTCTCTCTCTCTCTCTCTCTCTCTCTCATCATCATCATCATCATCATCATCAATTAAAAAAGAAATTCCAAGCCCTAGCCTGTATGCCTCAGTTGGTTGGAGCATCGTCCCATACACCAAAAGATGGTGGGTTCGCTTCCCTGTCAGGGTACATACTGAGATTGCAGGTTCAATCCGTGGTCTGGCACGTGCAGGAGGCAACCAATGGAAGTTTCTTTTTTACATCAATGGTTTTCTCTCTAAAATCAATTTTAAAAAAAACCTCTCTTCTTTGGAGGAGAAATTAGTTAAAAAACAAAACAAAACCACATACTCCAAAATTTATTTAAAGTAATAGTTAACCAGAGGGGGGAAAGTGGTGTGTGTGTGTGTGTGTGTGTGTGTGTGTGTGAGAGAGAGAGAGAGAGAGAGAGAGAGAGAGAGAGAGAGAGAAGAGAGTGAGCGCAATAAAGCACACAGAATAAAATGCTAACATTTGGGGAACTTGGGTGAATGCTACATGAGAATTCTTTGTATCACTTTTGTAACTTTTTATATGTCTGAAATTATTAAAAAAAAGTTAGAAAACAAAATAGTGATTAACACTCCCATGATTTCACAAACAAAACTAGGCAAGGGATTATTTCTTCAATGGAATCTGTTATGCTCATAAAGAGTTTGTCTGCTTTGGCAAGTACAGAAGAGGAACTAAAGCTTTGGTGAACGAACTAAGCAGATTATACAGATTTAAGTTTCACCCCCTAGTGGTGACAGCTAGATAAACTCTTGGAGTGATCAGAGATAACTAAGCCCTCTAATTATCACAAAGTACAGCAGGACAAATGACAGAGTACCTGAACACTGGCTGAAAAATATCCGAATGCAAATAGGAAAAACAACAACTCCACTCGGAAAGAACAGCATAGCCCTTTAATTTCCTTTGCTTAATGTGGTGTTTTCTGAAACAGGATATAATTGCAACATTGTGAATTGTTGAAATAGAATTTGCCAAGATTGGTCTTCTCAAACACTGCTGGTCAGAGTGTAAACTGGCACGATTTTTCTGAATATAAAGGATTTAATAATTATCTTTAAAACACCCATACTCTTGATTCAGTACTTCTTCATCCAGGAATTTGTGGGGGGAAAAGGGAAGAAAAAAAAGGAAATAAAAAGTGCCCTGGCTGGGTAGCTCCATTGGTTAGAGTGTCGTCCCATATGCTAAGTTTGCAGGTTTGATGCCCAGTCAGGGCACATTCAAGAAGCAATCAATGAATGCATAAATAAGTGGAACAACAAGTCAATTTCTCTCTCTCTCGCTCTTTCTCTTTCTCGCTCTTTCTCTCTCTCTCTCTTTCACACACACACAATCAATTTTTTTTAAAAAGGTAGTAACAAAAGATTAATCACAGTTTTTCCAATCAAAAAAACCTCCAGCCGAGACCGGTTTGGCTCAGTGGATAGAGCATCGGCCTGCGGACTCAAGGGTCCCGGGTTTGATTCCGGTCAAGGGCATGTGCCTTGGTTGCGGGCACATCCCCAGTAGAGGTTGTGCAGGAGGCAGCTAGTCGATGTTTCTCTCTCATCGATGTTTCTAACTCTCTATCCCTCTCTCTTCCTCTCTGTAAAAAATCAATAAAATATATTAAAAAAAAACAACTCCAAAACCCATAAATACATACAAAAGTCTAAAATAATGAAAATGGTAAACAAATTATGCTATATCAACTCTACAGAATATTACACAGCAATGTGTACATCTATGTAATAAAAACCCAGTGGTCATAATGCCCTAACAACCAAAGACCGGTCACCAGGAGGCTGCATGCGCGGCAAGGTGCACACGGGTGGGCAGGGCTGCGAGCACAGGTGGGCGGGGACTTGACTCGGTCCCTCCGCACGCCGGGAGTCAGGGGAGTCCCGCAGCGCTAGCGGGACTCAGGGGTCCCGGGTCTCACGCGATTTCGCACACTGGGTCTCTAGTTTATGAATAACTTTTTACAACATGGTAAAATGCTGAGAATAAAATATTAATCTGAGCTAAATAAAAACTACATATACAGCAACATTTCAATTAAACATCAATTAGGCATAGGAAATATTACCTGAAAAGTTATTTCAGAAGGTTAGAAAATTACATCTAAATTAAATAACATGACTTGGGATGGTGAACACACAATACAGTGTTCAGATGATCTGTCGTGGAATTGTGTGACTGAAACCTGTGTAATTTTGTTAACCAGTACCACCCTAATAAACCAATAAAA
Source organism: Cnephaeus nilssonii (assembly GCF_951640355.1). Lineage (NCBI taxonomy): Eukaryota > Metazoa > Chordata > Mammalia > Chiroptera > Vespertilionidae > Cnephaeus > Cnephaeus nilssonii. Next base: position 70,697,953 of record NC_137078.1, on the reverse strand, counting down.
AGGAAAAATAAACAAATAAAATAAAACAATTTGTTGGTAAATCTATAGAGAAGATCAAGGAAAAGGTTTAAAATAAAAAAGGATAGTGGATACCTTGCGGGTGGGAGAAGTGACATAAAGTACATGGGGGGAAAATGGCAGCGGTCTTGTTCTATTTCTTAACTTGGATGCTGGGATTTTAAATATTTGTCTACTATGTTCCATGGCTTACATAAATGTTTCATATCATCTTCTGAATATATCAAATTATTAAAAATTTAAAAAAAGACAAAAATAAAAATTTTGGCCCAGTCCATGTGGCTCAGTGGTTGAGTGTTGGCCCATACATACACACATTTCCCCCCCTAAATTAACCATTCTCTCTACTGCTTATTCTCTTTTCTCTATCTAGTCTTACATTCCCCAGAGCCGTGGTCGGCAAACTGCAGCTCGCGAGCCACATGCGGCTCTTTGGCCCCTTGAGTGTGGCTCTTCCACAAAATACCACGGCCTGGGCGAGTCTATTTTGAAGAAGTGGCGTTAGAAGTTTAAGTTTAAAAAATTTGGCTCTCAGAAGAAATTTCAATCGTACTGTTGATATTTGGCTCTGTTGACTAATGAGTTTGCCAACCACTTCCCCAGAGGTTTTACCACCTGATAATGATGGACTGGGAGAGTTTTCAGTGGAAAGGCCCAGGAGCAGCTATGATGTATAAGTGAAGTAGATAGAAAATAAAAAGAGAATTTTGAGAAGATCTGTGAACTCTATTCTACTTCACAATGTTCCAAATTTTGCAAATAAAAATTTTGAGTTATTTCTAAATGACATTTTGACTGCAGGATTGTGTTCCATGGATTATGTCACTGCTCTGAAACTAGACTACCTAGGTCACAACTTAAATAGTTATACATCCGCAATTAAAGAATTTCTCCTACTATTAAAGCTAGGTATATCACAAATCTTCTCTTCTGCTCCTGCCTTTAGATATCACAGAACAGAGTCATGGAGGACAGAATACTACCTAGGGGAGACACCAAGGCTTTCAAATGTTGGGGGAGAGGAGAAGAAAAGCAAATAATAATAAAAAGAATCTTTGTCATTAAACATCTGCCTAGTGCTTCAATTTATAAAGTCTTTTCAAAACAATCATTATGACTCTGTAAGGTAAGGAGAATTGAAATTATTTTTGTTGAGGAAACAGGTTCAGAGAAGGAATGTTACTAATAGTAGCTATGCCTCCCTTTTATATATGTTGTTCTCCTTAGAATGCCCTTCCATACCTGTCCATCTATCAAATTCCTACTCATACTAAAAGAAGCAGTACATATATCCACTCCTCCACAAAGCTGTCCTTCACATATCTACAAAAACACAAGTAGATATAATCACACTACATTTTGTATATAGTTCTATTAGTTATCCATTGTATAACTTTTATTCGTTTAGATGCTGTCTCCCCTCCAGACTATGAGTTCAAAGAAAGTTAGTAGTTCTTAAATGTCTTTTGTCTGTCCCACTTAGGTGAGACAAAAAACCTCATAGCCTACCCACCCCTTTTTTCCCAAGTTACAGTGGAAAGTTTTATAGACATCTGCTTTAACAAGAATATGGATGTTCCAGCTGTTGGGGCTCAGTTGGTTGAGTGTCGTCTTATGCACTAAAAAGTCGCCAGTTCCATTCCTGGTCAGGGCACATCACTCATTTTATTTCTCCTCATGGCACCATTACATCTGATATAAAAAATATTAAAATTGTTTTAACTCAAGACCAACCTTGTGGACTTTATAATAACTGAGTATGAGGTTTCTCTGTTGGTTAATCATAAGGAAAAACACGTTATAGATAACTAGAGGCACGGTGCATGAAATTTGTGCATGGAGGTGAGGGGTTCCTCAGCCTGGCCTGCACCCTCTCCAATCTGGGACCCCACGGGGGATGTCTGACTGCCAGACATTCCTCTCGCAATCCAGGACTGCTGGCTCCTAACCGCTCGCCTGCCTGCCTGATTGCCCCTAACCCCTCTGCCTGCCAGCCTGATCACCCCTAGCTTGCCCCCCTGCCAGCCTGATCACCCCTAGCTTGCCCCCCTGCCGGCCTGATCACCCCTACCTTGCCCTCCTGCTAGCCTGATCGCCCCTACCTTGCCCCCCTACCGGCCTGATTGACCCTAACTTGGCCCCCTGCTGACTTGATTGCCCCTAACTTGCCTCCCTGCTGGCCTGATCGCCCCTAACCACCTCTGCCTCAGCCCGCAGTCTGGCCTCCCTCTGCGGAAGGTGAGATCAGGGGAATCAGGGGAAGGCACCACCCCCATTACCCTGCTGCTGCTGCCACTGCCAGCGTGAGCCTCAGCCCTTCGCAGCCGCCCACGGCTGCCTGAGCCTTGGCCCTCACAGCCGCTGCAGCTTTGTCTGGAAGGAAGTCTGGAAGATGTCCACTCTAATTAGCATATTACCCTTTTATTAGTATAGATGCTGGTAACAATGTCTTATAGTAAACAAAGCATATCCATATCCTTTATTTGATACTCACAATAACCTTATGAAGTGAAAGGAAAAATATTACATCTTTAATTTTATAAATAAGGAAACTGAGACACAAAAATGAAGACACTTTGACAGAGGCATTGTGGTTAGCAGGAAGAATACTACACCTGGATTTGAATTATAGTGTATTATACTGCAAAATATCTAGCTTTTTTGACGTTCAGTTCTGTCCTTTGTAGAATGGGGATATTAATACTTATCTCAGTATGCTATTGTTATAATGAAGCTCAAAAACCCCCAGCATAATGCCTGATGGAGTAATTAATTACTAAGTAAATGTTCCTTTCTCACTTACTAGACACAATCTTATGCAAGTAATATAAATTTAAGTTTCAGATACATAGGACAGGAAGTTCATGGTTGTAAATCCTCAAGAAGAGAGTTTTCCAATCCAGAGTTTATACCAAGACAAACAAGCCTCTTTATCTCCTTACACTATCAGGCAGATATTTTTTGGTCTACCTTGTCGCTAAGGCTATAGGCAATTTAAAATCCTGGTTTTATGTAGCTATCTCAGTTCCAACTTATGAATCAGGTTCAAAATCTCATCTCCCGTCTGAAAGGTTCCTAAAACTGATAAATCCTCCAGTAGAAGAAAATGGCTCTGATAGTGCTCCATTTTTTTATCCCTAGATGACTTTTTTTAAAAATATATTTTATTGATTTTTTTACAGAGAGGAAGGGAGAGGGATAGGAGCTAGAAACATCGATGAGAGAGAAACATCGACCAGCTGCTTCCTGCACACCCCCTACCGGGAATGTGCCCGCAACCAATGTACATGCCCTTGATCGGAATCGAACCGGGGACCTTTCAGTCCGCAGACCGACGTTCTATCCACTGAGCCAAACCGGTTTCGGCCTTTTTTTTTTTAGGTTGGGCCAAAAACCAGGTGATTATAAAGATTATAAAGTTGACATAAATAAAATTTGTATTGACATCTCTCTGCAGGGCTGTGTAATACTGTGGTGAAAAGTGTGAGGTTGGGAGTCAGACTGCTTAGATTAAAATGTCAGCTCTACCATTTATAAAAAACTATGTAACCTTAGGCAAAGTTCTTAATCTCCCCGCACCTCAGTTTCAAAATCTGTAAAATGCAGACACTAATAGTCACTATATCATAAGATTGTTGTCAGCATTAAATAAATTCTAAGAGAAAGAAACATGGAACAGTGATTGGCACATATTAACTGTTCAAGATATGTTAGCTATTATTATAGAATATAAACTTCATAAAACAAACACTATGTTTTGTTATTGCCAGAACCTAAAATAATGCCTACCACATAATGGACACTAAATGTTTATTGAATGAATAAATGATAAATCAAGCACAAATCTATTGTTAGGTGTATTTAAAATACTTATTTCCCTCTAGAGAAAGAGACTGTATGTCCAGCGAGAAATATAAGCCCCAAGTCCAGCCTTGAAATTAAACAATGGGATTGAAAGGCAGACAAGTGTCATTTGAGTTAATGGGTACAAGAAATTTCAGCTATTGGACAATCTTTGACTCCTCATTTTTGTAGTACTGCATGGGAAATCCCTCCTTCATTTATGGGAGTTTTTTTTTCCTTATACTTTCTACTACTGATTTAACCAAGTTATTAGGGATAAACACTAATATAACCTTAGATACATATAATCCATTTACCTTCTCCTTCCCCAAACACAGTCATTTCACAAATGAGGAAAAAAGTCAAGAATATAGTACCACCCTGGTGGGTATTGCTCAGTGGTTACAATGTCAGCCCACGCACCAAAAGATTGCAGGTTTGCTTCCCAGTCAATGGTATGTACCTGAGTTGCAGGTCCAGGTCTAATCCCCACCCCCAGGCAGGGCGCATGTGTGAGGCAACCAATCGATGTATCTCTCTCACATCAATGTTTCCCCCACCCCTTCCTACCATTCTCTCTAAAAATCAATGGAAAAAATGTCCTCACTCCTCAAGTGAGGATTAAAATATATATTGTATTCAAGGGTATAAATATAATAAACTATTTTGGCATGAACAGTGGGAAGTTATTTTTCTGTTTTAAAAACCACCAACTGGGGTAGGAGAGGCTGGGGGAAGGTCAATTGGGGGGGAAAAAAAAAAAGGAGACCTATGTACTACTATTTGTAATACTTTAAACAATTAAAAAAAACAAACAAACAAACAAAAAAAAAACCACCAACTACTTTCAGAGATCCCTAGATGTCAAATAATGCAGGTAAGACAAGCTTCTTGCATGTATCATTTCATGGACTGGCCAGTGCGGCAAATGACTATGTGCCAAAGGACAAGAAGCTGGAGTTCCATCTATAAGAGATCATGGCCTGGTAAGGTAAATAAATCCCCTTCCATCTTAGCACATGTAGCAAAACTATTCCAAGAAACAAACAAACAAAAAATTCAAGTCAATAATCACTGAGCTATTGAGTAGATCATAGGAATCACTAACTCAAAGAGATACTTTAGCATCATTTTCCTCTTAACTTTCAGCATAAGTTTTGAAACAGAATATGGTAAACAGAGAAGCCAGGTTAATAATGGAAAAAGCACTGGGCTTGTAGTCAGTCCTGGCTCTGCTACTTAGTAGCTGTGTGACCTTGGGAAAATAAATTAACTTCTCAGTTTTCTTATTTGTAAAATTGATGCTAAACCTCTATCTTGACAATCACAAAATGGTATTGAGGGATAGATGGGATGTATATGAAAATGCCTTTAAAATACTAAAGTACTATGCAAATATTAACATAACTGAATAGTTTCCGGTATGAAAGTTGGGTAATATATTCATGGAAATAAGAGCTCAAGTGTATACAAAATTTAAAGTTATAAAAGCAGCTTCCCATTATCCCATAGTACTATAACTAATAGAACATACCCACTCTACTATAATACTTACCTTTAACTTGCCAGAGTTTTACATTTTTCTAAGAGGTGGAAGGGATGGCAGAGAGGATTTAATACAACTGTTTCATTAGAATAAAAAAAAATGGAGGCATAGAGAGGTGAAATGATTTGCCAAAGGTTACAAGGCCCATGAAAAGTAAATGACAATACATAACCAAGAACATTCAAACTTTTTAAAAATGCCTTTAGAAAAGGAGAATATGACATTGAACAGGCATTAAGATGCTGGAGAGCTAAGAAAAATGTTTATACAAAACAGAAGTGGAGACAGGAAAAAAGAAAAAAAACAAAAGATCTTTTTATAGAGCTAACAAAATGTTTAAATGATTAACCACCCCTCTAAATTTACCTTGTAACCGAGTCTTTACTGTCTGTGTTTAAATATTCTATTCTCTGAAAGGACACCTCCACAAATTATAAACAAGTAATTTGCAAGTATTTATACAAAGGGATATTGTTTTGCAATTCATCTTGAAATCACTTGGCTTCCTTCCTAACTCCAGCTCAACTCTTCTGGACAGAAATATGTATCTTAGGTCAAAAGTACCATTTAGGTTAGTATCTGATCCAACATTTCTTACCCATCAAACCTCTTTTCCCCCTCAGGGTACCTATGGACAGTGTTCACCTTTTTTGCCCTCTTTTACAACTCACATCTCAGTTAACATCACCTTATTCAATTCTCTACAAATACATTCTTTCAATAAGTAAATATTTATCTTCTTAGTATGTCTCAGGCATTATGGAAAGTGCTTAAGACTTGAAACTGATAAAACACTGTACTGTCCTTGCCCTCAGAGAGCTCACAATCTGGAGAGACAGCGAGACTTGTTAATGAACAATACTGGCCCTGGCCTGGTAGCTCAGTTGATTAGAGTGTCCTCCCAATACATCAAGATTGTGAGTTCGATCTCCAGTCAGGGCACGTACAAGAAGCAACCAGTGAATGCATAAAAAAGTGGAACAAATCAATGTTTCTCTCTCTCAAAAAAAAAAAATTTTTTTTAAAAAATACTACCACCATAGAATAACTGTTGTAACCAAGACATATACAAAGTGCAGGAAAGGCATATGGAAAAAAGTATACAAGGCTGCCTGAAGGTAACTGAAGGCTTCAAAAAGGAGGTAACGTTTAAGGCAGTGGTTTTCAATCTTTTTCATCTCATGGCACACATAAACTAATTACTAAAATTCTGCAGCACATAAAAAATATGCTATATTTTTTGCCGATATGATAAAAAATAGGTATGCTAGTAATTTTGATTAATTCACATTGGATGGCTATTGCTGTATTGACTGTTGTCATTTTTTTTATTTGACAGGGAAAAGAGATCAGTGCCACTAACTAAATAGTAAGGTATTGCATGTTTTATAATTTCTTGCGGCACACCACTGTGCCTGCCTGCCGCAGCACACCAGTTGAAAATCCCTGGTTTAAGGCAACACATGAAGATTAAATAGTAAGGAAGGGGGACAGCATTCTAGGAAAAATGAAATAGTGTAAGCAAAACTCAGAAGCAGGAAAAACAGCATAATGTGTGTTTAGTATTACAGAGTATAAGATGAAAATACTTTTATGTTGTTGTTGTTAATCGTCCCGCAACGATATTTTTCCACTGATTTTTAGAGAGAGTGGAAGGGAGAGGGAGACAGAGAGAAACATCGGTTGCCTCCAGCACACACCCTGACCAGGGCCAGGGAACCTGCAACCAAGGTACGTGCACTTGGCCAGAATCGAACCCGGGACCCTTCAGTCCTCAGGCCAGCACTCTATCCACTGAGCCAAACCGGCTAGGGTTGAAAACACTTTTTTTCATAAAATGATTATTCATTGAACGATTAGATCACAAGGGTCCTAATATAATACTCAAGACACTTTCCTTCAACAACTATTTGCTAAGCCCCTACTATGTCCTAGACACTAACAAGTACACAGGATACAGATCTTTGTAGACCCACTGTTATCCATATGTGTGGTTGCCACTTGAGTTGTACAGTACGGCCTGTGTGGCCATAGCAGTACTATAAGAACACTGTAAACTAGTGGAGTCTAAATGGCAGGCTCCTTAGCACCATAAAAAAGTCTACAAATCCACATTCATACCAAGTATGCTCTCTCTATATATAATAATATCTTGAAATATATGCTGTTTTTAATGCATAATAGATGCTGTTAGAATTAAGAGCAGCATCATTTTAAAATAATACTGAATCCCTACCAGCCTTTTGCTTTTCCCCCCAAATTAATGTGTTCTGAAAGTATATTCCTGTCATATCTCACAAGCTTTCAATGTTCAAAAGGTATCTAAATGCTAAAGACAGAATGCCATCAACATCTGATGTTCTGCTTCAAGTGCTTTGTAGAAGGCAATTTGGCAATATGGATCAAGAACCATAAAACTGTACATACCCTTTGACCAATTTTTTTTCAATAAATATGAATTACTTTTATAGTGGAAACAATGGTACAAGTATTTTAAATGCATGAATTCAGTTTAGATTCCTACAACCACATAAGAGCCCAGGGAATGTGTTTGAAACAGCATAGGCTTAGGGGTCAGAGAATCCTGTGCATGAATCCTGCTGTCATTAATAGCTTTATGATCTCAGGAAAGTTATTTGATTTTTCAAAGCCTCAGTATTCTTATGTGTGCAATGAAAAAACATTATCAACCTTATGGGACTGTGAAGATTAATTAGTATACCATCTGACACACTGGGTGCTCATTAAATGAAAGCTGTTGTATGAGATCATGCTCCTCTAAATATATGTCCCAGTATTCAAGAACATTGTTTTAACATTATTTTCCTATTTTAATTACTATTCACATTAAAAATGTCTTTTATTCCACTATAAATGATGACTATTTCTGCCACTTACTGGTTAAATGTGTTTTTAAGGGCTAGCTTTAGAACCAATTAAAAAAGTAGTGGTCTAGCCAGCATTTCCCAATGGCTCACATCATTAAATTCAATACTGATGTCTATCTCAATATGCATATTTTTAACCATTTAATAAAATAATTATTACATTTTTTCTCCTTTAAAAAACAGAATAGTTTGAGAGTATCCAAAATTTTATCTGCTACACATAAGTGAATTAATAAAAATTAGAAGACTGGCTCATAATATTATAGTGGTTCAACTGTTATAACTTCATCTGAACACTGATCATCGCATTAAAATTATTTTTATTCTTATAATGAACTATTGGTTAAAGACAAGAAACATTAGCTACATTGATGATGAAACAAGTAAATGAATGCATTTATCTGATCAGGATTCTTAAATGGTACTACATTAAGATAGCTCAGTGTTTATTTTTTTAATTGATTTTTAGAGAGAGAGAAAGGGAGAGGGAGAGAGAAACATCGATGTGAGAACAGAACATCAATTAGCTGCCTCCTGCATGCCCCCTACCAGGGATATAGCCCAAAACTCGGCATGTGCCCTGACTAGGAATCGAACCAGCAACCTTTCGGTCCACAGGACAAAGGCCAACCAACTGAGCAACACTGGCCAGGGCAAGATAGCTTAGTGTTTTTTAAGCATTAAAAAAAAAAATGTGGTGATAGCTATATCCCATTAGGATCTTCATTTATTGGATATAAACTATCCATGCTTCCAATGTTTTATTTATGGAGATAGGCTTTCAAGTAGCAGCATGGAAACATTCCCTTTAGTCTGTCATTTAGAAACAAAACAGAACAATTATAAAAACCTATTGTTTTTAAGTACAAAAATATAAGAATTCCAAATTGAAGGTTAGAAAGTCAGTTATTATCTATTTTGATAACATAAACATAATTAAGTTCATTCTACATTGTAATATATATTCATTTTAAAATATGACAATGATTTACCTCATATTAATGTGTCATTTGTTAAATAGGAAGAGGAAATTTGTTTTAATGTATTTTGCTCAATGTATTATTAAATAAATTATACATGTAATTTAAAATAAAATATATTTTACTTAAAATCACTCCTTTCTCATACCACACAAAAAATATTTTTAAAATTAAATAAGTTTGCCCCCTGGCTGGTGTGGCTCAGTTAATTGGGCGTCATCCTGGGCACAGAAGAATTGCCGGTTCAATTCCTGGTCAGGGCACATGCCCAAGGGCTTGATCCCCAGTAGGGGACATGCAGGAGGCAGCCAATGTTCTGCTCTCACATCAATGTGTCTCTCTTTCTCTTCCTCTCCCTCTCTCTTCCTTTCTCTCTAAGAATAATTTTAAAAAATTGAGTAAGTTTGGAAAGTACTGATTCTCTCTACATGACCTAATACATTACCTTTGGGAGACCTACTGTTTGTAAATAAAGGACTTTGGTATAGTAAATTTACTTTGTTTTAATATTCTCATAAATTCCTAAAGGCTGCACACATATGAAAACTGAGGCCCAGTGAGTAGAATTGCAAAACTCTTACTGATTCTGTGTTTCTTGTACAACTCCATAGTAATGTCTCTATGGAAAATTCACTAAAAGTGGTGTGGCAGATCTTCATATTTCATTTCCCTATATTCTCCTCCCTCCAGTTTAAATCACCACCACCATAACAAGGCTAGGGAGAAAGCTCACATACTTATTTTTCACCCAGAGGAGTACAATAGCTCTTCCCACTCCAAACCATCCTACATAATAAAATGGTAATATGTAAATTACCATCACTCCGCTACGCCCACGATTGGGCCAGCAGGAGGCGCAGGGGGCGGGACTCAGGGTGGCCGGGGTAGCTGATTGGGCCAGCAGGACGCTGAGCTCGCAGCGCCACTGGTGCCGCGAGCTCAGCGTCTATGTCATGGCTGCGCCGGAGGCTTTCGGAAGGCCTGGTACACCGGCAGACAGCCGGCCAGCTCCCCCGCGATCAAAAGCCAAAGCGGGGGAGCTGGCCAGCTGTCTGCTCTGGCACAAGGCCTTTCGAAAGCCTCCGCCGCGCCTGAGGCTTTCGGAAGGCCTGGTGCACCGGCAGACAGCCAGCCCGCTGGTGCACCAGGTGCATGATTAAATCATGCACTGGGCCTCTAGTGTTTCATATTGATTTATAGTGATCATCCCTTCAAATCTCTTAATTATGACATCCCTTCACACATAAAAGAACTTTCAAGGTAACTCAGTCTTACAATGAGGTCAAAACTCCTGAATCTATGATTCAAGGTCCTCCATGATCTGACCATAGGCTCACCTAGCCTCATCTCCTAGATCTAGAGTCACACCCTCAATCTAGAGTCACATATTTCCCAAAATACATCATGCCTACTCTGTCTCAGCTTCAACATTCAACCTGGTACCTTTGCCAGGAATGACTTTCCTTCCCAAATTCTTATCCAATAAAGCCCCACCTATTGAGACCCAAGTTCAAATGCCCCCTTCTCAACCAAGCCTTCCTCTCTTTCTGATCATGCCTAAAGTCATTCATTCACTCAAGAAATATTTATTGAGCACTTATGCATAAGGCACTATGTATATGCTAAAGATTCAATGATGAGCCAAATAAACATGGTCTCTACATTCATAGATCTAGTACTTATCTCACTGGGTTGCTATGAGGATTAAATGAAAAAAAATATGTAAGTCACTTAAAACAGGGTCTCTACAGTCATGCTCAATAAATATTAGCTATTAATGTTGCTGCCTAACCATACTAACTAAAATATTTGCCACATACACACATATATCACTTTATAGCTTACCCTGACTTAAGGCTTTTATTTTATTTTTTTAGAGAGAGAAGGAGAGAGAAACATCAATTTGCTGGGTTATTTGTTAGGACTATATCTTGGGCTAGTGGTTCACAGACCAGGAACATCAGCATGACATGGGTTACTTGTTAGGAATGCAAATTCTCAGGCTCTATTCCACACTTAATAAATCAAACTCTGGAGATGGCAGCTTGCAAGCTCTCCAGTTAATTTTGATTCATGGTAAGGTTTGATGGCCTCTGTCTTAGACATCTCTACTACAGTCATGCACTCCATAACAAACAACATTTGGGTCAATGATGTACTGCACATACAACAATGGTATATATATATATATATATATATATATATATATATATATATATATATATCATATAGCCTAGGTGTGTAGGCTATACCACAAGGTTTGTATAAGTGCACTCTTTGATGATCAAACAACAAAATCACCTAACAATGCATTTCTCAGAACATATCCTTATTATATTTAAGTGGGCACTGGGAATTACAGAAAGAAGTAAAGCACAATTGCTGTCTACAATTACTCACATCTCAGGGGGAGAAACAGGTTAACACAATGACAGTGTGATCGGTTGTGAATGTGAAGGCTGTTGTGGAGGCAGACACAGGAGAATGGCAACCCAAAAATGCAGAGTCAGTGAGTTAGAAAAAGCTCACAAATTAAATTATTTCATTTATAAACCACTTTCCTAAAAAACAGATGGGAGGAAAAAAAATAGAAATTAACTAGCCTTCTAGGAGAACATGATTACCAGGACTTAGATTTGACTGGAATGTCTTATTCCTCCCAAAAACCAAAATATAGATTACTGCATATGATGGAGAAATATGTTCATGAATGTATGGTCCTGCAAACAATGAGTGACCCAACTCAATGAAAAACCAACTGAAACCTCAACCTATTTTGAAACCGGAAGGAGAAACACTGCAAATATAAGAGTCTCCCAACTAAATTCAGAGAGGGCAAAACAAACGAAGGCATTAGAAGGTATTAAGGAGAACTGTCACAATCTGACTGCCAACCTGATTTTCAGTCTTTAGAAGCCCTGGTCTCTGTCTCCAAGTGAAAACAAGCCATTGGTTCTGAGTAATAGTCAAACCTGTAAATATTTGGAAAATTTCCAAACTGTACCTTCACACTAAAAAGCCCTCAAAATAAAAAATGCATTCCAAAACATTTTTAGTTGTTTCTGTCAAAAGGCTCCATATCTCATCAGGTCATCTAGAATGCATGCTGGCCTCACACCATCATTCCAAACACACTACCACTTGGGTTTTGCAATGACACTAGGGTAATAAGGCTTTGAGGCCCTCCCCAATACCTCCAATATCGCCCTTCCCCTCTACAAAAAGAAAAGCCAGCGAATTCCCATCTGCCCGCCCTACCTCTCCAGCGAGGCAATTGCCTTCAAATTGTTCCAGCTTAGACCCCTGAAATCCGGAGAAGGAAATGGGGACAGCTGTTAAGAGACGGGGGAGGGAGGATCAAGGGGAGAGGAAACGTGGAGGGTAGAGGACGCAGGGAAGAGATGATACGGAAAGGAGGGGGCGGTGGGGATGCAATGGTGAAAGGGGGTGAGAAGCGAGAGCAAAACGCGCAGGAACGGGAAATGGGGAGGAAAAGAGGTAAGTAGTAGAGATTCCCCAAAGAGAGATAATTATAGGCAAAATGGTAGAGCAGAAAAGGAAGGTCGGGTTAAAGGACGAGGAGGGGGCGGCAGAGGGGAACGCGAAAGAGGCTGTCACCGGGGGCGATTAAAAACAAAAACACAAAAACCGGTGTCACCTGGGAGGAAAGGGAACAGGGGGATGTCAGCCCGGCAGGTGGCCGGGAGCCCCGGGAAGGAGGAGCGGGCCACCGAGGGGGCGGTAACAAGGAGGTAAGGCCAAGACGGGGCGCGGAGGGGGGCACCCGAGCGAGGGCCGGGCAGGCCTGCGGGAGCCGGGGTGGCGGGCGACTGCGGTTCAGGCAGGCCTTGCTCCCTCACCATGGCTGTGCCAGCCTGGTCCTCGGGCATGCGGCCTCGGTCCTGGGCTCGGCGGCGGGCCGGGCCTGAGCCCGCCCCCAGGTTGAGCCGGCGCGGGGGCTCCAGGAGGCTCCGGCTAGCGGCGGCTAGCGGCGGCTCCAGGCTCGGCCCAGGCCGCGGCCTCCTTCCCTCTGAAGCTGGAGGTGCTGCACCGCGGCGGCGGCGGCGGCGGCGGCGGCGGCCCCAGAGCGCAGACTCCGCCCCCGCGAGGCCCCGCCCTCGCACACGAGCCCGAGCTTGGCCCCGCCTCCACTCTCACTGCGCAGACTCGTCCTTGGAGTCTGGACCAGGCATCCCACCTTGGACTTCTCTCCCTACCAGGCCCTTAAAGCAACCACACCCCCTCAAATCCCATTCTCCCGTTAAAAATAAAGAGCTTTAAATATTACGTCATTATGGAGACGACAGCACTCGTTCGTTGCAGTCACAGACTCCTGTGCTTCTGGTTCATTGTCATTAATTCTTAGGGATTATTGACCATTGTCCTAATTCTTAGGGATTTCAATTCTTTTAGATGATTCTTCCAGTGCCCTGGCCTCTCAAATTCCTCTCCTTTAGTGATCACGCTTGCCTCAGCCTCTCATTTCCACACTCATACCTAAGATCTTTTCATTACCAGTAATTGCAACCCCTCTAAAATCTCTATTTTAATCATCCAACTATCCCACCGAAAACTCCTTCCTTTCTCGCTCTCTTCCTCTAATACCCAACTCCACTAAGACTCGAAACCCATTGATCCTACTACCTTTTCACTATTCCTCACACTACCCTATGTCCTCACTTCCTTTCTTGAACAGCTTAGATTTTACTGTCCATCATCAAAGGCATTCCCAGATATTAACCTCCATTTCTCCAGTTCTGCTCTCCTTTCCTTGTACTCACCTGACAAAACTCTCTAACTCTGAACCTGCAGCAAAATGGGGTGTGGGTCAGGTTGGAGGGGTGGTAGTGGAGAAGAATCCAAAACCATACTGACTATACTGATTGGTGTCCCTCTCCCTTCCACTCTCTCTAAAAATCAATGGGAAAAAAATATCCTCCGGTGAGGATTAAAAAAAAAAAAAAATCAACCTCCTTTGGCAAACAGAACTTATAACTTTAAGTGAACATTGTTTTCTATAACAAACACTCTAACAAATGTAGTACCCTATAACAATTCATAATTTCAAGATTACAAATTGAGATTCTTTGGAACTACTAAAATAAACATTTAAATATTGGGAAACTTTGGTTCTTTTGATAAACATAGAAACTCAACTTTATGAGGAAAGATTCAGAGTAAATATAGCTTTAACTTAAATTCAATGATAAATTGTATGTAATTATATATTAGTGTTTCCTCTTATCTATATAAACAAAAGTTAATGGTTAATTCAGTGCTCCACCCTCTTAAAAACACTTGTATCCTTTAAAAAGTCCTGCTATTAAACCTTTGTTCTCTAACTATAATCAAGACTGAATTTAAGGTATTCAGGACTTTATAATAATTTATTTCTCCAGAAACTCAATTGTTTACAGAAATTGAAAGATTTATTTATAATTTTAATGATAGCTGATATTATTATTATTATTATTATTATTATTATTATTATATCAATTCCATTTTGTCCTGGAATGTAAAGCTAGAGGCAAAGAGGGGATGGGAAGCTATAGGAAGATAGATTTCAGTTCAACAGAGGGAAGAGCATTCAAAGAGCAAGAATTATTCTGCATGAAATAGACTACTTATAGGAAACTCTTGGTTACCAGAAAAGAGCAAAAGGGGGGAAATTGACAAAATGTTGGGAATACGATAGGTAAGAGTTCTATAAGGAGGTAAGAAAATAGAATTGATGATTATTCAGATTCCTTCTAATTCTAAAATTCAGTGGTTCAAGAAAGTTAAGTGCAAAAGCAAAGGGATAGAAATTTCAATACAACTCACTTATTTCCGAGGCAGGATTTCCTGTTACTTTTAACATTCAGTGCCCTGAATCTTTAAGGGAGGGGACCATTCTAAACGGTCTACGGTATTTTGTAGTTTGTGGGATAATGAAAAAGACTCCCAGTTAAAAATAAACAAGCTCCTCCTTAGCAATTTAATAAGGGGATAGCAAACTTACTGAGTATGGTGAATTTCAGCCGGCTACTCCTGAGCATGAGGTGCTGAGCTCCATTCCAACCACTCATCAGAACCCAAGACTCAGGGCAGAAGTTTCCAATAAGCATCATCTCTTAGCAGTTCACCCTGGTTGGTGGGCTGACTACTCTCCATGTAGAACTACGTAGTATGAGAGGTTTTTCTTCAGAGCTAAAAGTAGCAATCTAGAGACAAACTTTAGCAATCCCTCACAAAATCACAGCACGCTGTTTTTTAGAAAGCAGTTTACCAGCCAACCTCACATTTAATCTTCACCACAACCCCCTGGGACTGGTAGAAAGGGTTATTTTCCCATTTGATAGATGAGAACACAGGCTTAGAGATAGGAGACATCACCAATCAGCTGGGGAAGGGCTAAATCTGACCCCAGAGCTCATTCTTCTATCGCACAGCCTTGGAATTTCTCTCTAGGACAGGAAGGACCAGGTGAACAAAAGGTCTTTCTGATACAGAATTTTCTGCTATAATCCATCACCAACTTCTAGTGTCTATCAGAATCAGCTGGAGCACTTGTTAAAGGAGTTTTCTAGGTCCCTCCCCGAGGCTTTCTGATCTATTAAGTCAGGGTTGGGACTCAAGATTTTGCATCCTAGCACATTCCCAGAAGATGCTGGTGAGGTTAATCTAGGAAGGAACTAGGATTGCTGCTCTCCTACTCTCTCCTTCCTTCCTAGTGCCAGAAGGCAAATGAAGATGCTTTGAACAGCAAAACCAGTGTACTGTCTCCAGACGAGACTGAGGAGCACTGTACCAGGAATCAGAGGGTTGAATTCTAGCCCCGGGCTCTGACACAGGGGAAGTGGGATTTGGTACCTTTAATTAAGGCTGCTTACACCCTTGAGATACTGAGGCCTTGGGCAAATCTTTCCTCTCCCTGGGGCGGTTTGATTATTCGTAAAATGTCTTGAGGAGATGAGTGGTCAGGAGGGTAAACTCCAAGGTCTCTACCAATTCTAATATTCTGGTTCTATATTTTTCTAGCTAGAGGCTATTTCACTAGGTACCTATGCCTCCAGAGTAGACAGAAAGTAGCTAATATTTAATACTAGAGGCCTGATGCATAAAATTCGTGCAAGAGTAGGTCTTCTTTCCCCCGTCTGCTAGAAGCCCCAGCTTCGTCTGGAAGGTCTTCCAGTCTAATTAGCATATTAGGCTTTTATTATTATAGATTAGACACAAGAACTCTGAGAAATCAGATAGTGCTTGGGAAATCCTCTTCACATGATGGCTTCAAGACCTCTTGGGGGAACTGGTGAAAACTCCTGACTGTGGAATCAGAAATTATGTCTCCAGAGAAGAGAAATGTGGTTTAAAAATCAATTAACTATCTTCTCATTCTTTTTAATTAAAAAGAAACAATGAACAGAGGGTTTTGTACAGAAAGGCAACAAACTCCTTGGACCTATAAGTGCAGTGATATAAAATGAACCTTCTTAGGTGACTAATCAGGCTGAGGCAGAGCTCTCTAGTAAGATTACATTTTACCATGCTCTGCTTTTTAATATAAGTTACAAGTTTTTCCTTTATTTTCCTGACTTTTAATGTAAATAGAAAAGGTTAACTCCTAAAGCTTGTAAAATATATTTCAGAGAGTTGCATAAAGTCACAAAACATGTTTATTGTGAGAAAGAGCATTAATTTGAAAAATCTGCCTTATTCACTTAACCTATAAATGACCTCCCTAGTATTTTCTTTTCCATTTTCTTTCTTTTTAAATATTTTTATATGTTTGGTGATTTTAACTGATTTTTTTAGCAAAAGGAAGGGAGAGGGATAGAGAGATAGAAACATCGATGAGCCCTGACGGGTTTGGCTCAGTGGATAGAGCGTCGGCCTGCGGACTGAAGGGTCCCGGGTTCGATTCCGGTCAAGGGCATGTACCTTGGTTGCGGGCACATCCCCAGTAGGAGGTGTGCAGGAGGCAGCTGATCGATGTTTCTCTCTCATCGATGTTTCTAACTCTCTATCCCTCTCCCTTCCTCTCTGTAAAGAATCAATAAAATATATTTAAAAAAAAAACCAAACATCGATGAGAAAGAAACATCATCATTTGGCTGCCTCCTGCACACCCCCTTATTGGGAATGCAACCCTGGCACATATGTGCTGTGACTGGGAATCCAACTGTGACCTCTTGGTTCCTGGCTCAACCACTGAGTCACATAGGCTGGGCTCCATTTCCTTTCTTTTTTTCTTTTTTCTTTTTTTAAATTTCTTTATTGATTAAGGTGTCACATATTTGTCCTCATCCCCCCATTCCCATCCCACACCCCTCCCCATGGATGCCCCAACCCCCTGTTGAACTTAAGCATTGGTTAGGCTCATATGCATGCACACAAGACCTTTGGCTGATCTCTCCCCCCTCCCCCCACCCTCCCCTATCCTCCCTCTGAGGCCCGATAGTCCGATCGATGCCTCCTTGTTTCTGGTTCTGTTCTTGTTCATCAGTCTATGTTGTTCATCCTTTCCCCTAGATGAGCGAAATCATGTGTCACTAGAGATATACTTATAAGAATTGAATGTGTGATGAGCAATAATAGTTATGCTGACAGGCAAATGAATCAGTCTGTAGTGAGTTTCTTTCTGGACCAACAGTTCTTTTGAGACCCAATATCAATGTCCACCAGTTCCTTATGAGTACATGTCGGCACTGACCCCTCAGCTCTGGATGGTGGACAAATGGTGGTAATGCAGGTCCGACTCCCTCTGGTTTGGTCTCGGCCGGACCCAGGGGCACGGCTTCACCCAGATCCAGGGGCCCACGGCCTCACCCGGACCCAGGGGCGCGTGGCCTCTCCCGGGCCTGGGGTCCAGCCTCCCAGCCTCACCCGGATCCAGGGGCACACGGCCTCGCCCGGACCCGGAATCTAGCTTCCCCCGGACCCAGGGGCACGTGGCCTCACCCGGACCCAGGGGCGCGTGGCCTCTCCCAGACCCAGGGTCTCGCGGCCTCACCCGGAACCAGGGGCCCACGGCCTCACCCGGACCCGGGACCCAGGCTCACCCGGATCCAGGGGCCCACGGCCTCACCCAGACCCGGGACTCCATTTCCTTTCTTCATTCCTCAACACATAATAAAAACTCTGGGGGTAGAAGGCAGTTAAATCTTCTTTTTCCCTCTGAAGTTACTGGTTTTAGCATAAAGATGGCTTTAGCTATTTCTGATTCAAACATCAAGGTAAAGTGTATTCCATAGAACAAAGAATCAAAGTAGAGCTAGTATAGAGGGCAGGGGGGAGTATGTGTCCATTAGGTGGAGTGTCCCAGGGTCAGGGCCACATTCTCAATCAACTGTTTAAGTTTGGTATCTCTCCCTCTTCATTGTTCTCAACCGCTAAACACATTCATAGACACCTGACCCGGGCTTTACTCTGTTGCAGTAATTATCAAAGTTTAGTCCCCAGTATCATCATCACCTGGAAACTTGGTTATAAATACAAATTCTTGGGTCACAAAGACCAACAAAATCAGAAACTCCAGGTATGGAGCCCAGAAATTTTCCAACTGATCCTGATCCATACTAAAGTTTGAGAGCTATTGCAATCCTACAACAACTTGGGTGACTTCAATATTTACCTCAGTGACTCATCTAGCTCTCTGGCCTCTCTGCTCCTTGATCATCTCAATCCTAATGACTCTCCCTTCCATTTCAGCCACCCCACGTCTCAGTTTCCATGTCTATTGTCTGAAAACATCCTACACATGCATCACAATCTCTTTACCTTTGTACTCTCTGTGCTTTCCTTGAATGGTAACAAATTCTCTGATGTCTTCAGGTAGACAAGGAGAGGCCAGCCCTATATTCTGGTGAGTCCAAAATTTTTCTCCCAAATCATTCTCCCAACTTCTGATCTACACATCCAATGCCAAAAGCAAACTCCATCTGGATATCCCACTGGTTTCTCAGAGCAACATGTCCAAAAATTAACTCCCTATCTTTCCCCCAAACTTTCCCCCTTTCTTGTGCTCTCTATCTCAGAAGCAGATACCCATAGATGAGTTTTTAAGGGTGACCTGGCAGTCATCCTTGATATCTTCCTCTCCTTCACCCTTTACAACCAAGAAATTACCCATGTTCTACTACTGTTAGAACATGGGTAACTATTACCCATGCATCACAGTGATTTCTCAATTCTTTTCCCGCTTCCTTGATATCCCTATCACCGGTGCCTTTCTTTAAGTGGTTCTCAATCCTGACTTCATATTAGAATCATCTAGGAAGCTTTAAAAATTACACAGCCTTAGCTCACTACCTAAATAATCTAATTTAACCAGACTGGGCTGGGGCTCCAGTACAGGAGGTGGTTGTTTTTTTTTAAAAAAAAGACTTTTAATTTGTTAATGGAAGTTTTAGATTCACAGCAAAATTGAGAGGCAAGTATAGAGATTTCCAAAATACCTCTTGCTTCCACTCATGCATAGCCTCCCCCATTATCAAAATCCCACACCATATGTACTAAAATGTTACATTTATTGCAATTGATGAACCTAAACTGGCACATCACAATCAATCACCTCGAGTCCATAGTTGACATTAGGGTTCACTCTTGAGGTTATTCATTCAATGGGTGTGGACAATGTATGCATGATATTAGTGTCACACCGAGTAGATGCCTTTTCCAGATTGTCATATAGTTGGAATCAAGCCTTCAGGTTGGCCTCTTTCACTTGGTAGAAGTGACAAGCATTTAAGTTTCCTGTATGTCTTTTCATGTCTTGATAGCGCATGACTTTCTAGCGCAGAATAATATCCTATTGTCTAGACATACCACAAGAACTGGAGTTTTTCATTTTGAGCACCCTAGATGATTCTAAGGTAAAGGTAATTCTAGACTTTTACATTCTGGTACCCTCTAGAAAAATTTGTAGAATCTATGGTCCTCCTCACACATTTTTAATTTGACATCTACTTTTTATTATCACTTTGATAATTGCTTACTGAATGTTCTTGCTTTGCTGTCCTGGGACTCTCCCTTAAAGCCCTTTAGATTTAAGCTATCCCTTTCAAAGGTGCTCCAGACATTTTACCCTCAGGGCAATACCCTCATAGTAATATTTAAGATAGGGGAGACATCTAACTTTCCTTTAAGGGTGAGAGAAATGCTACTGTGAAAGAGGAGAAATAAAAGGCACATTATGAGGCAGATTAATTTTAGGAAAGAGCACATAGAAGTTCAGGATGTAGAGATTATTCATGCTTGTATACCCCCTGTAAAGTCCTCATGAACCTCCAGGGGTGTGAGTTCCCCTGTGTGAAGCATGTTGCTTAGACCATTCTGCCTCCTCACTGGTAACTCTGCTACCAGTATTTTTTGGGAGGCGGAGGAGATATATCATTCACATGCCATAAAACTCATCCTTTTAAAGTGTGTAATCCAGTGGTTTTTAGTATATTCACAAAATTGTGCAGCCATCACCACTACTTCCAGAGGCCCGTACCCAATAGGAGTCACTCCCCATTCCTTCCTATCCCAACCCCTGGCAACCACTAATCTATATTCTATCTCTATGGCTTTGGGTACTATGAACATTTTATATGAGTGGAATCGTATGATATGGTTTTTTTGTGTCTGGATTCTTCCACAATGTTTTAAAGTCTCATCTGTGTTGTGGTATGTATCAGGGCTCCATTTCTTTTTATGACTGAATAATATTCCATTGTATGGATATAGCAAATTTTGTTTATCTATTAATCAGCTGATGAACATTTGGGTTGTTTCCACTTTTTGGCTATTTAGAATAATGCTGCTGTGAACATGCATGTAAGAGGCTTTCTTACATGCATGTTCTCTTGGGTATATATACCTAGGAGTAGAATTGTTGGGTCATATGGTAACTCTATATTTAACTTTTTATTTTTTAATCCTCACTTGAGGATATTTTTCCATTGATTTTTAGAGAGAGTGGAAGGGAGAGGGAGAGACAGAGAGAAACATTGATGTGAGAGAGACACATTGATTGGTTGCTTCCCACATGCTCCAACCAGGGCCGGGAGCCTGCAACTGAGGTATCGAACCCAGGACCCTTCAGGCCGCAGGCCGACGCTCTATCCACTGAGCCAAACTAGTTAGGGCTATATTTAACTTTTTGATGAACTGCTAAACTGTTTTACAAAGCAGCTGCACCATTTTACATTCCTATCAGCAATGGACTAGTATGAGGGTTCCAGTTCTCTATGTCTTTGCCAACAGTTGTTTTTGTTCATCATTTTTATTATAGGTATTCCAATGGGTGTAAAATAGTACCTTATTGTGGATTTAACTTATATTTCCATAATGACTAATGATGTTGAGCAACTTTTCATGTGTTTGAAAGCTGTCTTCAGTTTTAAACCTCTAACGCAACCCCCTTTTGTTACCAAAATTATCTTTTGATTCCATACTAGAGGCCTAGTTCATGGATTTGTGCACTGGGGGTGGGGGGGCGCTCAGCCCGGCCTGCGCCCTCTCACAGTCTATGGGACCTCTTGGGGGATGTCCACCTGCTGGCTTAGGCCCAATCCCCTAAGCCTGCAGTCAGACATCCCTCTCACATTCCAGGGCTCTCGCAGTCCAGGACCCCTCATTCCTTAGCACCCACCTGCAATGGAGGTGGGAGAGGCTCCCGCCACCACTGCTGCGCTTGCCAGCCGTGAGCCTGGCTTCTGGCTGAGCAGTGCTCCCCCTGTGGGAGTGCACTGACCACCAGGGGGCAGCTCCTGCATTGAGCATCTGCCCCCTGGTGGTCAGTATGCATCATAGCTACTGGTTGTTCCACAGTTCAGTCGATTTGCATATTAGGGCTTTATTATATAGGATTAAACCCCTGTTTGGAACTTTTCAGTGGCTCTACATCTTCTACAGACACAGTCAAACCCCTTTTCCCAACTGGCCTCTGTCTATGCCTTGGGCAACAGCACTCTCGTTTCATGTCTCCTAGCTCTGTTCTAGCCATACTAAACTATTCATGGTTCTTGGAATACAGAGTGCTAATTGAAGCCCCTATATATTTGCTCATAGCATTCTCTCTGCCAAGAAACCCTTCTTGCTTTCTTCAAACATGTCTTCCACTTGCCTTTGATACTAGACTCACGTGCCTCCTCTTTTGGAAGGCCTTTTCTGATCAATCCCTCCACAACTAAGTTAGATGTCTCTTATGAGCTTCCCTCCATAGCAGCACTATCCTAGGGTTGTCTCTGTTGCTTACCTACCCAATTAAGCTGTGAGCTCCTTGAGAGCATTGGGTGGATTCCATTCAGCTCTGTCTTCAGGGCCCAGAACATGGCTTGACCGGAGGAATTAATTTCATGGGATCCTCATATCCCTTGAATGCCCTCTGGCTGAAGTGCTAAGAACTTGTTCCAGTTCCTCAGACGAAGGCAAAGCCAACTTACCTTTAGGGCATCTTAAAATAGCCTGGACTACTCAGACAGAAAACCTTCCAATCACAGGAGTATGTAATAGTTGAAAGATAAGACATTTTTAAAAGGAAATACTAGAGTACTTGTTAAGAGCATAGACTGGAGCAAGCCAGTCTGTCTGGGTTTCACTCCCAGCTCCATACTTACTAGCTGTGTGATCTTGGAAAAGACATTTCTGTGTCTCTGTTTCTTTATCTATAAAATTGCTATGAAAATTGTACTTACCTCATAGAGTTTTAGAGAGGATTAAGTTACTATTATATTTAAAGCTCTTAGAATAGGACTTGGCAGAGTATAAATGTAATATGAGTATTAACTATTATCACTTATTCTGCAAGCTAGATATTATTATCCCTATTTTACAGATGAGGAAACTGAAGTATAGAGAGAGGAGTGACTTGCTCCAGGTTATAAGTTAACTTGACTCCCAGGTTTGGTAACTGATCCAGGTCTCATATTTTGTGTGCAAATTTTTTCCTTTGCCTTTAACCCTTCTGCTACTCTCTGCCAGAGTGGGATGGGAGAAAGGAAGATGTGGCAGCTAGTTTGGAACAGTCATCCCAATCAGACTATTAGGGCCTTGTCCCCAGGATACCCTTCTTTAGAGGGTCATTCATCCATGTACTACAAATGATGCATCTGCCATGAGCTGTGTGTGTGTGTGTGTGTGTGTGTGTGTGTGTGTGTGTGTGAATGTGTGTAAATTCCACTTTTCCAGGCATCCTTGCCTGTCATTTACTATTCATTGTCCTATCCCTTTCCGAAGGCATATGCACGTAAATAATTTATTCCTCAGCAAATATTAAATGAGGCTTTGCAAAGCCCTTCTTTTAATTTTTAAATTACAGTTTCCATTCAATATTATTTTGTATTAGTTTCAGGTGTAACAAAGCCCTTCTTAAACCTGGAATTCTATGGGTGGCAAATTCTCTGATTAATGATAATAACTCTTCTCCTATGCATTCTTTCTACTGGACCACGTGCCTCTCCTCTGTGTTATGCCATATGCTAGACACTGAGGATACAGAAATAAATAAGACACAGTCTTTGCCCTCAAGGTGCTCAAGTCTTGTGGGTGAAAAGGATAGATAACAGCAAAACAATATGATCAGCACTTTTATAAAAAGAAGCAGGCACCTACCAGAGCACAAAGGAGGCATCCAGCCCAGTGGAGCAGTCAGAGAGGGTTTCCTAGAAGAGGTCCTACTTGACTTGAGCTTTGAAAGGTAAATAAGAATGATTGAAATTAAGAGGGGAGGAAAGGGTATTCTAGGTATAGGGAACAATAGGTGTTAAGTCACTGGAGCATGAAACCAGATGATGTATTTTGGCTCTACAAATAGTTTAGGATGAGACACAAAGAGTATGCATAGAAGGGAAGAGACAGCTGGAGAGGCAGGCTGGGGCAGTAAATTACAGCAGGGCAAAGGTAAGGAGCTTATACTTCATCTTGAACACTATGTGACATTTGGTCACAACTCTTTTCCTACACCAATGCTTCTTACTGACAGTCATCATTGGGTTACATTTAGAAGCCCAGATTAATTTACCCTTTCATTGATTCACTCGTCAACGTGTACTGAGCACCCACTTGTATCAGTTCTCATGTAGGGATAGAAAGCCTCAGGATAACAATTTGAAATCTTGTGAGCTTTTTTAGAAGGCACTAAATCTCAGCCCAGACTTGAGATGATTTACCATGAAATTTGATTTCTTTACCTTTGGTGTTGCAACCTGTTGGGTACCAGACCTACTCCAAGGGACCGGCTTGGAATGGGTGTGCCTTAGACCAGTCTGTAGTGTGTGGGTTCTTGACTTTGTGTAGGAAAGATTTCATAATCTGAGTCCAGGTGACTTTGAGAGTATGTTTATTAAAACTGGGACAGTGAAACAAAGGAGGGACTTAGGGTAGAAGAAACAACAGGAGAGAGCTTAGGCGGTGCTCTGCTTTTGTTCTCTGGAAATGTTCTAGGAAAGAAATGAGCCACGGTGTGGCTGCTGTCAGCTCGCTGGGAAGTCAGAGAAAAGGGGGCCTTGGAGACAGGATCAGGGATTGAGTCCTGAACCAGCTACCACTGCCACCGCTCCCCTGGTTGCAAGTCTCGTGGGGACCCTTGGAGTTCAGGAAGAAATAAAAAGTTCATGCCTGGGAAAGGGCATGGGTGTGCTCCAGAGTGAGCTTGCACTGAGTCTTTATCCTAAGGGCTCTTTATCCCCCCACCCTTTTTTTTCCTTCATGGGAGAATCTTAGGGAAGGGTTTCAATAGAATATTTATCAGCTTCCCAGGTACATTTTTAATATGCTGATGTATCAAAATTCATGTATAGGGGAGTTTGGGATTATTCTTTGGTCTGTTTTACTTTTATTTAGGTCTGTCCGGCTTTAATGGTTTTTTTCTTATTCGTTCCCCAGACTTCATCTGTCCTTGTGTTTAGCTGGCACAAATGGCATTAATTGGGTCTATTTCCCTGACCAGGGTGATTTAAACTATGTATTCTCTAGTTAGGGAGGAGAGGTATAAACCATTTGCTTCCAAGCGCCCTTGGTTGGGGAGGATAAGGTCTTTCGATTCACAAGCTGGCTGCACGTTGCCCAAACTATTTAGCCTTGTTTAATTTTCTTGTCTCAGTCTCCCTATGCCACTTGCCCAGTCCTCGCTTCTTACTATCCCGCCACAGGGTCAGTTGTACTTCCCTGAGCATGCTGCAGTGAACCCGGTAGGGAGCACATTATGGGAATGGCTACAGTTGCAACAGCTAGAACAGTCAGCCTGGGTAGTGAATGAGTGCCTACTGTTATCAGACACAGGGAGAGAACATCAAGTCCCTGCTCTCTGGGAGTCCACAGTCTCAAAATGCAGAAAGTTATATCTGGAAGACACCTTAAAAATCATTAGTCAAATGGGATAAACTGAGCTCTTACAAAGTGCCTGGCTCTGTGTGGGGACCTGAGTTCTGGTTTTTACCCTTAAGGAGCTCACCGTCTGGTAAAACAGGCATTGTAAAAACAGGTAATGACCACAGAGCTTCAAGAGGTGGAGGAGACCTCAGCTGGCTAACCTAAGCCCACTGTCAACCAGTAATGGTTAGAAAGGGGTCCTCAGCAAGGACTGGGGGTGTCATGTCTGAGCTGGTATCAAGGGTGTCATAGTCTGAGCTGAGGCTGAAGAAAAGTGGGAAGGACAGCCCACCGAGAGAAAACAGCCCGAGGAGTTCAGAGAAGAAGAGAGGGTCAGAGTGCTTGGCTGGTTTCATAGGTGGGGCGGTATCAAGTGCAGTGGTATGTCGGGGCCAGATGAGCTAAGTGGTAAGCAGGGGTCAATGCTGAGCTGAGCTAAGAAGGATGTGGGCAATGTGGAGCCACTGGTTTACAACATGGGTGTGACACACTTGGATCTGCCTTTTTGAAAAACAAGTCCCTTTCATTGCTGAGCTCCAGTGTACTCATCGGTAAAATGAGGGAGTTGAAGATACCTTCAGAACCTTTTCAGTACATGTGTCCTATGAGTCTGATTTACAGCAACGCTTCTTAGACTTTATTGTGCATCCAAATTCCCTGACGATCTTGTTAAAATGTAGATTCTGGTTTAGTAGGTCTGGGTGGGGTCCAAGAGCCTGCATTTCTACTAAGATCTCAAATGGTGCTGATGCTGCAGATCACACTTTCAGTAGCAAGGATTTAGAGTCATTTCTAGCCAGTAAATTCTGTAAGTTGTAGATTACCTGATTAGAAACAGTATCTTAATTTTTACAGTGTTTAAAGATTTACAAAGAAGTCTACCTACCTGGTCTCCTTTTACTACTTTCAGCGATTCTTCCTGAGAAGTAAGATAAAACTTAGGTATTAAAGTTGGTCTGTCTCCTTCCAGCATCATGGTGGGCTAGTGATTATAAATCTGATTTTACAGATTAGGAGACTGAGGGTCTGAAAAGAAAACAGACTTAGCCAAGGCCTAATACTATAGAAGTAGCAGAACAGGAATTAGGATTGAAGTTTTCTGACCCCTATTCCACTGCTATTCCTGCTTCAGGCATCCATTCATTCACTCAACACAGATTTATCATGCACCAACTACATTTCAGACCTGTCACAACATGAATGTAGAGAAAGTCACTTTTCAATAACTGGAAAGAGTGAAATATACAAATGTAAGGCGAGAGGAAGGCTTATTGGAGAGTGTAGCCTATTGTTGAGATAGCAACTCTAAAGATGGATTGTAAAGGAAACCCAGTCAGTATTTATCTGTAACTTTTGTACATACTTTCATCAAATATTTACTGAACCTTAATCTGCACCATGCCCTATGTTAGATTTGGATGACATAGGCATGAGTCAGACAATTCTCAGAGAGCTCATAGCTTAATTTAATATGACATTTACTGTTTAGAAGTCCTTTCCCCATCATGAATAATAGCTGCCATTTACTGAGTGCTCAATATGTGCCAGTGTTGCACTAAGCTTTGTATGTCATTATCATAATTGTTTTAATTAATTCTCAAAAATATCATTAGAACAAATACTAATTGAGGGCAAAGATTTTTGTCTGTTTTGTTCACTGATGAATCCCTAGAACTTAGAATTGTTGAATGAGTGAATAAATAATTGATATGTAGATACAACTATTACCTCCATTTCACAGATGAGTAAACTAAGGAGCAGGTCAGTAAAATGCTTTGCTTGAGACTTCCCAAATAGTAAAAGGCAGAACTAAGACACTTTTAGAAGAACCCAGAATTGTCTGACTCCAAACCCAATGGCTTTACCCATCGTATACCAGTGATTCTCAAACCTTAGCATGTGTCTGAAATGCCTGAAGTTTATTTAAACCCAGATTGCTGGATCCCAGAGTTTCAATTTGTAAGTTTGGGGTGGGGCCAGAGAATATTCATTTCTAACAAATTCCCAGATGACTCTGATGCTGCTGGTCCAGGGACCATACTTGGAAAACTATTGCTCTAGACCAAACTGCCTCCCAATTTCTTTTATTCCAATAAGGTGTTAGTAAGTAGAGATTAATATCCCATGGCAGATGAGGACTTTTAGGTTAGAAAAGTAACACAATTTGTCCAAGTTCCCACAGCAAGTATGGGATTCTAAGGTTAGTGTGATTCCAAAGTCTTTATTATTCTTGATAAACCTTGCTGCCTCAGCTAATGATCTATGGGCAAGGGACACAGAAGAAACCAGAGACAAAAAGGAGGGAGGGTATTTGTCCGGAGGAGGTGAAGATAAAGCTGGAAAGGTTACCACCCAACTTGCTGCGCTGAAGGAAGAGTCTGTGGCTTCCGTGGCTCTCTCATTAACTTTCTGGGTCAAGCCTCTTTCTTCCCTCTGGACCCCAGTTCTCTTCTCTATAAAGCAGGGGCCTTTCCAGCTTGCAGAACAACCTGGGTGCCTCAGAGACAGGCAGGGAATTAGAGGTTACATTGAATCCTGTTTCTCATTGCTTTGCGCTGGCTGAAAGCCAAGCGGGTCATGTGGGGACTATGCAATGTGCAATCATGCTGCTGAAACGCGAGTCTGAGCAGAGCTGGCACCTGTCAGTGACTTTCCCTGTTTCCGGTGGAAAGGGTGCCGGGAGGAAGGCCTAGGGGACTGGCCACAGCCAGAAGGGCAGGGCGCCTCCATGACTAACCCGGCCAATGCGGAGGTTTCTCAGGGGACCTGAAGAGGGCAAAGACCGCCGCAACCCTGGGAAAGCCTCATGATCCACAGTCTTCGCCACCGTGCAGCTGCACCAATCCCAGGCCTTTGAAGTGACATCACAGCAAACGTGATTGGTCTGGTCTTTCCCCACTGGGCGGATCCTGTCAGCTCACGGATCCGTAGCCTTGGAGGAGACTTGCCGGGCTGTGTGACCTTGAAGAAATCACTTTACTTCTCAGAACCTCGTTTATAAAATGGAGATATTAATATCTGAAATGACCAGTTGAACGTTATGTAATTAAAAACACTTTTATTATTTGTCAGCTTACAAAAGTAATATATGATTATTATAAAGATAAAGATGGAATAGAGACACTGCAAGTCCCCTATACACTATTCCCTCTCTCCTCCCCAAGCCATAGTTACTATTAACAGCTCAGTGTATTTTCACCCTGGTTTTTTTCTATGACTATATGAAAGGTTACTTTTTAAACAAAATTAAGTTATACTATATAACTTTCGTTCACTTAACAATACATTTGAACATCTTAAAAATAAGTTAATATATTTTATTAGTGTATTTATTTTAATTAATTAATTAGTTGATTAATTAAAATCCTCACCCGAGGACATGCTTAGAGAGAAGGAGGGAGAGAGAGAGAAAGAAACATTGATGTGTGAGAAACATGGATCAGTTGCCTTCGGGAATGGAACTGACAAGCCTTTGGTGTACAGGACAATGCTTTCAATGTTGACATGAATAGGCTTAATTCATTCCTTTTAATGTCTACATTGTATCAAATCCCCTATTCTTGGATATTTGTTATTTCTATTATCATAACAGCAGCAGCAGCAACAACAAAAACTGCAGCAAATACTTATTTGTGTAAGATTTTCTATAGGATACATTCTTGGAAGTTGACTTTCTGGACCAAAAATGTAAGCACATTTTAATAACATCAAAAGCAAAGGCAACAAAACATGGGACTACATCAAACTAAAAAGCATCTGCACAGTAAAGGAAACAATCAATAGCGCGGAGAGGCATCGGATGGAACATATGGCAACCAGATATCTGATAAGGGGTTAATCTCCAGTATATGTGGGGAATTCCTACAACTCAAAAGCAAAAAACTAATCAACTAGTTTAAAATGAGCTAGGGACTTGAGTGCACACTTCTCCAAAGATGTGCAAATGGCCAATGGATATATGAAAAGGTGCTCACAGTTGCCCGGCCAGTGTGGTTAAGTGTTTAACATATGAACCAGGAGGTCAAGGTTTAATTCCCAGTTAAGGCACGTGCCCTAGTTTCAGGCTCGATCCCCGATAGGGGGTGTGCAGGAGGCAGCTGATCAATAATTCTCTCTTATCATTGATGTTTCTATCTCTCTCTCCCTTCCTCTCTGAAATCAATTTTTTAAAAGATGCTTAAAGTCACTAATCATCAGGAAAATGCAAATCAGAACCACAATGAGATGCCTATAATGATGGCTATTATAAATAAATCAAGAGACAGCCCTGGCTGGGTGGCTCAGTTTTTTGGAGCATCATCCTGTACACCAGAAAAGTGTGGTTCGATTACTGGTCAAGGCACATACCTAGGTTGTGGGTTTGATCTTAGTCTGGGCATGTGTGGGAGGTAACTGATGGATGTTTCTCTCTCACATCAGTGTTTCTCTCTCTCTCTCCTCTCTCTTAAAAATCAATAAAATAAAATAAAAACATATCCTCAGGTGAGGATTATATAAATAAAAAGACAAGTTGAGGCTATGGAGAAATTGGAATCCTTGCACACTTTGGACAGGAATGCAAAATGGTGCCGCTGCTTTGGAAAACAGTATGGAGGTTCTTCCAAAAATTTAAAATAGAATTACAATATGATCCAGCAATCTCACTTCTAGGCATTTATCCAAAAGAATTGAAACGAGCTTTGTGAAGAGATATTAGCATCCCCATGTTCATTGCAGCATTATTCCCAGTAATCGAGATGTGGAACAACCTAAATGTCCATCGACAGGTGAATGGATAAAGAAAACGTGGTACATGCATACATTAGAACACTATTCAGCCTCAAAAAAGAAGGAAATTCTGCAGTATGCTACAACATGGATGAACCTTGAGGACATTATGCTAAGTGAAATGAGCCAGTCACAGAAAGACAAATATTGAATAATTCCAGTTATATGAGGTATCTAAAATAGTCAAATTCATAGACTCAAAGAGTGAAATGGTGGTTGCAGGGGCTGAGGGGGAAGAGGAAATGTGGAATTACTAATCAAGGGCACAAGTTTCAGTAGAGCAAGATGAGAAAACTCAAGAAATCTGCTGTATAATACTGTACATTGTATCTTTATTCAACAATAATTTATTGTACACTTAAAATCTGCTAATAGGACAGATACATTGTGTTCTTACAAAAATAAAATAAAATTCAAACGAACAAAATACAAAGTGGCTGCTGTATTTTGCGTTCCAACAAGAAATGTATAAGGGTTCCAGGTTTCTTTTTCTTTTTCTTTTTTTTACATCCTCATCAATACTTGGTATTGCTTGTCTTGTTGATTATAGCCATTCTAGTAGTTGTGTAGTGGTATCTCATTGTGGAAATTTATTTGCATTTTTCCATACTGGTCATATTTTTAAAAAATTATTATTTGTTTTTTGTTTTAGAGAGAGGGAAGAGGGGGAGGGAAAGAGAGAGAAGAGAAGAGAAGAGAAGAGAAGAGAAGAGAAGAGAAGAGAAGAGAAGAGAAGAGAAGAGAAGAGAAATATCAATGTGGGAGAGAAACATCAATAGGTTGCTTCCCCGGCACTGGAGATCAAACCTGAAACCTGGGTATATTCCATGACCGGGAATTGAACCTGCCATATACAAGTGCTCTAATGCTCTTGATTTCTTCCCCTTCACATTCCGGGATGATTGCTGTGAACTCTGAGATTCCAAGAGACCTGGTTTCTCTGGGTCTTCTCACTGTGTGTTTTGGGTAAGTCACTTAATTTCTTTGGCCCTCCATTTCTCTGCAACAGTCTGAACAGTGTGTACAGATTGCATCATGCTTATCGAAAAGGGCTAAAAGCATAAGATTAATTTACAATAAGCATATATTCATGTATTATTTGAATAAAAAATAACTGTCAAAATGTTTTCTGTATCTATTTTTCCGTTCTGCTTGTTTGCTTATTTTGTTTTTTGGATTCCAGAAATAAATGAAATCATCTGGCCACAAAAACAGTAAATGTGAAAATTTATAAGAATAGGGAGAATAGCCCTGACCGGTTTGGCTCAGTGGATAGAGCGGATAGAGCGTTGGCCTTCGGACTGAAGGGTCTCAGGTTCGATTCCAGTCAGGGGCATGTACCTTGGTTGCGGGCACATCCCCAGTAGGGGGTGTGCAAGAGTCAGCTGATCGATGTTTCTCTCTCATCGATGTTTCTCTCTATCCCTCTCCTTTCCTCTCTGTAAAAAATCAATAAAATATATTTCTTTAAAAAGAATAGGGAGAATAAAACTACAGAGATAAGAACAGGACTAGTAAAGGAAGCTGGCTGCCTTTGTAATGACCTTAAATTTCTTTTTAAAATATGTGATTTCATACTTGGCCCAGCCTCTCATCCATCTTTTTTCTCAACTCTCTAGTGCCCTCTACTGCTCAGGTGTTCTCATTTCAATTAAGCAAATAGGATTAAGGGAAAGTACTATTTATGGCCTGTCCCTGACCTTAGTAACCTATATCACCCTCGCCACACCTTGCTCTATTCTTGGCCTTGCAACCAGCACAAGGGACATAGAGCTCACAGTCTAGAGGGGGACACAGACTTTTAAGGCATTATATAGCTATTACGAGCATGACAAGAAATATTTCTGGAACAGAAAGGACTCTGAGCCAGGCACTCTGCTAAGCACATTGCATACATGAACTTGTAGTCCTACTGACAGCCATACAAGGGATCTGCATTTATAGAAAAGGAATCAGGGTCACAAATGTGATTGGCTCAAGGTCACAATGGATTCTGACTAAGATCTGTCTGCCCTCCGAAGCCAGTCCTTTCCAGTGCATTACAACAGAATAAACCAAATGGTGTGAAACACTGAGTGGGAACATCTAAACCTATTTTACAGAGGAGAGAATCTCTGATTTGGGCAGAGAAGGGTGGTCCACACATCAAGAGCAGCAGTAAACAGGGGCACAAAGTTGGGACCTATTCAGAGAATAGAAGATTGGGTGGGGTGTGGAGGAACAGAGGCAGGAGATGAGGCTAGAATCAGATTGTACATGACCTTAAAGGCCAGGCTAAGGAAGGTGGGCTCAAAACCCAAGGTCAGCCTTCCCTACCTGGGGCATGTATACTCAGGGATCTCCCAATGTGATCAGGGTTTGAGAAACCACAGGTAAATGTGGCATATCACCTGGAATTTCAATTTTACTCAAAGACTTGAAGAAAAGGCAATATTGTTTTCTTTTTATAAAAGATGTACTGTGGAATTGGATGTAAAGTAATATGAATTTTAAAATAAAACTGGTATTTGAAAGACATTTCCCAGTTGCAGTAAGTTGCTTCCCAATGAGAAAGTGTTTGGAAGTTGTACACTCTTTGATGCCATTAGGGGTAGGCTAATAGGGGAGTTATAGGGGAAGCATTGCTATAGGTGGTGGGAAACCATGGATTGAACTCCACTGAGGGCTTTAGTCTTGGGCTGGCTGGGACTCAAAAACATGAACAGGAACAGACTGTCTTTGGAGAGCTTTCAGTCTAGGCTTTATGAAGCTGATGATTCTGAGTAGAACAAATAAAAAAAGTTCCTTTCCTCTTCCCCATCTCCTTGACACATTCCTCTTGTAACTCATCCATTCTTTTACTTAAAAGATATTTACTCTACAACAACTCTCCCAGTTCTTGTGTGACCTTGGACAAGTCACTTAACCTTTATGTACCTCAGTTTCCTCATTTGCAGAATGGGAATATAATAATACCTACCCTATAATGTCACAAGGAGTGTCATAGTGAGAATTAAATGAGAATTTGTATAATGCTCTTAGAATAGATCTGGAACAAAGTTCAACCCTGTTTAAACATTAGCTATCACAACAATATTATTTGTACAACTTCTACAGCTATTGTGTTCCAGTCATCACCCGGCACAAGCCTTTGGTCATTCATGTTGGGAGCAGGGGGTGGGTCTGGGAGGAATATAGAGATGAACCATATTTCTTATTGCAGTTGTACAGACTTATATATATATAGGAGGTGCTCAAATTGCTTGTTGAATGAATAAATAAATGTCTTCCTACTAAACTGCAAGCTATTTAAATGCAGGGACCATTTTTCCTAGCTGTTGAATTACTAGAAGGAAGCACTTGGTGAGGCACACAGTAGGCCCTTAGAGATTATGGAACTAATGAATGTATGGGGAGATTACAGGCAGAAAGTGACTTAAGGCCATAAAGTGCTGCAGAAAGACTGCCCTCAGTTTTAGGAATGGAAGGGCCAGAGGAAAAGATTCGAACGCCAAAGACGAACAGTGTGAGGACTGGCCTTAGCGAATGAGCTGAGCGGGTGCGCGCAGACCTCCGCCGCGGCGCGCCCGCCCAGGCCCCGCCCAGGCCCCGCCCAGGCCTTAGCGAAAGAGCTGAGCGGGTGCGCGCAGACCTCCCGCGGCGGCGCGCCCGCCCAGGCCCCGCCCCTCCGCCGGCTCCCGGGACCGTGGGGCTGGACTCCGCGTGGCCTGGGCCGGAGCGACAGGTTAATCTCATCTGGGCGAGCTGGAACCATGGCTGGCGTGGTGGACTTCCAGGACGAGGAGCAGGTGAAGTCGTTTCTGGAGAACATGGAGGTGGAATGCAACTACCAGTGCTACCGCGAGAAGGACCCGGATGGTAAGCGCTGCCGGCGCGGCCTGGGAACACGTGGGAGCCCGTGGAGGAGGGGCCGGGGCCGGAAGGTCACGTGGGCGACCTCCGAGGGGATCTGGGAGCGGTCGCGCGCCCGGGGCACGGCGGGGCGGGACGGGGTCAGTGGGACACTGGCGACCTTGCGCGTGTTGGGTTCCACGAGGGCTGTCCGGACTCTCCGTGGGGCAGTGCTCCGCCGGCTTCCACCTGGAGGCCGGCCGGGAAGGAGAAAGGCCAGGGCACTTGGGGTAGAGGGACTGGGGACCTATCCGGGAACAGATAAGATTCCCTGTCCTCATGGAGCGTACATTCTAGTGGGGGGGAATTGGACAATAAACATAAGGAAATAAACGAAATCGTGTGTTAGAAAATAGAGCAATGGGAAGACGTGACAGCGGTGTCGGGAATTATGGAGGGCAATTTTAAATGGAGTAGTCAGGGGGAATCACTGAGAAAATGGCGTTTGAACTGAGGGTTGAGAAAGGGAAGGGAGGTCGATGCCAGGCGGAGGGAACAGTGAGTGGCAGGGACCTAGGACATGAATGCGCCCTGTGTGTGCTGGGAACACTGAGTTGACTTGAGTGTGGGGTGAATGGTGGTGTCCAGAGGGGCCACTCCGAATCCAGTGCCTCTGGGTGGTTTTCTTCCTCCTACTTTACTTATTTATTGGTTGATTGATTTTAGAGAGAAACATTGATTGGCTGCCTCCTGCACGCGCCCCCACTGGGCAGGAAACCCACCACCTTTTGGTGTATACAGGTCTACACTCCAACCAACTGAGCCACACTGGCCAGGGCTTCCTACTTTATTTTTTATAGAGGAAAAAAAATGGCACTGGCCCTACCTTATAATGGCTTGCAGCCTAGTTCCAGAACATGATATAACTCTTTTTTGTTTGTTTGTTTTTCCCATTGATATTTTTGAAGAGGGTGGGGGACATTGGTATAGACAGATACATCCATTGGTTGCCTCCTGAACCTGCAACCCAGGTACGTGCCCTTGACTGTGAATCAAGCCCAGTGTGCCCATGGATGTTCTAACCACTGAGCAAAACCAGCTAGGGCGATATTGCTATTTTTTTATGCTAATCAACTGCGCAGAGTTGCTCTGTATTATATAATGCTTAAAAAGAACCCAGGGTTGTTCTTTGAGAGCTGGTCCATGTCCTAAGTGGAGAGAGAATTCACAGGAGAGTTACTTGAGCAGGATGGCTGGGAAAGATTTCTGGTGTTGGTCAGAGGGAATTGGTCTTCCCTGATCACCTGTTAACCATTCCCCCAACATGCACAACAAACTATCTTATAATCCTGTTTCATTTCAATCATAACATTTATTACTGTTTGAATACATCTTGTTCACCTGTTCACTTATTGTGTTTACTCCTCTAGAACAGTGGTCGGCAAACTCATTAGTCAACAGAGCCAGATATCAACAGTACAACGATTGAAATTTCTTTTGAGAGCCAAATTTTTTAAACTTAAACTTCTTCTAATGCCACTTCTTCAAAATAGACTCGCCCAGGCCATAGTATTTTGTGGAAGAGTCACACTCAAGGGGCCAAAGAGCCGCAGTTTGCCGACCATGGCTCTAGAATGTAATTTTTAGGAGGGCAATGGACTGTATTCCCAGCTTCTGGGATTAGTGTAGTGTTTTGTGCATAGATGAACATAGATGGTCAAATATCGTTTGATTGTAAATGAATGAGAGATGGATGTTATTGGGGATGAAGAAGGGACAGGGGAGAGATGTTAAGGAGAGGCTTGCTGGGACTAGAGCCTGCCAAGGAGAGAGGATATATTTCCAACTCCTTTGGTAGCTGCTGTTTCTACTCTGTTGTCAGACTTCACATTCTGAGCCTGGCTGAGGGGTTAGGTACAGTCATCGAAGCACCCCTTTCTCGCTGCTACAAAGACTAGCCTATGGACCCGTTTGGTTTTCTGTGTTTGACTACTGAGTTTCCGAAGAAGTTCCGAAGCTAGCAGAGTTTCGATTATGGAAGTCACTGTGTCTTTGGGCTGGCCTGGCTGGCAGAGCAGAAGGGCTGGTGAGAGGAGGAGTCCGTGCAGGGGCCAAGGTCTCCCCAGTCCTTAACATTGCTCAGTCCCTGCCCCAGGGCAGACAATGCCTTTGTAGGAATGCTGAACACCACCTGCATTCCTTGTCACACCTCAGGAGAACAGAGGCTGGTCCTAAATGAAAGACACATCTGGCCTGTCACACCTTGACCCTCCCTACTGCTAAGCAATGGCCCCAGGCGTGAAGAAAAGCTCTTGCCCTCTTTTCACAGGTTGTTATCGGCTGGTAGACTATTTGGAAGGGATCCAGAAGAATTTTGATGAGGCTGCCAAGGTGTTGAAGTTCAACTGTGAAGATAACAAGCACAGTGATAGCTGCTACAAACTGGGGGCCTATTATGTGACCGGAAAAGGTAAGGAGGGCCTGCTTTCCTTGGTACTTGTCATCGATAGTAGTGCTGACCTCACACTGAGCCCTCTTTGCAGAAGGGTCCTCACAGGCATTGGGGGAGCACGTTGCAGGAAGATTTGGAAATGAGTTCAGCAGAATGGAGAGGGGAAGAGTACAACCTTTTAAGTTAGGCAGACCTCAGGGAATGTTATTTGCAAGTAGTGAGTGGGATCTTGAGCCAGTCACTTAACCTCTGTGCCTTTTACATCACTTATAAAATACTTCATAGGGATTTTGTGAGGATTAAAAAGGATAAAGTGTTGTGTTGTAAATCAGCGAGCTTGACAGAAGACGCCTTAGTGAGCCAATTTATATATATATATTTTATTGATACTTTACATTACAGAGAGGAAGGGAGAGGGATAGAGAGCTAGAAACATCGATGAGAGAGAAACATCGATCAGCTGCCTCCTGCACACCCCCCACTGGGGATGTACCCGCAACCAAGGTACATGCCCTTGACTGGAACCGAACCTGGGACCCTTCAGTCCACAGGCCGACGCTCTATCCACTGAGCGAAACTGGTTAGGGCCTTAGTGAGCCAATTTAATTGGGAGTCTTTATTAACACCAGCGGGCCCAGAGGGAGATGTCTCCCAAATTTCTGAGCAAAAAAAAGGAGGAAGCTTCTCCTATTTTTATATCTTTCTAGCTCTTTGTCTGCAGACTTTACACAGAGCTCTGTGTAAGTTATTTTTGCAGACTGCTTGTAACCTTGGGCATATATCTAACAAACATAAACACCTGGCATGAGAATATGGGAGTATTTTCAGTATCAGCCCCTTATGTTAGATGGCTAGCTTGCAAGGTCAGACAGTTAAGTTTATCTTCTCTATTATTCAAGCTAAAAAAGCAAAGTCATTTTACAGAATAAGAGACCGTCTAAAAATAACAGTTGACTTACAGAACAAGGGACTATCTAATAGCAGAGAATTTCAAACAGCAGTTTCAAACAGCAGTTTTTCCAAAAGAGGGATTATTATGCTTCAAAAGTAGGTAAGGCATAAGTACATGCCTGGCCCAGAGGAGGGGATCAATAATGGTTAATTCCCTTCATCTATCTTTTCTCCTCATACCCTATTGCAGTCATTACTGGAATAGTTTTTAAGTTATCTACTCTAAATAGCAAATTATCCTAGCAAATTTACTTCACATAGTTTCTATGGGTCAGGAATTTGGGAGTAGCTTAGCTGTGTGCCTTAGGGTCTCTCATGATTTTTTAGACATTAGCCAGGGAGTTAGGGGTGCAGTTATTTGAAGGCTTGACTGGAACTGGATTTTCCCATTTTAAGATGACTTACTCATGCGGCTGTTGGTAAATACTTCCTTCTGTTCCTTGCCAGCTATTATCAGGTGACCTCAGTTCCTTGTGACATGGATCTCTCTGTGTCCTCATGCCATGGCATCTGGCTTCCTCCGGAGTGAGTGATCCAAGAGAGAGAGCAAGAAGGAATCCTCAGTGTCTTTTGATGAATCCTCAATGGCCTACCCTTAGATGTCACACATGTTTCATTCCCATCACATTCTATTTATTAGAAGTGAGTCAGTAAGTCTAGTCTACATTAAGGGGAGAGAACTTAAAAGTCCACCCCTCAAAACCAGGAATATCAAAGAATTTATGGACATATTTAAAACCACCACAAATAGGGAATATGACCTTTGAACAGGCAGCTAATTTTTTTGCTCACCAGATCATGAGCTTCTTGAAGATGATTCATTTATCCTTTGTCCCCTGTGCCCAAGCCTGGTTGGAGAGTTGTTCAGTGAAAGTTTGATGAAGATGTCTTTTTAATTCTCTGGAGCTGTGTAGATTATTTCTGCTTTCACATGGGACATTGGGTTTGTGGTAGTCCCTATTTTGATGAAAGTTTATCATCATCAAGAATATCAGTTTCTGCCGAAACCGGTTTGGCTCAGTGGATAGAGCGTCGGCTTGCGGACTTGAGAGTCCCAGGTTAGATTCCGGTCAAGGGCATGTACCTTGGTTGCGGGCACATTCCCAGTAGGGGGTGTGCAAGAGGCAGCTGATCGATGTTTCTCTCTCATCGATGTCTCTAACTCTCTATCCCTCTCTCTTCCTCTCTGTAAAAAAATCAATAAAATATATTTAAAAAAAAAAGAATATCAGTTTCCCTTCTGATGCAGAGGGGCGTTTCTTTAACTTAGTAATTTTCTTAATATTCTAACCTAAGGAAATAACTAAAAATATAAATAAAGGTGATGTGCAAAGATATTCACCCCAGCATTATTCATCTGGAAAATTTATCATTAATTTATAGTGTATAAGCAGTACATAACTGCATTATATTAATTTTTTTGAAAAACTTGTCTACCAACAGTAGCAGCTTAGTTAAATAAATATCTTCCATTGGATGGAATGTTATGTAGCACATTAAAAAATGTTTCTGCCCTGGCTGGTTTGGCTCAGTGGATAGAGCGTTGACCTGCGGACTGAAGGGTCCCGGGTTTGACTCCAGTTGGGGGCACATGCCCGGGTTGCGGGCTCGGTCCCCAGTGGGGGGCATAGGGGAGGCAGCTGATGTTTCTATTTTTCTCATCATTGATGTTTCTATTTTTCTCTCTCCTCCCTTCCTCTCTGAAAAAAAAAAGTTTCTA
This sequence comes from Cnephaeus nilssonii, assembly GCF_951640355.1. Taxonomy (NCBI): domain Eukaryota; kingdom Metazoa; phylum Chordata; class Mammalia; order Chiroptera; family Vespertilionidae; genus Cnephaeus; species Cnephaeus nilssonii. Next base: position 70,658,622 of record NC_137078.1, on the reverse strand, counting down.
AAAAATTTTGTTGATGTGGGGAAAACTTATAATATTCAGTGAAGAAAGCAGAGTACAAAATTATATATGGTATAAATTCAGCTATATAATATAGTGTGCAAAACCAAAAATGTCTCTGGATTTGTGTCCTGGTAAAGTTTTGGATTCTTTTTGTCTTTATACCATATTTTACTATATTTTCCACAAAGATTTTGAGTTCCTTATTGAATTAAGGAAAGACAGGCTTATTATACAGACTTATGTGATTAATAATTGTGCACTGAGCCTTTTTGTTGTTGTTCTGGTGCTCCTTTGTTGAGCATACTTTTAGTATTTGCTATCTGCAGTGAAACAAGAATTAAACATGACCAGTGTGTATGGGGGCAGGGGGCACATTCATACTAATACCTGTTATACCTAGGAGAGCTTGAGAAGCATCTTCAGAGAGAGACATGTAAAGTACCCTGTTTAATGCTGGGACAGTGTCATCATTTGGGGTGCTGTCATAGAGGAGGAGGCATTGAATGTGGTGTTTCAAGGACAGAGTAGATTTTTTTTGGTGGAGGTGGACTAGAGTTATGTTCCAGGCAGAAAGGTGAGCAGGTGTGGAAAAAAAAACAGTGGTAGATGCCCTGGCCAGTGTGGCTCATTTGGTTGGGCATCATCCCATGCACCAAAAAGTTGCTGATTTGATTCCTCGTCAGGTACATACCTGGGTTGTGGGCTGGATCCCCAGTAGGGGGATGTGCAGGAGGCAGCTGATCGATGTTTTGCTATCACATTGATGTTTCTCTCTCCCTCTCCCTTCTTTTCTTTCTCTAAAAATTAAATAACAGTATTTCAAAAAATAATTTAAAAATAATAAAACAAGTAAATTTCTTAAAAAAACAAAAAGAGTAGGCCGGGCTGGCATGGCTCAGTAGTTGAGCATCAACCTATGAACCAGGAGGTCACAGTTCGATTCCCCGTCAAAGCACATGCCCAGGTTGTGGGCTTGATCCCAGTGTAGGAGGCAGCCAGTCAATGATTCTCATTATTGATGTTTCTATCTCTCTCTTCCTCTCCCTTCTTCTCTGAAATCAATAAAAATATATTTTGTTTAAAAAAGAGTGCTAGAGAACAATAATTAATCCTCCGTTAAACTAACATTCTTAAATAAATTTCTGTAGGTGTTTAAATCAAAGTGGTCTCATTAATAGATCTTTGCTACTCAAGCCCTTTTGGATTGCTGTTTATTAGACCTTGAGCCCTGCCAAGTCTAAAAGCCAATACTGTTGGCTCCTCCTGCCTACTTCTGAGATAAAGGATTTTATAATCTTTGGTCTTGCCCTCTGTTCCTGAAAAAACGCCCCGTGTTCTTTCTTGACACAGACTGGTTAATAATTCTCCTTTTACCAAGGATAGCTGGGGCAGGGGAAAGAGTGGGAAGCCAAAGAACCCACTTTTAGCTGATGTTGTGACATCAGGCAAAGCATTTTCCTTCCCTGAGCCACAAATTCCTCATTGACGAAATTAAAAGTAATAAGGTCTGCTCATACCTTCTTTGTAGGGTTTTTTCTGTGCATCATATGAGAGTAGATATGACTGCTTTGTTAAACTGTAAAACATTCTATCAATTTGAACAGGTCTGGTTTGTATTGGTTGCTGCAGAAGTTACTTTGGATTGCACACCCATGGAGTATTTGGGCCACATGTTTTCATTTGTAAAGCAATTTAACCCTTTGCACTCGCTTGCTTTTTTCTCGATTCCTTTATTCTAATGCTAACCGTGTCGAGTCACACTCGACATCCGAGTGCAAAAGGTTAAGTGTCCTATAAAAGGAAGGGGAAAATAATTCTGACACATATCTCTTTTATGACATATCCTGCAGCCAATGAAAGATACTAAGAAGGGTTTCTAATGGGGAGTGACAAGGGCTCATGATTATAACATGTAAAAATAATACCAATCTACATAGACCTTGAGGAAAGGTCTATGTACTAAGAGGAAATACATCAAAATTTAAATAGTAATGGTCTCTAAAGATGCAAATAAAGATTATGTGCAGAGATACTCCAACATTATTCATCTGGGAAATTTATCATTAATTTATAGTTTATAAGCAGTACATATCTGCATTATGTATGCTTCCCCCTTTCCTATTTAAAGTCCTCACTTTCTCTTCTAAAAAATACGATTACTTTAGAGGAGGAAATAAGTTAATGATGATAAAGCAAATAAACCTTTATCTAGTCAAGACCATTCTTGTGAGGTCCATACTGCCTATAGCTATTTATTGAACAGTTCTACTTGGAGTTCTCATAGACATCTCAAACTTAACAAATCCATTGTGGAATTCTTGTTTTCTTCTCCCTCCTATTTATTATATCCTGGCTAGTTTATGTTTAAAATATGTCTCAAATCTGACCTGTTTCTCCCTTTTCTGCTATCATTTCTATCCACCCCACCCGCCTTTCCTGCTTGGGTTATAGTGAGGAGATTAATGCAAGTCCCCAATCTTCTTTCCAGAGGCAATTAAAATGAACTTTTAAGAACTTTGTATATTTTAGCCATGGATTAGCTAAAATATACAAAGCAACTGTTTTCAGGCATTGGACAACAGGCAATGAAGTATTGTGATCCCCGAGAAAAGGAAAACACATAAGGTGATCGCCATCCATGATTGCTTTCGATTTCCTCTTGAAAGTATTTTCCAGACTATGCACAAAGAGGTGAAGCCAAATAGAGCATGATAATCGTGCTTAACAAATGAGGCAGAGGTCAGAGTTTCCAGCTACTGAGGAAGTGGAATTCGCAGGACAGGATACCAGAGAGGAATAAGCTACACAGAGGAACTCTAGAAATCCACATAGGCAATCACTTAAGTCTTTGGCCCAATATTAAGCTGCACAAGGTCTGTGAGAGACCTTTCAGTAAAAAATATTGAGGAGCTATGAACTAAAGAGATTCCAGAGGTTTCATAGTGTTAGGAGTGGTTTGAGTTCCAATCAGCCAGAGAAGAGGGACCTCAGTGAACACCACAAATAGTCAACAGAGACTCCAGAAAGGCCATGGTAAGACTACTCTAGATCTGCTCTAACAAACTTAAATACAAGCCTCTAAAGGATCAGGCTAATTCACTAGTAAATTAGCTAGCTACCTGCCAGAATAAAACTCAACAGTCCAAACTGTACAAAGTATCATCCACAATATCCAGCATAAAATAAGGAAGTACTAAATATTAAAAAAAAAAGGCAATTAATAGAAATAGATCCAGATATGATACAGACACTGGAATTTACAATTGAGAATTTAAAAACAGGTATAATAACTATATTTAAGGGTTTAAATAAAATATGGACATAATGACTGAACAGATAGGAAATCTCACTAGAAATATTGAAATTATAAAAAGAACCAAATTAAATCCTTAATCCTGCAATTGAAAGCTGTATCCTCCTATATAATAAAAGGCTAATATGCAAATAGACCGGACAGCGGAACAACCCAAACAACCGGTCACTATGACGTGCGCTGACCACCAGGGGGCGTGTGTGGAACATGGTGGGCATTGGCCGTGGCGGGATGATGGAGCAGGTGAGCAGGGGCGCCAGACCAAGGCGGGGTGCCAGTCACTGTCATCGGGGTGAGCCTCTGGTGATTACTGAAAATTCTTTGCTCCCCGCGTGCCGTGGTTCCACCCAGCGCTCGCACCTGCTGCTGGCACCAGAACTGCTGCTTGCACCCACTGGCAGCTCTGGCCCCACTCGCACCCGCTGGCGGCGCCCGAGCCGCTGCTCACACCTACTGCCAGTGCCCGGCACCAATCTCGATCACTCGGCGCCATCAGCTGCTGGCCCTGATCGCCCCTGAGGGCTTCTCCACCTCCCCTTGCTCCTGAGGGGCGATTGGGGCAGCAGCCGCCACTCGCACCCGCTGCTGGCGCCGGCCCCAATCGCTCCGTGCCGTCAGGGGGAGGGGCCGGGCAGGGCCGCAGAGGATGGGCTGAGACCTGCCCCCTGTGTCTACATTTCCTTAGTTTGAAATTAAAAGTTTACTGATCAGGCTTAACAGCAAGTTAGATACTTAAGGAGAAAACAATCAGTGAATTTGAAAAATCAGTTATTTGAATAAGAAGTATCAATATTATCTAAATTGAGGCACTGAGAAAAAGGAAAAAACGGACAGAGCCTCAACCTGTGGGGTTCAATATACATCACTTTAACATATGTGTATTGAAATCCCAGAAAGATAAGAGATTGGAATAGGAAAAATATTTAAAGAATAAACATTTCCATATTTGATGAAAAAATATCAGTCCACAGATCTATGAAGTTCAGTGAACCCAAGCAGAATAACCAATGAAAATCACTCTTAGACACAAACCAAAGACAAAGAGAAAATATTAAAAACAGAGAAAATGGCATTGAGGTGAGAAAACAACCACTTCTTATCAGGAACAACAGGAAAACAAAAGAATAATATCTTTGAAATGCTGAAAGAAAAAAACTGTTAAATTAGAATTTGACTTTAGCAACAATATCTTTAAAATTGTGGCTCAGTTGATTGAAGCGTCATCCCATGCACCAGAAGATCGCAGTTTTGATTTCCAGCCAGGGCACATGCCTAGGTTTTAGGTTCAGTCCCCACTCAGGGTGTGTGCAGGAGGCAGCCAATTAATGTGTCTCAGACACATTGACACCTCTCTCTCTCTCTCTCTCTCTCTCTCTCTCTCTCTCTCTCTCTCTCTCTCTCTCTTTCTCTCTCTTTCTCTTCCCCCTTGCTCCCTCCTTCCCTCTCTAAAAAAAAATAATAATAATTTTACAATAAAGTAAAGTAAAATGAAGATGAGATAAATTCATTTTCAGCTAAATAAATTCATGAGTCACTAATGAGTCACTATATTATAAGAAAGTTGTTTGGGTTGATGGACAATGATAACAGATAGAAACTAGGGTCTATACAAAAAAAAGCACATTAGAATATGTGTATAAAAAGAAAACTTTACTTATTAATGTATTTAAAAGACTGTTTAAAGCAAAAGTAATAGCAATATATTGTGAGGCTAATATATACTAGGTGTACCAGTTAATTGGATTTTTTTCAATAGATGGAGTTACACATATGTTGATATATATGCAATTTGATGTGTATGCTATTTTGTTGTATTGACAGCAAGCTTCAAAACTTTATATGTCAAATTTGCTGAAGGTGTTAACATCATAAATATTTTTACGCTTAAAAATGTCAAATTTCATGCCAAAAAAAGGGAAGTTTTAATTCATTATTTTGAAGAAAAGTGGTACTGAAAGTTATTGTATACTTTGGGAAGCTTATGGTGAACATGCTCCATCTCAAGATACTTGTGAACGCTGGTTTAAACGCTTTAAAAGTGATGATTTCAATGTGAAAGACAAAGAATGTCCAGGTCAACCAAAAAAGTTTGACGACCAACAATTACAAGCATTATTGGATGAAGATGTGTGTCAAACTCAAAAACAACTTGCAGAAAGATTAAATTTTGTTCAGCAAACAATTTCCGATCGTTTACAAGAAATGGGAAAGATTTTAAAGGAAGGAAAATGGGTGCCACATCAACTGAACAAAAGACAAATGGAAAACTGAAAAGTCATCAGTAAAATGTTGCTTCAATGGCACAAAAGAAAGTCTTTTTTGCATCGAATTGTGTCTGGCGATGAAAAGTGAATTTATTTTGAGAATCCCAAACACACAAAATCATGAAACCGTTAATACTGATCACTACCGACAACAAATAATGAATTTGAACCACACTTTGATCGTAAAATGACCAGAATGTGCCAGAAGACATAGCAAAGTAATTTTGCTTCATGATGACACACCAACACACACTTCAAAACCAGTTAAAGACTCGTTAAAAGATCTTGCCTAGGAAGTATTAACCCACCTGCCATATTCACCAGACCTTGCTCCTTCAGGTTACCACTTGTTCAGATCGATGGCACACGCACTTTCTGAGCAGCACTTCAAAACATACGAAGAAGTGGAAAATTTGGTCTCTGAATAGTTTGCCTCGAAACAAGAGGAGTTCTATTGGGATGGTATCTGCAAATTACCTGAAATATGGGGGAAATGTGTAGCTAGCGATGGACATTACTTTGAATAAAGCACTTTTGATGTTTCTCTTGAAATTATCGTGTTTTCTTTGATTACAAAATCCACATTATTAACTGGTACACCTAGTATATATAAGTAAAGCATAAGAGTAATATATATATGTAAAACATTACAGCAATAGTACAAAAATGGGAATGTGGTAAATGAAAGTTAATTGTTATATTCTTATATGTGAAGTGGTATAATATTAATTCATGATTGTGATATGTTAAGGATACATATTATAATCACTAGATAAACCACTGGAAAAGAAGTATAAATAACAAAAGCTAATGATGAGAATAAAATTGACTATTAGAAACATACAATTCAAAAGAGTGCAAGAAAGAAGAAAAAGCAAAAACATTTGGGACAAATGGGGGAAAAGATTGTAGACTTAAAACCTAGCTATATCACTAATTGCATTAAATGTAAGTAAATAGGTAAAAGGCAGAGAATGTCAGACTGGATATAAAAGCAAGACTTAACTACTATTCTCTATAATAAAACCCTAATATGCAAATTGACTGAATGGCAGAACCACTGGTCGCTATGATGCCTACTGACCACCATGGGGCAGACGCTCGATGCAGGAGCTGCCCCCTGGTGGTCAGTGCGCTCCCCCAGGGGGAGCGCCGCTCAGCCAGAAGCCGCACTCACAACTGGCAAGCGCAGCGGCGGTGGTGAGAGCCTCTCCTGCCTTCACTGCAGGCGGGTGGTAAGGAGCAAGGGGTCCTGGACCGCGAGAGGGATGTCTGACTGCCAGGGGGATCGGGCCTAAGCTGGCAGGTGGACATCCCCCAAAGGATCCCGGACTGCGAGAGGGCGCAGGCCGGGCTGAGAGACCCTCTGTCCTCCACCCCCACCCCCAGTGCATGAATGTTGTGCACCGGGCCTCTAGTTTAAATATAAAGGTGAGAGGAATATATTCTCAAAAGTGAAAGAACTCAGGGGGCATAGAATCTATCAGCTTTTAGAGAAAAATACCTAATAACCAATAAAGAGGTGAATCAAAAATAATTCCGGAATGGAGATGCTCTTATGGAAAGACCAGTGATGAGTTGAATCCATTTAGAATGAATATTGGGCTAATTAGGGTTACTGAATAGAATGTAAATAATATAAACCTTTATGACAAAAACACTACATTTACTGAGCACTTATTATCTGCCAGGCTCTTTGTAAGTACACATTTAAACTTCTTCCAGCATATGAAGTAAGTACTATTATCCTTGTTTTACAGATGAGGAAAACTAAGACTTTAGGGTTAAATAACATGTCTAAGGTCACATAGCTGACAACTAATGGAGCTGGGACTGGAGCTTGGTGTTCTGGCTACAGAGCTCAGGCTTTGTTAACCACAATGCTATGCTCTTTCCCTAAAGTGAAATAACCAACAAAAAGTAGAAAGTGAGGGAGGAGAGATGGAAGAAATATCCTCACATTTTCTAGTTGTGAGTCAATAATCTCTAAAATTTAGTTAAAAAATAAAAGCAATGACTAACCTTTTAATATGTTTAATAATTTCTTTATAACTCTAAGGCAGGGGTGGGGGACCGTTTTTCTGCCAAGGGCCATTTGGATATTTATAACATCACTCACTTAATATAAATGATTTCATATAAATCTATGTTGCCATGAAAAAAGCTCCTAGATTTATTTCCTGCACGCCCCCACTGGGGATTGAGCCTGCAACCTAGGCATGTGCCCTTGACTGGAATCAAACCCGGGACCCCTCAGTCTGAAGGCCAATGCTCTATCCACTGAGCCAAACCAGCCAGGGCTATTTATATATTTTTTAAATGAGTGATGGTGTTACTGGTCAGGGACCTGCTCGAAGTGGGTCTGCCTCAGGTCAGCTCTATTGTGTGGGTTCTTGACTTCGTGTAGGAAAGATTTCACAAAACAATCCAGGTAATTTTGAGAATATGTTTGTTAAAGCTGGGGACAGTGAAACAAGGAAGGGCTTAGCATAGAAGAAGCAACAGCCCTAGCCAGTTTGCCTCAGTGGATAGAGCTTTGGCCTGTGGACCAAAGAGTCCTGGGTTCAATTCTGGTCAAGGGCATGTATCTTGGTTGCAGGCTCCTCCCCGGCCCAGGCCCTGGTTGGGGCTCATGCAGGAGGCAACTAGTCGATGTGTCTCACATCAGTGTTTCTCTCTGTCTTTCCCTCTCTTCCACTCTCCCTAAAAATCAATGGAAAAATATCCTCCAGTGAGGATTAAAAAAAAAAAGAAGCAATAGAAGAGTCCAGGTGGTGCTCTGCTTTGGCATTCTAGAAATGCTATGGGAAAGAAGTGAGCCACGGTGGGGCTGCTGTCAGCTCACAGGGAAGTCAGAGAAAAGGGGGCCGTGGAGGCAGGATCAGGAGGAAAGCCCAGGATGAGCTGCCACTGCCCACTGCTCTCCTGGTTGAAACTCTTGTCGGGACCCTTAGCGTTAGGAGGCAGTAAAAAGTTCATGCCTGAGAAGGGACATAGGTCTGCTCTACAGTGAGCCTGCACTGAATCTTTGTCTTGAGTTTTTGTTTTTTTTCTCTTCTGTTGGCGAGAATCTTAGGGGATGGTTTCAGCAGAATATTCATCAGCTTTCCAGGTGCATTTTTAATATGCAGATACATCAAAATGAGTGTATAGGGGAGTTTGGGATTGTTCTTTGTTCTGCTTTACTGTTTTACTTTTATCTTGGGTCTTTCTGGCTTTAATGGGGTTTTTCTTATTTGTTTCCCAGACTTCATCTGTCCTTGGGGTTAGCTGGCACAAATGACATTAATTGGGTCTCTGTTTTCTATTTTCCCTGCCCAGGGTGATTTAAGACAGCAGTCGCCAACCGGTGGTCCGTGAGGTCTGAAAGGTTGGCAACCTCTGGTTTAAGGAAACCTTTGGATCAGCGGTCGCCAATCTGTGGTCCGTGAGGTCCAAAAGGTTGGCGACTGCTGATTTAAGATATGTATTCTCTGGTTAGGAAGGAGAGTTATAAACCATTTGCTCTCACGTGTACCTGGTTAGGGGAGATAAGATCTTTCAATTCATCAGTTGGCTGTAAGTTGTTCAAATTTGACTTTGTTTCCCCATTCCACTTGCCCAGGAATCTTCTAGCTTCTTACTATCCTGCCTCAGTGCTACATGGAATTTCAAATTTCCATTAATAAAAAAACAAACTAAAGAAAAAAGTCTTGTAATTAACTCTGCTTAAAATGACCCATTAGTGGTTTCCCATTTATTATTGCTCCTAGAATTCTGAGTCCAGGATCCCTAATACGACCCACCGTACCCTGTAGGTTCTGCCCCCTGCCTGTCTCTCTAGCCTCCTTCCCTAGGATTTCTGGGTTCTACCACATGGGCTCTTTTTCTCTTTGTATCCTATTCCTTTTGCCTGGAGCAAGTCATATTTTCTTTCCCTTTTTCCCCCATTATTTCACAGCTCAAATATCACTTCTTTGGGGAAGCTTTCCTTGATCTCACTGCCTAGTCCAGGTCAGAACCCTGATATATTCTCATAGCACCCTGTACTTTTTCTCTACACTTGTCACACTTATATTCATGCATTTATTTTTGTAGTTGTTTAATGTTTGTCTCATTAAACCGTAAGATCCTCAGACAGGGACAGAATCTGTTCCCCAGAACCTAGCATAGTAGTTGGCAAATAGCATACATTCAGTATATATTTAAATTAACAAACAGTTAATAAAGTGCTTATAAGATGCCATATTCTCACTGTAACCCTATGACGTAGCTATTACTATCATTCCCACTTTACCTTTACCTTTTGGTCTGCCTTATAAGGTCTCATTTTAACTAGGCTCCACGGCTAAAAACGCTGGGAGGTCTGCACTGGACCAGCCCACCTTCCTTCCGTGCTGCTTTAACTCGAGGAATGTGCTTTTTACTCAGGAATTGTTCCCTAACTTTGGCCTGAGACATTCAGGCTCTGCCCTGGCTTGGATTTACTTTTTTCTTCTCTTTCCTAACTCCCAGGCGGACTGACCCAGGACCTGAAAGCTGCCTTCAGCTGCTTTCTGATGGCGTGTGAGAAGCCTGGAAAGAAGTCTGTGGAGGCCTGTCACAATGTTGGTCTCCTGGCCCATGATGGACAGGTCAATGATGACGGCCAGCCCGAGCTGGGGAAGGCCAGAGACTATTATACAAGGGCCTGTGATGGCAGCTATGCCCCTAGCTGCTTCAACCTCAGTGCCATGTTTCTGCAGGGTGCTCCCGGCTTTCCCAAGGACATGGGCCTGGCCTACAAATACACCATGAAAGCTTGTGACCTGGGCCATGTCTGGGCCTGTGCCAATGCCAGCCGCATGTACAAGCTGGGGGATGGCGTCGATAAGGATGAAGCCAAGGCTGAAGCACTAAAAAATCGGGCCATGAAACTGCATAAAGAACAGCAGAAAAACGTCCAACCTTTAACGTTCGGGTAGCGTGGCCCACCCTCCTGTGCAACAGATGCGGGCACCTCCTATTCCCGATGCAGCCCTTGGAGATCAACCCGCTGGAGCAGGAAGACTTGGGACTTGGTATTTGTAGCCCTGGTTACATATACCCATTGCCCCAGAGTGTCACCTACTGGGATGTAGTCTGAAGTGTTTATTTCTTTAACTGGTGTGATCTGTAAAGAGACCCACATTTAACGGGGTTTTAGATCTCAAACTCGTATAGCTCTAAAACACAGCAAACTAGAGAGCCATGGAGATTTTTGGGGGGGGGGGGGGGGTGTGGAGAGACAAAGAGCAGGAGATTGGAAAAATTAGCAGCCACAGGGCCGGAAGGAATGAGACACCATCATCATCATCATTATTATTTTAGTTGGGAGGCTTGAAAATCAGGAAGTATCTTGATTTACATAACAGAGGGCTTAAGGGGCTAAGAACAGTCACGACTGCCACCCTCTGGCTTACATAATCCTTGGTGTGGGCTTTAGTTCTGCCTTTAGAGTCACATTTTTTCAATACATTCATGGAGATCTGGAAGATTAAAGGTCATTATGGTTCAGGGTTGCTAAAGAGGATGACACAAGCCCTCCTCCAGTGGAGACGATCACAGTTAGTGGACTAGCATGCCCAGTCCACTTGCTTGGTACTGCTGATCACACTGAGGGAGCAGATTATTCCCCAGGCAACTTCAGGCAGGGATTTGTAAGCAAGGGTTTTGTAACACACTTTGTCCCTCAGAACAGAACCTTTTTAACTGTTCCTGTGAATAAACTATTTTGATTAATATTTTTGTTATTGGTGTTCTCTCCACATTCTGGGTAGAGATTATGTTCTTCAGTGGTTGTGCCTTTTCTTTTAAGAACATTTGCTTTTTCTGGTATCTTCCTAATTTGTCACTAGGGGGCGAGCTTGTCATTTTCCTGCTGACAACAGGACCGTTATTTCTGTCACCACCTACAGTTTTTGTGCTTCCAGTGTTGCAGCTGTCTTAGAAGGAAGGTTTGCTGTGGGTGGTTCGTAAGCGTAGCCCACCAGTTTCTCCGGTTGATAGAGGCAAGGGACTTTCCCAAGGGCAGACAAGGTCTAAAAAGTGAGCTTATTTTCAAAATATAAAGTAGCTTTTGTTGTGTTACAAAAATATTTGTAGGCCAACAAGCATATGAAAAGATGTTCCACATGGATAGTCACCAGGGAAATGCAAATCAAAACCACAATGAGATCATGATCATTATCTTACCCCCTTCAGGATGGCTATTATTAAAAAAAAAAAAAAAAAAAGACAACAGGCGTTTCATCTTGAAGGGTGTTTGCTGGTTTCTGTTCTGAAAGAGCTGCATTTAATTCCAGTCTTTGCAGGTGACACTCATGATCTCCGCTACTCAAATTGGTAATCACTGGGCCTGGTTGTGAAGAATAATGCAGAAAGGGTATTCAGGTAGAATCTGTAGACGTCTCATGATTATTTCTGGTGTTACGTTTCTCACTGTTCATAACCTGATGGCCATTTATGACAGATACTGGGAGTAGCAAGAAATCGCCACTACCCAACTAGAATTAACAAGAATCAAATTGATGTCACACAAAAGGAGAAACCTCAGGATGATCTTAAATTAAACCTGGACGCCTTTGGGCCTTTTAAAGTCTCTTGAGCATTTTTAAACAAAGAAATTTGGGCTTCCAAAAAAACAACAACACGTTTGCAAGGATGTATAGAGGTTGGAAGCCGTATAGATTGCTGGTAGGAATGTAAAACGGTGCAACCACTAGAAAACAATATGGTGGTTCCTCAGAAAACAACATAGACTTACCATATGGTCCAGCAATTTCCATTCTAGGTACATAAAAAATTGACAGCAGGATCTCCAAGATATTTATACACCAATGCTCATAGAGACAGCCACAACAGCCAAAACATACAATGGAATGTTATTCAACCTTAAAAGGAAGGAGGTTCTGATACATGTGATAACATGGATAAAACTTGAAGACATGCTAAGTGAAATAAGCGAATCACAAAAAGATGAATACTGTGTGCTCCACTTAGACGAGGTATCTAAACTCACAGATAATACAATGGTGCTTGCCATGGTCTGGGGGAGGGAGAAATGTGAAGTTGTGTAACGGGTATAGCTTTTCAATTTTGCAAGATGAGAAACTTCTGGAGATTATTTGCATAAAAATGACTATTTTAAAAAATCTTTATTGTTAAAAGTATTGAATATATTCACTTCTTTTCCCCCCTTGATCTCTTCTAGCAAAAATGAATATTCTTAACACTATTGAACTATACATTTAAAAGTGGTTAAGATAATAAACTTTATGTGTACTTTACCATAATTTTTTAAAAACTGTAAACATGTAATTTTTTAAAAAAGGCAAGATCTGAAATTTTTGTCTATAAAAGTACTATGTTCTCTTGAAATGCAGTTTGGAACATAGCAAAAGAAACAATTACCCCTCACTTACCAGCATTCTTTGGCCCAATAATGTTTAACCATCTTTTAAGAATCACATGCCCTAGCTGGTTTTGCTCAGTGGATGGAGCATCAGCCTGCAGACTGAAGGGTCCCTGGTTTGATTCTAGTCAGGGTTTTGGGCTCAATCCCCAGTGTGGGGCGTGCAGGAGGCAGCCGATCAATGATTCTCATAATTGATCTTTCTCTCCCTCTTCCTTTTATTGAAATCAATAATAATATATATATTTTTTAAAAAGAACCACATGCCCACATTTGGATATTTATTAAGAAAAAAGAAAAAGAATCACATGCCCAGCTGGGTATAGCTTGGTGGTTGAGCGTTGACCTATGAACCAAGAGGTCATGGTTTGATTCCCAGTCATGGCATATGCCTGGGTTGCAGGCTCAATCCCCAGAGTGGGGCATGCAGGAGGCAGCCAATCGATTCTCATCGATGTTTCTCTCTCTCCCTCTCCCTTTCTCAAATCAATCCACACACACACACACACACACACACACACTGAGTGGCCAGATCATTATGATCTCTGAATGCATAATAATCTGGCCACTCAGTGTAGACTGACCACAGAGTTGGGATTTTAAAATAAGGTTTTTCCATGTATAAGAACTGCATTGTGGATAGTTAGAAAGAAGCAGAGGACTTACTAGCCAGAAGCTGGGGCCACTATCTCCTGGTCCCTTGACATATCAAGATTTGCAAGCTTTCCCTTATACATAAGTTCTGTATGTGTGTGTGTGTGTGTGTGTGTGTGTGTGTGTGTGTGTGTGTGTATTTTTTTTTTAAAGAATCACTTATTTCCTAAGATTGGCTTTATCAGACTTATTTTTTTCTCTCCCTAGTTAGACAAGTAGCAGTAGGTTGAAAACAACAGGAACAAATAATAAATGAAACAATAGATTTCTACCCCTAATAATTAACTTATTTGGCATTTGACAGATGGAAGCACAACATTTAATTTAGAGAGTCTGTCAAATAGGACATGTACAAGGGCAGGGAGTGATGACTGACTTGTAGAGTGAAAAGCCAACAGAAATCTACACATGTTGAACAAAAAATACAGTGACTGTACCTCTAGCATTTCTTATCAAGGACAGGGTTAACTTTGCAAATTTGCCCAAAATAGAGCATCTTATTTACTGAATGTTTGCATTTAGCAAATTTAACAGCACACTTGAAAATAATTTTTAATGTATATTTTTTAATATTGATTTTTAGAGTGGAAGAGAAGGAGAGGGAGAGGGAGGGAGAAACACTGATGTGTGAGTGAAACATGGGTCGGCTGTCTCCTGCACACCCCCTACGGGGGGATCGAACTCACAACCTGGGCATGTGCCCTGACCAGGAATGGAACTGGCAACTTTTCAGTGCACAGGGTGATGCTCAACCAACTAAGCAACACTGGCCAGGGCAGCACACTTGAAATTATTATTGGACTTTCATCTATGGAGTAGAGAGATAGGAGTATAAATTCAAAGATTTCAATAGGAATTTTTCTTTTAACTGCTAGATAAATTTTTATTGAATTAAAGTATTTTGTTGCAACCACCATTACATACTGGATACATATATCTTTAGAGCCACACTGAGTTCCTGTCCTTCCTAAGTGCTTTCAAAGTTATTTATGTTGGTCCTGGCTGGTATCTTCAGTGGTTAGAGCATCAGTCCATGCAATGAGGGGTCGCGGTTTTGATTCCTGGTCAAGAACATGTATCTAGGTTGCAGGTTCGATCCCCAGCCCCAATGGGGGCACATATGGAAGGCAGCCTCTCTCCCTCTCTCTCTCTCTCTCTCTCTCTCTCTCTCTCACTCTCACTCTCTCCCTCTCTCTCTCTCTTCCTCTCTCTTTCTCCCTCCCTCACTCTCTCCCTTCCACTCTCTCTAAAAAAAAAAAAAAAAAAAAAACAATGGAAAAAATGTCCTGGAGTTATTTATGTTGGACATGTCAAATCATTTGGCTGAGTGATCCATCCTAGAGAAGTCTCTCTTACATAATTGTAACTTTTCACATAATAAATATTCTTACTCATAGTTTCATTTTAGCTTTGGAAACAAAGTTCATTAGCATGAAGCCAAGTAGTATTGGCTTAGAGTGTGGATTGCATGTGTAGACTAAAAACAACATGGAAGGGGAAAGCCTCATGGAGCTGTTTGTTGTTCAGATAACTTTTAGATCTTTTAAAATATCTGTTAAAAGGTAATTATTCCCTGGTGGTTTTATTTGATGTATCATTAAAAATGAAATAGTGAATTCAGTTTGATCTTTTAAAAATCACATCTTTTCAATGAAGTAATGGGTTTTGTAATTTTGAAGAGTTAGGTTCACTTGATTTTTTTTTAATTAAATCTTTATTGTTCAGATTATTACAGTTGTTCCTCTTTTTTCCCCCCATAGCTCCCCTCCACCCAGTTCCCACCCGACCCCCGCCCTTCCCCGCCCCCCCCATTGTCCTCATCCATAGGTATATGATTTTTGTCCAGTCTCTTCCTGCACCCCCCACACCCCTTTCCCCCTGAGAATTGTCAGTCCACTCCCTTTCTAGGCCCCTGATTCTATTATATTCACCAGATTATTCTGTTCATCAGATTTTTAATTCACTTGATTTTTAGATTCACTTGTTGATAGATATGTATTTGTTGTTCATAATTTTTATCTTTACCTTTTTCTTCTTCTTCCTCTTCTTAAAGAATACCTTTCAGCATTTCATAATACTGGTTTGGCGGTGATGAACTCCTTTAGCTTTTTCTTATCTGTGAAGCTCTTTATCTGACCTTCAATTCTGAATGATAGCTTTGCTGGGTAGAGTAATCTTGGTTGTAGGTTCTTGTTATTCATCACTTTGAATATTTCTTGCCACTCCCATCTGGCCTGCATAGTTTCTGTTGAGAAATCAGCTGACAATCATATGGGTACTCCCTTGTAGGTAACTGTTATTCTCTTGCTGATTTTAATATTCTCTCTTTGTCTTTTGCTCTTGGCATTTTAATTATGATGTGTCTTGGTGTGGTCCTCTTTGGATTCCTTTTGTTTGGGGTTCTGTGTGCTTTATGGACTTGTAAGTCTATTTCTTTCACCAGGTGGGGGAAGTTTTCAGTCATTATTTCTTCAAATAGGTTTTCAGTATCTTGCTGTCTCTCTTCTTCTGGCACCCCCATAATTCGGATGTTGGTACACTTGAAGTTGTCCCAGAGGCTCCTTACACTATCTTCATATTTTTGGATTCTTTTTGCTTTTCTGTTTGAGTGATTTTTGCTTCTTTGTATTTCAAATCTTTGACTTGACTCTTGTGATCCTCTAGTCTGCTGTTGGATCTCTGTATATTATTTTTTATTTCAGTCATTGTATGCTTAATTTCTAGTTGGTCCTTTTTCATATCCTTGAGGGTCTCACTAAATTTATCAGCCTTTTCTAGGAAATTCTTGAAAAACCTTATAACTGTGGTTTTGAACTCTATATCCAGTAGTTTGCTTTCCTCCATTTCTGTCATTTGTGACCTGTTTCTTTGTCTCCGCATTTTGGCTGCTTCCCTGAGTTGATAGAGTGGCTTTGTGTGCTAGGTGTCCTATAGGGCCCAGTGGCTCAGCCTCCCCAGTTACCTGAGGTGGACACTCTTGGTGCACCCCTTAGTGGACTGTGTGCACAGTCTTATTGTAGTTAAGCCTTGATTGTTGTTGGTGTCCCTGGGAGGAATTGACCTCCAGGCCAATTGGCTGTGAGGATCAGCTGTGTCTACACTGGGAGAATTTCTGTGCTGGAGACACCCTTATGAGGCAAGACTTGCTTCAATGGGACTTTGGTGCTCACTGAGTCTGCCCCCTGAGTGTGTCCCTTATGGATCTGAGGAGTTGTAATCTGGATGGTCCTCCTCTGACCCCTGGGTACACTGGCTCTTGGATCTCCAAGGAGGTGCTAATTTAGCCTCTGCCTGAGGCTACCCAGCAGGAGCTACGGAGAGATCTGCAGATTCCTCTTCTTTGTTTGGGTTTTGGAGGTTCCCAGATGAGGCCCAGCTGTGAAGCAATGCAAGCTGCTGCAGGGCCTTGGGCCTTCTTTTGGATGTTCTGGGTCTCTCTGACTCAGCTGCAGTTAGTTAGGTAAGTTTAGTTTTCAAAGGACCAGGCCATTCATATGCAAAAGCCTCTGTGCACAGCTTGGATGGGGCAGAGTCTCAGGGAAGAGCAAACAGCAATGGCTTCCCGTCAGCTCTTCCCTAAGAGGCCCCGGGTCTCAGTGTCCCTTGGTAATCGCTGCAAGCACCTCTGAGAGAAAGCCGCCCTCGAGTTCCACCTGCTGCCAGACAGTCCAGTTTCTCCCCATATGAGTCTGGGTCCCCAGAGTCTCACCCGCAACTAGAGTTCAGAGCAGTTGGGAGCGTGTGTCTCCCTCCTGATTGAAAAAGACAACTGTGTCCTCAGTTGCCAGCCCTCTCTGCGTGCGCGCCTCCGTACCTCTGCACTTTACTTCTGCAGCTCCTCTGAGTCTCAGTGTGCTTTTCTCTTCCCTTCTAGTTGTAGAATTTCCACTTAGCCAGCCTTCCTGTGGTTCTGGATGATGTCCGTTTTGTCTTTTAGTTGTAGTTTTGAAGCAGTTGTGCAAGGCAGCAAGTTCAGGTGTTTACCTAGGCTGCCATCTTGGTTTGGTTCACTTGATTTTTGGTAGCAGATGTGCAGGGCTATTTTGTAATAAGAGAAAGTTTACTTAGAAAGCCACAGAGGTAGAAGAAGTGAGTGGTAAAAGACATGGGCTCAGGAAACAAGTTACAGAGGCAAAAGAAGGGCCCTCGGAACTCGGGTGAAAAAGAAAGGCTAAGAAAACACATCTTGGAAAGAAGAGGGGGAGGGAAAGGAAAAGGAGAGCGCTGGTCTGTTTTTATGGACCAACTTCTGCCTGGAACCTGGGTGCCTCCCTTACTTGAATCACATACTGAGATAAGGTTGGGAACAATGGAATAACTATGAACAGTGTCAAAATGTTACATTTCACAAAAGTTATTAAAATGCAAAGAAGAAGAATTTACTGTTCCAAAGGTCTAAGGCCATTTCATATCCAGGCTGCTGTGGGAGGAATGGGTTGATAATGGCTAGCAGGGTTGAGTTTCGCACTTTTGTTCAACCTTTGAAGCAAGATTTGAAAATGGGTGATCAGATTCTGGCCACAGCAAGCAGGATCATCACGGTGTCTTCTGGCCAGCAGGCATTTGAATCATCACCAGCTACTCCCAATGTCTTCCCTCCCTGCTAGGCTTCGGCTGGGTGGCCTAATGGGGAAGACGTTTCATAATTGACTAGTAGTTTGTGTTCTCGTGAGTGTTCTCTAAGATCTCACAGTGCAATGCTCGGTGCCGTGAGAAAGGGAAGCAAGAGTCCCAGAGATGGATGAGAAAGCCGGAGGGTCTAGAAATTTTGGTTTAATCTTGTGAGTCATGCAGCAACACAAGGGTTTTGAGCAGGGGGAGAATGAAATGATCACATTTGGAAATTAGATCACCCTAGTGTGGATTGGAGGAGTTATGTAGGGTGGAGTCAAGCATGGGGTTAAAAAATAACCAGATTTCGAAAGCATTGAGATTTTGCTCTTCACCCCCCTACCCCTGGCACATGTTATCAGTTTGGTTCAAATAAACTCTTACAAAAACAAACAAACAAACAACAGCTTTCTAGCCTGGGCACCTGGGTGGACAGGGGAAGCCATTCATATTTACTAGGAGCCTATAAGATCAAGATGGGGACAAAAAAGCCCAGGTGGTGTGGTTCAGTGGTTGAGCATTGACCCATGAACCAGGAGGCCACTCATCGATTCCTGGTCAGGGCACATGTCCGGGTTGTGTGCTCAGTCCCCCAGAAGGGGGTGTGCAGGAGGCAGCCAATCATTGATTCTCTCTCATCATTGATGTTTCTATCTCTCTCTCCCTCTCCCTTGCTCTCTCTGAAATCAATAAAAACATTTTTAAAAAACCAAAAAGATGAGGACAAAAAAACCCACCTTTTTTGAGCTGTTTGGCAATTTTTTTTTTTAATTTAGAAATACATGCCTGTCACCATAACCATTATTGCTTGTCTCATTTTCGGTTCTTATAAGTGTATTTCTAATAGCACATGATCTCACTCATCTAGGGGAAATAATGAACAACATAGACTGATGAACAAGAACAGACCCAGAAACAAGGAGGCATGGATCAGACTGTCGGGCCTCAGGGGGAGGGTAGGGAAGGGTGGGGGTAAAGGGGGAGATCAACCAAAGGTCTTGTGTGCAAGCATATGAGCCTAACCAGCGGTTAAGGACAACAGGGGGGTGGGGACATGTGTGGGAAGGGGTGTGGGATGGGAATGGGGGAACGAGGACAAATATGTGATACCTTAATCAATAAAGAAATTAATAAATAAATAAATTTAGAAATACATTTTAATTTGTTAAAGTTTTATGAAATTGCTTGAAAAAATTGTGAGAGGGCAGAGGCAAAATGCCTAGACTTCAGATCCTACAGATGTGTACACTCTGGATTAGTCAAAGGCATGCTAAGCATGAGTGTTTAAGGCACCTAGCAAACTGAGAAACTAGAAATTAAAAATAATTTTATGTTTTTTAACAGCCCAAGTAATCACTTTGGGGAGGGTATTGCAAACTTTTTTGGTTTCCTAATGTTTGTTTTGCAATTCAGGCCTTTTTAATTTTAATTCCACATTAGGGTTGAGAGCCACCAGATTCTTGGAAGTTCATGGGTCTAAAGGTCTTACTTGGGGTTGGATCTGGGGTTTGCCTTTTATTGGCTGTGTGACCTTAGGCAAGTTACCCAACCTTCTGGTCTTGGCTTTGTCACTGCTCAGTTGGGGCTAACTATTTCTTCTAGGGCTGTTAAGAGGATTAAATAGCTCTTACCATAGAATGATAAATGGTTTTTGTTTTAAAAAGATTTTTATGAGATCAGATTTTACAACTAGATAGTTATTTTCTCTCCAAGTGGCAATGTGGACTTGTGAAGGAGTCTCGCTTTTAAAACAGGCTGCCTTTTCTGGCATTCTTTTAACCCCAGGGAGCTGATGGTGAGGCTCTCTAGGGGTATTCAAGGCATTAAACAGCTGCGGGAGGCAGGCCTGAGAGGAGGTGGGGGCGGGGCCTGCCTCGTGCCTCCTCCCTTCTCTGCTGCCCTCGTAGAGAGAGTCACTGAGGAGACTTGCACCTGCTGGGGGCCCGGAGTGGAAACTATTCCCAGCTGGTGCCCCTCCGCAGGCTTGAGGAGTGGTGATTGTGTTACAGTTTATAAATCAGCCCTTCCTACTGCCTAAAGGGGCAAGGCCAACATTCTTTGCCCAACATATAAGTCTCCCCACCCCCATGATACAGTGCCTGCCTCCATATTTAGCTCCATCTTGTTCCTTGCTTGGGCTCCTATAACAGGGACCTGACTGCTTCTAGTCTCTGCACCACTGCCAAAACAGTAACAAAAACACCCAGGCTATTTCTTCCTGCCATGTTTTTGGGATGCCGGTACCTCTGTCTGGAATGTCCTTCTATCTTTTACGAGGAATGACCATCATCTTTTAAGACTCTGAAGCATTCCCTTCGTCCCTGAGGCTGTTAGAGGCGGTCTCTGCCCGCTGGTGCCCATCCATCACAGCACTGATCACGGGGTGTTATCATCTCTGTATTGATCTCTCCACTTCCCACAAGACTCAGTTCCTGGAAAACAGGGACGTGGTTGGCTTCATCTCTGTGCTCAGTGACCAGAATGCGGCTGGGCCCATGCTAGGCCATCAGTGGTTGCCTGCTGAGGTGAACAGTACGGGGTGGCACTTCAGGAGCCTCCGGATCACTCCACGACAAATCAAGCCCAGGATGCTCCTCACATCCAGGAACCAGTGCAAGCCACTTAGGCTGTCCTGTTATTGAAACTGCTTGTCCAGAAAAGCTCCCGTCTAAGCTGGAGCTGGCACCTGATGGTTCAGGACTATTTCCTGGCCCCTATTCAGGAAGGGGTTTTTACAAAAAAAAATTTTTTTTTTTTTAAATAATGAAGGAAAAGGACCCAACAGTGTCACCTGGTACCCTAAAGTCCTTGCTCAATCACTTAAGGTCAAGAAACCCATATGAACATCCTCATGGCTAAAGAATTTACAAGCCCAAGTATGGCACTTTTTTTTTTCCTTTGGAATACTAAGGGTATTTGTCTTGCAGCACTAAAAATTCATGGTCTTTGCTCATCATTATAATGACTCGTTTCCATATTTATCTCCCTGGTTAGTCTGAGACTCCAAAGACAGGGACCAAGAATTCAATCATCTTTGAAATCTTTCAAAGATTTCTTGTTCCCTACAGCAGTTGGGGGCACCTGCTTAAAATAGAGCTCCTTAGATTCACTTACAGGTAATATATAAAAATCCGGATTTTAAATAAACAAATCCCAGTAGATTTTTATGCATACTACAGTGGATGATCCACTCAAGTGGTATATAATCCCAGTCCTGAACTTGGTACCACTACCCCTCTGCAGTCTGGACTCCACACCTTCAGCTGTTTGCACAGCAGTTCCACCAAAACATCCTGCTTTCTTGCCCACCCCGCCTTGGCACAAGTCAGGTCTACTCTTATTAATGCTTCAAAACTCAACCTAGATGTCACCTCCTCGAGGAAGCCCTCTTAGACTCCCAAGGTCTGTAATGCTTCAACAGTTCTGGTGAGTTTCACTCACTTCTTTTCACATGCTTTGGGAGAGGCTATAAGTGCCTCAAGGACATGGATTATGTCTGACTCATCTCTATTCCTAGTGCCTACCTCAAGATCTGGTACAGATAAGATATTTAATAAATATTTATTGGAGGAACGGGACTTGGAATAAATCCTATCTTCCAGTGGATCCATTGAGCATTGGAAAGGTAGTATTTTGGGGAAGGATATGGATTTAAATCATTTCTCTGCCACATAAAAATGTGTTATATTACTTCTCTGAGCCTCATTTGGGTTAAAGAGTCAAATGAGAAAAAAGTAAGAGGTACTTAACTCAATGTCTTGCACATCTTAATTGTGTAATAAATCACAGAAGGCCTGTCTTCTGGAAGTAGCACTAGGCTTATTCCATACAGCTCAGAGAGCAGAACTGGGAAACCCCAAAGAGACTGACCTCAGTTCATAGAGGTCTGTGTAGAAGGAAGAACTTGCTACTTGACAGAATAGGAAGCCTTGGTAGGAGGCGAACTTCCTATTCCAGGAGTGGGCAAGCTGAGGGTAGATGCTCACATGAGGGATGCTGCAAAGGAGACAGGATTGGAGGTGGGAGTGAGTGTGGTGAAAGATGGGAGCCCTACAAGGCCTTTTTATTCAGTGCCCTCCATAATTCATTATTCATTTCACCAACACTGAGAGTTTCCCCTTAGCTGGGCCCTACATTGGTCATTGAAGACACAGAGCTGAATCTGGCAGGTTCCCTGTCATTTATGAGCTCACAGTCTAAAGAGTGGTCATTTATTGAGCATTTATTAAGTGCTAGATGCTCTAATTCTCTCAATAACCCTCTAAGGAAGCTTTCATTCTCAGTTTCTCAAAGAAGCTGAAGCCCAGATAGACAACGTGACTGCAAAGAGACACAGACGCAGTGAATAGTGCCGCTGGGATTAAAACTTAGTTCTGCCTGTCTCAGAACCCCTCTCTCCACTACCCAAGGCTGCCTGTCACCTAGATGTTGAGAATTCTTTGCAGTCTCAGGGAGATCCCAAACAGCACCCAGGGCCCTTCTGGGCACCAGGTAGATGCCAATGAACATAGTTAAAAGGCTGAGGTCAGCTTCAGGAAGATGTGGTCTCTCTGCAGCACTCTCTGTGCCCCAGGGATCTCCCCAGCCTGGGCCATGTGGAGGGTCCAGGAGAACATCCTGAGTTTAGACCTCACTGCTCACATGACCAGCTGAACATGACCAGCCAGGGCTCCCTCAGGGAACTTGAAACTCCGGCTGAGTTCCAGGAGATCCAAGAATAGCAGCTGACCCTACCCTCCTCCAGCTGGTGACCTCCGGTCAGGTTCCAGGAGGCCCCAGCAGACTCCAGACATCAGTGGCAGCAAGCTTTGACCTTGAGGCTGCTCGGGTGTGGGGTAATAACAGCTACATTTATTAAGGTCCCATTGTGTGCAGGGCACCTCCTAGAGGAAGGGGCATCCTTCAAAGGAGATCTGGGAAGTATGGAACCCATTTTACAGGTGAGAACATTGGGGCTGAGAGATACTGAGAACTTGCCCAAGGTCACAGTGTGTAACAGAGCAGGATTTGAGCCTGGGCTGCCTTTGCCAGTGACCCTGCTTCTGTGAAAAGTGTACTCTCTAGAGACCTCAGAAGAGTCCTGGGCAGAAGAGACAATTGTATCAGCTTTCAAAGTGATGTTACTCCAGCCCTGGCTGGGTAGCTTAGTTGGTTAGAGTGTTGTTCCGATATGCCAAGGTTGTAGGTTCAATCTCCAGTCAGGGCACATACAAGAAGCAACCAATGAATGCATAAATAAGTGGAACAACAAATCGATGATTCTCTCTCAAAATCAATATTTTAAAAAAGTGATGTTTCTCCAGTAGAGTGGGACCCATCTGCTTAGAAACAGGGTTTTGAGAGCCAGTAGAGATCCTGGAGAGCATCCCCATTACCTGAACTTATTTCCCTAGCTATAAAATGGAGATCAGCCGAAACCGGTTTGGCTCAGTGGATAGAGCGTCGGCCTACGGACTAAAGGGTCCCAGGTTCGATTCTGGTCAAGGGCATGTACCTTGGTTGCGGGCACATCCCCAGTGGGGGGTGTGCAGGAGGCAGCTGATCGATGTTTCTCTCTCATCGATGTTTCTAACTTTCTATTCCTCTCCCTTCCTCTCTGTAAAAAATCAATAAAATATATTAAAAAAAAAATGGAGATCACACCCGCAGCATGGCAGGTGAATAAGCATGGGAGCCAGGCAGATCTGCTTTTGAATCCTGGCTCTGGAGTTTCCCAACTATAAGACCTTACCTGGGGTGGGGAACCTTTTTTCTGCCATTTGGATATTCAACATTATTCAAGGGCCATACAAAATGATCAACTTTAAAATTAGCCTGTTTATTTGGTAAAACATTTAATTAACTCACCCCTAATGCCTTGGCAGGGCCAGACCAAATGATTTCCCGGGACCTTATAGGGCCTGTGGGCCAGATGTTCCCCATCCCTGCCTTAGACAAGTCACATCACTGCCTCCCTAAGCCTGTTTCCCAATTCACTTGCTCAGCTTCAGGAAGATGTGGTCTCTCTGCAGCACACTCTGTGCCCCAGGGATCTCCCCAGTCTGGGCCATATGGAGGGTCCAGGAGAACTGAGGCGCACTGACCACCCCTTGGTCCCTTCCCCCAGCCATCAGGCACTGATCACCTGATGGCGAATGGAAAACCGGGGGTGAGTGGAGGCAGGGGGTGGGACAGGCTGCAGGCAGATGGAGAAGATGGCACTGATCGCAGGCCAGGCCTAGGGATCATACCCGTGCATTCGGGCGCCAGGCCTCTAGTCCTATCTAATAATAGACAAATATGCAAATTGACCATACCTCCGACACACCCACAAGCCACACCCACCATCCAATCAGAGCGAGTATGCAAATTAACCCAAACCAAGATGGCTACAGCCACAGAGAGTAAGGTTTCCTAGGTAACAGAGGAAGCCAAGCTTTCCGCCTGCCCTAGCCAGGCCTAAGCCTCCACTCAAGCTACAAAGTTTCAATTATAGAAAGTAAACAAATTCAAACAAATGGCGCAGAATGGAGCTTGAGAGAGCAGGCCAGGGTTGCCGCCGGCAACAGGGGAAGCAAAGCTTTCCGCACACCCTGGCCGGGCCCACCCGCTTAAGGCTACAAAGTTTCAATTATAACCCCAACACAAATGGCTGCCGGCGGAGGGAGCCCCAGGCTTGGCTCCGCTCCAGGCTACAAAGTTTCAATTGTAGAAGGAAAATAAATTCCAGATACCAGGGCCTCTGCTTGGGTTGCCAGGGGGCGTGGCCGGCCTGCAAACCACCACAGGCCCCTCGCTCAGGCCACCCCACACCCCAAGGGAACCCCCACCTGATCCGGGATGCCCTTCAGGGCAAACCAGCTGGCCCCCACCCCTGTACCAGGCCTCTATCCTATCTAATAAAAGAGTAATATACAGATTGATCATCACTGCAACACACAATATAGCTGCCCCTATGTGGTCAAAGATCCTGCCCCCATGTGGACACAAGATGGCCACCACAAGATGGCCAGCAGGAGAGGGCAGTTGGGAGGCACCCGGCCTGCAAGGGAGGGCAGTTGAGAGGGACCAAGCCTGCAAGGGAGGGCAGTTGGAGGTGATCAACCCTGCAGGAGAGGGCAGTTAGGGGTGACCAGGCTGGCAGAGGAGGGAAGTTGGGGGCAAACAGGCTGGCAGCAGAGTGGTTAGGGGGTGTTCAGGCTGGCAGGCAGAAGCGGTTAGGGGCAATCAGGAAGGCAGGCAGGCAAGCAGTTAGGAGCCAGCAGTCCTGGATTGTGAGGGGTCCCAGATTGGAGAGGGTACAGGCTGGGCTGAGGGACAACCCCCCTCCGTGCACGAATTTCGTGCACCGGGCTTCTAGTAAGCTGTAAGATTCAGTCTGCCCACCTCCCTCCTTGGCTCCCTCAGGGGTTAGTGGATGTGGAACAAACACCAGACTAGGAATTAGAAAGTTTCCATTGCCTTGCTGGGCAACCAGAGGTATCTCATGCCCTCTCTGGTCTCAGTTTCCTTGTCTCTTACATGAAATGGTTGAATTCCGTATCCAATGAAATGTTCCTTTATTGAGTACTGACCAGCATGTTCATATCTTTTCTGGTATAGTTTGTTTATGTCGGTGCTGTGCTCTGGGGTGGGAGGCAGCAGCCCCAGACCTGCGTGGTCCTGGGAGTTATCAAAGGCTTGTCAATCCTGTGGGTCAATGGCTGAGTCACCAATGTATAGGAAGGAAGCCAGACCAAACCCCACAATATAGGTCTGCCTGTGACTGCAAATCTCTAAAAGACCTTAACTGAGTAAGGGAGAAGACAGGTTCTGTGGAGATTCTGGGGGTAGAATATGAACTCACAGAAGAGGAGCATGATCTGAGGCGGGTTTCAGCTCAGTCAAAATGTAATCTATCTCAATAAAGCGGCTAAAAATGTAATCAGAATGCTGGTAGCTAACATCAACTGGGTGCTTACTGTATGTAAGGAGTTGTGCTAAGCATTCATTAAAAATATGGAAGATAGCAGAGTGGTAAAGAAAACGGGCTCTGGAGCCATACTGTCTGGGTTTAATCCTGACTCTTCCATTTATTAGCTGTGTGACCTGGGGCAAGTTAACTGACCTCTCTGTGTCTCCATTTTTTTTCTTTAATTGTTATTGATTCATAGAGAGAAAGGGAGAGATAGAGAGAAACATCTATGTGAGAGTGTAACATGGATGAGCTGCCTCCTGCACGCCCCCTACTAGGGATACAGCTGGCAACCAGGGCATGTGCCCTGACTAGGAGTCGAACCAGCAACGTTTTGGTGCATGGGAGGATGCTCAATCAACTGAGCCACACCAGCCAAGGCTCTATGCCTCCATGTCATCAACTGGAAAATGGGGATAAGAATAGTACCTACTTGCCGAAACCGGTTTGGCTCAGTGGATAGAGCGTCGGCCTGCGGACTGAAGGGTCCCAGGTTCGATTCCGGTCAAGGGCATGTACCTTGGTTGCGGGCACATCCCCAGGAGGGGGTGTGCTGGAGGCAGCTGATCGGTGTTTCTCTCTCATCGATGTTTCTAACTCTCTATCCCTCTCTCTTCCTCTCTGTGAAAAATCAATAAAAAATATATTAAAAAAAAAAAGAATAGTACCTACCTCCCAGGGTTATTGTTATTAAATGAGTCTGCATATGGGAAACACTTAGTGTTTGAGGTACACTAAGTACTATATATAAGGTTTGTTGGTTATTTAATCCTCAGACAATCCTATGGTGTTGGTATTATTCAGCATTACTTCCATTTAACAGATATGTAAACTGAGCCTTAGAGAGGTAAGTGACTTGCTGATTACAGAGTTGGTAAGTGGTGGAGCTGGGATTTGGCCTGCTGTCAAGGAAGTCTTGAGAGATTCCACTGTAGGAGTTAGGATGAACTTCATGACCATTATGCTCAGTGCTTAGACCAGAGTAGGCATCTGGTGAGTTTTTGTTTAATTAATTAATTATTTTTTCTTTCATCTGAGATTCTAAGCCTCTGGGAAATGTGTACTCTTGCTGGAGGAAGATTAACCCTTTGCACTCTCTTGCTTTTTTCTCGATTCCTTTATTCTACTTGGGATTTAATTTTTTAAATACCCCAGATTTTACAAAGCACGGCAGTAGAATAAAAAACCGGAGTTTCTTTTCATACAAACTTATTTATTTGGATTTTTTTATATTTCAAATTATTGATACATTCAAAGCGTATAAAAAGAGCTGCTACCGATGCTAACCATGTCGAGTCACACTCGACATCCGAGTGCAAAAGGTTAAGAAACCCAGCTGTCTTGGGATTTCTTACCAATCATTCTAATAAAGAGGGAATATGCTAATTGACCATCATGCCCTCACAAGATGGTGGTGCCCACAGCCACAAGATGGCAGCGCCCAGTCCCCTCAGGCCCACCTCATCCAGTCAGAGTCCCCCAGTCCTCTCAGCCCTGCCTCACCCAGTCCCTGCAGGATCCAGCCTCATCCAGCCTCAGTCCCCCAGTCCCCTTAGCCCTGCCTCATCCAGCCAGAGTCCCCCAGTCCCCTCAGCCCCACAGGGGAAGGCAGTTGGGGGTGATCGGGTTGGCAGGGGAGCAGTTAGGGGGCTATCAGGCTGACAGGCAGAGTATTTAGGGGCAATCAGGCAGGCAGGCAGGTGAGTGGTTAGGAGCCAGCAGTCCCGAATTGTGAGAGGGATGTCCAACTGCCAGCAGTCGGACATCCCCCGAGGGGTCCCAGATTGGAGAGGGTGCAGGCTGGGCTGAGGGACAACCTCCGCTCCCATGCATGAATTTCGTGCACCGGGCCTCTAGTTGACTTATAATTAAGTATCAAGTATGTCCACTGTAGGCCTTCTGAATTAATTGCCTATGTGTGCCCTCCTTTCATCACTATGGGCACTGCACAAGCTCTAGTCTCTTCTTCTCCCTGGACTATGAGCTCAGCACCACTGTACACTAATCCTGGTCTCTCACATCTGCACAGCACTTTACAGTGTTTTCACACTCCATGGTTCAGTGGTCTGTGTGGCAAACAGCTTAATGCTCATGCCAGGCCTCTGGATAGGAGGAGTGTGCAGTCTGGACACATCAGGGAGCTCAGTGAGTTGTTGCTCTCCGGGTTGTGTTTGGGAATTTTCTAAGCCAGGAAGTGGACTGAAAGGGGTGAGGACCTCTCCAGAAAGTGTTCGTGGCCACGCATGCTTAAGGACTCAGATTCAAAACCAGTGCTTGGGGAGAATGGTCTGGAGGTAGGCAGTCCCTCAGCTCCTCTAGAAGTTTAGAAAGCATCTCTTCATGAAGTTGCAACTACAGGGGGCTAGGGTCCTAGACCTCATCCCTCCACAGAATATCTTTTACCAAATAGCCATTAACGTATATCCAGGATTGCTGTAGGACATGCAGTGGGGTGCCACCATATCTGTATTTAACAACAAACAGAGCAATCACTCTGTGTCAGGTACTGTTTTAAGTTCCTTGTAAATATTAACTCTTTTTTTTTAAAAAATATATTTTATTGATTTTTTACAGAGAGGAAGAGAGAGGGATAGAGAGTTAGAAACATCGATGAGAGAGAAACATCGATCAGCTGCCTCTTGCACACCCCCTACTGGGGATGTGCCCGCAACCAAGGTACATGCCCTTGACCGGAATCGAACCTGGGACCCTTGAGTCCGCAGGCCGACGCTCCATCCACTGAGCCAAACCGGTTTCGGCAATATTAACTCTTTTAATTCTCACAACAACCCTATGAGATAGGTATTATATTTATTCAATTTACAGAAATTCAATTTTACTTGCTGTGACTAAAAAGAGAGATGGAAAGAGAGAGAGAGAGAGACAAATAATATATTAAATATTTCACTCATTCAGCATATGCTCTAGGATGTTGTGTCACGGGAGAGGTAAATCTGCTGTTCCTTCCATTCATATCAGTTCCGACATGCCTCATAAAATCCGCAGTGCATGCACATTTTGCCACACCAAGTGTGATTCTAGTGTGTAAGGATATGTCTTGCCCCAAGCAAGCCAATCTCTTTATCAGGTATCCTACCAAACAAACAGTAATCTGTTCTATTGCTAGAGGAAAAATTGGCTATGCTATTGAGAGATTGTTCTATACTTTGTGGGGGATTAAAAGGATTTTCAAGGATAATTTTTTAAATATATATTTTTTATTGATTTCAGAGAGGAAAGGAGAGGGAGAGAGAGATAGAAACACCAATGATGAGAGAGAATCATTGATTGGCTGTCTCCTGCACACTCCCCACTGGGGATCAAGCCCACAACCCGGGCATGTGCCCTGACTGGGAATCAAACCTTGACCTCCTGGCTCATAGGTCAGGCTCCAAAGATAATTTTGATTACACATGATTTTTTTTAGAACTTTACCCTAGGTAAGCTTCAACTGAACTATAACTCACAAATAAGGTGACCAACCATCTCAATTTGGGACTACAGTGGTACCTGGGAGGCAAGACTTTCAGTGCTAAAAATGAGAAAGTCCCAGGCAAAACGGGATAAGCTGGTTAACATCTCTGGGTCTATGTGAGAGCCCTGTGGAGGCCATGGTCCATTATATCATTTTTTAAAAATTTCTTTATTGATTAAGGTGTCACATATTTGTCCTCATCCCCCCATTCCCATCCCACACCCCTCCCCACGGATGCCCCAACCCCCTGTTGAACTTAACCATTGGTTAGGCTCATATGCATGCACACAAGTCCTTTGGTTGATCTCTCCCCCCTCTCCATTATATCATTTTTTATGAGGCTCTCAGGAGAAAATTTTGTTTGGTCTTCATACCAAGAATAGTTGCATGTCTCCTAAGGAGAAAATGGTTTGTTTTTATCTCATAAACACTGTGAGTTGTGCACGTAAACAGGCTTCCCATTTAGCCTTGGCTGTTGGAAGTCATATTGCTAAATACGTGGAATGCAAATTTAGCTTTGTAGATCACTATGTTCCACTTTTTTTTTTTTTTTTTTTGGCATCATTCCAGGCTCCGCTTCGTCTCTGCCTTGTTTTTTCCAATCTTATCTTGTCCTATCTTAAACTTACCGATCTTGTTTTACTTTAAATGTCATTCTGAATTAAGATGGTAAAATCAAACTGTTTTTAACTTAGAGTCCACGGACTCTGCTGACAGTCATTGAAAATCTGAAATGATATGCAAAATTGATGTATATATACATTTCCCCCCCAGGGGAAGGAGCCATTGATTTTAATAACTTCTTAAAGGAGTCTGTGTTCTCCAAAATATTAAGAGTCATTGGTATAAGTGAACTAAGAAGCAAATACATGCTTTTAGTAGAAGGAAGTTGGAAGGTTGAAAATTTGAATTGTAGTGCTGGTGTTTAAAAAGATTGGAGTGATGGTATGGAGGAATGTTGATAGGGCAGAACATTGGGGTGGCAGAGAGAGGAATGTTGATGGGGTGAATGCCCCCCTATAATGGAATGGCAAAGTAACAGAATGTGGTGTGCTAAAACATTAGTGTGCTAGAATATTAGTGTGTTTTGGAATGTTGGTGTAACTGGGGTCCCTAGATCGCCTCCTTTCTTTTTTTTTTTTAAATTTCTTTATTGATTAAGGTGTCACATATTTGTCCTCATCCCCCCATACCCATCCCCCACCCCTCACCACGGCTGCCCCCACCCCCCTGTTGTCCTTAACCATTGGTTAGGCTCGTATGCATGCACACAAGTCCTTTGGTTGATCTCTCCCCTCTACCCCCACTCTCCTCTACCCTCCCTCTGAGGCCCGACAGTCCGATCGATGCCTCCTTGTTTCTGGGTCTGTTCTTGTTCATCAGTCTATGTTGTTCATCATTTCCCCTAGATGAGTGAGATCATGTGTTACTAGAAATATACTTATAAGAACCGAATGTGAGACGAGCAATAATAGTTATGCTGACAGGCAAATGAATCAGTCTGTAGTGAGTTTCTTTCTGGACCAACAGTTCTTTTGAGACCCAATTTCAATGTCCACCAGTTCCTTATGTGTACATGTCGGCACTGACTTTTCAGCTCTGGATGGTGGACAAATGGTGGTAATGCAGGTCCGACTCCCTCAGGATTGGTCTCGCCTGGACCCAGGGGCGCGTGGCCTCACCTGGACCCAGGGGCGCATGGCCTCACCCGGACCCAGGTGCGCGTGGCCTCACCCGGTCCCAGGATCCAGCCTCACCCGGACCCAGGGGCGCGCAGCCTCACCCTGACCCAGGGGCGTGCGGCCTCCCCGGGACCCAGGAGCGCGCAGCCTCACCCGGACCCGGGGGCGTGCGGCCTCACCCGAGCCCGGGATCCAGCCTCACCCAGAGGCAGGGGTGCGTGGCCTCTCCCGGACCCAGGGGCGCGGCCTCACCCAGACCCGGGACCCAGCCTCACCCGGATCCAGGGGCGCACGGCCTCACCCGGACCCGGGATCCAGCTTCACCCAAGATCGCCTCCTTTCAGATATCCCGGCATCCTTGCTTAATTTTACATCAAGGTAGGGCCTCTTTCTGATTCAGCCACTAAGTCTCCCATATTGTTAACTCAGTGCTCTGTAAGGGCCCAGTAAAGACCCAGTTGTCTGCAAGAACTTTGCTAATGGGTACTTGGCTATCTTGTGGGCTTCTGTTAACTTCACATGGAGATGCCATTACTTTCTGACTTTGCCCACTCTCCTTTGAGATAGGACTCAAATATCTTGCAGACTCAAGTAGATTACCTGCCCAGAGAGCATGCCAACCTTTTGACTACTCTAGGATAGCTTGGCTAAGCTGCTGGTCAGAGGGCTTCTGAAGATGGGGCTCTTAGAGCTGGAGTTCAGCTTTTGGGGACATTAGACTGAATACAACTCAGGATCCTTGGAATGGTCAGGAGCGGGGGAAGTCAGGTCTAAGTTAGTTGGGGGAGAGGTGAAACTTCATTATCAGAGGAACCTGATCCAAAGGCCAAATCCAGAAGTTGGGATAGGCTAGAGAGTGGGAATACATAGAGGAGGCATTGGGGTGAGGACTGGGTTCTTAAATGTTCTCTTTCTTTCCTCCATTCATTCATTTGATTAGCTAATATTTGTTGAGGTCTGCCCATATCCTGAAGTTAACAGTCTGTAACGAAGGAGACAGGCACATAGACAATGACAACCCAGTGTAGTCAGGGCTGTGACATAGGAAGCTATAGCAGCTGTGGGGACCAGAGTAAGTCTCAACTCAGTGTGGGAGTAAAAAAACTGTTCCTAAAAGAATACAGTTTAAGCTGACTCTTGAAGGAGTCCAGGGTAGGGGTGGGGCATCTGTGTGGTGGGAAGGCTGCATCCAGGGCCAAGGCACATAGAAAATCCTCAGTGTTCAGGTGTGGGCCTCAGATCAAGGTGCTAATGATTGCACTATTCATTTCTTTGGGCTGCACAAGTTTTACCTGTGTAGGTCTACTCTAATTGCCTGCAGACCCCTCTCTCCAGCTATTCCAGTAACACACAAATTTAAAATTGTTGTGGTTCTGATTAACACGCAGCACTTGCATTCTACAACAACCGCATCAAAATTACAATTAAACTACAGAACAACCATCATTCAGAACTGTCTGAAATCTAGCTAAATGAAAGTCCTGCAACTAAGGATTCAAAGAGAAGCCACATTGAGACTGGTAGGAGGGGCAGAAATGCAGAACAGGCTGGTCACACACCCATGTGTGGCAGGTAAAAATCAGGAGTATATCTCAACTTTCAGAAGTACCCCCTAAGGAGTGAGAGGCCCCAGCCCCACACCAGCCCCAGCCCAGAGTTCCAGTGCCAGAAAGAGAAGGCCCCATGCCCCGGCCAGCGGGGTCTTCTAATGGGGGTACCGAGGCAGCGCACCTAAGAGAATGAGAGACAGACAAGGGACGCAAAGAATGGAGGCAAGTCAAACGGGTTTCTGATCAAGCCTCCAAATTTTATTCTTACAGTGTTCCTTATATGTGGTTTCTAGAAGGGGAGATGCCTAGGAGGGGTGGGGGCTGAACGGGTCATGTGGACCTAGATAATTTGGCTAAGGTCGTAAAGGGTACTGACTATAGATAAAGGGTGTGGCGGTTGAAGGGCGGCTATGCGAAGAATGTTTTGTCCTTAGGCATGAGGAAGTAAGTCTGTGGCGAGGACCAAGTTTCCATGAGGTTCTGTTTCATTAGCTTACTGAAATAATGTTAGAATTAATTTGTGATTGACTCTTGGCTCCTGACAGCCCCATATCTTCTGGCTGTAGAAACGAGCAGGTGTTGTGGCTGATACAGGGCTTCTGGAGTCCCAGGCAGTTCCTCTTAAAGGGCCTGGGTTCCTCTGAGATTCAACACTGAGGCAGCAGCTCAAAAGGCACCAAGGACATACAGGAAGGAACTGGGTTGTCTGGCATTAGGTCATTGTTTATTTCATGAGCCACCTCCCCCATATACACACACAGAGTCTGCATCAACTTGGTATAACTTTTACCCATCCTGATGATTCCCTGAGGCCCTACCCTACCCAATTTTGGGGCCCAACACAAGCTGTTTCCAGTGGCTTTTCCATACAAACGAATGGCCTGTTTTGGATCATGCTTCAGACTTTCCTAAAATCTCTCAAACAGGCAGCCCTTAGTGTCATCATGCCCAGGCCCAGCACTAGCAGCAGCCAGCCTTGGTTTACAACCTTGCCTCCCCTAGGCATCTCCAAGCTCAGCACAAGTAACAGTCATCTGCAGATTACTTCATAGCTCTTGCCAGGTGGCCCAGGACAGAACACAGGTGGAGTCTGACTTTGGCCTGCACCTCCTGGGAGGCCTCAGAGCCAGCACACCCAGTGGGCAGTTTCAGACCACATTGAAGTACCACCCAACTACCTCCATAAGCGACACACTCAAGGGGCAGACTCAGTGGGCACCTGAGCCCCACTGAAGTAAGTCCTGCCTTGTGGGGTGGGCCCCTGCAGAACTGGTTATTCACAGTATTCAATGGTCACACCAATCCTTACAGTTGATCAGCTTGGGGGGATAAATTCCTCCCATTGACCTGCCAACAACAATCAAGGCTCAACTACAAGAGGAGGGTGTACACAGCCCACACAGGGGTGGGGGAGAGGGGGATGCACTGGGAGTGCCCAGCTTGAGTGATTGGGGAAGCTGTGCCACTGGACCCTACTATATAATGCCACTCTACCAAGCTTGGGAGATTTAACAGCTGTATTTAATACATAGAAATATTCACAGGGAGGCTGCCAAAATGAGGTAACAAAGAAACACATCCCACATGAAAGAATAGAATAGAATTACAGAGAAAGAACCAAACAAAATGGAGACACGCAATCTACCTGATGCAGAGTTCAAAATACTGGTTATAAGTATGCTCAATGAACTTAGTGAGAACTTCAATAGCATAAAAAAGTACATGAAAACCATAAAAAAATAACCAGTCAGAAATGATGGATACATGAACTGAAATGAAAAATAATCTACAGAGAATCAATGGTATAGTATATGAAATCGAGAGTCAAATCTGTGACTTGGAATATAAGGAAGCAAAAACACCCAATCAGAACAGCAAAAAGCAAAAAGAATCCAAAAACATGAGGATAGTGTAAGGAGTCTCTGGGACAACTGCAAGCATATTAACATTCACATCTTGGGAGTGCTGGAAGCAGAAAAGAAAGAGCAAGAAATTGAAAAACTATTTGAAAAAATAATGACAGAAAACTTCCCTAACCTGGTGAAGAAAATAGACATACAAATCTAGGAAGTGCAGAGAGTCCCAGACAAAATGAACCAAGGAAGCCCACACCAAGACACATAATTAAAATGCCAAAAGTTAAAGACTAAGAGAGAAATTTAAAAGCAGCAAGAGAAAAACAGTTAGTTACCTATAAGAGAGGTCCCATAAGATTGTCAGTTGATTTCTCAATAGAAACTTTGAAGGTCAGAAGGGATTGGCAAGAAATATTCAAAGTGATGAGAGCAAGGACCTACAACCAAAATTACTCTACCCAGCAAAGCTATCATTTTAGAATTGAAGAAAAGCTAAAGAGCTTCCCAGACAAGAAAAAGCTAAAGGAGTTCATCACCACCAAACCAGGATTATATGAAATGCTGAAGGGTCTTCTATAATAATAATAATAATAAGAAGAAGAAGAATAAGAAGAAGAAGAAGAAGAAGAAGAAGAAGAAGAAGAAGAAGAAGAAGAAGAAGAAGAAGAGATAAAAAATATGAACAATAAAATGGCAATAAATACATATTTATCAACAATTGAAGCTAAAAAAACAAAACAAACAAAAACACCTGTGGCAATAAATGCCAACCAGGAGAAGATAATTGGCTCTTAATATTTGAAAATATTTTGTTATTATGAGAGAACAGGATCTTCTGGAGGTGCAAAGCCTCCTACCTCCCAGCCATCCTGCTACCACGTCCTTTCTTCATTTTAGTCTTGTCCTCATCCCAATAGCCAGGTGGGCCATGTACTCTCCTGCTGTCCATCTCAATCATATCAACTTTAAAATGAGCTCCATAATGGTGTGGAGAATGCTCACTAAAATGGGAGGCAAAAGAACTGTATTCAAACCCTGGCTCTTGTTCAGAGGTTTCGCAGATGGCACTGGGTGGGGTTGGGCAGGGCACTTCCTCCCTTTAGGCCTCAGATTTCCTGTGAGTGAAAAAGGGAAGAACATGCAAAGATTGCTAAAGCTTCTTCTTGCCTGGACATTCTGTGTTTATGTATAATCCTGGATGTTCTGATTTCAGCCTGCTCCTTTAAAATAGAGGCCATGTGACTCTAGAGACAGGAGATCTAGATATGATTCAGGCTCTGACTTGACTTGTGAGTTTGAGACAGTCACTAAACCTCTCAGAGCCCTAGTTTTCTCATTTGGTAAACTGAGATAATACTTACCTCGCCGGACTTTGTGAAGCTCCAGTGAGCCAAAAGCAACAATGATAATGGTGATGATGGTGGTGATGATGATGATCTGTCTGCATATTAGTCAATCTCTTGGAATAAATTAAAATTATGGGTGTTACCAGGAAGTTAGGGGTCCGCTCCAGAGCAATAGGAAATGTGAACAAGTCTTTGAAAGCCTTCCCAGTAGCTAAGCAAACATTCTCAGCAAGAGCTATTACTAAGGCAGGAAAGGGAATTAATCTTTGCTGATTTCCTACATCCATTGGTTTCTTCTATTCCTTAGAAGTGGGTGTACCTACCTATTAGCTGGATGATCAGTAAATACTAGTAGACCTTTTAGGAGAGTCAGTCTCTTCATCCATAAAATGTAGTATTACCTGGCTCAGTATTGTGGAAGGCTTTAATGGACATTAACGGCTTTTGGCTGCTCAACACTCAAACACTTTGCCTATCTGGAGCTATGTGGAAGTTGAAGAGGGCAACAACTCTTCCCCTGACCCCTGTGGGCCTGGGCTTGGCCAAGTTGGTACCCCACCTGGGCCTTGAGCCCGGTAGGAGTTAGGCAGAGAGATGAGGACTGCAGGCAGTTGCATGGGGACAAGAGCCCAGCAGTGCAGTGCTGAGCAGAAAATGGCTCTGTGGCCTAAGGTAGAGTCTGTCATAAACAAAGTACTGGTGGCAGGACTTTGGCTGGGCCCAGCTGCCTCGATTCCTGTCTAGCTCTCCCATCTCCCTGTCATGTCAGTGAGCCATCCAATAGCCTTCCAATTAAGCCCCTTTTGCTTAGTTTTGCCAGACATGGTTTCAATTATTTGCAACTGAGAATCCTGAATGTAACATGCCAGATAGTGCCCAGCATATAGTAAACACTAAAAAAAAACCAACCCCAAAAAACAAAAAACACACACACAACACACACACACACAGACACACACAACGTACACACACAGAAACTAAGATTCAGAAAAGTAAAATCACCAGTCTAAGGACATGTGTGATATGAACTGACCATAAACATCTTAGAGTACATTGTTTTTAGATATCACTTTACATCACAATACATCATTGTTGTACAATTTATTGTTGATCCACTGGTTCTAAAGTGTCAAACACAGGGCCAGGATACTCTCTTTAGAAAAAAAGGCTGCATCTAGAGAAGAAGCCCCATCTGAATACATGGGCACCTGGTGCATTAGCGACCTGGGGTGAGTCAGCAGCTGCCTGTGGGCCATCTGGGAGAGAACACAAAGTACCAGAACCTGCAGAAAGGAATGATCCTGTGGCCACTATGCCAACCCGGGGTGTGGAGAAATAGGGGGATTGTAAGGGGGTACAGGGTGAGAATGGGAAGGGGACAGATAGTCATCCTGAATTAGACCTCCTCTGCTGGGCCTACTAATCAAGGGAGGTTTTGATTCCTTCATTGTTGGCCAAGTGGCTTAATTGGACTAATGAGAGAAAATGTGTGGTGAATATGGATAATACGGGTGAGGAGGCCCCAAGGAAAGCTGAAGAGTGATGAGCAGAAGACGGGTCTGATGGGAATTAGGCTCTGGCTCCACGGGTGAGTCCAGGTGGTGGCGAGCAGGGACAGCTGCTCCTCCCCTGGGGCCTAGGACCATCCTGCCGACCCAGGTCTCTACCCTGCCCTGGCCTTCAGACCCTGCTCTCACACTTGCATAGAATCAGAATGTCAGACTCACAGGGTGCTGGGATTAGCATCAGACTCAGGACTCTAGAAACATATAGCATCACGTAGGTTAATCATAGAAAATATCAGAATCTAACTATCTTACAATGGGAGGTCCTAGGGGAAAGAATTTAGGAGCTCCTTTTCCAACCCCCATTTGATAACAATAAATAACATCTGCTGGGTATCTTACAACTTCCAAAGTCCTTTCATATCTGAAAGCCATTACATGGGAGTGGGTGTTGTAGTGTCTTCAGGTTAAATAATGCGCCGAAGATCAAAAGGAAGCTGGTTGAGACTAGAACCCAGCTTTGCAGGATAAATTCTATTTTCCATATGCCAAGGTTTTGATACTGTTATCTCCTAGTTACAAAAACACTTTTAACTGCTTGGTATAATATGTCCAAATTCTCAGATGTTTGTTGTGTAAATTCTGCATGGTCGCGCACCGTGTTTCTTAGTGCATTCTGGCATATTGCGATGCCCTGAAACGTGATTATCTTTGTTGCATCAGCGTAATCAGGGCTGGTGCATTCTTCGAAGCTCTTTGTCAGGTTTTATCATCGAGCACTATTTTCAGTTCACAGAGGACTTAAACAACATACCCAAGAATAGATTTAAACTCATTAATGTAAAGAGTGAACTTTAAATCACTCTAGGCTTAGTCAGAACATGTTCTGATTTTCTTAGAATAAAAAGTTAAACTACCAAAACTGCGGAAAGGCCCAAAAAAACCCACCAAAAAAACACAAAAAATAAACACGAAAATCAACAACAACAAAAATAAGCCTCCCTGGATAGCAGGGCATAACGCCAGAGGAGGATGGCTGTGGTGAAGGCCAAGTGTGCCAGGTGGAGGAAATCTGGGCTTAGGATTCTGCCAGTGACAGGCTCAACATCCCTCCCCTCCCCTGGGTCTCAGTTTTCTCCAATTTGAAATGGGAATAATAATTCCTGTAGATGCAAGAGTTTATCAGGCCTGGGGGAAATCTACAGCCAGAGGGAAACAGCTAAGAGAGATGGCAGAGGGGGAGGGGCGCGGAACAGCAGGGAGCTGTGAGGGGCTTACAGTCTCCATGGTAACGCACGGCAATCAGGAGAGGAGGCGGGGTTTGGAAACCGGAGCTGGAGGTTTTGAAAATGCAGGATTCACAAAGAAAGCTCCCTCCTCCCTGGAGAAAGGCCTCCTGGGAGATAGAGCCCTGCCCTGGGACAGCCCTCTGAGCGGGATGGCGAAGTGACTCTTGCCCCAAGTGACAGACCTGGAGAACAAGGCCCAGAGACAGGATGACAGCTGCTTACAAGTTACTGGCAGGGCTGGTGTTTGAAACTAGCTGTCTCGCTTTTAGTCAGTGCTCTGCTCTGTACCAGAATGTTGTTTCTCTGAATCCTGGTTTCCCCATCCTATCTAATAAAAGAGCAATATGCAAATTGACCATCACTCCAACACACAAGATGGCCACCCCCATGTGGTCAAAGATAGCTGCCCCCATGTGGACACAAGATGGCCACCACAAGATGGCCAGCAGGGGAGGGCAGTTGGGAGGGACCAGGCCTGCAAGGGAGGGCAGTTGGGGGCGATCAAGCCTGCAGGGGAGGGCAGTTAGGGGTGACCAGGCCAGCAGAGGAGGGAAGTTGGGGGCAACTGGGCCTGCAGGAAAGGGCAGCTTGGGGGGACCCAGGCCTGCAGGGGAGAGCAGTTGTGGGGGACCAGGCCTGCAGGGGAGGGAAGTTGGGGGGGGGACCAGGCTGGCAGGGGAGGGCAGTTAGAGGTGACCAGGCCAGCAGGGGAGGGCAGTTAGGGGCAATCAGGCTGGCAGGGGAGCAGTATGCATCAATCAGGCTGGCAGGGGAGTGATTAGGGGGTGATCAGGCTGGCAGGCAGAAGCGGTTAGGGGCAATCAGGAAGGCAGGCAGGCAAGCGGTTGGGAGCCAGCAGTCCTGGATTGTGAGAGGGATGTCCGACTGCCCATTTAGGCCCGATCCTAAATGGGCCTAAATGGGCAGTCGGACATCCCTTGAGGGGTCCCAGATTGGAGAGGGTGCAGGCTGGGCTGAGGGACACCGCCCCCCCCCCCCCGTGCACAAATTTCGTGCACCGGGCCTCTAGTTTGCATAATAAGACAGTGAAGACTCTTCTAGCTCGGACAGTGTTCAATGAAACTACTAGCAAACTCACCCAAGATGGTGAATTCTAAGATGAGGATCCTGTGGTCTGTGAGGCAAGGGCATTGTCTGATTGCCTCTGGGTCCCCATCCCAACAAACGGGGAGGCACAGAGTAGACACTGGTATTTGTGGAATAAGTATTGGTGCAAACAGACACATTCATTCTTTTGTTCCCCATGGTTTATGGAGCATCCACTATGTGCCAGTACTGTGATCACTCAGAGGAGGGCTCATCACCGAGGGCTGGAGTGATCCAGAAGACTTGCTGGAGGAGGAAGACTGGAACAAAGGGAAGGAGCGCCCAGAAGGGCACAGGTGGAGGAGAGGACTTGAGTGCCCTGAGTTACCCTACAAAATGCTCTGGTTCATTTCCTGGGGCTTCCCAGCCAAGCATGATTTCTCCCATCCCCAGTCTCCAGGAGGGCAATTTGATTCT
Source organism: Cnephaeus nilssonii (assembly GCF_951640355.1). Taxonomy (NCBI): domain Eukaryota; kingdom Metazoa; phylum Chordata; class Mammalia; order Chiroptera; family Vespertilionidae; genus Cnephaeus; species Cnephaeus nilssonii. The sequence goes on along the minus strand of NC_137078.1, from coordinate 70,618,209 downwards.
CAAGGTTCCTCCTGGGCAGTGAGGTGGGCCAAGACCTCTTCTTAGAAAAATTCAAAAAGTTCTGTAGAAGAAGAGAGTGGGGCAGGTGGCCCCTGCCAGCTTCTCCTTTCTGTTTTCTTTCCCAGTTAGTTTATTGGAAGGAGGTGTACTTAGGTTGTGCCTCGTCCTCGCCTGGTATGGCAAAAAGAGCACTAAACCAGGAATCAGAAACTGGATTCAAATTCTGATTCCATCTCCAGCTCAGTGTGTGGCCTTGGGCAGGTTGTTTCCTTCCCTGGACTTAGGTTGCTGAAAAAAAAAAAAAAAAAAATGGGGATAGTGATCTTCATAATGATATAGTGAGAATCAAATAGGAAAATGGTTATGAAATCCTTCCTACCTCCTTACCAAAGCCATATTTATCATTTATTGTAAGCTAAATATTTTATAAACATCTATAATCTGAACAAAAATCCTGCAGTGTTGGTATTTGTTATGCAAATTTAACATATGAAAAGACTCAGGCCATACAGCTAGGAAGCTGACAGAGCCAGGATCCAGGTCTTCCTGACCAAAGTGCAACTCTAACAGCAGATCCCTTGGTATCTTCATCTCTTCACCAAACTATTATTATTATTATTTTAAAAATATTTTTATTGATTTCAGAGAAAAAGGGAGATGGAAAGAAAGATAGAAACATAAATGATGAGAGAGAATCATTGATCGACTGCCTCCTGCATGCCCCCCACTGGGGATTGAGCTGGCAACCTGGGCATGTGCCCTGACCTCCTGGTTCATAGGTCTCTGCTCAACCAGTGAGCCACATCGGCCAGGCAAACCATAATTATTGAGCATGTATTATGAGCTAGATGGCAGCTGGGATAGATAAAGGAATAAAACACTATCAACCAGGGTTTTAAGAGAAAATAGATGACACTCTCAAATTGGGTAATTTTAGAAGAGTTTAAGAAAGGGCTGATTTAATACAGGGACGAGGGATAGGCTAATACTCCTGCACAAGTAATGTTCGGGTATTAGTTACTACCCTTGTGCCTAAAGAAGCAGGGAAGAAAACAATTATTAGAATCTGGAGACAAAGAGCTGTGGTAAGGGCAGCCTGACATGAGTTGTGTTCCTTGGCTGAGAGGTCTAGCCAGCCCATTATGTAACTTCAGCGAAGAAGCGAGGGGAATATACACCCTGCTGGGAGACTCCAGTTGGCCAAACCATACCAGAATCCAGAGAACAAGGTAGTCCTTGATGTAACCCGTACAAATACTCCTAAGGTATGGAGCAAAGTCGAGAAGGGAAAAGAGCAGATCTGGAGTGGCAAACAGAAGCTATTCAACACAAACCCAGTTTCTTTCCTATAAGGAGGGAGGAGCTCACAGACAAATGGAGAAGGCAGTTACATTCACAAATTTAATAATACTATCAGTAATCTATTGCTGTGTAACAAACTATCCCAAAACATATGGTGTAAAGTAGTAACCATTGATTTGTTCATGAGTCTGTAAATTGGCATTTTGGGCTGGTCTTAGCGGGCAGTTCTATTTATCTCACCTGGGTTCGTTCAGTAGTTGCAGTCATCTGCTAGCTCAACTGGGAGTTGGTTGGTCTGGGGTCCAGTGGAGAGTTCATGTATGATCTATATCAAGCATATCAAACTCGCAGCCAGCAGGCCGCATGCCTTGTTTATTTAAACACGGGTTTGACATACTTGATCTACATGGTCTCAGCTTCCAGCAGGCCAGGCCAGGTTTCCTTACAAAGTGACTGCATTTCAAGAGGGTGACACTATTGTGGTTGTCTATTTAATCTATCAGTCTTCCCCCCAATCGCCTGAGAGCTTCCCAAGAGCATGCTTTATTAATGACTATTTCTTTGTTTCCATAGCTCAGGGCAAAGCAAAAGATATTAAGTGTGTATTTGTTGAGTGACATGGCTGGGGGTGGGACTGTTGAATGGTCTACTTGTCCAAAGCCCATGGAGCCACAAGTGGAACTCTCTTTAAATATAAAGTTGACATTATAAAACACTTCCTCTACTTCACTGAGACCCTTCAGCCCTAGCTGGTTTGGCTCAGTGGATAGAGCATTGGCCTGCAAACTGAAGGGTCCCAGGTTCGATTCCAGTCAAGGGCACATGCCTGGGTTGAGGGCTTGATCCCCAGTAGGGGGTGTGCAGGAAGAAGCTGATCAATGATTCTCTCTCATCATCTCTCTCTCCCTGTCCCTTCCTCTCTGAAATCAATAAAAATATATTTAAAAAAATATTGCCATGGTCCATCAAGCTCAAATTCAACCCACCACTTTCCTCCACAAAAATTTCCAGACTGTTTCTTTTATCCTGTTTTAGAACTTCTGGAACTGTAATGGTTTTTGCCTAACTCCTTGGCATTTGCTTTCAAACTTTTTCTAACTGTTTTCTAGGGGTTTCATGGGTCAAACCTACTCTTCATCCCTAGTGAGTAAGTTCCTGAGGGTGGGGCTGCATCTTCTATCCTGAAGTGCTTGTCAGAGTGCTGGGCCCACAGTATGTTTTCAGTCAAAACTCCTTGAATGGACTACCCACACTACTCACTCTGGTGGCCTCGATCCTGTGAGGAATGGAAAAGGAGCCATTCACACCCTCTTCATACATGAGAGTTGCCCAGGTCTCTGGAACAGAGCAAGGCACATCGCTCTCTTGGGCTCTGGCCTGGGGCCTGGGCTTCAGCTGCCCCATGCTCTCGCCTCTGAGCTAACTATACACAGGCCGGGAAGAGCAGGGTCACAGAAGGCAGTGGAATGGCCTCCTCCTAACAAGAGGAGATATGTGCAGGGCTTGGGCCATTTCTTGTGGGCACACAAGCCTTCAGACTTCTAAGGTTTTGGGAAAGAAAGGGGCAGGCCTTCAAGAGCTCCTAGGTGGCAAATTTCACTTCAGTGTCATGAAGACCATGAGAGCAAGCTATCAGGTAAGGTGTTGAGTTCCTTTCTATGCTTAAAAAACCCTTTGCCGTCTTGGCTGGTGTGGCTCAGTTGGTTGGAGCATTATCCCATGCACCAAAGGGCTGCGGTTCCATTCCCAGGCAGGGCACATACCCAGGTTTCAGTTTGATCCCCAGTTGGAGTGTGCACAGGGGGCAACCAACCAATGTTTTTCTCTCACTTAGATGTTTCTCCCTCTTCCTCTCTCGCTTCCTTTCTCTCTAAAATCAATACAAAACATACCCTTGGGTGAGGATTAAAAAAAATACCCTTTCCTCTGGTGCCCCCTTGCCTAGCAGGAAAAGCCAAAGCCCCTTAATATGGCAAAGACTTCAGGACTTGACCTCTATTCCCCTGAAGCTTCATCTCTCACTCTTCCCCATCTTGTCTGTAGTGTCCACCAAACTGAGCTACTTATCATGCTGTTCCTTCTGCCTTGAATGCTATTCCCTATCTTGTATCACAAACACCTTTTCACTTGTCTGTGGGTATTTCAAGACTTAATCCAGGCATCACTTACTCCAAGAAGCCTTCCCTGAAGCTCTTGGCTGGGTTAGGGAACCTCCTATAGACACCATAGGCATGAGATCCTTGAAGACAGGGGCTGGGACTTCATTTCGCTCATATCCTGGCAGAGCATCATTGTCAATCAACGTTGAAGGAATAAAAAAAAATGTGAATGTTTGAGAAGAGGCCTGAAAACCACCTGACAGGAGTGTTATAAAAGTGAATGGAAGGTTCTAATATTTCAAGTTTTAAGAGTCAACAGTTCCCTAGTTCTTGGTGAAGATTCAGACTTGGGCTCCCCTCCCTCTGGATACCACTCCCCAGCTATCCACCTCCACCCAGTGCCCTCTGAGTGTTTGTTCTCAGGCAGGCGCGCACGCGCGCGCGCACACACACAGGTTCTGAACATAACCGGGAAAGCAATTTACAAGAAATAATTGCCGGTCGATGTGTGCTTGGGAACAGCAGTGAGCTCAGACTATTTCTGTCTGTGCGTCAGCCTACCCAGCTTCCTTCCTCCTCGGCTGCCCTGGGGGAGGGGGACTCCTGCTGCTCAGGGTGGGCAGTTTGTTTCCCACCCAAGGTTCAGACAAGCCAACCCCAGTGAGAGCCAGCTCGGAGGGTTGATTGAATTCAAACGAGAGAAGCTGAATCTGGGGAATGGATGGGGCCTGGGATGTGTAGGTCAACAAAGACAGCACACACAGTCTATTTCCCCCTGTACCCACCCCATCCACACAGGCTCCTGCTGGGGAAATTCTACCAGGTCTTCAAGGCCCTGCTCAGTGTGAGGTCTCCTGCTAATCTCCCGCTCTGAGTCCTTTTTGTTCTTCCTGGCCAGGCTTGCTCAAAGGGCGGGTCAAAGACCACCACCAGCAGCAACATCACCTGGAACTACTTAGAAATGCAAATTCCGAGAACTTTCTCCAGACCTACCGAATCAGACGCTCTGAGCGCTCTGAGCGGGGAGAGAGGAGGACCCGGCAATCTGTGTTTTCACAAGCCCTCCAGCTGATGCTGACGCAGGCTCAAGAGAGCCATTGTTTTAGGCCGCTGACAGCCGGAGTTTTTAGATTTTACAGATTATCTTCCCCTATCAGGCCTAAAGGCAAGGGCAACATTGGATTCTTCCTAGCAACCTCCCAGATGGACCAGTATAAAGAGTGTTCCGAGAAAAATTGGATTTTACTGATGGGGATGCTAAGGAGAGAGATGGGATCTATCCTATGAAAGATCACACAGAACCTCAGAGACTAAACTTCCTGCAACGCGCAGTTCCTGGGCTGTGCGAGGCTCTCTCGCTGTTTTTGAACAGGTTGTACTCTGACTCTAATGTCTTCTGACCTTGTCTTACCTGGCAACTCTGACTCATCTCTGATGATTCAGCTCAAACATCACATTGCTTCCTCAGGCTGCACGAAGGGCTGCCATTGGGCCAACTGCCCTTTTGTGGGCCTGCCTTGCCCTCCAGATGATCCCCTGAGGGCAGCTGCTGTGGCTGGTTCCCTTTTGTTTCTGGTAACCTGCACAGGTCCTGGCACAGAAGGTGCCACTGAATATACAAGAAGTAGACGAAAGTGCTGGGTTCAGAATGCTGAAAATAAGATACACACATGCACAGAAGACAACAAATAACGCCAAGACCAGACCGGAGGCCTCTTGGCTTCCAGCCTCGGGTACTTCTGTGGGTGACTCACCCTGCCCTGCCACCCCATCATGTGCCCTTGGCTGGCTCGGGCTCCCGGTACAGATATCTAAGAGTGAGCAATTCGCTGTTGTCAAATCCAGCAGCAGGTTGTGTCACTGTCAGAAATGTCAAGAGCTGAGTCTCACCAATACTTGCCTGGCACTTCAAGGCAAAGCCTAAAGCCACTGCTAAAGTTAAGAGGAGGAAAACAGTGGGGGGGGGGGTGCCCCTCTGTATCTGCTACATGGGATGCTGCTCTTTTCCTGAATCACTTAATGAAGCCAAGTAGACTTTCAAAATAAATTTAAAATGAGAACAAATGAGAGAGGGGGGTGGCAGTCAGCATCCTTCCCTAAGATTTCTTTGCTATAAGCTCAATTTAAGAAGGAAAAAAAAAAAGCTTTCCATTTTCCAACTCTGTTCTAAGTACTTTGCACGAACAAAGTAATTTAATCCTCCAAAATCCTATAAGGTAGGTACTACTATTATACCTACCTAGCTGGATGAGCAGGGACAAGATTTGAACCAGGCATTTGGCTCCAGAGTACCTGCTCTTGCTGTTATATTGAAAAACATCCATTTTTAATTTTAAAATATTTGTAGTACTTCCATGTTTATGAAGGAGGCTCATATCCATCATCTCTGAACACTCGCCCTAACCCAGCAAAGGAACCGAGGCTCAGGGAGACTAAGGGACTTCATCAAGGACACACAGGGTCAGGAAGTGGCCGAGTCCACATGGTGGAGCCTGTGTTTGGTCTGCTAACCATTCATTCCATCACTTACTTGTTGATTTACTCTTTTCATCCACCTAAGGCCGTGGGGTCGGCAAACTGCGGCTCGCTAGCCACATGCGGCTCTTTGGCCTCTTGAGTGTGGCTCTTCCACAAAATACCACGGCCTGAGTCTATTTTGAAGAAGTGGCGTTAGAAGAAGTTAAAATTTTAAAAATGTGGCTCTCAAAAGAAATTTCAATCGTTGTCCTGTTGCTATTTGCCTCTGTTGACTAATGAGTTTGCCGACCACTGACCTAAGGTATTGAATGATATTAAACATGGTTGGGCTCTATGTACTCCACATCCCCTCTCATTCTGTTCCTTGGCAAGGGGCTCACTCTAAGAGTGGGGCAGAGCTGCTGGAGAGGCAGGAGTCACTTGCCTCCGGGTACCAGTCCTCTTCCATGGTATCCTAAGTAAGTATACCTGCTCTGTGGCAGGAAGGACAAGTCAGGATTCTGACTCTTCAGGTTAGGTGAGGGGCTCTTCTGAGCCTCTACAGGCCCCGGGCTTCTCTTTTATTGCATGGAGTTGTTACTGATCATTTTACTTGGGATCCATGCCTGAACTCCCTTTGGTTCACAGTGGGCCAGGCAGAGCAGAATAGCTGGGTCCGCAGCAGGCCCTGGGTAGATTGGCTGGGAAAAGCCTTCATGTATCTCGTTAGTCCCATTTTTAGCAAGTCCCTTTGATCATCCCTACCCCCACCTTTCACTGAAAAGAGACTCCAGAAGAGGATGGTGTAGAGAAGTTTATTGGATGTCTATGGGTCTGGTCCATGTGCAATTAGGTTGGGGACAAGGGCCTCCTCAGGGCTGCCGGGAATGTCACTGGTAGTCACTGTGGCCATGAAGCAGTACTGGAAGAGGTGTTTGGGGTCCATCGCCTGCTCCTCATTGCAGTCCAGCCGTGAGTTCAGGAAGAGGTGACTCTGCCTTAGAGAATTCACTCCTGGTATCTCCACCAACTTGCTTGTAGTCTCATCTGGGCAGTCAGGGGACATTTCCTCGGGTTCTGGAAAACAGCAAGCTGAGGGCATAGGGTTTCCTCCTGCATCCCATTCCTCCCATCAGGCTCACACACCCTGGCTAACTTCCCTGAGTGCTTATCTTGGGCAGGTAGGACTGTGCTCAGAATCTTAACACTCATTTAACAAATATTTATTAGTTTATTAGCAATATAACATGTCATGCACTAGGAGCTGTCAATGTTCCTAATGAACTTAAAGTTTAGTGGAGGAGACAGACTACACAATTGTTAGATATGAAAACTTGATCTTCAACATAAACCCATGAGGTAGGTACTATTAAAAAACTAATTTTATAGATAAGGATACAAGCTGACTATACAACCAGTATGCAGATAAGTGCTGGAAAACTTAAAAACATACATTATTTTAATAGATTCCATGACTTTTTAATTATTGCTTTATCCTCTCCTCCTCTTATATCTGAATTTGAAAGGAGGCTCACTTGGCTTTATTATTCTCCACTTTCCTGACTTACTCTGTTGCAATATCCTTGGTTCTGCCCCCACCATACCTTAAAGCATTTGTCACTAAATCCATGGTCATTTATAAATCCTTATCTCCCTAGACTTATCAGCTTTTGACACAATTGGGCATTCCTGCCTAAAAAAATGTATCAAGTGTTCAGCCAGAAATGTGAGTCATCTCTTACACCTTCTCCTCCAATCCCTTCATAAAGCCAAGCAGTCCCCCAGGTCCTGCTGATTCCACCAAATCACTGTCTGCCATATTCATCCATTTCTCTCCATCCTCAAAGCCACCACCTTTGGTAAGGCTTTCATCTTCTGCCCAGAGCACTGGAACAACCTCTAGTCAGGCCCCTCCAGTCTATCCAGAGAGATCTGTCTAAGGTCAAGTGAGTCCAGGGACTATTCTTTTTCAAAAGTCTTCAAATGTCTTACCATTGACTGTGATACTTCAAAGCTCTTCACTACTGGTCCCATCTCTTCTCTTCAGCTTCATTGCTAACCACTCTTCCCTCATGAACTCTATGCTTTGCCACACCAAAATTTTCATTGTTCCCTAAATGGGTCCATTCCTTCACATCTCTGGGTCTTTGTGCTGTTTCTTCTAGAATGACATTTTGTATCTTCTCTGTCTAGAAAACTCTTATACTATAAGACCCATTGATGGAGGATATCTAGGGGGAAAAATGGTGCCTCTGAAACCAAGGGAAGAGTGAATTTCAAGAAGGATGTACCGGATGTTGGAGTTGGCTATCCAAATCCATTTTCCCCCTTCCCTACCTGGTAATAGCAATTATAGTAGGGTGGCATTGGCTCCATCTCAGCGACAGGAGTGGCACCTGATTGATCTGAGCCAATCAAGTAATCCCATTTCTTTGCCATGTGGATGGGAAATCAGTTCATAGCATTTCCCTGGGCACAGTGATTGGTTTAGGGGTGGGCACATGACCTAAGGTGATCCAGTCAGAATAGAGCTCAGGCCTTTATATTTACCCCCAACTGAAGGAAAATACAGCTCCCTCTTTTTCCTCCTAGAAAAAGTGCATAGAAGGGAACAAAAAGCACGTAGTCCCAGGGAATGCTGGCAGTCAACTTAGTACCATGAGAAAAGTCAATCTGAGGAGAAAGCCAACACAAATAGAGGGCAGAATCTCAGAGGATGTAGTCACAAGCCTGAGGACATTGTGAACTTCTATTCAAACCATGCCTAAAGCCCACCCTTACTTTTGGACTAATCACCTACAGAGTGAATAAATTTCCTTCTTTATTTGTTTGTTGTTTTTTAACTTTTTCTTTTTAAACTATTTAAGACTCACAAGAAGTTACAAAAATAGTACAGAATTCCATATATCTTTCACCTAGCTTTTCCCATTGATAATATCTTATATAACCATAAAACAATTTCAAAACCAGGGACCGGCATTGATATAATACTACTAGAGGCCCAGTGCATGAATACGTGGGGTCTCCGGCCTGGCCTGCGCCCTCTCGCAATCCAGGACCCCTCAGGGGATGTCAGATAGCCTGTTTCAGCCTGATCCCTGCAGGCCTGATCCAGACAGGAGGGAGCTTGATCCTGTACGTTGAGGGTCTGTCGTGCGCATCCTAGCACTGGTTGACCAGTCATTCGGTCATTCATTTGTTTGGTCGTTTAGGCTTTTATATATATAGATAAACTAAGCTATTATTGATTGTATTCAATTATAACAGTTTTTATATATACATTTTTGGTGTATAGTACTATAAAAGTTTATCACATTATGTAGCTTTTTATAACCACTGCCACAATCAGGATAAAGAACTATTCTATCACCACAAAGAAACTTCCTCATGCTACTCCTTTATATAGTCAGACCTTCCTCCTAAACCTAATTCCTGGTAACCACTAATCCATTCTCCATTATTATAATTTTATAATTTCAGAAGTGTTATATAAGTGGAATTATACAGTATGTAACTTTTTGAGATTGGCTTCTTTTACTCCGCATAATACCCTTGAGGTCCATTCAAGATATTGTGTGCATGGATAGTTCATTCCTTTTCACAGCTGCATATATTTCATTGTATGGTTGTACTATTTGCCCACTGAAGAACATTTGGGTTGTTTCCAGTTTTTATCTATTAAATATAAAGCTGCTATGAACATTCATGTATAGCATTTGTATAAACATACATTTTTATTTTATAGGATAAAGACCTCGCTGCGTGACTGCTGTTTTGTATGGTATAGTGGGCTGAACGGTGGTCCTCAAAGAGATCAGGTCCTAATCTCTAGACTCTATAAATGTTGCCATATATGGTAAAGTTTTTGCAGATGTAATTAAATTGAACATTTTGAGGAGATTATCCTGAATTATCTAGGTGGACATTGTGAACTTCTATTCAAACCATGCCTAAAGCCCACCCTTACTTTTGGACTAAGTGCAATCACAAGTGCCCTTATATGGGAAAGGCAGAAGGAGATAGACACACACAGATAGTGATAGGAAGACAGAGATAGAGATTAGAGTGATGCAGCTACAAGCAAAGGAATGCTGGCAGTCACCAGACAAAGAGGCAAGGGACAGAATTTCCCCTGGAGACTTTGATTTTGGCCCAGCAAAACTAATTTTGAACTTCTGGCCCCTAGAATTGTGAGAGAATAACTTTCTATTATGGTAAGCTACCACGTTTATGGTAATTTGTTACACTGGCCATAGGGAAGTAATAAATATAATAGGTGTGTGGTTAACTTTATGAAAACACCAAACTGTCTTCCAAAGTGGCTTTACCACCAGTTGCTTTATTCCTTACTTGGTATTGCCAGTGTTTTTACTTTAGTATTCTGATAGCTTTATGCTCATTTAGTATTCTGTAGCTTTATATCCATTTCCTTACCGGCTCAGGAAGGTGAAACATTTTTCATGTGCTTATTTGCTATCTGTGAAGTAACTGTTAAAGCCTTTTGCATGTTTCTTAATGGGATTGTTTGTTTTCTTAATGTTAAGTTTTGGGGATTCTTTATATATTCTGGATAAAAGTCCTTTGTTGGCATATTTTCCCCCAGTATGGGGCTAAAGTCCCCAGCTCTTCAGCTGACACTCACATCAGCTGGTTTCTAGACCAAGCTGCCTCTGATCACCTTCTGATTGGTCAAAGTCCCTCTTAAATTGTGGGGCTCTGAGCAGCAGAGCAGTTACTATAAGAATCATGTTTGGCTGAAATGCAGTGGTATGACAATCTTATCTGATTCTCCTAACAAACTCAGAGGTAGGTATTATTATTCCATGTTATAGAAAAATAACTGAGGCACAGGTAGAAAAAGTAAATATTGAAACAGCTAGTGAGTATTGGATCCGGGATTCATTTTCCATTCAGTTTGATTCCAAAGCTTGGACTCTTACCACAGAGCAAGTTTAGCCTTAGTATAAATTATGAACCAGGCTAGGTCCTTGGGATACAAAGGCATTTAAGATACAGTTCCTATCTTTGAGATATCAACAAACACTGGGGAGACTAACATGTAAAATCTAAGTGCCTAATAAAAATGAGAGCTACTAACTGTTAAAAGCCTACCATGTGTCAGAGACTAATTTAGCTCCTATGTAAGCATCACCTCTAGTTTTCACAACTTTCTTAGTAGGTATTACTGAATACATTTTACAGAGTAAATTGAGGCCCAGGGAGAAGTGACTTACCTAAGGCCACACAATGGGAGTGACAGAGCCAGGATTAGAGCCAGGCTCTCTGATGCCCTAGGCCAGGCTTGTGCCTTCTCACCATTCTCCAAGAACCTCTGTGGCCAGTTCTCCCATTGCCTGGGCTCTCAATCTTGAATTTGGGACTAGCTAGGAGAGGAGTTCTTAGATTTTTCTCCCTCCTGCAGGTAGGTGATTATGATTGTGGCCAAGAGAAAGAGGATGTAAATTCCTTAAATCCCAACAGAGAACTCTCCCTTCCTCTCCCCTTTCTTTCTGTCTGTAGGTGCTCAGAGGGTCTGGGTTCACAGACATCTATCTTAAGGCAAGAAAAAGAGGAGGGAACGATCCTGAGTTGTCACAGGAAACAACTACATCATGCAAAAACTCTGCAAAGAAATGAAGGGAAGCGCAAATGCTGCGTGCTAAAGAGAGAGGAAAAACGCTCCTATGGAGAATTTGAATGCCAGCAAACTGAAGGGAATTTTAGACAAAGTCTACTTCAGTCTCTCGAGGAATTTAAAGAGGACACAGATTATAGGCATTTTAATAATGAAGAAATGACAAGAGAGATGCGATAGAAAGGTTTTTGGGAGAGATAAGGGGTCTGAGAAAAAGCTTTAGGGCTCTGCATTCTAACCACCGGCATTCCTTACACTATTTATTGCATTTCTCATAAGACAGAAAATGCATTTCCTGACCTTTTGCTAAATGACAGCTTTCGGTCCTCTATCTTTTGCCCAATCGCAGCTCTTTCTTCTTCATTAAGTACTGTCCTCTCCTTCCCAGGAGCCTTTTGTCCCTCCTTCTGCATCTGAGCCTGTTTACAGGCCCATTATTCAACCTTTCTCTGTTATTAATATCACTAGGTTCTTTTTGTCTGCATTTTCTTGCTAAATATTTGCTACTATTTTCCTCTAATCCTTCAATGTTCTTTTGATTTACAGGTGACTCTTGTTACCAACATCTCATCTTTTGACCCAATCTCATTCATTTAACAGGATGTTTCATTCACTTGAATTAGCAGATACTCATATATTGTAAAGTGAAAACACACTGCAAAACATTATATATATAAAATGTACATTTATAACTGATATAATGCAAAAAGTTATTACATACCAAAAGGTAATACACTCTGTGTGACCTGTGCTTTATTTCATTTTTGCCTATCTGCATCTTCTCACTTTCCCATAAATGAATATATATGTGTAAGTAATACTTGTGTCACAAAAAAATACTAAAATAAACACAATAAAAGAACTTGTCAATTAAAACAAAACAAAAAGACTGACTCATCACTGAGGCTTGTTTGGGTCACAGGTACCAAATGTGGTTAACTAAAAAGCAATGGGCTTGCCCTGGCCTGGTGGTTCAGTTTGTTGGAGCATTATCCTATACACCAAAAAGGTTTTAGGTTTGATCCCCTGTCAGGGCATGTACAGGAAGCAACCGATCTGTTTCTCTCTCTCCCTTCCTCTCTCTCTGAAAATCAATAAAAACATAGCCTCAGGTGAGGATTTTTTTCAAAAGGCAGTAGTGGGTTCTGAGGTGGTAAATACACAATACAATATACAGATGATGTACTGTAGAATTGCATACCTGAAACCTATATCTTTTTATTACTTAATGTCACCCCAGTAAATTTCTTTTAAAGCAGTTGGCCCTGGAGAAACTGAATCCTCTCTGGAAGGTGAGAGGGGCTGCTGAAGGGAAAGATCCTTGGAGGCAAAGGCTTAGCCAACTGGCTGGTGACCTTGGGCACATGACTGTCCCTTTCAGGGCCTCAGGGCCTCATCGCTACAGTGAAAGCATCAGACTTGATTTCTAGGAGCCCTTTGAGTCAATGAGAATGGCTGACTAATGAGCTCCTCACCAACACCTTTCAGAGAAGGATGAGAACTGAACTCTTGTCTTCCATTTTTACCTCCACTGTTTTTTTTAATCTCATTAAATGTACCATAGTTGGAACATAAACTCCACACATATCCCACTCGCCTCATCTGCAAAATAGGGTTGATAATAACCACCTGGCAGAGTAGTTAAGCAGGTTACATGGGCTAATATGGTTAAAGTCCTTAGCATAGCATCTGGCACAACAGTAGGAACTCAGTCACCCTTCTGATCAAGCTAGTTACAAAGTTCTAGAGTAAGAAAGTTATGGGTTGTGTTGTTTTTTTGTGTGTTTTTTTTTTTTTTTTGCATTCCAAGTTTGGGGGAGAGTGTGTGGAGGTGGGGGTGATGGGACAGTTACAGAACACCTGGGTAGCAGAAGGAGTTTGTTTCCAGACTCAGTTCCATTTCCACTCTGTTCTTACCAGGGCACTCCCCATCCCTATCCCCACACTCAGCGATCAGGACCCTGAGGTACAGTGCAATGATCACAGGCTTTAGAGTCTGGGAGATCGGGATTGACATCCCAGCAACACTTGCTCACTACTGTGTAGATTTAGCCAGTTCACTTCCCATGGCTGAGCTTGATGTAAAACGGGCTAATGATCTCTCTACATGTCCTACTGGAGAGGGAGAGGGAGACAGCAAACAGAAATGAAACTCTGCATAAAGGGTAAAGCTCTGATAAATGTACTAGTAAGATAATGGGCCTATAAACTGACTCAGCTGATGGGAAGGAGGGGACAGTACTTAATGAAGAAGAAAGAGAGGAACTAAGAGCTGCAGTTGGGCAAAAGACAGAGCTTAAAGCTATCATTTAGCAAAAGGTCAGGAAATGCATTTTCTATCTTAAAAATAAGTAACAAAAAGCAAGAACATAAACTATCTCAAACCCTGGCAATTGAATAATCCAGCTGGTGGCTGAGCAGTAAAAAGTAGGAGGGTGTTTTTGTTGTTGTTGTTTTGTTTTTAAAATATATTTTATTGATTTTTTTCAGAGAGGAAGGGAGAGGGAGAGAGAGTTAGAAACATTGATGAGAGAGAAACATCGATCAGCTGCCTCCTGCACACCTCCTACTGGGGATGTGCCCGCAACCAAGGTACATGCCCTTGACTGGAATCGAACCTGAGACCCTTCAGTCCGCAGGCCGATGCTCTATCCATTGAGCCAAACTGGTTAGGGCATAGGAGGGTGTTTTTTTACCAACAGGGACAAGAGATAAACTATTTCCTTTGATTCAGAAAGGTTTGGTGTGGGGGAGGATATAGAGTGGGGAGTATTGAGGGGATCAGGACACAAGCAGGAGCACTTCATAGGCCTGGCCCAGTGAGGTAAAAAGAGTAGGACTTTGGAGGCAGAAAAACACATATATTTGAATTCCAGATCCACAGTTTACAAACTGTGACCTCTTGGGTAAGTCATCTCACCTTTCTTAGACCTGGTTTTCACATCTGTAAAATGGATGATAATAACACCTCACTCGTGTAGTTGGGAAAAATTGGATGAGATAATGCATGTACAGTTTCAAACAGTGTCTGGCACATAGTAGGGACTTCCGTTTTGCAGCACAGGAATAAGGAGAGGAAGGAGACTGGAGGTAGAGTTGGCTCTGTCACTTACTCACTAGGTAACTTAGGCCTCAGTTTCCTCATCTGTAAAATGGATGGTAATAAGATCTATATCTGCCCAGTTATTTGTGAAGAACTAATGAGATGCTCTATTTAGAGCTAGTTCATTCCTTCTAACTGTGGAATCATATTTCATTATTCCTCTACTGGTAGGCATTCAGTTTGTTTCCAATATGACAAATGATCATGTCATTCATTTTTACTATCCTCTTCTAGTATAACTATTTCTTCTAAGATAATTAGAAGTGGAATTACTGAGTTATAGGGTGTATTCATTTTTAATATAAATAGATACTGCCAAATTACTCTACAAAGTGGTGGTACCAATTTATACTCCTACCAGCAGTATATGACAGTATCCATTCCCTCCACCCAACCTCCTCAGTATTAATATGATCCATTTTTGTACTTACCAATGTCCTTGATAAAAGTTAGGTTCCTGTGAGCCTCTGGTCACAACAATTTTGTCAACTGGTCAATTCGTAACTTTGTTTTGTGTGTTTCTCTTTAAAGACATCTTATTTAACATATATTACTAATTTATTTAGATTTAGTTGATGGCCAAAAGCACCATAACTCGCCTGAACAAAGTTTACCCAACACATATATTTTATCCACAAGGCACATGACAGTCCTTTTTCGTGCTCAGGAACACTAGGCAGCACTTCAGCACTACGTTTGGGGGGCATTTTCAACAGTGAAACCACCATTAAAGTCATAAAAATGCAAAAACATGTCACTCAATATATCATGAAAAGGACACTTGTTTACAGTCTGAGAGCTGAAACAAGAAGGTAGAGCATGGCCTTGTTCCACGTCAGCTAGGAATGTGTGTGATGGGGCAACTCAAATTTTTTGCTGCTCTGGGCATGTCCACATTTGCAAGTGACCTTGAAAACACTGCAAGTATTGATTTTGAGGTTACATATAAATTTTAGCAAATAGGCAACTTCACAAATATTGAATCTGCAAATAATGATTGCCTGGCACGTATTTACTTCTATTTATAATATCTTTGCAGTCTATCACTTGTTTTTTAACTTTATGTATACTATCTTATGTATTATTTGTATTTGATGTCTGTTTGCATTTTATGTAGGTAAATTTGCCAATTTTCCCCTTATTTTTTTAAAATAAATGTTTTCACCTTAGCCGGTTTGGCTCAGTGGATACAGCATAGGCCTGGGGACTGAAGGGTCCCGGGTTCAATTCCGCTCAAGGTTGCAGGCTCAATCCCCGGGGGGCGGGGGGGCATGCAGGAGGCAGCCAATCAGTGATTCTCTCTCATCATTGATGTTTCTATCTCTCTCTTACTCTACCTTCCTCTCTGAAATCAATAAAAAAATATATTTTAAAAATATTTTTAAAAAGTAATAGTAATTAAATATTTTCTTTAAATTCCTATATTTAAAAAAAAATAAATTCCTATATTTTAATTAGTGTTTTTCTGGATTTTCTATTCTAGGGTTTCTCAACGTTGGCACTATTGACATTTTGGGTTGGATAATTCTCTGTGTTGGAGCGCTATCCTGTGTTGCAGGATGTTTAATAGCATCCCTGGCCTTTATCAAAAGATACCAGTAGCAGCCCTCGCCCGTTGTGACAACCAAAAATGTCTCCACACATTGCAAAATGTCTTTGGGTAGCAAATTTGCACTAGTTGAGGACATTGCATTGCCCAATTCTACCTGTCAATTTCTGTGCCAATATCAAATTGACAAATTCTTATCTTTGAAAAATGTTCTAGTATCTGATAGGGCAAGTCTCTTCTTTATTTTTCAAAATTGTTTTGTTCACTCTTGCACCTTTACTCTTCCAGATTAATTTTAGAATGAATCTGAAAAATTCCATTAAACCTTTTGTTGGGATTTTTATTTATAGACTAGAAGCCCAGTGCACGAAATTCGTGCACGGCGGGGGGTTGTCCCTCAGCCCAGCCTGTACCCTCTCCAATCTGGGACTCCTGGAGGGATGTCCGACTGCCCGTTTTGTCCCGATCCTGGTGGGATCGGGCCTAAACGGGCAGTCGTAAATCCCTCTCACAATCCAGGACTGCTGGCTCCCAACTGCTTGCCTGCCTGCCTTCCTGATTGCCCCTAACCGCTTCTGCCTGCCAGCCTGATCACCCCCTAACCACTCCGCTGCCAGCCTGGTTGATGCTTAACTGCTCCCCTGCCAGCCTGTTTGCCCCCAACTTCCCTCCTCTGCCAGCCTGGTCACCCCTAACTGCCCTCTCCTTCAGGGTTGATCACCTCCAACTGCCCTCCCTTGCAAACCTGGTCCCTCTCAACTGCCCTCCCTTGCAGGCCGGGTGCCTCCCAACTGCCCTCTCCTGCTGGCCATCTTGTGGTGGCCATCTTGTGTCCACATGGGGGCAGGATCTTTGGCCACATGGGGGCAGCTATATTGTGTGTTGCAGTGATGATCAATCTGTATATTACTCTTTTATTAGATAGGATAGAGGCCTGGTGCATGGGTGGGGGCCAGCTGGTTTGCCCTGAAGGGTGTCACAGATAAGGGTGGGGGTTCCCTTGGGGCGTGGGGCGGCCTGAGCGAGGGGCCTGTAGTGGTTTGCAGGCCGGCCACGCCCCCTGGCAACCCAAGGGGAGGCCCTGGTATCTGGAATTTATTTTCCTTCTACAATTGAAACTTTGTAGCCTGGAGCGGAGCCAAGCCTGGGGCTCCGGCAGCCATTTCTGTGGCAGTTAATTCACCTTCTACAATTGAAACTTTGTAGCCTTAAGCGGGTGAGCCCTGCCAGGGTGTGCGGAAAGCTTTGCTTCCCCTGTTGCCGCCGGCAACCCTGGCCTGCTCTCTCAAGCTCCATTCTGCTGCCATTTGTTTGAATTTGTTTACCTTCTATAATTGAAACTTTGTAGCTTGAATGGAGGCTTAGGCCTGCAACAGCTATGGAAAGCTTGGCTTCCTCTGTTACCTGGGAAACCTTGCTCTCTGTGGCTGTAGCCATCTTGGATTGGGGTTAATTTGCATAGTCGCCCTGATTGGCTGGTGGGCGTGGCTTGGCTGGTGGGCGTGGCTTATGTAGCAGAGTGATGGTTAATTTGCATATTACCATTTTATTAGAGAGGATTAATTTGGAAAGAACTGATTTGTCCATGATATTGAGTCTTCCTATTCACATGCTTTCTGTATCTCAACAGATAGGCAGGTTCTTTTATGCCTTTCATTAAATTTTATGATTTTTCTCTATAAAAGTTGAAGCCTGGGCCCTGGCAGGGTAATTCAGTTGGTTAGAGCATCAACCTGATATGCAAAGGTTGTGGGTTTGATCCCAGATCAGGGCACATATAAGAATCAACCAATGGCTCTAGCTGGTTTGGCTCAGTGGATAGAGTGTTGGCCTGCAGACTGAAGGGTCCCGGGTTCGATTCTGGTCAAGGGCACATGCCTGGGTTGAGGGCTTGATCCCCAGTAGGGGGTGTGCAAGAAGCAGCTGATCAATGATTCTCTCGCATCATCTCTCTCTCCATCTCTCTTCCTCTCTGAAATCAATAAACATATATTTTTTAAAAGAAGAATCAACCAATGAATGCCTAGTAAGTGGAACAATCAATCTCTCTAAAATCAATAAATAAAAGTTTTTTAAAAAAAGTGAAGCCTGGGCTATCCCTGGCCTCCCTGAGGCTGGGTCTCTTCTCCTGCCACTTCCTATTCTCCTCCTAGGTCTTCCTGGCTCCAAGGAGAGCCAGATGAATTCTCCCACCCTCAAAAGCCAGCCCTTCTCCTTTTCACTGCTCAGCCACGGGGATTATTATGAGCATCGGGATCTGAGATGTATTCACATGCTGTCGTTTGTTGCACGAGTTTGTTGTGAAATTGGAAAAATAATCTTGTGCAAATGAAAAAGCTCTCTCTACTTTCTCTGAAACTTAGCTGTTACCCACCCTGCCCCTTCTCCCTCCCTGAGTGTGCCATCTTTGCTTCCAAACTTAAATTCCTCCCCTGTCCAGCCTGGCCTTGCTCCCCTACAGTGCCCCAGAGTGAATGACCCTGTCACTGCATAGTCTCACTCAGTCCTGCCCACACACCTTTACCCATTATTTATCCTATCCTGAAATGCCTTTGCTCATCTATTTTGCCTAACCAACTCCTTCACTAATTCAGCACCAATTCGCGTCTCCTTTCCTTTTTGAAACCCTCCTTACATTTGGTATTAAACAATTTTGTGCTTAATTGTATGCTTACCCAGACCCAGAGTGGTGGGCTGAAAAAGAGCATGACTCAGGGCAGGAAAACATGGGCCAGATTTCAGTCTTATCATGTATTAGCTGTGATACTTCGCGCAAGTCACCTAATCTCTCTCAGCCTTGATTTTCTCATTTGTAAAATGGAGATAATACTACCCATTTTGAGTGTTGTCTACCAAACTAAACTGAAAGATCTGTTGCCAATAGCTACTTGTTTCTTTCACAGTGCCTTGAAGAGGTTGTAAAAATATGTGTAAAAGCAACACTTTGAAGGGGACCCTGTAGGGAAGCTCTGGGACACCTGTACTAATAAAGAAATTGGTAGGCCAGAACATCAGATTATCCAAAAAATACCTGTATTTAATTTCTGAATAAATTGAGTTTGGGGAGCAGCAATTTTTTCTTATTAATTGTATTTTGTTTGGGGTAAAATATTAAAATCAGTTTGCATTTTCTAAGGCTGGAATTAAAACATTGTCTTAGAAAATCCACAAGATGGATTCATCTTTGTGTAACAAACAGAATGCTGACTATATCAAATTATTTTGATAAACGCAGAGCACATGAAAAGTTTAGAACGGACATCTTCAGATCATAAACCTCTTTAGAATTGTGCTGTTCCTTCTGAATATTCCAGGAACACTCACGAGGCAAGTGTTCCAAATATCATTTCTAAATTTGTCCCCTTTGTAAAAATTCTTGCCTGCTGAATACAAGTAAAGCATGTGACCTCTTTCTTACCTGTAGTCTGTAAGCTTAAACCTGGGTCCAACTTTGTGTGAGGCTTTGAGCTGATGAACAGGTAACAGAGCACACAGGCGGTGACCACGAAGGCCAGGAGGACCACCGCTGCTATGGACAGGCCCACAAGAGCACCAATACTGGGGAGAGAAGACCACAGAGGAGCCGAGTTTCAAAAAGGGACTTCGGAGGCAGCATATTATAGGAGAAGTGTTGTTCTGTCTCTCCTTGTCTTAAAGAGGCTTTCTGTGCCTAAGCATGGGAAGGAGTATCAACTACATGTCAAGTATTCCCCACATACATGGCATGTCTCAGTGCAACCACATAGTTGGGACTCAGTGTTCCCTTTCTTCTCCTCTCCTTCCCTCCCTACTTTCCTCTCTGCTCCCACCCCAGGGAGCTGGAGATGACCTTAAAGAGCTGTTCCTACATTGCTATTTCTTAAAAAATCAAGATACACGTTGGCCGTAGTTAAAACCCAGTTGTCTGCCTTGACCTGTTGCTCAGTAGTTAGAATGTCAGCCTGTGCACCAAATGGTCTCGGGTTCGATTCCCAGTCAAGAGCAGAAACCTGGGTTGCAGGTTCTATCCCCTGCAGGTTCTACCCACGCCCCACCCCCCACCCCCCGCCCAGTCGGGGTATGTGTGTGAGGCAGCCAAGCAATGTGTCTCTCTCACTTTCTCTCTCTCTCTCTCTCTCTCTCTCTCTCTCTCTCTCTCTGTCTCTCCCCCTTCCACTGTTTCTAAAAAATTAATGGGAAAATATCCTCAGGTGAGGACTAACAAAAAAACACAACAAAAACCAGTTGTCCTTCCAGCCTCAAGGAAATTTCTGATCTACCTCCAGGAGGTCATCACATCAGCGTAGACTCCACATCTAGAAACCTCCCTGCCACTGGTCCCTCACTGTCCAACCACATTGTGTCTGCCCCAAGTCAGGCCATGGTCACTTGGTCTCTAGACAACTCCTAGCTCATTTGGGGACCACCATCTTTCCTTTTTCACATGATCCCTCCTCCTCATCTTCCCATATTGGAATTTTACCCGTCATCAAAGGCCCATCTCAAAAGTCTTCTCCTCAATAACGTTTCCCTAGGTCATCTTTCTCTCCCCTGCCGACATGCCAGGCTAACCACCCAGGATGCTTTACTCAGGACCTTTAGCACTTCCCACTGGGTCAGGCAGCCCAATGTCAGGAAAAGAGCAAAGAGATTTGGAACCAGACCTACTTGGGTGAGGTGAGGACCCAGACTACCACCTGTGAGGTCTTGATGAAGTTATTTAACCTTTTGAGCCTAAGTTTCCTTGTCTGAAAAGTGAGAATAATCAAAACACAGCACCTCACAGGTGGTAGTGAGGATGAATGATATGTCATATTCTTGGCACATTGTAGGTGTTCAACACATTTCTTGTGTGTTCCTTGAAAGCAGACTCAGACCATGTTTAATTGGCTTTGTTGTCCCTTTGTACAAACCCTGGCACATGATAGGCAGCTAGTAAATATTATTGAATACCTACTATGCATCAGGCTCTGTGAGATATTCTCCTAATGGTAGGAGATAGGTAGGTACCAGGATCTGTTTGTGTGCCCTTCTTGCCTACCACTCTGAAAAGGGTTTCCGGACCCAATTCCAATTTGTGTGTGGAGATTTCCCCACACCTACAAGTGATTCTCTGGCCCAAGTAGGGTGTCTGAGAATTCAACTCAATTCTGACATGATCTACCCAAGATAGAATCAGATTCCACAGGTTAAGGGTTCAGTTGTACAAGACTACTCCCCTCTGCCTCCCACACACACACACACTTCAGACAACGGCTGCAAGCCCAGGCTCTTACCTGTGCTTCTGACCAACCAGTTATAGATTGGAGGTTCCAATGACCCCCCTGCCCCTGGATTTCAATACGTTGCTAGAACGGCTCACACAACTCAAGAAAAATCATTTACTCACTAGATAATTTATTAAAAAGGATATTAAAGGATTCAAATCAACATTCAGATGCAGAGATACATAGGGTGACGTCATGAACAAAAGAGCTTCTGTGGAGCTTGGGGCCAGGTAGCACATGGAAGCATTCTTGTTCCCCAACATGGAAGCTCTCCAAAAAACAAAAATAAAAAAGATCAACTGCTGTCCTTTTGGGTTTTTACAGAGGCTTCCTTATGTAGTCATGATTGACTAAGTCATTGGCCATTGACAACTGAACTCAACCTCCAGTCCTTCTCCAAGAGGTCAGGTAGAAGGGGCATGGGGAGGCCTGAAACCAAACCTCTAATCACATGGTTGGTTTTCCTGACAACCAGACCCCACCCTTGGGTGGAACCCAAAAGACACCTTTATTATTTCCAACACTTAGGAAATTCCAAGGGTTTTGGGAGCTGTGAGCCAGGAATTGTGGATAAAGACCAAATACCTTATAAATCACAGTATCGCAGACTCCTCCAGCTTTTCTGCCGACCCTCCTCCCTGACCCAAGCCACGGACTCCTTCCTGCCTTTGCCATTTCTGCCAGATTTCATTCCCTGCTAGCTGATGGCTAATTTCTACTAAACAGAAACACCTTAGAGCTTCAGAGAATCTGTATTCCCATAGCTAAATAAATGATTGGATACCCCTGCAATGGAATAGTATAGAGCAGTGGTCGGCAAACCGCGGCTCGCGAGCCACATGCGGCTCTTTGGCCCCTTGAGTGTGGCTCTTCCACAAAATACCACGGCCTGGGCGAGTCTATTTTGAAGAAGTGGCGTTAGAAGAAGTTTAAGTTTAAAAAATTTGGCTCTCAAAAGAAATTTCAATCGTTGTACTGTTGCTATTTGGCTCTGTTGACTAATGAGTTTGCCAACCACTGGATAGAGCCCTTAAAAACATGTTTCCAAATAACATTTAAGATCAAGGCTAAATTCAGATGAGATAATGTTTTTTTTTAATATATTTTATTGATTTTTTTACAGAGAGGAAGGGAGAGGGATAGAGAGTTAGAAACATCGATCAGCTGCCTCCTGCATACCTCCTACTGGGGATGTGCCCGCAACCAAGGTACAGGCCCTTGACCGGAATCGAACCTGAGACCCTTCAGTCCGCAGGACAATGATCTATCCACTGAGCCAAACTGGTTAGGGCAGATGAGATAATGTTAAATGAAAAGAGGACACACTACTAAATATATAGCATAACCCCAACTTGGAATAAATTAACACAAATATATACATAATTATACATATGCAAGGTTGGACAGAAATACACCAAAATGCTAACAGGCTGTCTCTGGGTGAAGCCCAGGCTCTGAACATCCTGTCCCTGCCCCATTAGGTTTCTAATTATAAAATATTCTGGCCAGAGTTTCAAATGCTAGCATTTGTATCTTTTTGCCTGAGGGCTTTCTTGGGCCCAGAACAGTACCTACACAGTGAGCAGGTCAGAAGTGCAGGAAAATGAACGCCTGCCTTCTCACACCAGCACACAACTAATGACTGACAGAAGTAGGTACGTAAATACCCAGCTTTTTGGCACTTGGGCGGAATGACTCTGAGATGTAGATTCTACATTGGCTGGCTGAGTTCAGCAGGTTTAAGTTCCGGTGATCTTACTTGGTAACACCATCATTAGCTCCTTCCCTTCCCACCTCCTCAATTCCCCACCCTCCACCAGTGCCTTTTAGAATTGATTTCATGTAAACTATGTGCCCTCCAATCCTTGTCTCCACGTCTTTTGGGGAAACCAAGTTAAAATACTGGATCTCCCATGATTTCTTTCCTCTTTTATCTCTCCTGTCCTTTCCACATTTTCCACATAGAGCATGTAGTACTTGTTAGTTCTTTGGGCATTATTTCCTCTCTTGAGATATAGTTATTGTTTATAATGCTCTTAGCTGGAAACTTGTGCACAAGTTGGGACCCCACCTTTTACAAGGGACATCTATGGCCACCTGAATGGAAAGGGCCCTCTAAAAGTAGGGTGCTTTGAAGAGTGGGTGAGCCCTAGTCGGTTTGGCTCAGTGGATGGAGTGTCGGCCCGGACTGAAGGGTCCTGGATTTGATTCTGATCAAGGGCATGGACCTCAATTGCAGGTTCCCTAACCCTGGTCAGGGTGTGTGCAGGAAGCAACCAATCAATGTGTTTCTCTCACATCGATGTTTCTCTCTGTCTCTCTCTCCCTTCCACTCTCTCTAAAAATCACTGTAAGGATTAACAACAACAACAAAAAGTGGGTGAGAGAGCTGAGGGGCGATATATCCCAGATCAGTGGTTAGTTAGGAAGTGGGCACTGCTTCTGATGGTCTGTCTGGGGTTAGAGGAACCAGGCCCCAAGTACGGAGCTGGGACAGAGCAGGAGAAGCTCCAAGGAGGGAAGTCTGTGCCTAGTAGAAGATGAACTTTAAGTGGTCAGAGCTGTCCCATGTATTGCCTCGAGACGGGTAAATTCCCTATGACTGGACAGATTTACACAGAACACCTGGATGAGGACACCTTTCAATGAAGTTAGAGATCCCTGCCCTGGGTGAGAAATTGAACAGCTGCTAGCTCTTCAACTCAGTTTCACAAATTTATGACTATCGCTTCACAGGTTTATAACTCTGAAATGTAGATAACCTACTGTGAGCCCCTAGAAAAACATGGGAGGGTCAGTCTAACATTTGTTAGGGTTTTTGAGTCAGGCAAGTCTAATTTTGAATCTTGGTTCTGTCACATATAAGCTGAAAAGTCCTTCATCTCTTGATCTTCATTTTCTTCATCTGTGAAGGTTCCTATCTCACCAGGTGTTCATAAGATTAAATAAGACAGTGCCTGACCACTAATTCTGCCCTCCAGCAAGGCCACTGCCTTTGACTCACATCCTAATTTAAAAAAAAAAAATAACTACTAATACAGGGTGATTGGAAAGTGGACCAGATAGTTATAACACCAGCTGTTTATCCATAGGGAATCCTTCCTCCTCCTCCTCCTCCTCCTCCTCCTCCTCCTCCTCCTCCTCCTCCTCCTCCTCCTCTTCCTTCTTCTTCCCCTTCTCCTCCTCCCCCTGCTCTTCCTCCTTCTCCTCCTCCTTCTTCCCTTTTCCCTTTTCTTTCCTTTTTGAGTCTTCACTTCTTGAGACATGGTTTAAAGACAGCAATTCTCCTTGAGGTCTATTAAAGGAAACAGTATTTACCTGAAGATTTATTTTTTTAAGGGCCAGCTTTCATGAAAAGGGCCAAATAGAGTCCAGAGCAAAATAAGGTCTCTACACTGCAATGGCAGGGAACTGATAGGAGCATGCCAGTAGAGTTTTCAGGGTTTGGGGTACACTGGTCACCCAGATGTCCTAAGGACCTTCAGTTCTCCTCCCCCACTTTGCAATAGTCCGTGATGTTTATAAACCACCTTGCATTCAAACTGAGGAAGTGTCAGCCCTGCAAGCTAAAACCTTCCAGCTGCCCCTGGGGTCATAAGATGGGAGCACACTAACATGTGATGGGGCCTCAGAACTTACCCCATTAAACCCATTACCTGGTTGTCTAAGCCACTAAAGTGCTCTATTGAGGGTCCAAGGCAACTGGAGGGACACAGGGGTGTATAGGGAAAAGGGTGGTAGAAGAGAGTTGGGGTTTGGCTGGGTGCGGAGAGGCTTACTCATCTCTCTGTTCCCAAGGGCTAGCAGAGTGCTCAGAAGACAGTGAAGAAGGGTCATGAGTATTTTTTCAAATGATCTGAGTAGAGCAGGTTGTAAGAGAGCCAGGCTAGATTTAGACAGCTGTGAAGCAGGACACGCCTGGGCTTGGAGCCGGACAGGCTTGTGGCAGTCCCTGATAGTAACTTCATGGCTTTCAAGTTTTCTCATCTGTAAACCGGAGAGAAAACGTGCCGGGGTTGCAAATGTGTGAGTGCATCTAGCCTTGGATGGTCCTAGGTAATGTTCTTTAAATCTCAGTCTGCTGTGACATTGCTAGAAGATATTGAACAATTCACTTTCATATTCCAGTATCCCTTTCCCCACTTATGAGCATGGGCAAGGGAACTCCCTTTTATTGAGCATCTACAATACATCCTGGTCACTGTCACATGCATACTTCACTTAATCCTCACAACAATTCCATAAGACAGGCATTACTATTATCATTTCAAAGACGAAAAAGAGAATCGGAGATAGTTTGCCTGAATCCACACAGCTACTAAGTGACAGAGCCAAGGTTTGGACTGGGTTCTAACCAGTCCAAAAGCTCCACATTGTCTCTATACTTCCAAGGGAAGTAAGTACTATTATACTTCAGCACCCACTTCAGTGCTAAGTACACAGTGAGTTTTAAACAAAGACTCCATTGTTACACGTTAGGCGCATGTCTTATCTCTATGGATGGACTGTGAGCTCCTGAGGGGCAGGAATCATTGATTTGTGTGTCCCCAGTGCCTAGCATAGCACCCGGCATAAAGCAAGGGCTATAATAAATGAATGAAAACATGGATGGACAGAAAATAAATTAATACACTTCTCTGGGTTACAGATAGCAGCTGAATGCACAGGAACTGAAAAACTAGCCATCTGAAAATCCTTTCGAATTATGGTTTGAGCTATTTGGAAAAAGCAATACTAATAACTATAATTGTCAGTGGCATAAGCCAAGTTGGTTTCACCTCTTTATTTCATTTGGTTCTTGCCCTAGGAGGAAATCAGGGCAACGATTTATCATCCTTCCCATTTGAAAGATGAAAAGACAAAGGCTCAGAGAAGTCTGAGTGGCAGGCTGTCCTTTCCCACTCAGAGAGCATGCAACCTCTGGGGAAACACCTCCAGGGACAGGAAAATCACTGTCTGCTGAGTTAGCCCACTCCATTTTTGCTGATGCCTATTTCCCAGAGCAAGTTTGGGGTCAAGTCTTACTTTCTGGGTGAGGCCTTAGGAGATGGAAGAGAGACTGAGACCAATTGCTCTCGCAGCCCCACACTGGAGTTCCAGGAATACCAGCAATGGTCTAATCCCTTCCCTGAACAAGGGAGGAAACCGAGGCCCTGTGGGTGGATAGTCACCCAATCACACTGCTATCGCACAGCCTGAGCTGGCTTCTGCTGTAGCATTATGCCATGATGAACTTGAAGGCAGCTTTGAGCCCTTGGTCTTCTGTCTTAGCTCAGGAGGGGAGTACATCCCCAGCACTCAGCACAGGGCCTAGAAAAAGCTGTGCTCAGCAGGAGGTGGCTGAAAGAATGACTGAGCCCTGGCCGGTTTGGCTCGGTGGATAGAGCCTCGGCCTGCGGGCTGAAGGGTCCCAGGTTCGATTCCAGTCAAGGGCACATGCTCGGGTTGCGGGCTTGATCCCCAGTGGGGGTTGTGCAGGAGGCAGCCAATCAGTGATTCTCTCTGATCATGGATGTTTCTATCTCGCTTTCTCTCTTTGAAATCAATAAAAATGTATTTTTTTTTAATAAAAAATGACTGAATAGCAGAAGGAAGAGAAGAGTTGAGGCTGGGCTGAGGCTGGGGTTGAGTTAGCGTGTAGCCTCAGGTGAGGATTAAGACTTGAAGCTTAATTAAGGCTTGAGGTTGAATGTAGGCCTATATAATGTTTGGAATCAGGGTGGGGAAGGAGAGCTGCGTGGGATTGCCAGGGGAAGTAGGGGCAGGTTGAGCTGGTGATAGATCAGTATTGGGGAGTGAGTCAAGTCAGGGGCGAGGCTGATGTGGATATGAGGAAGGAGACCCTGGTGGGTACTTGAACGAGGGTGGAGTTTGTGTTTCCTGTGAACATTGGAAGAAGGGAGTTTGCTGTTGGGGAGAGGGTTGGTATGTAGGTTGGGGTTGGGGTGAGGGTGGTGGTGGATGACGCTTGGAGTGGGTTTAAAGTGAAGGTTCTCCTGGGTGGAGTTGGGGTGAGGTTCCAGCTTTGATTTGAATAACGGTTCGGATCAGGATCAGGATGGGGGGGAATGGAGCTGAGAAGGGGTTGTAGAGGGAGTTGGGTTGGTGATGGATGAGAGCAAACGTTAATATTGGGCCCGAGGGGGGTGGGGGTGGTCCCGATATTGGGATGGGCACTTGGGTGAGAACGGAGGGTTTATGACGCAGCCTGGCTGAGGGGGGACGAGAGGGCAAACCCTGGATTGGGGTGCTCGGTGGGGTTAGGGCCAGGGCCAGTACCTGAGCCACCACATGTAGCTGTGCTCGTAGGGGAAGAAGCTGTGCGGGTCGTCGCAGCAGTACTTGTGGTCGCGGAAGCCGCAGCAGAAGACGGCGGCCGCCTCGCCCCCCGGCCGCGGGCAGCTGAAGCCGCGCACCTCCTCCTGCTCGGCGCTCACGTAGCTCGTGCAGGCGCCGCTCATCGCGCCGGGCGCCGGGCCCGCCACCTCGGGCCGCAGAAGGCCGGCGAGAGGAGGGCGCGGGCGAAGGCAGAACGGAGCTCTGGAAAGACAGAGACCTAGAGAGGCAGAGAGACGCAGAGAGACGCGCAGAGACCAGGGAAAGGCAAGGCGGGAGGCGCTGGGACGAAGCGGTCGGAGACCTGGAGTCCCCCAGGACCCAGAGCGGCGGCCAGGTAGGCGGCCAGGGCGCGGCCGGAGGGGCGGGGGAGGAGGGAGAGCGGAGGGAGGGGGACCCGGGAGCCGGGGGAGTGGAGAGCGGCGGGAAGGAGGCGGGCGCGGGGTGGAGGGCGGCCGGCGGGCGCGGGGTGGAGGGAGCTGCCTCCGAGAGCTGCCCGGGCACCAGGCCGGTGCCTCGGTGCCTGCCCGCGCTTCCCCCGGCAGCCCCGCTGCGTCCCCAGTGAAGGCACGAGGGTGCGGGGTGCTCAGAGAAGCAACACCTGTCCTGGGTGGCCGGGCGGGAATCGAAGCGTCGATTCCACGTCCGCACGGAGCACCGCCTGGAGCCGGGCCCTGTGCGGGGCGCGGGCATCTCCGGGCAGTGGCAGGCTCGTGCGGGACGCGGACGAGCGGCCCGCCGGCGACCGCACAGTAGGGTCAGTGTGGGATGATGAACACGTGACCTCACTTAACCTTCACAACGACTCCGAGGACCAAGGATTTTCAAGCCCATTTAATAAATGAGAGCTAAGGGTGGGTCAGAGAGAAGTCATCTTTCCCTGGCCCTCAAGCCCGCGAGATTTTAACCCGGGTCCGGCTCCTTCCCCAGGCCTTGCTCTCCCAGCGCCTCCTTACCAGTGGACTTCCAAATGCCCGCATCCTCTGGCTTCCTTGCCCGTTCTTTCCTTCCCTGAGCAGCTAGCTCATGCACTGACATGTTCATACTCCCCTGTTCACACCCTGTCCACACTGGCCCAGGACAAGGGGGCTCATTAATGTCCCAGATGGTAACCCCACCCACCAGAAAGCAAAGCCAGTACACCTCTCCATTCTCTAGAATTACTTCCAGT
Source organism: Cnephaeus nilssonii (assembly GCF_951640355.1). Taxonomy (NCBI): domain Eukaryota; kingdom Metazoa; phylum Chordata; class Mammalia; order Chiroptera; family Vespertilionidae; genus Cnephaeus; species Cnephaeus nilssonii. The sequence goes on along the minus strand of NC_137078.1, from coordinate 70,589,311 downwards.
TCATAGGGGCACTGTTCTCACTAGGGTCGGAGGACCACAATCTGAAGGGGCTGTATGAAGCCCTTAGAGATTTCCTGTCTGTCCTCTCAGGGTACATTGGGGAAACTGAGGCCCTGAGAGATGCGCAGTTTGGCTGGATCACACTGAGCCAGGACTGGGGACTTCTGAGCGTTCAGTGTCCCATTCATTCATTATGTGAATAATTCCCTTTCAGCCAATCTCACGGGGTATTGGGGCTGAAAAGGACTGGTGGGCCATGTAATCAGTTATTGAGTCGCAGCTAGCGTTAAAAATAATAATTAAATGGAATGGGGAAAGCACATGGCAGATAGTAATGCTTTGTAAAATGCATTTCTTACTCTGAGTCAGGTCAAAAGATTTAAAAGCCACTGAATCTGACACCTCCCATTGTACCCTCTTCATTTGTAGCTCTCCTCATTTTTCACAGCAGTGGGTAGAGTGGGAAACAATGGGATGCATTGGGACTCCCCAGTTCTGCCATCCCTTGCTTTGGGGGTGTGTGGGATAGATCATGGGCATCAGGGGATCTGGGCTCAAGCCCTAGCTCAAACCCTTCCTCTACTTTTCTCCTTGTGCTTCCGGTTCCTTTTCTTCATCTAGGCCAGCTCCTAAGATACAAATGTGTGCCATGCCTTTGACCTGGGGCCCCTGAGAAGGGTTGGGTCTGGGTCTGCTCTTGAGAAACACATAGTATAGTGGGGGAGTCAGACAGACATCACAGGACAGGGTAGTGAAAGGGGAAATGCAGGGACCGTGGCCACAGAGGGGTCACCATCTGAAGGACCAGGGAAGAGTCTTGAGGGGGTATTGTCCTCAAGAATCACTCTAAGGTCAAATATGAACACTGGAGGGAATTGTTATTATCCCTCAGAAAACGTTTTCCAGCTGCAGATTTCTGCCAACTGTGAACTGGATACTGTACTCTAATGGAGGTGCATTTTGGCCTCTTTATTTATTAGCTGGAGAGTAAAGGGGAGGGGTGGAATCCTGTAGAAGGGAGAGAGAGTTTCTGGAGACATGGGGTTCAGCTGGGCAGTAGAAAGCGCTCTGCTCTGGCTTTTGGTAAAATTGGGAAGCTGCCAACAGTTTTCAAAGTCCTTTTCCAGCCAAGAATTAATTTGTTCCTCCCAACAACCCTGTGGGTGAGCCAAGCTAGGGTGATCGTGCCTCTGAGAGACATAACAAGCCCAATGTCACACAGGCAGGACTGGTACCCACGTCTGTCTAGTACCCACGTCTGTCTAGCCAGGGGACCCCTTTGGCAGTTTGATGAAGACTATGGACCTCTATTCAGAAGAATATTTTTAACTATGAAAAGTAAATTACTTTGGAATACAGAGGAAACCAATTATATAAAATCATTATCAAAATATTTAGTTTTGCGATTTAGTCCTTTTTAAAAACATTAAACAACAAGCTCTAGAAATTGGTCTATTACCTATTGTAATTTTGAGGGAGTCAATGAGTATAAACAGTATTTAAAGACATCGCTACTGTAATGCAATACAGAAATATCTATGATTTCTATCGGTGACAGAGTCTCAGGTACTGCTAATACTGTTGTGATTTGTTGCTTACATGCATGATAGAAGAAAATGCTACATTTTAGTTGGAAATTAGTGAAAACAAGGATGTAATTTTTTCAACTCTATCCATGGATCCCCTGGGTTCTGTAGAATCTGTGCTAAAATCTTCTGCCTCTTCTGGTCTAGCTCCTACTCCAATGCTTGTTACTTCATCACATGCATCATGTTTCTTTCTGCAGAGACTTATTGCAGACCTACTATGTGCCAGACAGTTTTACATCTTGTATGTCATATAGTCTTGGAAGCTTCCTTTGAAGTAGGTGTTATTCTTTCCATTTGGCAGACAAGATAACTGAGACTCGAGGAGGTTAAGTGATTTACCCAAAGCCACACAGCCAGTAGTTGAAATCAGAGTCTTGTACCACCTCTTCATTCCTCTCCAACTGAGGTTTGGGGGTCAGTGTCTCTAACACCAGAAGGAAAGAAAAGTATGAGAGGAGGGTAAGCAGGGAGAATTCACAGTTATGGAGAACACATGCAAAGTAGAAATTGTGCTGTGCTTTTCATTATCTCCTTTAATCCACACAACCCTATGCAGTATGATTCTATTAAAAAATAAGTAAATAATACATATCTATAATAATAAAAGTGTAATATGCTAATTAGACCAGAAGTCCTTCTGGATGTCCTTCCCGACAAAGCCGGGGCTGCACGGGAAGCCCGGGTCCTGGGTGCCTGCCGGCGGCCGGAGGGAAACCAGGTCCTGGGTACCAGAGGGAAGCTGGTGCTGGCAGCTAGGGGAAGGAAGGCCTACTCTTGCACAGATTTTGTGCATCGGGCCTCTAGTTTATTATAAAACATAAATTAGAAAATATAAATAAACCAAAATAAAAATCACCTATAATCTCTCCACACAGAAATATCATTTAATACTTTGGTATGGAGAGTTCCAGATGCACACGTACACACACAATTTTACACCCACTTTACGGTACGAAAACTGGACCCAGAGAGGTTAAATAACTTGCCCAAGGATGTACCAGCAATAAGTTTCAGTCACCTGTGGTTTGACCTTAGGCAGGTCACTTTTCCTCTCTGTGTCAGGGCAGTAGGAAGAACCAAAGCCTGGCACTTGGAAAGCCATACTGGAAGGAAGCCCCTCTGAGTGGTTTTCAAAATAGTGCCCTCTAAACCAAGGCAGCCTTGCTCCAGGAGCCTGTTTTCTGAGAGAGGGTTGTGGGGAGGGCGAAAGGTGGGAGGGGGAACCGCCTGCTCCCTGTCGGGGGTCCACACAGCTTGCAGCTGCAGCTGGGTGACTAGTGACTGCAGTTAACCAATCAACTGGGGATGAGAATCCGGGTGCAAACCTCCTGTGATTGAGAACTCAGTTCTTCTCACTGGGCTCGGCCACATGTGTGGTCCCTTAGGAGTCCCTGGACTCTCCTCTTGCCCTACAGCCCCCAGCTGTGCCCACCTGGACCCCTTCCATAGTGGCTCCCTCGGATTCTTTCCCTAATCTTCCAGAATGAGGCTCTTGCATCTCATCCTAAGAGAAGTGGCTTTGCCATGGTGAAACAAAAAATGCAGGGACAGCACTGGCCGGTTGCTCAATAGTTAGAGCATCAGCCCAGAGACCAAAGGGTAGCTGGTTTAATTTCCGGTTAAGGGCACATACCTTGTACCTCCGTTGCAGGCTCCATCCCCACCCAGTCAAGCTCTTGCAGGAGAGACATAATGATGTGACTCTCTCACATCAATGTTTTTCTCTCTTTCTCCCCCGATCCCTCTCTCCCTTCCACTCTCTCTAAAAGCATCTACTGTCTTGACTGTACATGTACCAGTCATTGAGCACCTTTCATATTCCATTATCTCACAGGAATCACAGTTTCAAACTCCAGGTCAGAAGTTGTACCTGCTTCAGCCCTGGTTTCACAGCCTAGGGCCTGGTTCTCAAAGGCAGGGCTGCTGCTTTGTACTGCCTCAGAAAAAAATATGCCTCTTCCTCTGGCCTGATGTAGCTCTATGCTAAAGATAAGGCTTGGTAATTAGAGCTCAAGCTAGATTTCAACTCGCACTTGTCCCTTCTTCTGAACACCTTCAAAACCTACATGACCATGTAGGTCAACCCTGCCTCAAGGAAGAAACTAATAAATAAACAAATAATTTTGAAATACGGGTATCCTAGTATATAAAAACCCAGGGTCCGTAACATCCAAAATGACGGAAGGCTCTACTGACCGGAAGTCAGTGCTGGGTTACCGTGGCGACCCAGCACTGACTGCCAAGGGGGCTGTAGATCAGGCCCAAAGAGAGACCCAGAGAGAGAGAGGCAGGGTCTGATCCGTAGCTTCTGTGGCAGCTGTTGATCAGCCCTTGCCTCTCTCTTTCTCTTAGCTGCACCTCTCTTTCTCTCGGGCCTCCGCTGGGGCTACTGATCAGCTCCACCTCTCTGATCAGGCCCATTGATAGGCCCTGAGACGCTGACTGGCATAGAAACCAACCAATCAGAACCAAATCTGGGTGAAGTGTGAGGAGCCAATGGCTGCCTAGGAGGTGGAGCTTTTGACGCTGACTGGCATAGAAATTGACCAGAACCTAATCTGGGTGAACTGCAAAGGCAGAACCTAAGGTGGGGGCTGAGGAGGGGTCTTAAGGGCAACAGCCATTTGGAGTAAGGTGTAAGAAAATGGTTCAATTTTTTAATGACTGGTTTGGCAGTATAGTGCATATGGCTGTCTATCAGTCCAAATATAGGGATTATGTATTTTTGTCTGCCAAGAGCATCTCCTCCTGATGAAAAAGACTCTCTCCCCCCCCCCCCATTTAAGCAATCCTATCCTATATAATCTATCTATACTAATAAAAGGGTAATATGCTAATTAGATTGGGTCGACGGGCCATCTTCTGGATGTCGACTTCCTTCATGACAAAGCCATGGTGGTGGGGGCCAAGGCAGAGGCCATCAGGGGTGATCAGGTCAACAGGGGAGGGCAGTTGGGGCAACCAGGCCAGCAGGGGAGGGCAGTTGGGGACGAGATCAGGCCAGCACGGGAGGACCATTGGGGATGAGATCAGGCCAGCACGGGAGGGCAGTTGGGGGCAACCAGGCCAGCAGGGGAGGGAAGTTGGGGGTGAGATCAGGCCAGCAGGGGAGGGCAGTTGGGGACGAGATCAGGCTGGCAGGGGAGGGCCGTTGGGGATGAGATCAGGCCAGCAGGGGAGGGCAGTTGGGGGCAACCAGGCCAGCAGGGGAGGGAAGTTGGGGGTGAGATCAGGCTGGCAGGGGAGAGCAGTTGGGGGTGAGATCAGGCCAGCAGGGGAGGGCAGTTAGGGGTAATCAGGCAGGCAGGCAGAGGCAGTTAGAAGCGATCAGGCAGGCAGAGAGTTTAGGGGCGATCAGGCAGGCAGGCAGAGGGGTTAGGGGCAATCAGGCAGGCAGGCAGAGGCAGTTAGGGGCGATCAGGCAGGTGAGCAGTTAGGAGCCAGCAGTCCCAGATTGTGAGAGGGATGTCCGACTGGCAGTTGGACATCCCCCAAGGGGTCCCTGATTAGAGAGGGTGCTGGCTGGGCTGAGGGAACCCCCCTGTGCACAAATTTTGTGCACCAGGCCACTAGTTTTAATATATAATGCTATTGAAACTCAGGTTAACTTATTCATCCCAGGACCCATTCAGGAATGGCAGATACTAGGATTTGTTCTGGTCTGCCAGTCCCCATAGCTCAAAGAAACACTGCCTTTGCCTTTCTTCTTCTGCCTCCTCCTCCTCCTCCTCCTCCTCCTCCTCCTCCTCCTCCTCCTCCTTGGTTTTATTTTATTTTATCTTTATTGTTGAGAGTATTACAAATGTCCCCCTGCTTTTGCCTATCTTCTGTTCTGGTCTCAGCAAGAGTCCAGCACTTTCCATGTTATTAAGCATTTTTCATGTTCACAGTTCTTTTACAGCCTAAGATCATCCATTTCTGGAATTTATTCCAAGACTGCTGCACCCTGGAGTGAATATCTGGTTCTCTTCAAGAACCAGTGTCTCCAACACTTGAACCCTCCCTGTCCCTGCTGTAGTGTTACTGAAGTGCAGAAAGCAGAGAATAGAGGAAAAGGCAAGAATTTGGGTACCAGATTAGCCTGGATTCTAATCACTACTTGGCAACCAGTTGGCTAGGGTACACTTTGTACTTTACATTTAGCCTCATCTGTAAAATAGAAGTCATAGTACCTGTCTTATCAGGATAAGATATAGGTATGTGAGCACTTAGTAAAGGCTGCTTCTCTTCTTCCTCCCACTTTGCTAAGAGCAAGGATTATGTCTCATGCTAGGTCTACACACAAGAAAAACTGCAGCCTTTGTCTACAGAAGACTCATTGAATTTTCTGGGGTGACATTGGTTAATAAAGTTATACTGTATAGGTTTCAGGTGTACAATTCTATAATACATCATCTGTATATTGTATTGTGTTTTCACCACCCTGAGTCAAGTCTCCTTCCATCACCATTTATCCCCCCTTTATCCTCTTCTACCTCATCCACATTGTCGGTCTGTGTCTATGATTTTTTTTTTCTTTGCTTAATCCCTTCACCTTTTTCACCCAGGCTCATAGTCCCTCTCCCCTCTGACAGCTGTCAGTCTGATCTCTGAATCTATGACTTTGTTTCTATTTTGTTTGTTAGTTCATTTTCTTCATTAGAGCCCACATATGAGTGAAATCATATGGTACCTATATTTCTCTGACTGGCTTATTTCACTTAGCATAATACTCCACAGGTCTATCCATGCTGTTGCAAAAGGTTAAGAGTTCCTTCTCTTTTATGGCTGAGTAGTATTCCATTGTGTAAATGTACCACAATAGGACTATGAGGTGTTACTAATATTCTCAATGTCCCTCCCAGAGGAGGACATTGAGGCCCAGAGAAGTAAAATACTTTGCCCATGAGTCACTCAGCTGCTAAGCGGCAGAGGCAGCTCATCTACTGATGGGCACTTGGGCTGCTTCCAAATCTTGGCTACTGTAAATAATGCTGTAATGAACATAGGGGTGCATATATTCTTTCCAATCAGTGTTTCGGGATTCTTAGGATATATACCCAGAATGGGAATTGCTGCCTTATAAGGCAGTTCCATTTTTAATTTTTTTGAGGTAACTCCATACTGCTTTCCACCGTGGCTGCACCAATCTGCATTCCTACCAACAGTGCATGAGGGTTCCCTTTTCTCCACATCCTCACTAACACTTGTCTGTTGATCTATTGATGATAGCCATTCTGACTTCTGTGAGGTGGTTTTAATTTGCATTTCTCTGATGCTTAGTGATGTTGAGTATCTTTTCATATGTCTATTGGCCATCTGTGTGTTTGTTCTCTTTGGAGAAGTGTCTATTCAGGTCCTTTGCCCATTTTTAAATTGAATTGTTTGTTTGTTTTTGGTGTTGAGTTTTATGAATTCTTTATAAATTTTGGATAATAAGGTGTGTTTTTTTCAGATGTATCATTGGCGAATATGTTCTCCCATTCAGTGGGTTGTCTTACCATTTTGTTGATGGTTTCCTTACTGTGAAAAAAACGGTTTAGCTTAATGTAGTCCCATTTGTTTATTTTTTCTTTTGTTTACCTTGCCTGAGGAGATATATCAGGAAAAATGCCCAGCCAGTGTGGCTCAGTGGGTTGAGCATCATCCCATGCACCAAGAGGTCATTGGTTCGATTCCCAGTCAGAGCACATGCCCGAGTTGTGGGCTCAATCCCCAGTGGGGTGGGGGTGGGGCGTGTAGGAGGCAGCCGATAGATGTTTCTCTCTCATTGATGTTTTTCTCTCTCTCTCTCTCTTCCTCTCTGTCTAAAATCAATTAAAAAAACACACCCATATTTTAAAAAGATAAAGAATACTGCTACAATAAATGCCCAAGATTTTACTGTCTATGTTTTCTTCTAGAATTTTTATGGTTTTGAGTAACATTTAAATATTTAATCCATTTGGAGTTTATTCTTGTGTATGGTGTAAGAGAATGGTCTAGTTTAATTTTTTGCACGTGTCTGTTCAATTTTTCCAACACCATTTATTGAATAGACTATCTTTACCCCATTATATGTTTTTGCCTCCTTCATCAAATATTAATTAACCATAAAGGGGTGGGTTTATTTCTGGGCTTTCTATGTTTTGTTCCATTGATCTATATGTCTGTTTTTATGCCAGTACCATGCTATTTTGATTACTGTGGCCTTGTAGTATAGTTTGATATCAGGTAGCATGATTCATCTAACTTTGTTTTTCTTTCTCAAGATCACTGTGGCTATTTGGGATCTTTTGTGGTTCCATATAAATTTTTGGAATATTTGTTCTAGTTCTGTGAAATATGCCATTGGTATCTTGATAGGAATTATGTTGAATCTAGATTGCTTTGGATAGTATGGACATTTTAATGTTGTTAATTCTATCTATGAACTTAGTATATGCTTCCACGTATTTGTATCTTCTTCAATTTCTTTCTTCAGTGTCTTACAATTTTCTGAGTACAGGTCTTTTACATCCTTGGTTAAACTTATTCCTAGGCATTTCATTTTTTGGGATGCAATTGTAAATAGTATTGTTTTCTTAGTTTCCCTTTTTGATAGCTCATTATTGGTGTATAAAAATGTGACAGATTTCTGGATATTTATTTTGCAATCTGCTACTTTACTGAATTCATTTATCAGTTCTAGTAATTTTTTGGTGGAAGCTTTAGGGTTCTTTATATACAATATCATGTCATCTGCTGCAGAAGACTCTTAATTAATTTTGTCAACCCATGACTAGAACTACTTTTTCTCTTGACCTTAGGCAAGTCTGTTTCCCTCTGAGCCTCTGTTTTCTGTCGTTTAAGTGGGGATAGTAATACCCAAATAACCACAAGAACTACTATTATTTACTGAGTATTTACTATATATCAGGCACTGCAGTGCTTTATAGGTGCCCTATCATTTAATCAGCACAATAGGACTATGAGGTGTTATTAATATTTCTGATGTCTCTCTCGGAAGAGGACATTGAGGCCTAGAGAGGTAAAATACTTTGTCCATGAGTCACTCAGCTGCTAAGCGGCAGCACTAGGATGTGAATCTATTTGCAACCTATTGACATTTTGAGCCAGATAATTATTTATTGTAAGGGACAGTCCTATGCATTGCAGGGTGTTTATCAGCCTCCCTGGCCTTAATTACCATTAGATACCAGTAGTACCCACACCCCACTGTGACAGCCAAAAATGTCTTTAGATATTGCCAAATGTCCCCTGGTGAGCTAAGTCACCCTTAGTTAAGAACCACTGCTCTACCCTCTAGAGTTAGACTATGTTTTTCCTCCACAATACGACCAAGCTAGGGAAGCTTTTTTCCCCAAAGGGTCATGAAATCAACTGCAGACAGGCATTACACTAATGTTAATACTATTTCATATTTGTTATAGCCCATTTGCACTTACAAAGTGCCCTCTTATAACTTAGTTCGTCTGAATATTCCAGGTGAGAAAGCACATAAACAGAGTGTCTAGCACAGTGCCCAGCACTTACTAAGTAAAATCTGGGTTTACTTTTATTGGCTAGATGAACCGGTGAAGGTTCATAAGTGATTGTCTCAAGGTTACACAGCTAATAAGGTAGTCTTGTCGTTTGTTATGTTGATTAGCCTGTTAACTATTGTTCTCAGCTCTTCTACTTTAAGTCTTAGAAGAATTTCGGCTTCATTGAAAGGAACAAGGCAAATCGGAAGAATTAGAATCTGTTTCCTAGAGTTGAAAAGATCCTAGAGGCTACCTAGTTCAACTCGCTTCTGCACGGTATTAGGGTTGCCAGGTAAGATACAGGATGGCTAGTTAAATTTGAATTTCAGGTAAACAAGGAATAATTTCTTAATATGTCCCATATTATCACAAATATCAGTTAGAATAATGGTAGCAAGAAGTAGGAAAGGGGGAGAGCTTTGAAAGATGTTAAGATGTGGGTCAGAGATGGCTATTTGTTCCTGCTCCCAACATCTGTTTTCCACTTCTATGTTAATGGAACCCCCAGTTTTCATCTGGGCACATGGCCATACAGCATAAAGAAATCTTTATTTCTCAGTGATCCTTATGTCTGTGTATAGCTATGCGACTAAGTCTTCTGATCTGTATGATGTGATGTAGTCCCCTGAAAGGAATAGGACTGAGGTAGTCTATCTTGGATCATGCAGATGTTGTCAACATCCTAGGGATGACAGAGCTATAAGCCTGGGCCCCTAATTCATGGAGCAGAGAAAAGGTTCAACTTTTACGTGGGATAGAAAGAAACGTCTACTTTATTTGAGACTGTTTACTTTGAGTTCCTGTTGTAGTTGCCCAATCTCTATTCTGATACCAAGTGGTAAAAGTCAGGTGAGGGCTAAGATGTAGAGACTAAAGGAGATGTGGGGAGAAGAGGAAGCTACAGAGGTTTTGTTATACCCAAGGCAGCATTTCTTCTTTTTCTTTTTCTTTTTTCCAAATTATAAGAGAAAGTTACATAGCCCTGGCCAAGTTGCTCAATTGGTTAGAGCACTGTCCCTGATACGCCAAGGTTGCAGGTTCAATGCGCGGCCAGGGCACATACCAGAATCAACCAATAAATGCATAAATAAGTGGAACAACAAATTGATCTCTCTCTTTCTCTATAAAAAGTGAATTTCAGAGTTACAGAGGTTGTAGAAATGAGCCAGCTGGGCTGCACAGGCTGAGGAAACAGTTACAGAAGCAAAAGAAAAGTTCTTGAAGCTTAGGAGAGGGTAAGGCAAAGGTAATGTACCTGGGGGGGGGGGGGAGAAGAGGAGAAAGGGAAAGGTGGGGTGTGCTACCAAAAGGGGAGTGCACCCCAAGGCAGCATTTCTTTTTTGAAAGGTGGCCTTTGACCCCCTGCAATATTATCGTTCTGGGTGGGGTCCAGGAAGCTATGCAAGCAGCTGGGAGAGTTGTAGGGACCCAGGCCTCAGCAATCTCCTCCATCAACCCTCAGGCTGGCCCTGATGGATCTGGAAGATTTTAGCTCTGTCTACTTTCCAAAGGTGTCTCCATGGTGACCAACCCTCTAGGCAGACCCTCGAGCTGCCTGCTTCTATCAGTAATTCAATGTATGCCTCTGGCCCCAGTTTATTTCTGTCCTTAAGATTTGGGACTGAAGACAGGCTCTGTCATGCTAGGTCAGGTCACTATCATTTCTTTTTTAAAATATAAATTTCATTAAGTTCATTGAGATGACATTGGCTAATAAAGTTTTATAGGTTTCAAGTGTACATTTCTATAATACGTCATCTACATAATGCATTGCGTGTTCACCACCCAACCCAGTGTTCATTGCAGCATTTCTTACCTGCATTCCACAAGGTCCTGAATGACCTGATCCCTGCTAACCTCTCTCACCCTTGTCTTTATCCCTTAGCTCCAGGTACCGCTGGCTCCATCCAATCCAGTGTCTTCCTTCCTTAGGACCTTTGCAGGAGCTACTGCTGGTACATCTTGCTTAGGACCTTCCCATTTCTTTACCTCAACTGACTCTTATTAAAATTTCAGCTCTCAGCTTAAAGTCATTCCTCAGGGAATCCTTTTTAAACTCCAGAATAGGTCTAGTGCCACTTTTTGTTGTTAATCCTCAACAGAGGATATATTTTTCTATTGATGTTTAGAGAGAGTAGAAGGAAGGGAAGGAGGGAGAGAGAGAGAAACATCGATGTGAGAGAGACACATCAATTGTCTGCCTCCTGGGCCAGGGATCAAACGTGCAATCCAGATATGTGCCTTTGACCAGAAATCAAATCCGGGACCTTTTGGTCATTGGGCCGATGCTGTAAACACTGATCAAAACCAGCTAAGGCTCCAGTGCCACTTTTAAACATGCTCATGGCTCCTTGTGTTTCTTCCTGGTACTTGTAATTCTGTAATAATTGGTGTAATTATTTGGTTAGTGTTTGTCTCTCTCACTATCCTCTAAGAATCACGACAGCTGGAAACGTGTGTTTTGTTCACTGATGTATCCCTAAAACCTAGTGCAGAACCTGACACATAGCAGAGCTCAAGAAATACTTGTTGATGAATGGATGTTTCTTCCAACCATACTTTTCCAGGAAGTTCCCTCATAGTCACACTCTCCTCCCTCCACTCTCTAGCCCAAATTAGAGAAGTAAATAAGAGATGAAGATGGGACCTCCCTTTCTCTGAGGACCTGGGATCAGGGATGTTGAAAGAGAATGAATCATTGGGAAGGTGGGGGAGAGGGGCATGGAAGGAGAGCTCAGCAAAAGCAAAGGCCCTTATATCCACAGCCAGAAATGACCCCCTTTTCAAACTCCTAACCGGTGGTCTCTGACTTGCTAATTGCTAAGGAATAAGTAATGAGATTTAAGAAGACAACTAAAATATAGATTAATAATGAAGGCTTGTCAAATAGCTAAACTGCTGTCGATGTAAGAAAAGTGCAAACCTGTAGAGAATTTTATGTACTTATTTAAGCCAAACTGACAACATATATAACAGCTTGCAGTTTTTAAAATGCATTTGGAATTAATGAGGTAATTTAAGTAAGATTACATGAAGGAGGTAGAAAGTGAGGAAGGGATTAGATTACAAGATTATCTGCTTTCTTAAGGGTGGTTTTCTTTGAGGAGTATTACTTCTGCATTTCAAAGGTGTGTGAACTTCGATGCACAAGAACAATCAGCAGTTTGCTTAAAAACCTTTCACTAAAGAAGTTATAGGCCTGGGGTATGACTACCCAGCTTGGCCTGCCCTTTTTCGTCCACATTACTGAGTGCTAATATATAACCTAATAAATACAGTATTTTGCTTAAAAGTAAAGTGTTAGAAGATAATTAAAGTGTTAGTAGAAAATCAAATATTAACTACTCAAATGCTGGCTGATAACTGAGGGATTAATTTAAAACTAAGTTGTTAGCATATACTGGTTAACCAATGACTAAGGTAATAGTTGGAAAGGATTTAAAGTGAGATTTTCCCTAGGGGATTCTTGCACATTAGAGGGGATTTGGAAACAGCAGAAAGCTGATAAAGCCTATAGGAATGAAGGTCTACTTGACACTGTAAAATCTTCAGCTGGACTCTAAACTTATGGTGAAATTGTTTGTCTTTGGTTTTCAGATAGGATTTAGTTCAGGGACAGCATGGAGCTGTTTCTCAAAATGTTTGCCATCTAATTACATTTAATTTGCTAAAGACCAGGCAGTGTGCTAAAGAGAGAAAACAGGCAGTTGCTTAAACAATGAGAATAGAGTGTGGTGAGTGAGTAGTGTGTCATAGGAAAGGCTTAGAGGGTTTGCAAAGGCTGGGTAGAAGGAAAAGCTGATGAGTTTAGTTCTAGATATGTTAAGTTGAATTGAGGTGTTTGTAGAAATGCCCAGTAGGCAGGTTGATATCAGTCCAAGGTAGAGAGATTTGGGTCCAAGGCACAGATGGTGGTTAAAACCACGAGAAAAAAATGAGATAGCTGCAGAAGAGTGTATGAAGTGAGAAAAGGGACCAGCCTGGAACCCCAACGAAGAACAAGAGGGAAGCAGAGGGCAGAGGAAGAAACATCAACCGACCCTGAGAAGAAAGGAACACTCAGAGAGAGAGAGAAAACCAAGAGATGACAGTGGCATGAAAGCTAAGGGAAGAGAATGTGTCAGGGAGAAGGATGTAGTCTACAATGTCAGATGTGGCTGAGAGGTCAAGAAGGATAAAGTCAGAGACATACCTGTTGAGAATGTGGTTCCGAGGTGTCCATCACCAAAATGTCTGATAACTGGGTTTCATTGTATATGTGTATGTACCCACAATGAGTATATGCCGAGCTGGATCGTAGAGCAGGGTGTGTAAGGGTAGTCTGGAGGCCACCTTAGAGGGGCTTATGGTCAATTCAGAGAGGCTTCATTTACTCAAGGCAGCCTTTGAGGACTATTAAGGGAGACCATGAGAACTATAAGCACAGTTCAAACCTTTCACTGTCCATTGGGAAAACTGAGGACAGAAGACAGGGAACAATCTGCTCAGTCTGTGAGTCAGGGGCATAGCCAGAACCTGAATCTGAATCTGCTTCTTCTAGAAGAGGGACCCTTGGGAGAAGTAGACATGAAATTCTTACTGGCCAATAAATTATCAATCAGTGACGTTGCCCATCACCTCCATTTTTAGCTGCTTCTTTCTATCTCTATATATAAAATCCTAATATGCAAATAGACCGAACAGCAGAACAACCGAACAACCAGTTGCTATGACATGCGCTGACCACCAGGGGGTGAGCATGGAACATGGCAGGCATTGGCAGCAAGTGGCAGAGCACAGAACATGGTGGGTGTCAGCCGGGGCAGGATGGTGGAGCAGGTGAGCAGGGCACCAGACCAAGGTGGGGTGCTGGTTGCTGTCATCGGGGAGAGCCTCTGATGGTTACTGAAAAGTCTTTGCTCCCGCATGCCATGGTTCTGCCTTGTGCTTGCACTTGCTGTCAGCACCGCAGCTGCCGCTCGCACCCGCTGCCAGCACCCAGCACGGTGCGGTGTGAGCAGTGGCTGCAAGACCCGATCGCCCTTGAGGGCTTCTCCCTCTCCCCCTGCTTCTGAGGGGCAATTGGGGAAGCAGCCGCCGCTCACACTCACTGACAGCGCCGGCCCCACTTGTACCTGCTGCTGGCGCCTGCCTCAGTCACTCTGCGCCATCAGCAGGTGCGAGCAGGGCCAGCAGGAGCGGGGCTGCGGGCAGATAGGGGACCAGGGGCCACGGCAGGAAGGGCCGAGACCCGCCCCTGTGCCCACTGCAGCCTCCCGGCCCACAGTTCCTTTCAAGGTGCATGAATTCATGCACTGGGCCCCTAGTATTTTATAAAAGTAAAATATTTATTTTACATACAAAATTCAAACATTATAGTAATACTTAACAAAGAAAGTGAATGACTCCTGTTATCCCAACTCACCCCTTCATGGACAACCACCATTATTTCTCCCCCCTCTCTCACTCTCACTTAACATTGTAATTTTTTAATAAAAATATTATACTTTATACTGGATAAAAGTATGTGTGAATATGTTCATTCTGTTTTGCAACTTGCCCTTTTTTCACTTTTGGACAACTTTTATGATAGCATATAGAAATCTAATTCATTAATTTTAATAACTATATTATTGTATCATTTGGATTTGTATAATAATTTATGGGTTGGTAATAAGTTGTGATGGGTACAAGGGTTACATTCAATTTTCACTATTATGAACATACTATTGTACATATACACTGAGTGGCCAGATTATAATCTCTGAACACATAATAATCTGGCCACTCAGTGTGTGTATATATATATTAGAGGCCCGGTGCATGAATTCGTGCATGGGTAGGGTCCAGCCAGCCTGGCCAGGGGGAGGGGACATGGGCAGTTGGCCGGCCTGCCTGCTGGTCGAACTCCTGGTTGAGGGGACAATTTGCATATTAGCCTTTTATCATATGGGATATACACTGAGTGGCCAGATTATTATGCATTCAGAGATCATAATAATCTGGCCACTCAGTGTATATTTGCATAGTTTGGGAGTCTTCTAAAAGGAGAAATAATGGATCAAAGGGTATGAACACTTTTTTTTGTTAGTTTGGTTTTATTTTTGTGGTTAATTCTCATCCGAGGATATTTTTCCATTGTTTTCCTTTTTTTTTAGACAGAGTGGAAGAGAGAGGGAAAGACAGAGAGAAACATTAATTGGTTGCCTCCTGCCCTGACCGGGACCTGGGCTGGGGCGGGGAGGAGCCTGCAACCTAGGTACGTGCCCTTGACCAGAATCGAAACCGGAACCCTTTGGTCCGCAGGCCAACGCTCTATCTACTAAGCCATGAACACTTTGCTTTAAAAGATATGCTAAATCAAAACCAAGATGGCGGCATAGGTTAAACACCTAACCTACAGCCGGGCACAACAATATCAAAAACACAACTAAAAGTCAAAACGGACATCATCCAGAACCACAGGAAAGCTGGCTGACTGAAATGCGCACAAGTAGAAGGAAAAAGAAAACCACAAGGAAAATCAGAGAAGCCGTAAAAGCTTGAGGTATGGAGACAAGGGCGGAGACAGGAGCCCGCGCGCGTGCGGGGAAGCCGGAGCCGGAGAGGAAGGGGCGGCTGGCGGCCTGGCTGGCGTTCTCTGGCGGGAAGGAGATAAAAGCGCCAGATTGTGCTGAACCCCAGCTCCGACTGCACTGAACCCCAGTGCCCGGCGAAACCCTGGGAAGCCGGGCTCATGCTGGGGGAGTCTGGGCTGTGGGACAGAGACACAGAGGAGCTGCGCCGGAGCCGCGCACGGGAATGTGCGCAGAGGAGGGTCTGTTGCCTGTGCCGCTGGATTGCCCTAGCGGGAAGGAGACAAAAGCTCCGGACTGTGCTGAACCCCCAGTTCCAACTGCACTGAACCCCAGTTCCGGGAAAGACCCGGGGAAGCCATGCTCATACTGGGGAAAGCTGGGCTGTAAGGCAGAGATGCAGAGAGGCGGCGAAGAGCAGAGCACCGGAGGCGCACACAGGATTGTGCGCGGAGGATGGGCTGTTGACTGTGCCGCTGAGTCGCCCTGGAGGGAAGGAGACAAAAGCGCCAGACTGAGGTGAGCCCCAATTCTGACTACACGGAAACCCAGTTCCGGGAGAGAATCTGGGAATCCAGATTCATTGGGGGAGAAACTAGACTGTTTGGCAGCGCGCGAAACTCCAGGGCGCTTTTCTCTCAGAGGTGTTTGCTGGGAGTACAGAGGGACACTGAGACACAGGAACCTCATAGGGCAGGGCTGACGGGAAGCCAAGGCGGTAGGCTCCGCCCTGTAACTCCGCCCCATCCAAGCTGAACACAGAGGCTTTTACAATTTTGCAAGTCTGGTTGAATGGGGCTGTCTCCCGGCATAGACACAGCTGATCCTCACAGCCAATTGGACTGGAGGTCACATCCTCCCAGTGTACCAACAGCAATCAAGGCTTAACAACACCAAGACTTTGCACTCAGCCCACAAAGGGGGGTATCAAGAGCGACCACCTAGGGAGATTGGGGAAGCTGAGCGATAGGGAGGCAGCCAAAAGGGGAAGACACCGAAACAGGTCACGAATATAAGGGATGCTGTAATTCCTGCTGAGGGGCCACAGGCAGTAGCTGACCTACACTCCATTGGAGACCCAGAAACGAAGGCATCTAGTGGTCGGTGTGAGATGACATCAGATTTCGACCACTCCCATAAGGGACACATTCAAGAGGCAGACGCAGTGAGCGCCGAAGCCTTGCTGCACCAAGACCCGGCACATAGGCGTGTCTCCCGCACAGCAACTCTTCCTTTATAGACACAGAGGGTCCGCACGGCCAATAGGCCTGGAGGACAATTCCTCCCAGTGACACCAACAACAATCAAGACTTAACTATACAAACAAGGACCAAGATGGAGGCATAGGGCAGAAGCCTGATTGCTGCCTACCACAACGGTTTTGAGACTACAACGGGAGAGCGGAGCGGACACCATCCAGAACCACCGGAGGGCTAACTGAGCGGATGCTATACAACTAGAATAAAAGAGAGGGGTACGCGGGATGAAGCTGATGCCGGTGACCCAAAGACCACACTTTAAAAACTACGGCTCAGGCGACACAATGGCGGCCTGGAACGTGCTCGGCGCAGTTCCCCCAGCGGTCTCCGGCTGAGGGGAAGGCTTCACTCGCTGCCGAGCACGGACAGACGAGCCCCTGGGAGACATGGGGCGGGAGACTACGCGCTTGCTGACCTCCGAGTCCTTCAAGAATCTCAACGCCCCGGAAGCGGCCAGGTGCGCACGCTCGGCGACCGGCCACCGCTGCAGACCCAAGGGCCGACGCAGCCACCCCGGACCAGCCCGCCGCCGCGCACCGGGCACACCGGAGCTTTGCCGAGCCCGCCGCCCAACGAGTTCTGCGGTGGCTGCCCTGGAACTCTGAGAAAATGGCCGAAGGAATTGCTGAGAGGGAATTAACCAACAGGAATTGGGATCAAGAAGACGAAACTCCGCTGGGTCCCGGATCCGGGTGAAGCCGCGTGCCCCTGGGTCCGGGTGAGGCTGGGAACTGGGTCAGGGTGAGGCTGGGCCCCGGGTCCGGGTGAGGCCACGTGCCCCTGGGTCCGGGCGAGGCCATGCGCCCCTGGATCCGGGTGAGCCTGGGTCCCGGGTCCGGGTGAGACCGCGGGCCCCTGGATCCGGGTGAGCCTGGGCCCCGGGTCCGGGCGAGGCCGCGGGCCCCTGGATCCGGGTGAGCCTGGGCCCCGGGTCCGGGCGAGGCCGCGGGCCCCTGGATCCGGGTGAGCCTGGGCCCCGGGTCCGGGCGAGGCCGCGGGCCCCTGGATCCGGGTGAGCCTGGGCCCCGGGTCCGGGCGAGGCCGCGGGCCCCTGGATCCGGGTGAGCCTGGGCCCCGGGTCCGGGCGAGGCCGCGGGCCCCTGGATCCGGGTGAGCCTGGGCCCCGGGTCCGGGCGAGGCCGCGGGCCCCTGGATCCGGGTGAGCCTGGGCCCCGGGTCCGGGCGAGGCCGCGGGCCCCTGGATCCGGGTGAGCCTGGGCCCCGGGTCCGGGCGAGGCCGCGGGCCCCTGGATCCGGGTGAGCCTGGGCCCCGGGTCCGGGCGAGGCCGCGGGCCCCTGGATCCGGGTGAGCCTGGGTCCCGGGTCCGGGCGAGGCCGCGGGCCCCTGGATCCGGGTGAGCCTGGCCCCGGGTCCGGGCGAGGCCGCGGGCCCCTGGATCCGGGTGAGCCTGGGTCCTGGGTCCGGGCGAGGCCGCGGGCCCCTGGATCCGGGTGAGCCTGGGTCCCGGGTCCGGGTGAGGCCGCGGGCCCCTGGATCCGGGTGAGCCTGGGTCCCGGGTCCGGGTGAGGCCGTGGTCCCCTGGATCCGAGTGAGCCTGGGTCCCGGGTCCGGGTGAGGCCGCGGGCTCCTGGATCCGGGTGGGCCTGGCCCTGGGTCCGGGTGGGGCCGCGGGCCCCTGGATCCGGGTGAGCCTGGGTCCCGGGTCCGGGTGAGGCCGTGGGCCCCTGGATCCGGGTGAGCCTGGGTCCCGGGTCCGGGTGAGGCCGCGGGCCCCTGGATCCGGGTGGGCCTGGCCCCGGGTCCGGGTGAGGCCGCGGGCCCCTGGATCCGGGTGAGCCTGGCCCCGGGTCCGGGTGAGGCCGTGGGCCCCTGGATCCGGGTGAGCCTGGCCCCGGGTCCGGGTGAGGCCGTGGGCCCCTGGATCCGGGTGAATCAGTGCCCCTGGGTCCGGCCGAGACCAAACCAGAGGGAGTCGGACCTGCATTACCACCATTTGTCCACCATCCAGAGCTGAGGGGTCAGTGCCGACATGTACTCACAGGGAACTGGTGGACATTGATATTGGGTCTCAAAAGAACTGTTGGTCCAGAAAGAAACTCACTACAGACTGATTCATTTGCCTGTCAGCATAACTATTATTGCTCGTCGCACATTCAATTCTTATAAGTATATCTCTAGTGACACATGATTTCGCTCATCTAGGGGAAATGATGAACAACATAGACTGATGAACAAGAACAGAACCAGAAACAAGGAGGCATCGATCGGACTATCGGGCCTCAGAGGGAGGATAGGGGAGGGTGGGGGGAGGGGGGAGAGATCAACCAAAGGTCTTGTGTGCATGCATATGAGCCTAACCAATGCTTAAGCTCAACAGAGGGTTGGGGCATCCAAGGGGAGGGGTGTGGGATGGGAATGGGGGGATGAGGACAAATATGTGACACCTTAATCAATAAAGAAATTAAAAAAAAATAAAAAATAAAAAAAAAATAAAAGATATGCTAAATCACCCTCCAAAAACTTGTGCCAATTTATTGTCCCAACAATAGTTTATATAAATTCCCATTTTCCTACATCCTTAACAATGGGTAGGATCAATTTAAAAATCTTTCTAACTTGAATGAAGTTGACTATCTTTTCATATCCTTATTATCCATCGATATTCTGTGAATTATCTATTCATATCTTTTGACTATTGGTTGTTTTAGGTACTTTTGGTCAGTGAATTCTATTGAATTCTAATGATTGGCTTGATTAAAAAAAAAAGGCTTGGAAGACTTTGTACCAAATCACTAGCAATGTTTACCTCCAGGGAGTGAGAGTATAGAAAATGAGGGGTACATTTTCATTTTATCATGACATCCTGCATTATTTTACAATGAATTTAAATTACTTCTGTAATTAAAAAATAATACAGGCCCTAACCGGTTTGGCTCAGTGGATAGAGTGTCGGCCTGCGGGCTGAAGGGTCCCAGGTTCCATTCCGGTCAAGGGCATGTACCTTGGTTACAGGCACATCCCCAGTATAGGGCGTGCAGGAGGCAGCTGATCAATGTTTCTCTCTCATCGATGTTTCTAACTCTCTATCCCTCTCCATTCCTCTCTGTAAAAAAAATCAATAAAATATATATATATATATATATATATATATATATATATATATATATATTTAAAAATAATAATAATACAGAGGAAAACAACAACAACAAATAAATGTTTGGCTTGGATTCTCATTGGCTGGAAATTCATGTTGGGTGCAAGTTTTCATTAATCACAAGTTATATTTTGGTTTATATGCAAAAAACATTTATTAAATGCCTCCTCTTGAGCTGTCACTGCTCTAGGCACATTCATAGCTCATTCATTAATCCTCACAACAGCCCTGTGAGGTAGGAATCGGCCCATTTTATCGAGTTCTTAACAGACAGGAGATTATTGCTCGATATACTTCTATTTGCCACATGTTTTCATGGACTAGAAGTTCTTACTGGCTGGTGATTCATTGGTCAAGAGATGTCATTGGCCAGGAGTTCCTATGGGTTGATCTAAGATTCCAATGATCAAAATACTAGAATTCTCCCCCCACAGGAGTGATGGGGTAGGTGTGATGGAGAAGAGTCATAGTCTCTTCCTTTGAAGCACCATTTGAATTTGCTTTGGTTATCCATGAAAGGTGAGGGGGGCGGGAGGGAGGGTCAGTGGGAGAGGAGGGAACGGGGTTATAAGTCTTCTCGCTTCTTCAGGATGAGCTTCCTCACAAGTGCTGTGATCTGGGGTCTGATCTCCTCCACCGACACGGTTGGGTCCCAAGCCCCTACCACCTTTCCATCTGGAGCCACTAGGTACTTCCAGAAGTTCCAAGTGGGCTCCTTTCCAGAAGTTTCTAGAACAAAAGGAAGAAGGAGAGCAAAGTGTGCTTCCCTGTGTACCCTCTCCTGGAATTCCACTTTCATTGTCCATTCTTCCCTTGAAGCAGTGGTTCTATCAATTAGAATTAACTGTAGAGTTTTAGAAATCCTGATTCCCAGTCCACCTCCCTAAACCATCTAAATCAGAATCTCTAGGGGTAAGATTCAGGCATCAGTATATTTCTCAAAAGCTCTCCAGGAGATGCTAATGTGGTACCAAAGTTGAGAACTACTGCTCTAGGATTCTGTGAAGTGTTTGATAAAGCAGTATTCGTTCTTCTTTTATTAATGATCTCAAACTACTGAACAGTCTACACCCTATTCTCTAATGAAATCTAAATGGTTTCCAAATGTTCATGGACTGGCTGCATCTGAATCATGGTGGTGGTGGTGAGGGGTGCATAAAATAAACAGATTCTTGGGCTCTGCTTCATTAGGTTTCAGGCTAATGCATTTTTAAGAGCTCCCCAGGTGCTCCCAGAGCAGGGCCAGGTTTGATCTATAACTGTGGTAAACTGGGAAGGAACTAATAAAAACACACAGGGGGGGAAAAGTAAATATTAGGATTGACCTACAGAGCAAAATTCCAATCAGTCTCAGTAAGGGGCCTTTTGTGTGCTACCCTGTTGTTTCTCATTGACTTCTCCAGGTGAAAGGGTGGGTGGGGGGTGGGGAGGGATATGAAGGCAACCGGAAGCAGGGAGTGGGAGAAGGCAAAAATGGAGTCCAGGAGAGGGGCCCCAGGGAGGAAACAGGACCATAATGACCAGCATGACCCATGACCCCATTCTGCAACTTTGAGGCTTCTGGGGCTGGAGAAGGGATCTATTTCTAAATATTGAGATCTGGTATTTCAGCTCAGGTTTCTCTCCCGTGGCCAATAGACTTTGACTCTGACTCAGGACAGGAAATGCCTGTCAGCCTTCTCCAGGCATGCGGCATCCCTTCCCTGTCTGCTCCTCACTTCCTCCAGCCTCAGTCCAACTAATTCACATTGGCTAAAATCTGAGGGCCCTGCATATGAAAACAGGATCCCAGAGATGTCTGCAAGAGTGGCTGGGCCGGGTGTGTGTGTGTGTGTGTGTGTGTGTGTGTGTGAAAGGTAGCAGGGTGAAGATATTCTTAGGCAGGAATACCCCTCAGCCCATCCTCAAAGATTAGTGCTGGAACAGACCATCAACCCATTTGAGGGGGTCTGGAAAGGGCCCCAGGTCACCCAGTCAGCCAGTGGCTTCTGCTGCCCAGGGAGCCATGGCCTCCGCCCACTGAGGGAAGGCGAGGGGAAGGATCAGGACTCACGGGTCAGGTACTTGAAGGCAGGATGGGCACCAGTGCCCGTCACTGCGACCTTGCTAAACATGGGGAAAGAGACACTGTAGGTGCGGCGGGCAAAACTCTCGATCTCCTTGTTGCTGTCGGGCTCCTGTTGGCCAAACTGGTTGCAGGGGAAGGCAAGCACATTGAAGTGGTGGGGCCCCAGGTCCCGCTGTAGCTGCTGCAGGGCCCGGTAGTGCTCCTCTGTGAAGCCACACTCACTGGCCACGTTCACCACCAGGGACACCTGTGTGGCAAAGACAAAACACAGACATGCACAACCCAATCCAGAGGCATGCACTTGTACATTCCTGACATGCCCACCTATGTGACTCCTCCCCTACAATTAATTCTTTCTCTCATACATACAAGAACACAATGTACACATGTAAATGTGAGTGCAGTGTTCTCACATATACACAAGCACATGCACAGAGGCACAAATGAAATCAAACACGCAGAGCTTACAGATATGGGTGCATACACATACATGAACATTCATGAGAATAAGCACACAGTATTCACAAATGGGTATGCATATACCCCATGATACAAAGATACATTAGCACACATCACACATGCCCACAAACACACAGCACTATCAGAGAGACATACACACTGAGCAGCTCACATCCAGAGGTGATGTGGGAGAGGAGAAAGGTAGACCTGGGTTCAGGTTCTGGCTCAGTCAGCTAGCACTCATCACTGTAGTTGCCTGTACACTGGTATGTGTCATCTCCCTTTTAGAATGTGAATCCACTGAGAGCAGGAGCTATGTCCACTTCACTCCAGGGCCTGACGTATAGAAAAAGTCTCAGAAAGTGCCTGCTGAATGAATAAGTAAATGGTCACACATACACAATCACCAGTGCAAGTGGGTTTTCTTGATAAAAGGACACCAAGGTCCCCAGGACAATCTCTTTTTGTCCCTTTCCCTCCGTAAACAAATACCACTTTCTTCTATCACTAGACTCACCTTTAAATATATTGTTGCTTTACAATAAATTAACTTATTTATATAAATTTATTTATTAAATTTGTTTATACATTTATTTAGCACCCTTATGTGATGAATCTAAAGCTGGCTGATGGAACCTGATTATAATACTGCAACTAGAATTCTGGCACCAATGCTATGTTCCTAGCTTTTAGTTATACAGTATTGAACGATTTTAAATCTTACCTTGTGTCTGGACTGCCCAGCCCTATCTCTCTGGCCACCTTTTTAGAAGAGCCAGAGTTATATACCAGCTGGCTCCATAAAGAGGGACATCTCCCAGGGGCAGCCTGGGGCATTGGACATACATAGGCATAAACTGCTATGACATTTTGGACTGGACATTCTTTGTTGTGAAGGTGCTATTCTGTTCATTATAGGATGTTTAGCAGTATCCCTGGTCTTTACCCACTAGATGTCTAGTCTTTTTTTTTTTTTTTTTTCAGAGAGGAAGGGAGAGGGAAAGAGAGATAGAAATATCAATGATGAGAATCATTTATCGGCTGCCTCCTGCACCTCCCCCACTGGGGATGGAGCCCGTAACCTGGGCATGTGCCCTGACCGGGAATCAAACCGTGACCTCCTGGTTCCTAGGTTGAGGCTCAACCACTGAATCATGCCAACCGGGCTAGAAGCCTAGTCTTGACAATTAAAAATGTCTAAACACTTTGCTAAATGTCCCCTAGGTAGCAAAATTACCTCAGTTGAGAATCACTGAGCTGTAACTCCTTCACCCTGCCTCCATCAGATGAGGAATAACCCGCTCCCTGGGGCCACAGGCTCTTAGAACCTCCCCCATTTGCATCAGCATTTGTCATATTCTGCCTGTGGTAGTGAGAAACTGGGATCCTTAACTTCCTTCCCTAGTCAGGGGTCTTCCCTTTCTTCTCTGCTGGATTCCCTGGGCAGGGAAAAGTGCTTATTGTAAAAAAGCTTCTGCACAGCAAAAGAAACCATCAACAAAACAACAAGAAAGCCCACTGCATGGGAGAACATATTGGCCAATGTTATCTCCGATAAGGGTTTAATCTCCAACATTTACAGTGAACTCATACAACAAATGGAAGATAAACAATCCAATCAAAAAATGGGCAAAGGACCTAAATAGACACTTTTTGAAAGAGGACATACAGAAGGCCAAGAGACATATGAAAACATGCTCAAAGTCACTAATCATCTGAGAGATGCAAATCAAAACAACAATGAGGTACCATCTCACACCAGTCAGAATGGCTGTCATCAACAAATGACAAGTGCTGGCGAGGATGCAGAGAAAAAGGAACCCTCGTGCACTGCTGGTGGGAATGCAGACTGGTGCAGCCACTGTGGAGAACAGTATGGAGTTTCCTCAAAAAATTAAAAATAGAACTTTCATTTGACCCAATAATCCCACTTCTAGGAATATATCCCAAGAAACACCAATCAGAAAGGATATATGTACCCCTATGTTCATAGCAGCACAATTTACAATAGCTAAGATTTGGAAACAGCCTAAGTGCCCATCAGCAGATGAGTGGATTAAAAACCTGTGGTACATGCCGAAACTGGTTTGGCTCAGTGGATGGAGCGTCGGCCTGAGGAGTGAAAGGATCCAGGTTCGATTCCGGTCAAGGGCATCGATCTTGGTTGCAGGCACATCCCCGGTGGGGGGTGTGCAGGAGGTAGCTGATCGATGTTTCTCTCTCATCAATGTTTCTAGCTCTCTATCCTTTTCCCTTCCTCTCTGTAAAAAATCAATAAAATATATTTTAAACAAAACAAAACAAAAACCTGTGGTACATCTACACAATAGAATACTGTGCTGCTGTAAGAGAAGAAGGAACGCCTACCATTTACAACAGCATGGATGGATCTGGAGAGCATTATGCTAAGCGAAATAAGCCAATCAGAGAAAGATAAAAATCACATGATCTCACTCATTTGTGGAATATAATGAACAACATAAACTGATGAACAAAAATAGATCCAGAGACAGAGAAGCATCGAACAGACCATCAAACCTCAGAGGGAAGGCAGGGGAGGAAGATGGGTAGAGATCAACCAAAGGACTTATATGCATGCATATAAGCATAACCAATGGACATAGACACTAGGTGGGTAAGGGCATGTGCTGGGGGGCGTGGGGAGTGGCCGGGGAGAGGCCAATGGGAGAAAAAGGAGACATGTGTAATACTTAAATCAATAAAGAAATTTTTTTTAAAGTGCTTATTTTAAATCTGCATAATGTGTGTCTATCCACTCTTTTGGAAGGAAGGAAATCCTGCTTCTAGTTCCATGCCTGAAACCAAAATGCTTATCCTTAAAGTGGCACAAACAGATAGACACATTCAAATACACAAGCAAACAAACAAACCATTCACACACACACACACACACACACACACACACTACTCAGGCCTACAAGTACATAACTTCACACTTCAGGCAAGCACATTCCCAAATGGTTACCCATTCATTCCTACTCAATGCTGGTCTAAATGACTGTCTTCCCAGTTAGCCTGAGGGCATAGTCTTGCTCATGGCTATCTCTCCAGGGCTGGATCCAGTTCCAAGCATGTAGTGAGAGCCAGTAATTTTTTTTTTCAATTAAAAAATTGTGATGAAATATACATAATGAGCTAAAAACTATTTGCAACTGAATAAATGACAATATTGCCCAAGTGGCAGACCTAGCTTGGGGTTAACTCAGCATCATTCACAGCTTTCCTGGACTGACTGTTGCTGATTTCCTCTATATCTGGTGTTTAAGGGCACGGGCTCTAGAGCTGGACTGTCTGGGTTCAAATTCTAATTCTATCACTTAGTAGCTGTGTGACTTTTTTTTTCTTCCAATTTCTTTCTGATTGATTTCTTGGCCTCTCGCTCCCATGCATTTACCAATGACCTAGATAGAATATTAAAACACTCAGAATCCTGACATTACTTCTCTGAGTCATTTTTTTTCTCCAGGATTTCTGTTCCTCACATCCTGGATGCCTTATTATTTCTAAAGACAAATAGACTTTGTTCTATTCTTGTCATAGCACTTATTACTACTAGGAATTACCATTTTTCTGTTCCCTTTTTATTTTCTCTCTCCTCTTTACCTCATATAAACTCTATTAATGTGGAAACTTGTCTGTTTTGTTCACCACTGTCTCCCCAGGGCTAGCCTAGAACTTCGTTTACAGCAGGTGCTCAATAAGAAATAATGAATTCATGAGGAGCAGAGCTGGTCAAGTGCTAACCTTGGGGCTCTGTGTCCTGGTGCCCTCGAGG
The DNA here is from genome assembly GCF_951640355.1 of Cnephaeus nilssonii. Lineage (NCBI taxonomy): Eukaryota > Metazoa > Chordata > Mammalia > Chiroptera > Vespertilionidae > Cnephaeus > Cnephaeus nilssonii. The sequence goes on along the minus strand of NC_137078.1, from coordinate 70,562,986 downwards.
GAAGGAGAGGCCTGAATGGAAACGGGCCCTGCTCTTATTATTGGCTCTTTGCTCTGAGTTCTGGATGAAGCTCCTGCTGGGGCCCACCAAACACAGGTACAGAGCTCTCTACCAAGTGCTTCCACACTGTCATCTCATTTGAAACAACACATTGGGATTGCTGGCCCTAGACTTTAAAGGCTTGGAGAGAGTGCTGTCTTCACTAAAGATGGCCTTGCTTCCTGGAGAAGAATGCTGGCAACCATTTTTGTATAGTCCATCCACATCTGGACAATGGCCCACCGTCCATTAGAGACCAACTCCCCAGCCTTCCGCACCACAGCCTCACTTGAGAAGTGGAGGGCTCTTCACTCCACACAGTGCGCCATCTAGGCCTCTGAGTGTCGTGTTCAGGCCCCTCGTGGCGCCTCCCCATCCTCTTCAGCCCCATCTTCCACCACCCTCAGCCCCGTGCTTTGTACTGCTTTAAGCACAACTGTTTCAAGTCACCACCACTCCTCCACGCCTCCTGCTGTTTGCTTTGGAGCCTTGACAAGGACAGTTCTCTGCTTGGAATGCTCTTCTTGAACTTGCTAAAACTCACTCTTGTTTCAGACTCACCCTACACACTTGTTCTCTGAAGTCCGCTCAGAGCGGAGATGCCCTCATGGTAAGGAGGTAGCGGTTAGCTTGGACGATTCTTATATTTCACCCTGAGCTGCCATCTTAGGAGTTTGCCAAGAGAAGACCAAGGGTGGGTGAATCGTTCTCCTCCAGGCTCTGTGTGCTTTCCTAGTGCCGTGTGACCTGCACAGATATATCTCCCTCTCTGGAGATGGTCTGCCTAAGGTACCCGCGCACTCCCTCCGCCCTGCACATTCATTTCCACACTGTCCTCATTGCACTAAAAATCAGCACTCCCAGTTGCAGACGTAGGAACTGGGGATGGCAGAGGCAGAGGCCGTGGGATGCTACGGTTCCCTTTTCCACCCTTGCGTGACAAAGGCTGAGCTGGAGGGGTGGGGAGGGGGCATCCAGCCTCTGGGAGAGGTCCGAAGTCGCCGTCAGGGAAACCAGAGCCTGCTCCGAGAGTTTCGGGTTTCACTGTGCGCCAGGGCCTTGCCACGTAGGAGCAGAACAGACCCTGAGCGGGATCTGGGGGCGCCCTGCGCCCTCGCCGAATAGCAGGGTGGGGGCTGGGAGCCGGGGCAGTGACGCGGGGCAGCCCCAGGCCCCTCGGAGCCACACCCCGCAGGACGCAGGGCGGCGGGGCGCCCCCAGGGCGCGCACTCACCGAACCCCGGTACTTCTCCAGCGACACCAACTTGCCCCGGATGTTGACAGCCTTGAAGTCGTAGAAGTCCTGTTCCCGCTGCGAACAGGCCACGGCCGCCAGGAGCAGCCACGCCGCCCCCAGTGCAGCCACCATGACTCGATCCCGAGGTGGCCGCGACGCGAGGGCGAAGCCTGGGGGGAGCGGGGCGGGGGGAGACCCGGCGTGGGGGCGGGAGGAGGCGGCTCCGTTGCCACCCGGCTCGCCAGGCAGGACGCGCCCCCTTCTTGTTCTCCTCCCGGAGCGGTGGGGAGACGGGCCCTGGGTCTGTCTCCCCTCCTTACTACGGGAGCGCTAGACCCCGCGCGCCTCCCTGGACCCCAAAGCCGTGATTCCAGGGTTCTGAACATTGAGACCAGAATTCAATTCGCTGAGGTGGTTCTGTCTCTTTTGTAGGATGCAGAGACTCGGTAGGGAAAGGGAGCGAAAATCTGGATCTGAGCCTTAGCTTCTAATTAGCGTATTGGCCCTTAGGCTGGTCATGCCGCCACCTTTCTGGGCCTCAGTTTCTCCATCTGTCCAGTGGGGCTAGCCTCCCTTCTTGTAGCAGGTAGGCAGGATAGATGGGAGATATAGAAAAATGGATGTGAAACACTTTGTCAGCTGAGTGGTGCCTAGAAGCATTAAGTGATGAATGAATGAATGAATGAATGGTTCCTGAAAGGGATGGCAAGGAGGAAGCGAAGAGAAGATGGAGGGCCTGCTGCAGGTTGGGTTCCTGGAAAGCAGATTCAGTGATGGCATTACAGTGCAGGATGTTTATGAGGAAACGCCCTGGGGATCAACACCCGTGGAAGGGAGAGGCTGGAACGGGAGTGGGCAGAAGTCCAGAGCTCCATGAAGGCCTACGGTCAGTTTTGGCTGACTCCACAGGGACTCTCGCTAGAATGGCCCGTCAGAGTGGTCCCCAGATAAACTAACCTGGCCAGGCTTTTATATCCCTGCCTTCATCAGTCATTGGATAGGGGGCCATCTGGGAAGAGGTGTGACGGGAGCCAAAGCGGCCCTGTCCCTGAAGGGACTGACAGGTACAGGCTTTCTACTGACAGCACTGGTGTCCTAGCCCTTCACTGATTGGGTATCTGGGCAGCATATCACAGTGACTCCCACACTCGGAAAACCCCTCCTGAGCCCCACTAAATGCCAGGTATGGAGCTGGGTGCTTGTACTACTCGTTCTCCAGGAGCTCACGGGCTACCATGAGAGGAGCCAGGGAACCGGGATTTTGTGTAATGCAGTAAGGGCTAAGCACTCCTACTGTCCTGTAACAAATGCTTCTTGAGCATCTGTTCTACACCAGGTTCTGCTGTAGGTGCCTCTTATGCAGTGATGAACAAGACGGTGTGGTTGCTGCCCAGGGGGTCACAGGTATTAAATGATTCATAAATAGCTCTGAAATTACTGTTGTGGTAAGTACCACCTGAACTAGCCTTGGGGGTGGGGGTGGGGCAGGGCTCGAGGAGAGCTTCGCAGAAGAAGGGACGTTTGAGCTGAGCTCTAAAGGATGAGTAGAAATTAGCCAGTTTAAAAGTGCAAAGGTCCTGAGGAGAGAGAAACATGGTGCATTTTGAAACAAAGAAGGCTGGATTCGGCTGGAGCAGAGAGAGCGAAGGGTGGGAGGAGAAGGTGTAGAGCAGGCAGGGGTGAGGTCACAAAGAACCGGGTAGGCCATAGTAGAGGTTATGGTCTTTAAGGTAAGAAATGAAGATTCTTTTTCTTTTTTTAAGTGGGGAAGAGCAGTGAGTCCTGTGTTATAGAAAGATCCCTCTGACTGTTCTTCAGAGAGTAGCTAGGAAGGGGCAAGAGCAGATGTGCTCCAGATGCTGGGGTAGAGGAAGATCTGGGGTGCTGAGGCCCAGAGGTGTTGCTAACCTAGCAGTCAGGAAAAGCCTCCTGGAGGTGATCAGAGTTATGTCTTAAAAGAGGAATGGGGATTCTCCAGTTTGGGAATGGGGGAGTGGGGCAAAGATGTGAGCCTGAGGGAGCGATGTCTGTGAAAGCACAGAGCTCAAGAGAAGTGCTTGGTTGGTTGGGGTGAGAGGGGGTATGGGAGAGATGAAGTTGCAACATCAGGGGCCAGATGGAGAAAGGTCTTGAGTGCCAAGTCAAAGAACTTGGATTTTACTCTCGAGGCTGTGGAGTCTTATTAACTGTATGACCTTATGCCCAGTTTTACATTTTAAAACTGGGCATAAGGTCTACAGTTAATAAGACTCGAACCCAGGCCTTTAGAGTCAGAACATGGGAACTTTCTGCACTATCCTCAGGAGCATACAACATTATCAGGGGAGATGGAAAACAGGAAAAAGCCTGCTCCAGACAATGGCCAAGGCAGAAGTGAAGTGTTCCTGCCCTTTCTACCCCTTCTCCTCCGTTCTCTGTTGGAGCCTTGAGCCTTTGATGGGTCCTATGGTATCAAATGGTCCTGTCTTCTCTGCTTTGCCTGCGAAGCTGTTGGTCTCCCTTCCTGCTCTGTCCCTTTCACTCAGCCTTTCCCTACATGTCCCAATAACCTGGGCTTCTCAAATTCTGCTCCACACAACTTGGAGTTTTGCAAGCTTGGCTGAGCTATTTCCTGTTAAACTCCAGATAGGTAGGCATTTCTACTAAGCAGGAAAAAATAGTGAAATATTTCTCATTTGTAAATCTTTCTTCTGGGCCCTTCTCTCCTTCCCTTATTCATGTTTCAGAACTCAGCTCAGATATCACCCCCCTCTGCTACTGCACTTAATCACTCCCTCCTCTCTGTTGCCTTTGTACCTAGTACATTTTCCTGTTAGTGAGCTGATAATAATATGAGTGTAGTTGTCTGTTACCATGGCCACCAGACTGTGAGCTCCTTGGGGGCAGGCAGGTTTATATCTGAATCATCTGTTCTACTTTTATTACTTGTCTATGCCGGCGTCTGGTCTGAGATGCTGTTGATTTTAGCCCACGGTGTCTATTTTGTCATTTTATTTCTAGACCTCTATGAATTTTTGGTGTTTCTGAAAGAGCACAGCTATTCCCAGGTGGTCCATCTACGTAAGTGAGGGTCCCACAGGCACAGACAAATGCACACAGTTCTCAGATGAGCACCTGGAAGGGTAGAGGACTCACTTCTGGATCCCCCATAATTCTCTTTCTCATAATAAGCTCAAGGAAGCTTTTTATGGGCATTTAGAATACTCATTAATGTTTTGTTGACTCAACAAATTGTTGAGCACCTGCTATGTACTAGTGCAAGACATTATTTTAAGGTCTAGGAATATGTTGTTAATAAGACAGACAAAAATTCTTGAATTTACCTTCTAGTTGGGCGGGGGGAGGATAATAACTGATATTTATTGTATGAAACATATAGTACAGTAGGTGGTAAGTAGGGGAGAGGGCTAGAGAATGTGGTGATGAGGTGGGGAGGGATTGCAACTTTAGTTCAAATGATCAGGAAGTCTCACTGAAAAAGTGTCATTTGAGCAAAGACCGGAAGAAAGAGAGCAAACAATGGGGAAAACTGGAAGAAGAGCAACATTCCAGGTAGCGGAAACAGCAAGCACAAAGGCCCTGAGGCAGGAGCATGCATGATGTGTTTGGAGGACAGCAAAGCGGTTGGGGCAGATGAAGTGGCGTGAATGAGGGGAGGAGTAGCAAGAGATGGCATCAGAGAGGTTATGGGATGGGGAACAGATAATGTGGGGTCTTATAAACCATTGTAAAGACATTTGCTTGTACTATGAGTGAGATGGGAAGCCATTGAAAAGTTTTAAGCAGAATGACATTTCTTCTTCTTTTTTAAAAATGTATTTTTATTGATTTCAGAGAGGCAGGGAGAGGGAGAGAGAGATAGAAACATCAATGATGAGAGAGAATCATTGATTGGCTGCCTCTTGTACGCCCCCTACTGGGGACTGAGTCCGCAACCCCAGCATGTGCACTTGACTGGAATCGAACCTGGGACCCTTCAGTCTGTAGGCTGACGCTCTAGCCACTGAGCCAAACCAGCTAGGGCTGATATTTCTAATTTATATTTTAACTGCGGTATTGAAATATAAGGAAATTTATATTTTAACTGCGGTATTGAAATATGGAAACCAGTCTGAAGGCTATTGTAGTAATCCACATGAGGGAACGTGGAGGCTTAGACCAAAGTGATGGCAGTATAGAGGTGGTAGGAAGTGTCAGAGCCTGAATATATTTTGAAAGTAGAGGCAAAAGGATTTCCTGATAGGTGGGATGCAGGTATGAAAGAAAGAGGAGTCACAGATGACTTAAGGGTTTTGGTCGGAGTAACTGGAATAATGAAGTTGCCCTTAATTAAGATGAAGACATCTGCAGGGGCAACTGGTTTGGTATGGGAAGTCAAGAGCTCAGTTATGGACATGTGTATGAGTTGTGCATTAGTAGTGGTGTGCTGGTAAATGTTTAACAAGTGGTTCTCCAGGGAAAATGTGTGTGTGTGTACCATATAAATTTATTATAAAGTTTACTGATATAAATGATGCATAGCACACAGTTCACAAATAATAAGAAGAATATACAATACTCCTTATTGTAAATTCCACATGGCCAATTTATTCTCACAGAATGCTTGATTTTTTGCCAAACTTGTATCTGTAGCCAACTAATGGTTGCAATTGCTGAATGAATGAGTATAGTTCCAAGATGAATGTCAGTTGATATGTTCATTTACATTAATAGTAAGATGAAAGTGAAACAATAAAGACATATTTTAGAAGTTCACTTGTCAAGTGACTTCGCTGAATTGGATAGTAGTTTTCCAATACTGGAAGACTATTTCCTCAAGTTTTTAAAAAATATATATTTTTATTGATTTCAGAGAGGCAGGGAGAGGGAGAGAGAGATAGAAACATCAATGATGAGAGAGAATCATTGATCGGCTGCCTCCTGCATGCTTCCTATTGGGGATCAAGCCTGCAACCTGGGCATGTGTAGGAATCGAATCTGGGACCCTTCAGTCCACAGGCTGACACTCTATCCACTGAGCCAAACCAGCTAGAGCTCCTCAAATTTTTTATCTTATTCACAATGCAATAGCTACAGACCCAATACACTCCAAATTTAATCTGCATTGTTAATATTTTTCATCACTTTCTTACAGCTAGAATAGATGTTAATAACCCCAAGAACATAGAAAAATAAAATATAGTACAATAATTAGAAAGTGATGAGTTTTTAATATTACCTCTGTTTTTAATAATTTATTTAATTTTAAGTTTACATAATTTACTTTTTAATATTGGCTGCTTTTAGCAAGAGGCTAGAAAAATTCATGAAAATGTAATAGCTCTAGGAGCTGGCTCTAGACATAGTTCCCTACTCTGCTTAGGTTGGCTCTATGAGTCTGGACTTGGAGGAGAAGTCTAGGTCAGAGATATAAATTTGGGAGTGGACAGCATACCTAGTATTTGAAGCCATGGTACTGGATGATGATGGAGAATTGATGTAGACAGATGAGAGAACCAAGGACAATCCTTGGGACTCCAACATTCAGCAACGAGGAAGTGAAGACATCAGGGAAATGAGAGGGAATCAGAAGAAGAGACAGAAAAAGAGTAGCCAGAGGAAGAACAAGAACGAAAAAGAGTGAAGTATCATGGAGGCCATGTGACACATTTGCCCCAAGAAGGAGAGCAATTAACTGGTTAAATGCTGCGGATAAATCTAGTAAGATTAGGACTAAGAACTGAACATTGGATTTAGCAATCTTTCCTTCACCAATAAATGGAATTAAACAGAAAATACAATATTTTTCATGCAGCTTTGCTATTACTCATGCTGCTCCCTCTGCCTGGGTCTTTTGTTTTTGTTTTCCTTATCCTTCATCTTGCATCCATGCTTTATCAGTGGGGAGTCTCAATAGAAATCAGATCATACACTCAGATTAGGATAATTAGACAAAGATTTATTTATAAAGGGACTAATTTCAAATGTGGGTGGGATATAAAGGAAGACAAAATAGTTTAGGAAGTACCTGACTTGGAAACCTCTCTTGACCTGAATGGGTTGGGAAGAAGGAGGAAAGATTACAGAAACTGGGAAAAAGAGTCCTGTTCATCAATCTATTTGGGGCAGTAACCTTCAAAGGAGGTTCACGGCCAGACCAAGGCAAACTTGCAGGGAAGTAGCCAGGGAATTAATTACCCAGCCCTACCCCTCCTCCCTCTCATTGATGTCCTGCTAGGGTGTTGGCCCCTACCTAAGTGGAAGGGAGGAAAGGAGCTCATTGACTATTCTGTATAGGTTCAGTGTACTGGGCAGACCGTGGGTGGATGGACAGTGGACCTAAGTTGCAAAATAGAAAGTGTCCAGCACACAAACCCAACTCAAAGCCAACTTCTCTCTGAGGCTTTTCTCAACACTTTCAGGTAGTTAGGTGCCCCTATTATAATGCTTCCCTTTGTCAACCGATGGTCATTGGTACTAATTAAACACCAGCAGGAATCCCCAATTTGGGGTGCAGTGAAGGAGAAAACTTTATTTAGTGCAAACAGCTCACTTTGTGATAAAGAACAACATGCCTATGAGGTGGCCCTGGGATGAGGTGGCCTTCTTGTGCTAGTCAGCTCTGCTCCGGTCCAGTCCAGTCTGTTCTGCTCCACCCTAGTAAGTCCAGCTTGGTAAACACAGTCAGCAGTCTTCTGTGGAAAGGGAAAATGTGCTCCTGGAGCCAGAGGGGAGCTGACTTACATAGAGAAAAGTTCCCATTCCTGGTCCCTGATGGGTCTATCCTCATGTACAGAAGGACCCCAAATCCTCACAGCTTGATTAGTCCAAAAGCACTGTTCTGATTGGTCAGAATGGAGCCCCACTCTGATTGGCTGGTGAAAGTGCTAAGGAGGATATAGCTGTGTGACTCTGAGTGGATGCAGAAAGTCTCAGTTCTATTGATTGAAATATGATTCCAGGAACTCCTTTATGAGGGGGGTGGCTTAGCTGGCAGTAACACCATTCAGGCAGGCATGTTAGTGCAGACAGGCATGTTAGTGAAGGCAGGCATTTTAGTGCGGGCTTCTCCCTGAAGGTAGGCTTACTGAGAGTCTCTTGTTAGCAATGGCTGCTAGGCTCTGTTTGTAAATTGGAGCCCAGTTAACCACCAGAAGCCCATCTTGGTAGATATCTTCTTTCTCAGGGCCTACACCCTTAAATAGCACTTATGCTGTATTGAAATGATCCCCAATCCTGGCTGCAACCTAGGATCACCTGGGAAGCTTTAAAAATATATACTGATGTCCAGGTCTCATCCCAGACCAATTGAATCAGGAAAGTCTGGGAACAGGGTCTCAACATTAGTGCTTAAAAAAAAAAAATCTTCCAGGCAAAATAAATAAATATCCTCCAGGTGATTGTAACGCACAGCCAGAATTATGAACCACTGCTAGCTATGTTGTCATTGCCTATCTATCTGTGTGTTTCCTTGAGGAGTCTGGGAATGCTTTGAGCTTAGGACCATGTCTGATTCAAACCTGTGTCTTTAACATGCAGCATGGGACCAAATGCTCAGGACATGAAAGTTCAAATTAAAGAATATGATGTCTTCACATTTTATGTAATTTTTGTTAGGATTGTGGTACATAATGTCACCCAGGGCACTGTTTCTCAAACTGTGAGTTGCAATCCATTAGTAGGTAATAGAATCAATTTTGTGGTTCAGACCAGCATGGAAAAAAAAAACTGAGTAGAAAATATCAGAGAAGGTTCCATATAGTAAGGGGTTAGTGTAGTATAGTGAAACAGGTATGTGTAATCTAGATTGCAATGTAAACTATGGGGCTTGCATCTGAAATGCTTGAAATCCACTGACCTAGGATAAGTAATAAAACTCTCTTTTCTTCTGTTTTCTTATTTTTGAAATGGGGATACTATAATAGTCCCTCCTACTTCATGGGATTGTAATGAAGATTAAATGAAATAACACATATAAAGTGGTGTCTAGCACAGAGTAAATAATCAACATTAGCTGTAAACAAAACACTTTTTAAACGAAGAACATAAAATGTTATTTATCCTGAGATTACTGCTAGATAATATTAAGATAGATAAAGGCTTTTTGTCTTACTATATCTGAATAGTTATTATCAGTAAATTCTATGACCTCTTTCTTTTTTTAAAAAAATATATTTTATTGATTTTTTTACAGAGAGGAAGGGAGAGGGATAGAGAGCTAGAAACATCGATGAGAGAGAAACATCGACCAGCTGCCTCCTGCACACCCCCCACCGGGGATGTGCCCGCAACCAATGTACATGCCCTTGACCGGAATCGAACCCGGGACCCTTCAGTCCGCAGACCGACGCTCTATCCACTGAGCCAAACCGGTTTCAGCAGACCTCTTTCTTTTTTTGACACCAGGAATGTTTGGGGACCTGCTTGGGGCCATGGAGTTGCTGCCTTTAGATTCTATCTGAACCTATGTCCTATTAATAATATCTCTATGGCATCTGACTGGTTCCCACAGGCTATATCTGCACCTGTTCTTGGAAAATTAGCACAGCTCTGTTTAAAGACCCTGGGAGGAAGGGCTTAGCAGGGTTTACTTATTTAAGTATCCAAAGCACTAAGCACCAGGCATGGCACTCAATAAGTGTGGGCTAAATTGAACTGAACTATTGATAACTACCGTGTGACCTTGATCAAGTCACCCCACTCTCTGGACTGGAGTTTCCTGTATGTAAAGTGAGGGAGATTAGATGGAAGGTTAGAGGTAGAAGGCATCTCTGATTTTATAAACGGGGAAGCTAAGATAAGTAGGGGAAGGACTTCCCCAAGTTCACACCACAAGTTAGTAGAGAGGCAGAGGTTACTAACTTGAAGTCTCTCCAACTCTATCCACTCCATGGTAAAGTACTTTCTACAGCATTGTGTGGTCAAACCAATTCTATAACTCTAGGGAGCAGTTAGAGACAACAAACTAAAGATACACAGAGCAGTGTATGTAGTGTGCAAAAGTAAGATACAGAATGAGACATAAAATCTGGCACCATTTATATCCTATATAATAAAGAGGTAATATGCAAATTGACCATCACTCCAACACACAAGATGGCCGCCCCCATGTGAACACAAGATGGCCACCACAAGATGGCCGGCAGGAGAGGGCAGTTGTGGGCAATCAGGCCAGCAGGAGAGGGCGGTTGGGAAGGACCAGACCTGCAAGAGAGGGCAGTTGGGGGCAATCAGGCCTGCAGGGGAGGGCAGTTGGGGGGGACCAGGCCTGCAAGGGAGGGCAGTTGGGGGCAATCAGGCCTGCAGGGGAGGGCAGTTAGGAGTGACTAGGCCTGCAGGGGAGGACAGTTGGGGACCCAGGCCTGCAGGGGAGGGCAGTTGGGGGAGACCAGGCCTGCAGGGGAGGGCAGTTGGGGGCAACCAGTCCTGCAGGGGAAGGAAGTTAGGGGTGACCGGGCAGGCAGGGGAGGGCAGTTAGGGGCAATCGGGCTGGCAGGGGAGCAGTTAGGCGTCGAGCAGGCAGGCAGGCGAGTGGTTGGGAGCCAGCAGTCCTGGGTTGTGAGAGGGTGTCCCAGATTAGAGAGGGTGCAGGCTGGGCTGAGGGACACACACACACACACACACACACACACACCCATGCACGAATTTCGTGCACCAGGCCTCTAGTAAATGTATAATATGTGCACACGATATGAAAATACACATTTTAGCCGAAACCGGTTTGGCTCAGTGGATAGAGCGTCGGCCTGCGGACTCAAGGGTCCCAGGTTCGATTCCGGTCAAGGGCATGTACCTTGGTTGCGGGCACATCCCCTGTAGGGGGTGTGCAAGAGACAGCTGATCGATATTTCTAACTCTCTATCCCTCTCTCTTCCTATCTGTAAAAAATCAATAAAATATATTTTAAAAAAAAGAAAATACACATTTTGCAAGAACAGTATAAACAATTACACAATAAATTACACATTAAGGAGTTGCCTGTAGGGGTGGGGAGAGGAAATAGGATAAAAGGGAATAGATAAGTAACAAAACAAGAGACATGGCCTTTAAGGCCAAAAAAAAAAAGACAACTGAATAATACATTTAACCCAACTCTGCACACGAGGTAGAAATACTATAACCTCTGCTTTCTCATGAATTTATTTCTAACAGTATGTGTAACATGCAAAGCAGAGAGGTTCTGTCATTGATTTGTAAAACTCTCCCCTTCTCTCCTTGTCTTCTATCCTCATTTAGGCCTCAGCTCCTCTCACCTGGACTCCTGGAATGTCTTTCTCCCTGCCTCCACCTTGGCCCCATCCAATCCAGTGCAATTTTCCACGGAGCAACCAGAATAACCTTTGTCACGCAAATATTTGATCATGGTTCTCCTTTGTTTAAATGCCCTTCAGTGACTTAGTCTGTGACTAAATGACCCAGGCAGCATGGGGCAGTGGCCAAGCACACTGGGTTTGGCTGCCTGAGTGTGTAGCCTAGTTCTGCCACTTTCTGTGGGATTTTAAGCAAGTTCATTAAACCATGGTGCCTCTATTTCCTCGTCTGTAGAATAGGAATAATAGCAGCTACTCATCCTATGGTTGGCGGATTAAATCAATTTAAACATGTGAGGTATTTTAAACAATGCCCGTCACATCACAGACATTTAGCTATTATTATTAGTCTTCCCAGGCCCTTGGCAGTTTGAGTCCGGTGTAACCCTTCAGCCTCATTTCCTGCCTCTTCCTTCTTGTTTCTGATGCGTGACGGACCCTTCCTCCTATCTCCTGCCTGGTAGACTCCCACCTGATTTAAAATCCCTTCCTTCAGGAGGCCATGCTTCAGTCCCCTTGCCACAGATGGGGTACAGTTGATGGGGACTCCTTTGTCTGTGCTCCTCAGAGCCCTGTATTGTACATTTCTCTTCAATTTCTCTTCTCATCTGCTTGCCTAACACACATGCCTTGTGTATGATAGACATTCAAGAAATACTCCTTTTTAAAAATTTGTTATTGGTGAAAAATATACATACAGAAAAATTAAAATAGCATCAGCATGCAGTCTTGATAAATTTTGGCAAACCAAACACACCATGTAACCTGCACCCAGATCTGTAACAGAATATTTCCAGGACTCCAGCAGCCCTCCTCAAACCTCCAATCCTGACTGCTTCCCAAACCTCCAATCCTGACTTCGGATAGCAGAGGTTACTTTTGCCTGTTTTTGTACTTTTTCTAAATGGAGTATTATAGAATGTACTACTTTCTAGCTGGCTTTTCCCACTCATCATATATTTCACTCAACAATGTTCAAAATGTTTGTGTATAGTTGTGGATTGTTCATTCTCATGATGTATGTATACTATTAAAGTCTGTGAATATGCTATGACTCATCTATCCAGTCTACTGTTGATGGGTGCTCAATAAATATTTCTTGAATGGATGAAGAAATCTGTCTGTTCTGCTACATCATGAGTTTCTTGAAGAAAGAGACAGGATTTTAATTATCTCTAAATCCCCAGTATTTAGCACAGGGCCCGGCACTTGGTGGGAGCTCAGTGAGTATTTGAGGAATGATTTGCTGCATGATTCCCCTGAGATTTTTGTAATTAAACTGGTCATTTCCCCATTCTCGGTGAGGCCCCAGCTTCAGATCCCTGGTGATGCAGGTGAGTTGCTAGGCAACAGCATGAGGTTGGCTCTAGGGTCACAGTGGAGAGTGTGTTATGGAGGCCCGCCCAGGCGGGGGTAATTGGAAACACTTCTATTCAGCCTCTGAACTGCCTCTGGCTTCTCCCCTCCAGCCCATCCCCCACACAGCTGCAGGAGGGATATTTCTAAAACAGGCACCAGACCACTGCACTCCCCTATTCCAAAAATCTTTGGGCTCTCAGTTGAAGAAACAAAGGTTTAGAGATTTTAAATAACTTACCCAATGTCCATGTAACAAGTGAAGGGCAGAACTAAACCCAAGTTTGTCTGATTCCAAAAACCAAGCCCTTTCCAATATTTTGATTTTGGACAAATTGAATTTGGGGTGCCCAGGTGTCATCAGGTGGAGAGGTCCATGTGTCCATGGGTTACATTGTTGCCCTCCCCATCAGAGTCATTTATGGAGTAGGTGCTTCAGCAAGGAACCGGAACTGAAGAGACCAGTTCCCTATGGGAGAAGGGATGACTGGAGGTTCCCTCCAATTTGATATGTGGGGTTCCAGTTGTGGGCTTTGATCCAGAGAGCAGCCTCTCTGCCTGACCTCACTGGTCCCAGGAAGGTACAACAGAGTGGTGAGCACCGGACCCAGACTGGAAAAACAAAGGAGGGCTGTCAGAAAAGATTTTGTATTTTATAGATTAGATAGAGACAAGAGGAATGTGATGGAGGCAGTTCAAATGTCTAGATGTGTAAGTTTAGGAGAGATTTAATAATCTGGCTGAAGCCTACTTTCTTAAGTGAAATTATAGTCTTTTAAGCATCCATCCATTCATTCATTCCACAAATATTTCTTGGTTAAGCCATGTACCCTATGCTTCAACCATATTGAACTTCTCACTGCTCTTCCCACAATCAATGAAAGCTCTATCTCCCTCCAACCTTTATATATGTACACAGGGCTTTGGGAAACCATGGTAGTAAGTTTTAGTCTAGATGTGGGATGGAGAAAGGGCATGTGAAGAAATGCTTCCAGGAGGAAGTGTCATCCAAACTGATACCAGAGGGTGATGTTCGATAGGTCAGGAAGGGGGAGCAGGGAATGGGTCTATGTAGAGGAACTACAGTGTAAAGGCTCAGAGGCAGGACAGCAGAGTGCATTTGGACAACTGGAAGAAGTTTCTCATGGCAAATTTGTACACATTCTTCAAGTTTTCATTCAAACATGTCCCCTCTCCTTATCTCAGGGAGACTTACATTCTCTACTATCCCTTGAAGCCTTACAATGTCTTCTCTTAAAGGATTTATTACATTATTAGAGGCGATCAGGGGCGGGGCGGTCTGGGGGGAGGGGCCGCAGGAGGTTGGCTGGTCCTGTGCCCATCGGACTGGTTGGCTGGCTGCAGTGCACAACATAGCAACCAGTCGTTCGATCATTCTGGTTGCTGGGCTTTTATATATATACTAGTAGATATTATCATTTATTTGAAGTGTAATATTATGTATGTAGAGTATTTGTTCTCCTAAAGACCATAATAAGTTCCTTGAAGGCAGGGAACTACGTCTTATTTTGCTTTGTGACAGCAACTAGTAATTAGTGGCACTTAATAAATATTGTTGAATAACTGAATGAATTAAACTATTTACCTGTCTTTCTACATCACTGAATTATGAGTTGTTCAAAGGCAGGAGTCCTATCTCGTTTATCTCTAAGAAATCTCTTAGCTTTTGAGTATAGTGGAGAGTGCATAGGCTTTCAGATACAAAGGGTTAAACCATGTACTAGCTGTGTAACTTTAACCTTCCCTGCCTTCAGTTTCCCCATGGTCGAATGGAGCACTAGTCCCATCCTCACAGGGTTTCTGTGCAGGTTGAATGAAAAAATGTATATAAAGTGCCCAGCACAGTACTTGGCATACTGAGCATATAGGTGGCATAACAGTGGCTGAAGAGAGGATACAGGAGAAGAAAAACAAGGAAAAGACAATACCCTTCTATCTCCAGATGAAAGAGGTTTTCCCCCCTAATCATTGGAGAAGACTGAAGAGCTGTCCTTTCTACTCAGGGACCCCAAATTGCAATTTAGAACCCACAAACTCAGTGTCGTATGCTCAGTCTCCCTTAGACCTTCCCACTTTCCCCATCATTTTGTTCACTCCATTGTACCATTTGTGCGTATTAGTCCATCTCCTCCACAGACTGGAAGTCCTTGGAGAGGAAGGATCAGGAAGAATTAATACCCTTGGTTTCTCAATGCCTCCTACAATGGGCACATAGGGAGTGGTTCTCATTAATCACATGTAAAGTAGAAATATAAAGAACAATGTGTCTGAATAATACATTCAGAGTAATTACAGACGCTAATTTAACTCAAAGACATCCCATTAAAAATGTTTTTTCTTTCCTGGTAGCAATTTTCTATTTGGGGCCAGTGACTTGATTTATTAAAAGACCTTAAAGTGCTGTTGATCGGAGCCAAAGAAGGTTTAGAAAGCCTTTTCTTGGCAGGAACTCAATCCTTTCTATTATGTCACTTTCTTTAAACAAAAAAGGATTTTAAAAATTTGATTCTCTGTAAACACTCAAAGAAAGAATGTCTGTCCTATGGCTGGGCTGTGATTGACTCCAAGAATAAAATAGAGGTCTCTTAATTGTAAAGACATGAAATGCCTGAACCTTCCTTCCTATGTATTTAGTGTAATTGGCAATAATTCCCCCCTCCCCCACTCCCTGATTGAGAGACAGTTCACTTCCTATTTGAAGGAAACCAGATCACTAACCTGGGAACCTGAGTCTTGGAAAGAGTTTATTTTACCAGAGCATGCTTCCAGAGGGAGCGGAAAGCAGGAAGCCTGTTTTCTCTCTGCTTCAGTCCACCTGGTACCTGGACTTATCACCATGCTTGTGATTGGCTTCAACCACCCCACCCCCCTCTTGGGACACTTGCAGTTTTTGAAATATTTGGGCAGATGTTTCCTGTGGAAATATTCCACAGGGCTGCCCTCTTGTTATATTGGTTTCTGGTAGAAGTATCAAATATTTGAAGCTGGGCCCCATATTGAGATACTAGGAGGTATATTGTGCTTGAGGGATCTGTTGTAATATTAGAAAATTTCTTCTTAGAAATTTCTTTGCATTGCCAACAATTAAAACCTCTTCCTTTCTTCAGCAGGCAAGCTTTTAAATGTATCAACCTCCTGGCCCTATCCCTTATTAACTGTATAGGTTTGGACAAGTTGCCTACTCTCTCTGGAACTCAATTTCCTTTTCTGAAAAAATTTTTTTTTTTTTTTTTTTTTAGAAATAACAGTTCCCACCTCCAAGGGTTGTTATGAGGTAGAGAGGAAAGGTATGTGAAAATCCTGGCACATAATAATCATTAATAAATTATAACAACTCTAGAACTGAAGGCTCAGTTCTACCCAGTTTCTGAGGTAATCCTGACCAATGTAGGGTCAGGCTGCCTCACCTCTAGTAGCAAGTGGGACCAAGAATTAGGCCTGGTTTTGGGTAGGCCAAATGTGAATCCTGGTTCAGTTTATACAAGTGATATTCAGCTGCAATTCTCTTAATATACCTGTTCTGTGGTTGTCAAGCCTGCATAAATCCTACTAATCCTAACCCAGGTAGGGAGTGGGGGATGGATATGATCCTGCTCCCTATTTTAGTCACTGGCTGGAATATAGCTGTGAATAGAATGATAACCCAGAACCAAAATGTTCCTTCCATCAGACTCTTTTCAGTGTCACTTGCTGCCTAGGCTCTGGCTGCTATGTCCACCTGCTAAATTGGAGCTTCTTGCCACCCATACCACCCATCCAGAGCTTATCTGAGCTCTCACACTCTGAACATTGTACATTGGCCCAAGAAGATCTTCAGTCTTCTCACTAGATGTCTCCTCCCCCTAGCCCAAGGAGGGATGGGCGGGGGGTGGGGAGAAGAAAGGGATTAACATTTATTAGATGCTAGGCAGCTTTGTATATGCATTCTTAATTTAATCCTAACAACGACATGAGATAGGTATCATTTTTCATTTTTATTCTAAAGATGATAAAACTAAGGATCAGGAAGTTTCGTTAATTTGCTCAGAATCACATATCAAGCAAGTGATGGGATGAGATTTTGAACCTAGAGATCTGCCTTCCAAAGTCCAGCTTCTCTTCATTAGAAACTTGGTGTTCCTTCTGAGACCCTCAGTCTTGGGGCCCATATGTACACTTGCACTGGATTTAGGGAATTCCTCTAGCTTCCCTTCCTACCTGCTGTTTTGTACCTCCTAGTTCATTCTTTCCTAGGATCCTGCTTGGCTTTGCATCTTGACTCTACCTTCTTGTCTTGCTCATTTGCATATAGTAATCCTGATCCAGTGCCTGCTTTGTGACTGACCAGGAAATATTTGATCAATCACTAAATGCAGCCAGGTTTATATGAGTTTGCTAGTGCTGCCATAACAACATATTTAAGACTGGGTGTCTTAAATAACAAACATTTATTTTCTCACAGCTCTGAAGGTTAGAAGTCCAAGATCAAGGTGTCTGCAGGTTTGGTTTCTCCTGAGACCTCTCTCCTTGGCTTACAGGTAGCTACTTTCTCTCTGTGTCCTCACATGGTTGTTCCTTTATGCATGGGTGCCCAATGTCTGTCTGTGTATCTAAATTTCCTCTCGTAATGAAACCAGTTATGGTTGTGGGCTCAATCCCCAATATGGGTGTGAAGGAGGTGGCGGATCAATTATTCTCTCTCATCATTGTTGTTTCTATCTCTCTCCCTCTACCTTCCTCTCTGAAATCAATTTAAAAAAATACTTTTAAGAAAGGGCATTAGTGGAAAAACTGACGGAATCTGAATAAAGATTTTAGTTTAATAGTACTGCATTCAAGTTAATTTCTTAGTCTTGATATTTGTACCATGACTGTGCAATATGTTAATACTAAAGCAAGTTGAGTATATGGAATGCTCTGTGCTATTTAGCAACTCTGCTATAAATTTAAAGTTATTTCAAATTAAAGAGTTAAAAATTAAAGACAACACTATATATTATTCATGGGTACAAATATGCATTGAAAGTCTGGAAGCATACATAGGAATGAAAAACACCAAAATCATGATATTAAATATGTCTGGATGCTGAGGGAGGGGAATACAGGATTAGACAACTGTGGAGGAGTAATAGCAACTTCAGTTTTATTGGTAATGTTTTATTTTTTTAATTAAAAAATGTTTTTATTGATTTCAGAGAGGGGAAAGGAGAGGGAGAGAGAAATAGAAACATTGATGAAAGAGCAACATCCACCAGCTGCCTCCTGAACGCCCCCACTGGGTATCAAGCCCATAACTGGTTACGTGCCCTCACCAAGAAGTATTGACCTCCTGGTGCACAGGAGGACGCTCAACCAACTGAACCACACCGCTGGGCATAATGTTTTATTTCTTAACCGAGTCATGGGAGTACAACTATTCATTATATCATTTTCTATAATTTTTAAATGTATCTGAAATATTTCATTAAAAAGGGATGTATAGTTTAATGCCTAAATGAACACTTGTGATGAAGTCTTACCTTATTCCCTTGCACACATTTGCCACTAATCAATAGCCAAAATTTGAGTCACCCTCCTCTTACCCTGCCTTTGACTTAAGGCCAGAAAAGTGAGTTGGGGACAGATTGTAAAGGATCTTGAATGTTTGAACTTTATCCTGAGAATAATGAGAAGCTGTTAAAAGATTTTCAGCAGGGGAGGTATGTGGTCAGATTTGTGTTTTAAGAATATGACTCTGTCCACAATAGAGAAGGAATTGAATGGGGGTTGAGAATAGAAGCAAAGAGATAAACTGGGAGACTGTTGCAATAGCCCAAAGGTGAGTACTAGTATATGAGGTCTAAACCAGGGCAGTCGTGGGGAGATAGTGAGAAGAAAATGATTAAAAAAGAAAAAGGAACTAAGAAGGAAATAGGGGCAATAAGACTTGGAGAGTGGTTGGATATGTGTAAGTAAGAAGGCAGACTCAAGGATGATGCCTCGGAACTTCCTCAGAAATGCTCTGTGTACATTTACATTACTTATTTGGCATTTTAGCTATGGTTATTTGGCATTTTGTGTTTATCCGTTGTCTCCTCAATAGAGTCGGAGTTGGTTAAGGGCAGGAATTGTCTTTTCTTCGGCTCTTCCATACAACCCAGCCCCTTACCTTGTGCCAGAACTTCCTAGAAAGGTGAGTTGGTAGGAAGAGCTCCAGAGGTGCTGAGTAAGATGATCTGGAGCCAAGAGCAATAACACTCTTCTGAGCCAGTCTGTTGAAGAAAGGTAAATCCTGGGACTGTCTGCGTAGGGCAAGCCTTTGAAGAACCAGGAAGGGGGACCTGGAATAAGAGATGAGTTGAAAGCTGGTATGTCTAAGAAAAGTAAATCCAGGAGGAGATTTTGATAGCAAGGAGGGGATCACTAGAAATGGTTCAAGAGCAGAGGGAAAACAGTGGTGTGCACAGAGGTCCGTGTAAATTTTCTTGGATAAGGCATTGTTCTTCAACTATTTGCTCTGCAGGGCAACAACCCTGGTTCTTAATGGTGCATGGGAAATGCTTCTAATATAAATGGTGACTCACTGGTTTGATTTAATTAGTCCCAATCTCTCATAGCACCATACAGAGCTTCTGGAAAGCTGGGACACTAAAATTATATTAAAAACCAAGAATAACACTTTATTCATTAATTTAATAATTTATTCCAAATAGTTTTTTTAATCATCTATTATCTTGCAGGCTGTGTTTCAAGTGTTGAATTATGAAACTTATGTTCTACTGAAGAGATAATGATAAAGTATTACAAGTGTGATAAATAACACAAAGGAGAAATACAGAATGTATTATAGGGCCATATAATAGGAAGGTCTAAACTTGTCTTTGGGTTGGGGAAGGCTTTGTTGAAACTGAAATCTGAAGGATGAGCAGGAGTTAACTAGATGAAGAGCCAGGGAAATGAGTGGGAAGAGACAGTGGGAGTGGTGTTGGCATGTGGGAAGGGCCAGAGGCTTTAAGGAGTCCAGTTTTATTCAGGAAACTGAAAGGTATGTATTGGCTGGAGCACAGAGTATGAGACATGAGACAAAGCTGAGAGGCTGCTGGAGGTCAGCTCATTTAAGATTTTATGGGCACTTTGGAGTATTCACAGATCCTCTCCCTGGGACTGGCTTTGTTCTGGGTACTAGGGAGACATACAATTGAATAAGGCTTTAAAGTACTTTAATCCCAGGCCTTAAATAGCTCATCAGGTGGGGTATAAACACTTTGACAATGGCAGTGCAGCATGATAAATACGATGGTAGAGAAGAGATTTTCTGAAAATTCACAGAAGTACTTAAGGAATAAAGTATTTCATTATATTTCCTTCTATGTTATTTCATACTGATTTCAAACTCAGATTAGTCAATTGTAGGACTAAGTTTAGATTAATGTTATTTTTAGACAGACATAAAAAATGGTTTAGCTACTTAGGCAACCAAGCAATTTTCTAGTATCATTCTTGCTTTTGACGTCTATGCTAATCTTCCTTTCCTTTTCATAAACTCTCACTCATCATTTAAGACTCTTTTGTACTGTCTCCCTCCCATTTTACTCAAGATAGAGTTAGAAATCTTCCTCGCTGTGCTCTTGGAGGACCCTGGTATACATATGACCTATTATAACATCTATCACAGTATACTGTAGCTGTCTATTTTCCTGTATCCCCACTAGGCCTTTTCTCCCCCCAACTAGACTCTTTAAGCATAGAGATTTTATCTTGCTCATCTTTCAATTATTCAACAAATATTTATCAAATACCTACTATGTGCTGGTCATTAGACTAGGTGCTGCTGATTTAATGAGAGTCTTTTTAAAAAAATATATATATATATTTAATTGATTTCAGAGAGGAAGGGAGAGGGAGAGAGAGAGAAACATCAATGATGAGAATCATTGATTAGCTGCCTCCTGCATTCTCCCAACAGGAGATTGAGCCCTCAGCTGGGCATGTGCCTTGGCCAGGAATCGAACCCATGACCTCTTGGTTCACCGGTTGATGCTCAACCACTGAGCCATGCTGGCTGGGCTTAATGAGGGTCTTTAATAAGACTCTCTCCTTGCTCTCAGAACTTATAGTCTAGTGCAGAAGGCAGATGAGTAAATGGGCAAGACAATGTGACAAATATTATAAGAAAAATATAAAGTACCACGGGGAGCCCAGAGCAAGGGCACCCAACTTACTATACGGGAAAATTGAAAGCTTTCCGAAGGAAGTAATTTAAGCTGAGAACTGAAGGATAAGCATGAGTTAGCTGGGAAGTTGTGAGTCCAGAGCTGAGAGACAGCACAACACATTCAGAAACTGAGAGAAGTTTACAGAGAACTGGAGTTTTGGGGCAGGTAGTAGAGATTGGGAAAGTGGATAAAGGTGTGGAGGGGAGAAGGGGGAGAAATTAGAGATAAGTGTTCTATATTATGATATATATATATAGAAAACACTATGTAAATATTTGTTGGATGAATGAATGAACCATTCTAAAACTTGAGGAAGTGAGACCTTTGGGAAAGGCAAGTGTGTGTGTGTGTGTGTGTGTGTGTGTGTGTGTGTGTGTGTGATTCTTCCCTTGTTTTCTGGGAGGCATTGTGGTGTGTTGGTTAACAGCCTGGTCTCTGACACCAACTGCTTGGATTTGAATTGTGGCTTTGACAGTTAGTAGCTGAGGTGACCCTAAACAAATTATACCGTGTGTGTGTGTGTGTGTGTGTGTGTGTGTGTGTGTGTGTGTGATTTATTTTATCTGTAAGTTAGAGATTATAATAATACTTTATAGGATCACTGTCAAGATTAAGCATTATTATTTTGTAAAGCATTGGAACAGAGCCTAGAATTAAGCACTGTGTATTTGCTCTTATTATTTCTCCATTCATCAAAACATTTATTGAGGGCCAAGTACTGTGCTAGATGCTATGAAAATAAGATGTGGCTCCAGCCTTGGAGGAGGACCTAAAATCTGGTGAGGGGAAAGATTGATAAGTAAATAATTACTACAACACATTATGATCAAGTGAGGTGATAGTGGTAAGCGCTAGCGAGAGTGATTTACTCTCTCCAAAGAAGCCAAGAGAGAATACTGAGGGAAGGATGCATTTAAGTTGGGTGACAGTTTGCCAGCAAAGAAAGGCAATAGAATTTATCAGGCCATGTTGCAAAGGCTTAGTGGGTTGCAAGCCTAAGGTGTGTTTAGCAAATGCCACGGGTACTACTAGAACAGTTTTACAGGATCTGTGCTAGGCACTTTTATAAGTTATTTCTTTTATTTGTCACAAGAATTGTTACTAATGTGCCCACTCCATGTAATACTCAGTACCGACTGTTGTAGGAACTATATATATACTCTTTTAAAGCTTATGATTATTGTGTGAATTAGATACTATCCTTATTCCTCTTTTACAGATGGGGAAATTGAGGCCAGAAGATAAAGTACCTCCAAGTCATACAGCTAGAAAGTGGCAGAGCCAAAATTCAAACCTGCATTTTGACTCCAGATTCTGTGGTCTTAACCACTATGCCCCCCAACTCCCACCTACTAGCTCTTGTTTTTGCTCAGCTATTGATATGGAAACTAAATATCCAAACTTGTTGGAACTGCATGTGAAGTAAGAGTTGAGAGTTCATTCTGGGAGAAAAGTGCATAAACTCTGCAGCATGTGTAACCCACACAAAACGAAGCATAAAATGCTTTAAAGTAACTCCTTCCCCTGTCTGACTCTCGCAGTTGCTGTATGCAGTAAAGGTGGGGGTGGGGTGGGTGGATAGTTATTGGATTACACAGGACGCCTCAGGCCACTCATGTTTCTCTGGGGGTCCGTTTTAAACTTGGATCCTCCAACCAGCAAGTTGCTTTCTCTGGAAACAAACAAACAAAAAAATGTTTAAAATATTCCCTTCCCAGTAGGGAAGGACAAAAGTGGGTGGAAAATGCAACACAGGCAAGACACAGGACAAAAAGAGTGGATTATGTAGAGCCTTGCAGAGCTATATTAATTCTCAAAAAGAAACATAATTTCAGGGGACAATAAGGAATAAGAAGGGAGAGTTTTGCAGGCTTATTGGAGGAAGCAAACTTCCTCAGAAATAATATTAAGACTGTATTTAAAGTATACCTTGAGCAAATACAACGATGGGGATTTATATTAAGGGCCACAGACAGACAGAAGAGAATCAACAGATCTTGGATAGTACAAGAAGGAAAGTTGAAATTGGATCTGAGGAATTCACATTGGTTAAAAGCTTTCCCTAATTTTTTTTTTAGGGAGGAGGAACTGAAAGTTTAAACCAGAACCTCCTAAACCACTTTTGAAGATCTTTTTTTTTTTTTTTTTACAAACATATCTAGCTTTATTGAGTTATAATTGACATACAATAAATTGCACATATATAAGGTGTGTAACTTGATAAATTTTCACACATGCACACATACATATGAAAACAGTGTCACATCAATATAGTGAATAGATCCATTACCTCCAAACGTTTCCTTGTGTCCCTTATAGTCCCTCCTTTCTGAAGATCTTTATACAGAGTTATGTGTAAGTGAATGGGCAGTCAACTGTATATTCTCATTTCAGTCTTTCTCAGTGAACCCTTTTGTGAACTTCATAAAGTCTCCAATTAAACAGATAGCAATCGGAATGGCTAGACCCCACCTGATGTGCAGTCAAAATTCTGACTCCCACAGTGGGCAATAAAGGGGAGAAAACCTCTTTTGTAGTCTGTGTAGTATATAAAACCCAAATTACCTGACAGTTCTGAGGATGTTCAGAATTCTCCTTGCTTGTAAAACTGCTTGAGAGCTGGATTCTGGATAGGTAGAATTTATAGCAACACTAGAGGCCCGGCGCACGAAATTTGTGCACTCAGGGGGGGTCCCTCAGCCTGGCCAGTGCCCTCTCATAGTCTGGGAGCCCTCGGGGGATGTTCGACTGACAGCTTAGGCCTGTTCCTCACATCAGACATCGTTAGCACTGCCACGGAGGAGGGAGAGGCTCCCGCCACCACCGCTGTGCTCGCCAGCCATGAGCCTGGCTTCTGGCTGAGCAGCACTTCCCCTGTAGGAGTGCACTGACCAGCAGGGGGCAGCTCCTGCATTGAGCATCTGCCCCCTCGTGGTCAGTGTGCATCATAGCGACTGGTCTTTCCGCCATTTGGTCGATTTGCATATAAGCCTTTTATTATATAGTATTATGTCCAAGATTTGTGAGGACAGCTCAGATTTCAAATACCCTATTTCGTCATGACTATAAGTATGCTTATATACTTGTGCTTTCATGTATCGTAATTTGAATAAAGAGGGAAATATGGACACAATATAATTGATCCTTTCTTGAACTTTATGATAAATACCAGAAGGAAGTCATACCTGGGTTTAGAGGGATAACTGTGCTCTACTAAGAGTATTCCTGCTCTGACCAGTTTGGCTCAGTGGATAGAGCATTGGCCTGTGGATTCAAGGGTCCCAGGTTCGATTCTGGTCAAGGGCATGTACCTTGCTTGCGGACACATACCCAGTAGGGAATGTGCAGGAGGCAGTTGATGGATGTTTCTAATTCTCTATCCCTCTCCCTTCCTCTCTGTAAAAAAATCAATAAGATATATATTTTTTTTTTTTTAAAAAAAGAGTATTCCTTGGTAAAAGCTTTCTTATATGAAAGAGGCTGGGAGAAACTCCTATAAAGTTGAGGATTTTGTGTGTGCCATTTGGAGAGAGTAGAAAAGTGCAGGGGAGAGAAGTTTTGGGACAAAATAGAGGGAGGCTGTTCTTAGTGAAGGTCAGGAGAGATAGATAGATAGATAGATAGATAGATAGATAGATAGATAGATAGATAGATAGATAGATAGATAATAGCATTTAAAATAAATTTAGACAAAAACAGGACAGACTCAGGAGGGTGAGAGAAACAGTTGGGGGAGGACAAGAGCAGAAAAGAAAGTGAGAGTGAGAATGGGGTGCAGAAAGCTAGGGCAAGCAAGCATGCTTGGACAAGAGAGAGACAAAGGGAAAGCTTCAAGTTTCTCTCAAGATTGTGTAGTCTGGAGAACCCCAGAGGACTGTTGGGAGAGCTCTAAGTCCAGGAAAGGATTCTGGAACTGGACCAAAGGATGTCCAAACAAAAAGGAAAAAAAGAGGAAATAAAGAAAGGAAATGTCAGAGCTGCATCTGCTAGAGTTGGTAATCCTTCCAGGGGGCCCTTAGAGAGCCTGTCCTCCAAAGCTGTAAGTGATCATGGGTCATATTCGCTGGGGAACTTTGGAAACCCGGCAAGATGTTTTGTTGATGTTGTCTAACATTAAGGAAATCACTCTCTAAAATATTGTTGGCTTGCAAGGTGGGGGTACTTAGCTATTGAAAAGGTATGTTTCTCAGGTTCTTGGGAGACTTCCAAGTAAATAAAGTGTGACAAATCCTCTCCTCCCCAAATCTGGGACTTCTACGCTACCAGCCAGCATTTATTTTGTTAAGGAAAATATATTTGCAGATATTGTAGCCTTTGCTCAGAGATTCTGAGAAGCTTATCATTTTTAAAACTTGAAAATGTTTAGTTGGTTTTCTGTCCCACATAATAGAGAAAGTGGAATGTAGGGCAAAACTTTTAAAAATCAATTTGGCAGTACATATCAGGAACCTTTAAGATTTTCACAGTAATACTTAATCTGAGAATTTTCTCTGAGGAAATAACCTTATAGTGCTTTATATATTTATGCAGAAAGCATTATTTATAACAGTAAAAAATTAAATGCCCAATCTAATTAAATGCCTAACAGTAAGGGACTGGTTAAGCAAACTCTGGCACCTTCTCTTGTGTGATATTTTGCACCTTCTAAAACTACATTTACAGATAATTCTTAATGATGTGGTCAAATACTTATAAAACATTAAGTAAAAAGGTATACACAAAGTGTGACTACAACTTTGTTAAAAGGCCTAGGGTGGGAGGTGGGTGCGGGCTAGAAGGCTCAATGGGGAAAAAAGGGGACATCTATAATACTTTCAACAATAAAGATAAATTAAAAAAATACATTAAAGAAAACATGCCAAAAAGTTGTTTCTATTGATAATCTTAAAATAGCAAGGTTGTGGTCTATTGTTACTGTTATTGTATTCTTTATGTTTTCCTATATTTTCTATGATTTTCTACAAAGTGCATATAATACGATTATAATCAGAAACATTTTTATTTTTAAGTGTCTGAAAAATCAGGGAACTAAATGTTTAACATAAAAGTAATTTAGTAAAAATAATTTTACAAAAGATTTAGATGTTGTAAAAAACATGCTAAGGGAACTAAAACAAAATTGATAAAGGAATAAAAAAACACTTTTAAAAATACTTATTTTTAATTTTATTAAAACACAGTGGTTATGAAGACTAAATAACAACATGAGAAATGCTTATTTTTTTAAGGTTAAATGAAAACAGATCAAAGTAATTAAGATTAAAACTCTTCAGCCCAGCACTTTAAACAACTACACTCGGCCTCACACTCTACACTAATAAAAGAGTAAGATGCAAATTGACCGTACCTTCACGATGCCCACCATCCAACCAGGAGTGAGTTTGCAAATTAACCCAACAAAGATGGTGGGTTAATTTGCATACACAGGTGCCCAGCAGCTGGGGGCGGGACGGGATGCTTGCGGGATTGCCATGGCGATGACGCAGGCGTTCCACACCACCCCAGCTGCTCCGGGCCTCTGGGCAGCGTGGGAAGGCAAAAAGGCGGCTCTGGCCGGAGCGAAGGCAGTGCTGGCAGCCAGGGGAGGGAAGGCCCATTCTTGCATGAATCTTTGTGCATCAGGCTTCTAGTATACCCATAAAATGAACTTCCTCATATGTACTCTTGAACCTTCCCATCCTTTGCATTCTTGCCCTTTGCTTCCTCATTTTAGACATGTATTTCTGATTTGGTTTTCTTTTAAATTCTGCCTTGCTCCTGCCAAAATATGCTCAGAGATTATTTTGGTTTATGCCTCTCCATATCTGACCCCTGTTATTCTTCTATCAACCAGTTGCCTTTTCTTGAATAGCTAACTTTAAAAATAAAGAGAAAGACTGGTAAGAAATCCAGTATACCAAAATGCTAATACTCCTGTGGTGGCATTATAGGTAGTTTATGCCACTTTTCTTTAGGCTTGAAATTTTGCAATGTGGTTATGTTTGGTTTATAACAAAAAATATTTAAAGTTTGAATTAAATCATTTGCCAAGTACTTTCATAGGTAATTATTGAATTCTATCTTTCATGATTTGCAAGGATGGATATAAAATTGATACCCTTTTAGTCAAGAAGATACCGGGTCTGTAATCCTACCTGGCTCAGAAAAACTGTTCTCCATCTTTCACTCTCCAAGCAGATTCTGCACAGACAAAACAGAAATATGAGCATATTCATCTCCTCCTTCAAAACTTGAGATGTTCCCCAATGCCTGCAGGATCAGATCCAAGGCTCTTTAATATGACTCCCAAGACCCTTCATAATTTATTGCCATTCTACCTCTCTAACTTTATCTCCCAGTAATTTGCTAACCTTTCTTCCTTATCTCGTGTTCCATCAGACTACTTGCCATTATTTAACATATACTACTTTTTTCACCTTTTTATTGATGTATAACATTCATATAGTAAGGAGTACAAAACTTTAGTATACAACACAGTGGTTGTTCGCATATGTATCAAGATCTAGAACATTTCTAGAACTCTAGAAGGTTTCCCTTACCCCTTGACAGTCCACATTTACATTCCCACCCAGAAATAACCACTATTTTGATTTCCATAAACAAAGATTAGTTTTGCCTGTTCTTGAATTTTTTAAAATGGGAACACACTGCTCTGGCTGGGTGGCTCAGTTAGTTGGAGCATCGTCCCATACACCAAAAGGTTTTGGTTTTGATTCCCAGTCAGGGCACATACCTAGGTTGAGGGTTAAATCCCCAGTTGGGGCATGTAGGGGAGGCAACCAATCGATGTCTTTCTCTCTCTCTCTCCCTCTTTCTCTATCTCTAAAGAAAAAAGAAGAAAAATCAATAAAAATATATCCTCAGGTGAGGATTAAAAAAAAAAGGAAACACACTGTATTCTTTAAAACACACAGTACATTTTTATGTTTCCTCTGCCTGAGAATAGGAATGTTAAATATCTGTCATGTTCTAGTGGTCTCCCATTCTGTATCCTTGGCAGAAATGACTAATTCATCATTCTATCTTGTTGCTTCTAGATTTAGGCTCTTTTAATTAATTAATTTTTTAATCCTCACTCAAGTATCATTGATTGATTCTAGAGAGAGAGAGAGAGAGAGAGAGAGAGAGAGAGAGAGAGAGAGAGAGAAATATTGATCGGTTGCCTCCCACAAGTACTTGACTGGAGATCAAACCCAAAGCCTGGATATGTACCCTCACCAGGAATCAAACCCGCAACCCTTCATTACATAGGACAAAACTCCAACCAACAGGCTCCTTTTCTAAACTGCACATCAACCATTACTAATGTTCAGAATTGGCACTAAAGAAAGCTCTCTGGACAAGAATGACCTCTTCTGCATGAGAGCCTTCATCTCTACCATGTACAACACATTTAATAAGTCATTTGAGTCTTGTTGATTCTATCATTGTAACATCTCTCCAATCTGTTGCTTTTTCCATTCCCACTGTGTCTGCTTATTTCAAGCTATTATAATCTCTCATCTGATTTTCCACAACAATCCCTTACTGTTTTGCTTGCCTTCAGTTTTGACTCCTCTATTCTTTTCTACGCACTGCTGATTAATCTTTTTAAATATCTAAATATACTACATCAGTCTTTAAAACCCTTTCTGGTTAGCCCAGGTGCTTAGCACTATATTTATTGTAGACCTCATCTCTCCAGTATCATCTCCTATAAGCTGCTCTCCAGTATGCTAACTACTTGCAGGTACCTGAAACATGCTCTGTCCTTTTTCTCTTCTGCATTGTAAATGCTCTTCTTCTTCTCCAGTTAGTTATCTAAGTCTCATTCACCCTTCAAGGATATTTCATGGATATTTATTATCCAAACTTTTGTTGATCATTCTTTCCCTAACAAATGATTAGTCTCTCCCAGGGAAAATTAATTAATCCTTATTTGTGTCTGAATCATACTTTATACATATCCTTATTATGGCAATAATAATGTTGTATATTATCTGTTTACATTTCTGAGAGCTCCTTGAGGGAAGAGAGCTTTGCAATTCCAGAACTCATCAGAGAGCAGGACATTTATTTTTTAACTAGCGGCCCGGAGCACAAAATTCGTGCACATTAAGAGGGAATTAGAGAAAATATTTTAATATTGCTATTTGCCCTTTCTCTATAATAGAAATGTCAGAAATGAAAGAAAATTAGTAAAATGTATGTGAAAATCTCCCTCCTGTCAGAGTCTGGGGCGTGCCGTGGGACCTAGAGTCAAGTCCCTGCCCACCACCCACACACGCTTCAAAAATGCAGGAGACCCAACCTGACTGGCCCCACCCCCATTGGGTGAGACCCAGACTCAGCCGGCCCCACCGCCATCAAGCCCCACCGGGCGGGGGCCCAGCCTCAGGTCCTCTGGCCTGGCACTGGGGTGGGGGATGCAGCCTGAGGTCCCCATCAAGCCCTGCTGGGTGGGGGGCGTGGCCTGAGGTCCCTGTCAAGCCCTGCCAGACAGGGGGCACAGTCTGAGGTCTCCCAGCCTGGCGCTGGGGCAGGGGGTGCAGCATGGTCTGAGGTCCCTCGCCCTGGCCAGGCGCCATGCAGCCTCAGGTCCCTGCTGTTTGGTCATGACATTACGGCATCCTGGCTAATTTGCATATTCCTCTATTATATAGATAGATTTTAAAAAGTGTGGTAAAATACACATAAAATTTACCATCTTTACCATTTTAAGTATACAGTTTAGTAGTATTAAGTACACCCATATTGTTGTGTAATCATCACCACCATCCATCTCTAGAACTCTTTCTGTTACAAAACAAATACTCTATACTTATTAAACAATAACTCCTAATTTTTCCCTCCCCTCAGCCCCTCTGCAACCACCATTCTACTCTGTGTCTGTGAATTTGACTACTCTAAATATCTTGTATAACTGGAATCATAAGTATTTGTCTTTTTGTGACTGGCTTGTTTCACTGAGGATAATATCTTCAAGGTTCATCCATGTTGTAGCCTATGTCAGAATTTTCTTTCTTTTTAAGGCTAAATATTCCACTGTATGTATATATCACATTTTGCTAATCCATCTGTCAATGGAAACTTGAATTGCTTTTACTTTTTATTTTTTTATTTTTTAAATATATTTTATTGATTTTTTACAGAGAGGAAGGGAGAGATATAGAGAGTTAGAAACACTGATGAGAGAGAAACATCGATCAGCTGCCTCCTGCACACCCCCTACTGGGGATGTGCCCGCAACCAAGGTACATGCCCTTGACCGGAATTGAACCTGGGACCCTTGAGTCCGCAAGCTGACACTCTATCCACTGAGCCAAACCAGTTAGGGCTGCTTTTACTTTTTAGTTATTGTGAATGATGCTGTTAGGAATATATGTATACAAATATCTCTTTGAAACACTGATTTGAATTGTTTTGAATATATGCCCAGAAGTGTAATTGCTGGATCATATGGTAATTCTATGTTTAATTTTTTAAAAATATATTTTATTGATTTTTTTACAGAGAGGAAGGGAGAAGGATAGAGAGTTAGAAACATTGATGAGAGAGAAACATCAATCAGCTGCCTCCTGCACACCTCCTACTGAGGATGTGCCCCCAACCAAGATACATGCCCTTGACCGGAATCGAACCTAGGACCTTTCAGTCCCCAGGCCGACACTCTATCCACTGAGCCAAACTGGTCAGGGCTGTTTAATTTTTTGAGGAACCACTGTACTGTTTTCCATAGCAGCTAAATCATTTTACATTCCTATCTACCGTGCACAAGGGTTCTAATTTCTGCACATCCTCACCAACCCTTGTTATTTTCTAGGTTAAAAATATATAATTTTTTATCCAAATGGGTGTGAGGTGATATCTCATTGTAGTTTTGATTTGTGTTTCCCTGATGGTTGGTAATGTTGGGTATCTCTTGATGTATGTATGTATTAGCCATTTGTATATCTTCTTTGGAGAAATGTATATTCAAGCCTTTTACCCATTTTTGAATCAGGTTTTGTTTTGGTAATTTATTATATTTAAAATATTTTTTCTCAAAATATTAATTGTTATTGCATGTAATATTATATTTAAAATAATTTTTCTTGAAATATTAATGTTTATTGCATGTAACATTAGTATATTTAAAATTGTTTTTCTTGAAAATAAAAAAAAGAATCAGGTTTTGTTGTTGTTATATATTCTGGTTATTAATCCCTTTTCAGATTTATTATTTGCAAATATTTTCTTCCATTCTGGGTTGCCTTTTTTACTCTGTTGATGCTGTTCTTTGATGCATAGAAATGTAATTTTCATGAAGTCCAATTTGTCAATATATTCTTTTGTTGCTGGTGCCTTTGGTATGATATCCAAGAAATCATTGCAGAATCCAATGTTGTGAAGTTTTTGCTCTATGTTTTCTTCTAAGAATTTTATTGTTTTAGGTCTTACACTTTAGGTCATGAACCCATTTTGAGTTAATTTTTGTATTTGGTGTTAGGTAAGGATCCAACATAATTCTTTTGCATGTGGATATCCAGTTTTACCAGAACCATTTGTTGAAAAGACTGTCTTTTCCCCATTGAATGGCCTTAGCACCTTTGTTGAAAATCATTTAACCATATATACAAAGGTTTATTTCTGGACAGAGTATATGACATTTTATAGGCTACAAAGATTAATCAGAGTACAGACTGTCCTAACACATTAGAATTGGTCTTAGGGAAATTGTTAGAATGGAATTGGATCTCATTTTTGTTTTAGAAAAAGAAAAAGAGAGATGATTTGATTTAGAGGAAGGTAAAATTGCTGACTTAAAAAGTAGTTCATGTCAGAGTTATAGAACTTTAGACCTGTTTCCTGCCCTAGTTCATCTAATTCACATCCTTATTTTTATATGAAGAAAAAGTGGCCTGGTGTTACTTTTGAGGTCAGAATTACCAAAAAAAATATTAAATAAAAAATAGACATATAGAAGGAAGAATTCAGCTCATAGAAGGAAAGAACTTTTAACATCTAGGTTAGATAGATCTGGGAAGGAATGAGCTCTCTATAATTACAAATATTCAAACAGAAGTTGGATGACCACCTGTAAGTTGTGCTGAAGAAGGCAGGTCTGATCACCACTCTTTCTTACTTGTGAATGTTCTGTGACTGCCCACTAACTTCAGAATAAAGGCCAGCTTTTAAAAATGGCATACATGGTTCTTATACTGTGATCCTAGTCTCCCTTTATAGTATCATCTCCTGTCATATATTTATGTTCTTGATATACACAACTGTATATGAACTCTAATGTCCTTTTTACTCTCAGATTTTATTCACATTAAAAAAAGCTACCTTAAAAAAAAGACACTTTCTAATGTTTCAAGGAAATAAGATAAAGGGTGTGGCTGTAGTTTAAAATTCCACACAAAGAATCCTCAGAACAAATTAAATAGAAGCAATGGGTAGCAAGTACATACATGTGCTAAGGTGAGTCTAAGGGCACATGAAATCTAAACTGGGGCAGAGGAGAAGAAACTTGACTTCTATGTAATAGGCATTTAGCATATTTTAATTTATTTAAGAATGCAAAATATCAAAAAGAAATAGATCCCTTACACTTTCCCTGAGGAGAGCATATACCTTAGGAGATTTGGTGTTGTATACTATTTGTAAGAATCACAAAAATTTTAAACATTGAATAGATTATCTGCTCTATAGATAATGTAGAGTGCCAACAAACAATTTCTAGGTACTTTCTATGTGTCAGAATTGTTCTAGGTGCTGGAATACAAAGGTGAAGAAGACATCGTTAGGACCACATCATGGAGATGATGCATTCTTTTTAACTTGAGCTCATAATCAGCTAGTGTCTATAAAAGGTATATGGGGGGAAAGGGAGGCTCAGAAAAAATCTTCAGCAGATCTGATCATGTCTCTCTCTTGCTTACAAATGTTCAGAGACTTCCTTTATAATCTACTAGCACCGTGGCCGGCAAACTACGGCTCGCGAGCCACATGTGGCTCTTTGGCCCCTTGAGTGTGGCTCTTCCACAAAATACCACGGCCTGGGCGAGTCTATTTTGAAGAAGTGGCATTAGAAGAAGTTTAAGTTTAAAAAATTTGGCTCTCAAAAGAAATTTCAGTCGTTGTACTGTTGATATTTGGCTCTGTTGACTAATGAGTTTGCCGACCACTGTACTAGCAGATCTACGTGGCTTGAGTACACTTATCTCTGAGATACCTTTCTTTTTTTTTTTTTTTTTTAAATATATTTTATTGATTTTTTACAGAGAGGAAGAGAGAGGGATAGAGAGTTAGAAACATCGATGAGAGAGAAACATCGATCAGCTGCCTCCTGCACACCCCCTACTGGGGATGTGCCCGCAACCAAGGTACATGCCCTTGACCAGAATCGAACCTGGGACCCTTGAGTCCGCAGACCGACGCTCTATCCACTGAGCCAAACCGGTTTCGGCTGAGATACCTTTCTTATTCTTATTTCATTTACCCACCATATCACCTTTTTATCCAATATGATTATATTTGGACTAGGTTTTCCTAACATCTAGGAAGAGAATAGAATATAAATATTGATCCACTGGGAAATTATATTTCCTATTGTATCTGATGTAATAAGATTTTCTCTGTAAGTAATTTTCACTTGAATTTGGGTGAAATTGAGTTCCCAGAAATTCTGTGAAAGGCTAAATTTGGAGACTTAACCACAATCATGAGGTCTTTCTTGCAAGTATCAGATATAAATCCTCAGTGTATTTTTACAAAGCAGTCAGACATTTCCCATTTTGTTTCTCAGTAAGCTCTTTGTGATTCAATGGAAAGAACTGAGTCACACAGGACTGGTATTCTAGTCCTGCCTGTGATTGACTGTGAATTACAGGCCACTAATTAAGCCTCTTATGCCCAAAGTTTCCTCATTCTTAGATAGAACTAATACTTGCTCTATACATACTTTGTTGTGATAAGATTATAATTGCTAAAATTTTCAGCTCAACATGTAGGTTTTATAAGGAATACAAGTATATATATATATATATATATATATATATATATATATATCCTATCTAATAAAGAGGGAATATGTAAATTGACCATCACACCCTCACAAGGATGGCAGCGCCCACAGCCAATAAGGAGAGAATATGTTAATTGACTTCCACGCCCTCAAAGATGGTGATGCCCACAGCCACAAAATGGCGGTGCCCAGTGCCCTCAGCCCCAGCCACTCAGGGCCGGCCCGAGGCACAGGCAAGCCTCAGATGGCGGCTGCCCAGTCGCCCAGGGCCAGCCCAAAGGACAACCAAACGACTGAACAAGCAGGCTGTGTGGGGCAACCAGGTCGGCAGGGCGGGCTGTTGGGGGTAACCAGGCTGGCAGGGGGGGCAGTGAGGGGTGACTAGGCCAGCGGGGGGGGGGGGAGCAGTTGGGGGGCAACCAGGCTGGCGGGGGGGGGGGGGCAGTTAGGGGCGACCTGGCCAGCAGAGGGGGGTAGTTGGGGGTGACCTGGCCGGCAGCTGGGGGCAGTTAGGGGCTATCAGGCCAGCATGCAGAGGCAGTGAGGGGTGATCAGGCCAGCAGGGGGGGTGTCAGTTAGGGGAAACCAGGCAGGCAGGCAGGTGAGCGATTAGGAGCCAGTGGACCAGGATTGTGAGAGGGATGTCCAGCAGTCAGACATCCCCCGAGGAGTCCCGGATTGGAGAGGGTGCAGGCTCGGCTGAGGGATCCCTCCCCCTGTGCACAAATTTCGTGCACTAAGCCTCTAGTGTATATACATACATATATATACTAGAGGCCCGGTGCATGAAATTTGTGCACGGGAGGGGGGGGGGTGTCCCTCAGCCCACCCTGCACCCTCTCCAATCTGGGACATCCCTCTCACAATCCAGGACTGCTGGCTCCCAACTGCTCACCTGCCTGCCTTCCTGGTTGCCCCTAACCACTCCCCTGCCAGCCTGATTGATGCCTAACTGCTCCCCTGCCAGCCTGTTTGCCCCTAACTGCCCTCCCCTGCCGACCTGGTCGCCCCTAACTGCCCTCCCCTGCAGGCCTGGTCACCCCTAACTGTCCTCCCCTGGAGGCCTGGTCGCCCCTAACTGCCCTCCCCTGCTGGCCTGGTTGCCCCCAACTGCTCTCCCCTGCTGGCCTGGGGTCTCCCCCCCCCCCCAACTGTCCTCCCTTGCAGACCTGGTCGCCCCCAACTGCCCTCCTCTGCTGGTCTGGTCACTCCTAACTGCCCTCCCCTGCAGGTCTGGTCCCTCCCAACTGCCCTCCCCTGCTGGCCTGATCGCCCACAACTGCCTTCCCCTGCTGGCCATCTTGTGTTCACAGGGGGTGGCCATCTTTGACATGAGGGTGGCCATCTTGTGTGTTGGAGTGATGGTCAATTTGCATATTACCTCTTTATTATATAGGATAGGCTCAGGTTTATATTCTAATTGGGTCAGATTCATAAAAAAGTAAAATGTAGGGGTTCAGAGAATGAAGTTATCACATTTCATGGAGTGGTGATCAGGAAGATTTAATAAAGGAGGCAGGAGTTGAGCTGGGTCTTTAGGAATAGGAAAGGTGGTAGAAGAGAGTTATATGGAAGGGATGAGAGCAGAGAGTCACTGGGATTCTGAGTCTGGCCTGGCTTTTGTTTTTGGACACATTCTTTTCTGCACACTCCAGACTAAATTATGTTCTCTAAATCACATATATGTGTCTGGCACATAGCAGGCAAGCCTGCAAGGTCCAGCTTCTACCTCTTCCCATTAAAGCCTCACCCAAGTAGAATTTATCACACTCTCCTCTGTATTAGCTCAGACTTTGTTCATATGACCTATTGCTTTTTATTGTAACTCAATAGAACCACCTTCCCTGCTCAATGGTGAACTTTTAGAGACAAGAATCTAGTTTGCCTTTGTATCCCTAGGCACCTAACTCAAAGCTTCGTTCTTAAGTAATCAGGAAATTTTATTCAACTGAGCTTGCTTCAAGGACACTGATATCACTCACTAAGGTGAAGGGCATGTTGGTATTATCTTAATGTCTTTATAGGTTTTAACTTTTGTGTTCTGTTCTTCTGTGTTTTTTTCCTTTAAAAAATCTATAGATGAGGAAACTCAGAGGGTGCATTTGCCCGAAGTCATGCAGCTGATAAGTGCTGCTGCTAGGCAGGACGCTTTTGACTTGAAATACACTACTCTATGCCCTATACTGGCGCCCTGTGGCATCAGACAGGTTGGAGTAATATGCACTTAGTTTAGAACTCTAGTTTTCTCATTTGTAAATAGGAACAATAGTTCCGACTTCATGGGGTTGTGATGAGCATTAAATGATGAAGTACGTGAAGTACCTTTTAAAATGCTTAGCACTTAGTGGGCAATTCTTTTTTTAAAAAAATATATATTTTATTGATTTTTTTTACGGAGAGGAAAGGAGAGGGTTAGAGAGTTAGAAACATTGATGAGAGAGAAACATATATCAGCTGCCTCCTGCACACCCGCTACTGGGGATGTGCCCCCAACCAAGGTACATGCCCTTGACTGGAATCAAACCTAGGACCCTTCAGTTGGCAGGCCGATGCTCTATCCACTGAGCCAAACCGGTTAGGGCTAGTGGGCAATTCTTGGTCCCTTCTCACCAAGCTTCCCATTCATATGGGCATAAACAAACACATAAGGTATCCAGTTCTGGGGTATAGTGGGAAGTAAATGGGCTACGCAGAGCGTAAATGTCCTTCTCTAACCTCTTACAGGTTCGTCTTAGAGTCATATTATAAAACTTGTTAAGGCATTATCTTGTAAATACTTAAGGCTTAGCATGCTCCAGCACTCCCCCACCCCCGCATCCTTGTCATATCATTTTCCTGCCCAGCATTTGTCAAATGTAAGGATCCTAGTTGTGTGAATTGTCCAGCTTTGTGGCCAGAGGTTGGTTGAATAATCTCCAAGGCTGGGGTCTTTAAAAAAAAACTTACCAAACCACAGTACTCTTGAATTGTGACTTTAAATAACTATGTGGAGGGAGCTAACATATTAAAAACAAGGCAGGTAGCCCTAACTGGTTTGGCTCAGTGGATAGAGCCTCCGCGTGGGACTGAAGGGTCCCAGGTTCGATTCCGGTCAAGGGCATGTACCTTGGTTGTGGGCACATCCCCAGTAGGGGGTGTGCAGGAGGCAGCTGATTGATGTTTCTCTTTCGTGGATGTTTCTAACTCTCTATATCTCTCCCTTCCTCTCTGTAAAAAATCAATAAAATATTAAAAAATAAAAATAAAAACAAGGCAGATAGGGAAAGCGGCCCATGGATGGTAGTTGATTCCAAACCCACGTGAAACTCATTTCGAAAACCTTTTTCCCGGGGCGATGCCCGAGATTTCTCTGCCGAGCTCCTTAACTTCTGAACGTCTTTTATGAAGACATGGATTCAGCTTTGGTGCGCTAGTGACAAAGGTGAATCCCGAGTCTTCCAGTCCAGCTTCCCCCCGGCGCTCAGAAGGCCGCGCAAGGCGCCGAGGGTCCGCGAAGGCGCGGGCGGGGCCGTGGGTGAGCCCGGCTGGGGGGTGCCCGCCCACGGCCGGGTTTCCTTCCCCGGGGGACCACTCTCTGAACGCGGCGCAGAGGGGGCTTTCGGGCTCTCCTTCCCTCTCGGGGGTCTCGGCAGGGCGGCCCGCACGCAGCCCGGGAGCTAGACCTGAGCTGCGCGGCAGCGCCCGTGACCCCCGCCTCCTCGCGCCGCCCCCCAGCGCGGGCCCGGCGGGAGCCAGGCCTCCGGACCCCCGCTCCTAGGCCCCGCCTCTCCCCGCGAACCCCTAGTGACCGCGACCCTCCCCCGACGCTGGAGCCCTGCCCCCTCCTCCCGGGCCACGAGTCTTCCCGCGCCCATCCTTTCCTCGGCGTGAGGGTGAGTGCGCCGCCCTCCCACCTCGACCTCCTCCTGCCCATTGTTTCCAGCCGCCACTACGAGCCCCTGCACGTAGCCCCTCCCCCACTGGCGTCCCCAGCCCCCGCCCGGGGTTCCCTGGTGCGCAGGGGCCCCCAGAACCAAGGGAGGGGGCACCCCTGGACGCATTCCCCTGCATCTCATCGGCAGCCCCCCCACCCCCCCGGCGTCGATCTCCTGTCCCACCCCGGGGCAGGAGGCCATTCGGGGTTCCGTCTCTCTCCCCTCCCCCCTCCCCCGACTCTCCTTCTACGGCCCCCTCCCTTCAGCGGGTCCTCCTCTTTCTCTCCCTCTCCCTCCACCCCCTCCCTTCCCCTCCCCCCCCACAATGCAGTTCGCGGCGCGGCGGACATGGCGGTGGAGTCCTGAGCTCGTCGTGTCCCGGCCTCCAGCGGCGGCGGCGGCGACGGCGACGGCGACGAAGGCTGCAGCGGCGGCACCCGCAGCAGGAGGCGGAGGGGGAGCGGGAGTCACTGAGATGAGGAGGCGCCGCGCGCGCCTGTAGCTCGCAGGTACGGGGGTTCCCGCCGCGGCGGAGCCCGGGGCGCCGAGGGGGTGTGCTCCGGGCAGGCCGGGCCGCCCCCTGGTCGCCCTCAGGTGCCGAGCCTCGCAGGTGTCCGCGGCCCGGCCCCAGCGCCGCTCGGCCGCTCCCCGGGGGCCTGGCCCTTCTGTCCGTGCCGGAACGGGCTCCGGGGGGCTCGGGGGGAGGCAGGGAGAAGGGAGGTGGGGCGGCGGCCTGGGCGGCCTGGGCGGCCTGAGGAGGACCTTGGGGCGCTTTGGGGCCAAACTCCAGCGAGAGCCCCAGGCCGAAGCCTCCGGACCTGGGAGGCGGGTTTTGGGGTAACGGAATTCGCGTGAGCATTTTCCGGAGTCCAGGACGATTCCCTTTTCTTTCGCCTCTGCTTAGAGACGCACACATAGACACACGCGTATAACACCGCACATATTTTCTCGGGGCTCGCTCCTGCCGGGAGAAGGCAGAAGTGTCTGTGTGTTTCGTGTCTTGCTCGCCCTCCTCCTTTCTCCCTCGCGCCCCTCCGCCCCCCACCCCACCCCACCCCACCCCGTGGGCCGGTGGTGATGGACGCTTTGGACGTGGGAAACTGGGAGGTTCTTATTTGTAAACAGCCCGCACCGAGTGTGTCGCACGCCTCCACGAGAGGTTTCAGGTCCTTGTGGTACAGGGGTTGCAAAAGAATGAGCTATTTAGATCTGAAAGAAGCACATTATCGGGATTTCAGGTCGTACCTGAATGGGGTGAACTACTGTTAGGTTAACGTTGATGAAACATGTTCTTTGCAGAAGATTTTTTTTTTAATCAAATCTTTAATCAGAGGAATTTTTGTACCTTGCACGAGAT
The DNA here is from genome assembly GCF_951640355.1 of Cnephaeus nilssonii. Lineage (NCBI taxonomy): Eukaryota > Metazoa > Chordata > Mammalia > Chiroptera > Vespertilionidae > Cnephaeus > Cnephaeus nilssonii. The sequence goes on along the minus strand of NC_137078.1, from coordinate 70,523,611 downwards.
CTTAGTTTCGGTATATAACATGTTTCTTCATTTTAATGTATTTTGACGTTCCACTCATTTCGTAAACTTCTTAATGTCCTTGAAATGCAATTAGCATTGTGTATTGTTGGCATCCAGTCATTAATTAGCTGGAGTGGATCACATTACCTTTTGTTTCCAAAGACCCCCCCCCCACCCCCTCAAGTCTTGTGGTAGATGGGTAACTCTTGGTGAAACAGAACCTATCCTGTTTCTGTTTTTAAAGTGATGAGAACTATTAGCTGATAAAATTGGATAACCCCAATCGGATATTATAATTTAGAGAGAATGCCATACCAAGGTGGCGAATTGTGAGATAGTTTTTTTAAAAGTTGACTTTTTTTGGGGGTTAGTATCAGTCAGCATATTTTGTATGTGAGTCAATTGTGTGCCAAAGTTTTCTTTAGGCTCAGAACTCTTGTAATCTCCTTAGAAATTGCTGCACTACACTGCATCCTAGTATTGATTAGTCACAACTTCTAAGATTATGAAATAATGATTCATTTAGAAAGCCGTGCTTAAGATAATTCACTAGTGTTTAGTGAGCTGTAATGCTTTTGTAAACAAAATTTAACGAGGGCTTTTTAAAAACCATATACTTGGGAGCCTTGGCTAGATAGTGGCGTTGGTTAGAGCATCATCCCCATATGCTAAGTTTCAGGGTTCTATCCTAAGTCAGGACACATACAGGAAGCAACCAATGAATGCATAAATAAGTGGAATAACAAATCAATGTTTCCCTTTCTCTCAAACCAATAAACAAACAAAAAAAAAACCGTATACTTTGGGGAAGATAAGAATTTTAGGTCATTTATGCTTTAAAATATATTTAAAATAAAAGAAAGCTATTTTTAAAAAACTCATTTAGATAAATTTTTCCTGCTGTTTGCAGTTTTTCATTTGACTAGTGTGGAAAATGAAAAAATAAAGTTTCTTTGAAATAATAGAATAGTCTTTTCATTGAACTATGTTAAGTTGTTAGTAATACAGATAAATTAACAAGTCGTTAACATGCACTAAAATTTAGTTCAATTTTGTAAATTCTAAATCACACCTAGAAGTACATTTATTTTTAGATAAGTTAGCTAGGACAGTACAGTGTCTACATTATAATTTTAGACCTTTAAAAATAAAAATTTATAATTGTAATTTTAAATATCTCTGATTAATAAAAAGCTGTTTAAAGATAATTGTTATTCTCAAAGCAGATTTATTTTAATAATAGTAATTAGAGAACTTTTTTTTACCTCAAAGTTAACCTTGACATGCATAATAAGCACCATTAATTGTGTTCTTTATAGAAGGTAAAATTAGGATCTGTGGGTAGAGATAGGTGTTTGAATTTGTTTGCTACAGAACATTTCTAGTTTCAGGGAAAGATTAAGTAAGACTTACCATTAAATTTTGTTTAACCTTAAAAAAAATCAGATCACTTTGCTATAACAATTCAGTGAGATGTATTACTTTCTAAAGTAAACTAAAACTTCTTGAATTTATAAAATAATGATACAAAATTTAGTTGGAATCATTACTGTAGACTTAGGTTCTAAAAAAAAGAACAGTTCTAGAAAGACCTAAAACAGACAAGGGAAAAGGACATTGTAGATTAAAGCTGAATATGTAGATATTGTTCTTAATTTTAGACAAATTAGGATTGTTTACACTAAACTAAGTTTTAATTTTAGAACCCTAGATAATTGCATAATTTGGGGAAATGTTAAAAAACCAGCATAATGTTTCCAAGTGTTTCTTAGAATTCAAAAATAAGAAAAGGTATATAAATGCGAAGATGAACAATTTAGATTTTCCCCCCTTAAATGAGAGATTTAATTTGTATGATGTGTTACAGTTTCCATATCAAATTATCTCATTGAATGTCCATAATTATCCTGTGAGTTAATAGGGGAGAGAAAAGGGAACTAACATGTTTTGTTCCAGGCACTATTAGACATTTAGGTTTTTGGTTTTTTTCACTTGCTCATTGTAACAACCCTATGAAACCTGTTTTGTAGATGATGAATGTCTGACTTAGAGGTTAATTTGCTGAAGATTATAGTGTTAGATTCAAAGCAGCTCTGTGTGCTCTTACAATTATATAGGCCATGTTACTTCTCAATATGTATCAAGTATTTTCTTAATTTTGTAGGAGAAACTATTTAAGGTTGCTCATTCATTCATCATTTAATTATTTCATCAAACTTGCATTTCATTTATATTTCATGCTAGATGCTGCTAGGCTGTAGAAATACAGTTATTAAAGACAGTCTCTCCTTTCAGAAAACTCAATCTACATAAATACAGATAAATCACAACACCTTACATAAGCAATTTTCAACCTTTTTAAAAAATCTCATAGTACACATAAACTAGTAAAATTCTGCGGCACATCAAAAAATATATATTTTGCTGTTGTGACCAAAAAAAGGTATAATTTTGATTCATCCACACTGGACGGCTATTGTGTTGGCTGTTATCATTTTTTTATTTGCTAATCTAAGGGAAAAGAGGTCAGTGCCCCTAAATAAATAGTCAGGTATTGCATGTTTTAAAAATTCTTGCAGTATACTAGTGTGCCTGCACTGGTTGAAAATCACTGCCCTAGATAATGGAAGTTCAGAGGGAAGAAGCTGGCATTTGAGGGATGAATAGGAGTTTGCTGGGTGAAGAAGGGGATAGACTGGAGATCATTTCGGAGATAAGGAATAACATATGCAAAGATAAGTTGTTATGGGGCTTGGTGTATAGGAAAAAGTGAGAAATTCATTGTGTCAGGAATTGAGGATTTATGGATAGAGCAGTTGAGAGAAATGGTTGGAAGTAGCAGTCAGATTGTGCAAGTTATTGTGTATGTTAAATTAAGGCGTATGGATTTTATTTTTTAGATTATCAAGTGAGATAATGGTTGAGCTGTGATCAGAGATATGTATTATGACTCCTATTTAGTATTTCTTTCTCCTTGGCTTCCTTATCAACAGCTTTTACCTTGTTTTCAGTGGATAGTCATGCCATCTTTTCCATGTCACTCTCCTCTCTTCTCTATAGTTACTGTGTTCCAGACTCTTTTTTTGAGAATCCTGAATTCAAATCTTACTGTCTAAGAATGTTTAATATCTTAGAAGGTTCTTTTGAGATAATAATGCCTTTGGGAGAAATCAGCTTGTTATAGTTACTCAGGAAGTTTTTTCACTCCTTGGTCTGAGTTACTAGAAAGCAATAGGATAAGACATTGGGGCGTGTGAGCTGGAAAGAAGGAGATGCATTCATGCAAGCGTAACAGTCATCAATAAAGTTGAGCATAGTCCTAATCTTTACACAAAGTAGCCTGTACTCTCAGAAATAAATAGTATGTTTTTAAGCACACAGTAGTCTGGTAATTTTAAATAGATATTTGATTTACAATGCCAGTAGATCATTTACTGCATAGTTGCCTGTGCTAATCTTACCTAATAATAGACAAATACGCAAATTGACCGCACCTTCGCTACGACAAACCACGCCCACCAGCCAAGCCACGCCCACCAACCAATCAGGACGAGTATGCAAATCACCCCAACAAAGATGGCGGCTAATTTGCATATCAAGACAGCATAGAAAGAAGCCAAGAGCTGCAGAAGGGAGCAAAGCTTCGGAGAAGCAAGCAAGCCGGGGGGAGGAGAAGGGAGGAGCGGAGGCGGGGCCGGGGGAGAAGGAAGGAGAGCAGGCAGGGCCAGGGGAGAAGGGAGGAGCGGAGGCGGGGCCGGGGGAGAAGGGAGGAGCATAGGCGGGGCCGGGGGAGAAGGGAGGAGCAGAGGCGGGGCCGGGGACGAAGGAAGGAGAGCGGGCAGGCTGGTGGAAAAGGGAGAAAAGCAGGCAGGCTGGTGGAGAAGGTGGGCGGGGGAGAAGGGAGGAGCGGAGGCGGGGCCGGGGGAGAAGGAAGGAGAGTGGGCGGGCTGGTGGAGAAGGCGGGGCGGGGGGAGAAGGGAGGAGCAGAGGCGGGGCCAGGGGAGAAGGAAGGAGAGCAGGCGGGCTGGCAGAGAAGGGAGAAAAGCAGGAGGGCTGGCGGAGAAGGCGGGGCGGGGGACAAGGGAGGAGAGCAGGCGGGGCGGGGTAGAGTGCAGCAGGAAACCCTATTGCAGGATTTTTCCTGCAACGGGAACGCTAGGCTTACCTTATAATAGACAAATATGCAAATTGACCGCACCTTTGCTATGCCTAAGCCACACCCACCAACAAAGCCACGCCCACCAACCACGCCCACCAGAAAACCGTTGCAGGGACGTTGGGGTGTGGCAGAGCCCAAGGCCGGGAAAGCCGCCCGAGGCTTTCCCGGCCTTGGGCACCAGCGGGGAGCCTGCACGGATTGCAGGAAACCACTGGGGGTCGGCTCCTGCTATGGGTAGCAGGGACGCTGGGTGCGGCCGAGCCCAAGGCCACCGCCTGGGGCCAAGCCCCGACCCTGAAAGAAGGCAGAAGGCAGTGGCCACAGCCAAGGCCTGGGTCCCCGGTGCCGGCAGAAAACTGGTGCAGGCAGCCAGGTGAATGAAGGTCTATTGCACGAATCTTCGTGCAAACGGGCTACTAGTCACTCCAACACACAAGATGGCCGCCACAAGATGGCCGACAGGGGAAGGCAGTTGGGAGAGACCAGGCCTGCAAGGGAGGGCAGTTGGGGGCCGATCAGGTCTGCAGGGGAGGGAGGGCAGTTAGGGGTGACCAGGCTGGCAGAGGAGGGCAGTTGGGGGCTACCAGGCCTACAGGAGAGGACAGTTGGGGGCAACCAGGACTGCAGGGGAGGACAGTTAGGGGCGACCAGATCGGCAGGGGAGGGCAGTTAGGAGTGACCAGGCTGGCAGGGGAGGGCAGTTAGGGGCAATTGGGCCAGCAGGGGAGCAGTTAGGCATCGATCAGGCTGGCAGGGGAGTGGTTAGGGGGTGATCAGGCTGGCAGGCAGAAGCAGTTAGGAGCAATCAGGCAGGCAGACAGGCGAGTGGTTGGGAGCCAGCAGTCCTGGATTGTGAGAGGGATCCCAGATTGGAGAGGGCGCAGGCCGGGCTGAGGGACACCCCCTTCCTGAGTGCACACATTTTGTGCACTGGGCCTCTAGTTTCTTTCTAAAGATCTTAGAAGCATTAACTCAGTCCTCACAAAACCTTTTTAATGTTATCTTTATTTACAGGTGAGCAAAGTAGGGGTAGAATGGTTTAGGACCTTGGACAAGATCTCACAACTAGTTTGAATTGGAATTCCAGGTTTCTGATTCTAGATTCATAGCTCTTAGTCACTAGACTGTGTTGCACCTCAATTTTAGGTTGTCAAAATTTAGTATGCAGAGGGTGTTAAATTTAGTGTAATCACATGGATTGTCAAAAATTATTTTTCAATTTTTTAACAATAAAGATTAAATTTTTCTTTAAGAATCTAAACTAACTGGTTTGGCTCAGTGGATAGAGCGCAGGCTTTCGGACTGAAAGGTCCCGGGTTCTATTCCAGTCAAGGGCATGTACTTTGTGGTTGCAGGCACATCCCCAGTGGGAGGTGTGCAGGAGGCAGCTGATTGATGTTTCTCTCCCATCGAAGTTTCTAACTCTATCCCTCTCCCTTTCTCTCTCTGTAAAAAAAAAAAATCAATAAAATATTTTAAAAAAAAGAATCTAAAGTAGAATTAAATTGTACATAATGAAACCTGATTGCATTTTTGTCAGTCTGAGCTATACATTGTAATTTAAATAATTAATCATTAAAATTGATCAGTCATTACGTGTTTAAGCTCCATTCTTGTGCTAATTTAGGCCAGTGGTATTCAAACTATGTTTGGGGACTTCTAGAGGGGTGGTCTCTGAGTCACAACTGTTTTTGTAGTAATAATAAGACAATATTTGCCTTTTCCCCTCTCATCTGGAATGTAGAGCAATGCCTACACAATATATAAAAACATTGCTGTGGTGGCTAATGGAAAGTGTAATAATGTGTGCTTTCTGTCTCTTTTTCTTTGAGATATAATTTATAATACCATAAAACTCACTCTTTTAGCCCAGCTCGTATGGCTCAGTGGCTGCAGGAGAGGACAGTTAGGGGCGACCAGGCCAGCAGGGGAGGGCAGTTAGGGGTGACCAGGCCGGCAGGAGAGGGCAGTTAGGGGCAGTTGGGCTGGCAGGGGAGGGCAGTTAGGGGTGAACAGGCTGGCAAGGGAGGGAAGTTAGGGGTGACCAGGCCAGCAGGGGAGGGCAGTTGGGGGCGACCAGGCCTGCAGGGAGGACAGTTAGGGGCAACCAGGACTGCAGGGGAGAGCAGTTGGGGGCGAACAGGCTGGCAGGGGAGGGCAGTTAGGGCAGAAGGCAACGTGTTTAAGCTCCTATCTTGTGCTTAGTGTAGGCCAATTGGTTGCCTTCTGTAGAGCTATAAACCAGGAGGTCATGGTTCGTTTGATTCCCTTTCAGGGCACATGCCTGGGTTACTGGCTTAATACCCAATAGGGGTTGCGCAGGAGGCAGCCGATCAATGACTCATCATTGATGTTTCTATCTCTTTCTCCCTCTCCCTTCCTCTCTCAAGTCAATAAAAAAATTTAAAAAACGCACCCTTAAAAAAGTATACAGTTCAGTGTATATTCGTAAGGTTATGTAATCATCACTAGTATCTAATTCCAGAACATTTTCTTTTTAAAAAAATTGAATTTATTGGGGTTACATTGGTAAATAAAATTATATAGGTATCAGGTGTACAGTTCTATAATACATCATCTGTATACTGTATTGTGTGTTCACCACCCCAAGTCAAGTCTCCTTCCATCATCATTTGTGCCCCCTATACTCTCTTCTACTCCTCCCCCACCTCCCTTTCACTCTGGTAATCACCATACTGTTGTCTTGTCTGTGAGGATATTTTTTTTCTTAAGCCCTTTACCTTTTTCACCCAGACCCACAACCCCCCTCCCTTCTGACAGCTGTCAGTCTGATAATTCCAGAACATTTTCATTTTTTTTTTTTAATATATTTTATTGATTTTTTACAGAGAGGAAGAGAGAGGGATAGAGAGTTAGAAACATCGATGAGAGAGAAACATCGATCAGCTGCCTCCTGCACACCCCCCACTGGGGACGTGCCCGCAACCAAGGCACATGCCCTTGACCGGAATCGAACCTGGGACCCTTGAGTCCACAGGCCGACGCTCTATCCACTGAGCCAAACCGGTTTCGGCCATTTTCATTTTTCTGAAAAGAAACCCTGTGCCCATTAGCAATCACTCCTCTGCTCCCACCCCCCTAGTCTTTGGCAATCAAATTACTTTCTATCTATGGATTTGCCTATTCTGGACATTTCATATAAATGGAATCATACAACATGCTTTTTTGTTCCTGGCTTCTTTCACTAAGCATAATGTTTTTAAGGTTCATCCATATAGTATCACATATTAGCACTTCATTCCTTTTTATGACCGAACTAGTGGCCCGGTGCACCGATTCATGTACATTGAAAGAGTGTCACATTCAGAATGTTAACAAAAACAACCAAATTCACGATCGACAATGACAGATTGAAACACACGTGTGAGATTGTCGCCAGCGAGAGCTTTATATGTATCACACATGCAAGAGTCAACGTTTATTTTTAAATTGCCAGTGAGCATCATATGTACTGGCTGGTTGGTCAGATGGACAGACAGTCAGTCACTTAGCCTTTTATATATATAGAAGATAATATTACATTATATGGAATGTATTCTATAGAGATACCACATTTTGCTTATTCATTCATCATTTGATAAACATATGGGTTGTTTCCACTCTAGCTGTTATGAGTATTGTTGCTATGAATATTCATGTAAAAGTTATTGTGTAAATGTATGCTTTCATTTCTCTTGAGTATATACCCAGGAGTGGAATTGATGGGTGTTTTGATAAATTTATGTTTTCCCTTATGACGACCTGTAAAACTATTTTCCAAGAGTTTGCTGCACCAGTTTCTATTCCGACTAGTAATGTATGAGGGTTCTAATTTTTCCATATCCTTACCAACACTTGTTATTATTCATCTTTTAAATTTTAGCCATCCTGCCCTGGCTGTTTCAGCAGTGAGAGCGACAGCTTGTGCACTGCAGGGTTGGGGATTTGATTTTCAATCAGGTCAAGGGCACATATCTGGGTTGCAAGTTCCATCCCTGGCCCAGTTTGGGCATGTGCTGGAGTCAATCAATTGATATGTCTCTCTCACATCCATGTTTCTCTTTTCTCCCCTCTCCCCCACTTCCACTCTCTAAAAAAAAATCACTGGAAAAATATCCTTGGGTGAGGATTAACAAAAAATTGTAGCTCTCCTAGGAGGTGAAGTGGGTATTGTATTGTGATTTTGATTTGCTTTTTCCTAATGACTAATGATACTGAACACCTCTTCATATTCCTGTTGACCATTTGTGTATCTTTCTTGTTTTAAAGATTTTTTAAAATTGATTTTTTAGAGAAGAGAAGAAGGGAGAGGGAGAGAGAGAAAGACGCATTGAAGTGAGAGCAAACATCAACCTGGGCATATGCCTTGACTGGGAATCCAACCTGCAACCTTTTGGTGCAAGGGACTACACCCAGACAACTGAACCACACAGGCCAGGGCATCATTGGTGTATCTTAGAGACATGTTTATTCACTTTCCTTTGCCCATTTAAAATTTTGAGTTGTCTTTTTATTGTTGAGTTGTAAGAGTTCTTGATATATTTTGGATGTTAGATCCTTATTAGGTATGTGATTTGCAAAATTGTCCTTCCATTATGTGGGTTTTATTCATTTAAAAAATTGTAAAAAATATATAATAGAATTTACCATTTTAACCATTTTTAAAAAGATATTTATATTGATTTCAGAGAGGGAGAGAGAGATGGAAGCATCAATGATGAAAGAGAATCATTAATTGGCTGCCTCTTGCTCGCCCCACACTGGGGATCGAGCTTGCAACCCAGGCATGTGCCCTGACCGGGAATTGAACTGTGACTTCCTGGTTCATAGGTTGATGCTCAATCACTGAGTCACGCCAGCCAGGCTTAACCATTTTTAAGTGTACATTCAAGAGCATTTAGTACATTTACATTGTTGTGCAATCATCACAATCATCCATCTTCAGAATTTTTTCATTTTTCCCACCCAGAACTCTGTACCCATTAAGCAGTAACTCCTCATTTCCTTCTCCTTTCAAACCCTAGCAACCACCATTCTACTTTCTATCTATATAAATCTGACTACTCTATGTATAATTAACATCATACAATACTTGTCCTTTTTCTGAGTGGCTTATTCCATTCAGCACAATGTATTCAAGGTTCTTCCATGTTGTAGCATGTGCTAGAAATGTCTTCTTTTTTTAAGGCTGAATAATATTCTGTTGTATGTATATACCACACTTTGTTTATCCATTCATCTGCTGATAAACACTTGTGTTACTTCCACGTTTTGGCTGTTGTAAATAAGGCTACTCTGGACATGGGCATATAAATATCTGTTCAAGTCCCTGTTTTTAGTTCTTTGGGTATCCTCAGAAGTGGAATTGCTGGATCATATGGGTAAATCTACATTTAGTTTTTTTAGGAATTGCTATATTGTGCTTTTCATTTTCTTTAGTATGCATTTGAAGCACCTATGTTTACAATTTTGATAAAGTCCAGTTTAGCTATTTTGTTTTTGGTTGCCTGTGCTTTGGGAGGCATAACTAAGAAATCATTGCCTAATCCTAAATTGCAACTGTTTCCTTCTAACATTTTTAGAGTTTTTGCTTTTATTTTATTACTAGAAGCCCGGTGCACGAAATTCGTGCACGGCGGGGGGTTGTCCCTCAGCCCAGCCTGTACCCTCTCCAATCTGGGACTCCTGGAGGGATGTCCGACTGCCCGTTTAGGCCCGATCCCAACAGGATCGGGCCTAAACGGGCAGTCGGACATCCCTCTCACAATCCAGGACTGCTGGCTCCCAACTGCTTGCCTGCCTGCCTTCCTGATTGCCCCTAACCGCTTCTGCCTGCCAGCCTGATCACCCCCTAACCACTCCGCTGCCAGCCTGGTTGATGCTTAACTGCTCCCCTGCCAGCCTGTTTGCCCCCAACTTCCCTCCTTTGCCAGCCTGGTCACCCCTAACTGCCCTCTCCTGCAGGGTTGATCACCTCCAACTGCCCTCCCTTGCAAACCTGGTCCCTCTCAACTGCCCTCCCTTGCAGGCCTGGTCCCTCACAACTGCCCTCCCTTGCAGGCTGGGTGCCTCCCAACTGCCCTCTCCTGCTGGCCATCTTGTGGTGGCCATCTTGTGTCCACATGGGGGCAGGATCTTTGATCACATGGGGGCAGCTATATTGTGTGTTGCAGTGATGATCAATCTGTATATTACTCTTTTATTAGATAGGATAGAGGCCTGGTACACGGGTGGGGGCCAGCTGGTTTGCCCTGAAGGATGTCCTGGATCAGGGTGGGGTTCCCTTGGGGCGTGGGGCGGCCTGAGCGAGGGGCCTGTGGTGGTTTGCAGGCCAGCCATGCACCCTGGCGACCCAAGAGGAGGCCCTGGTATCTGGAATTTATTTTCCTTCTACAATTGAAACTTTGTAGCCTAGAGTGGAGCCAGGCCTGCTGTTCCCTCCAGGGCGGCAGCCATTTCTGTGGCAGTTAATTCACCTTCTGCAATTGAAACTTTGTAGCCTTAAGCGGGTGAGCCCGGCCAGGGTGTGCAGAAAGCTTTGCTTCCCCTGTTGCCGCCGGCAACCCTGGCCTGCTCTCTCAGGCTCCATTCTGCCGCCATTTGTTTGAATTTGTTTACCTTCTATAATTGAAACTTTGTAGCTTGAGTGGAGGCTTAGGCCTGCAACGCCTATGGAAAGCTTGGCTTCCTCTGTTACCTGGGAAACCTTGCTCTCTGTGGCTGTAGCCATCTTGGATTGGGGTTAATTTGCATACTCGCCCTGATTGGCTGGTGGGCGTGGCTTATGTATCAGAGTGATGGTTAATTTGCATATACCATTTTATTAGAGAGGAATATTATTTTTAATATTTTAATTGATTTTTTAGAGAGAGAGGAAGGGAGAGGGAGAGAGAGAGAAACATCCATATAAGAGCAAAACATCAATTGGCTGTCTCCTGCATGCCCTCTACTAGGAATCGAGACTGCAACCCTGCATGTGCCCTGACCACGAATCAAACTGGCAACCTTTCAGTGCACAGGACAATGCCCAACCAATTGAGCCACACTGGCCAGGGCTATATTAAAGCTTTTACATCTAGTTCTTTGATCCATTTTGAGTTGATTTTTGTGTGTGGTGTGAGGTAGAGACCCAACTTCATTCTTTTTTAAAAAAAATCACCCGAGGATCTGTTTTTATTGATTTGAGAGAGGGAAACATTAATTGGTTGCCTTCTGTACTTGCCCAGGAATTGAACCCACAACCTTTTGTATAAGGCAGTGGTCGGCAAACTCATGAGTCAACAGAGCCAAATATCAACAGTAAAACGATTGAAATTTCTTTTGAGAGCCAAATTTTTAAAACTTAAACTTCTTCTAACACCACTTCTTCAAAATAGACTCGCCCAGGCCGTGGTATTTGTGGAAGAGCCACACTCAAGGGGCCAAAGAGCCGCATGTGGCTCACGAGCCGCAGTTTGCCAGCCACTGGTATAAGGGATGATGCTTTAACCGACTGAGCCACCCAGCCAGGGCTCAACTTTATTTTTTTTATGAGGCTATCCGGTTGTCCCAACACCATTTATTGACAAGACTATTCTCTTTCCTGTTGAATGGTTTTGGCATCTTTGTTGAAAATCATTTGACCATAAATGACTGTTTATTTCTGGATTCTCAATTGATTCTGGATTTTCTATTGATCTCTATGTCTAGCCTTATGACAGGCTTGATTACTGTAGCTTTGTAGTAATTTTTGAAATCCGAGTGTGAGTCCTCCAATTTTGTTCTTTTGCAATATTATCCTGGCTATTTAGAGCAGTGGTCACCAACCTTTTGGACCTCATGGACCACCAGTGGTCTGCGGATCACCAGTTGGCAACTGCAGATTTAGAGTACCTTCCCATTTGATATGAATTTTAGGATGTTTGTCAATTTCTGCAAAAAAAAAAAAGGGCACCCAGAGTTTTGAAAGAAATTGGGATGAATCTGACGATCAATTTGGCAGTATTGTCATCTTAATATCAAGTTTTTCAACCCATGAATATGAAATATTTTTCTATTTTCATTTCCTTTAAATAGGACTTCACCTGTTTCAACAATGTTTAGTAGTTTTCACGGCAAGTCGTACACTTTTGTTAAATTTATTGCTAAATTGCTGGGGTTGAGCAGCAGACCCTGAGCGACGGATGAATGGATTACTCCGACACAACTGTTAGCTGTGAAAGAGAGGGCTAAGGGGCTGCCTGGCTAAAGGAACCGGGGCCTTGATTGCCTGCCTTGTTAGCCTTTTATTGTACCAGCAGTTTGAGATAAAGTTTATCTTTTAGGTACAATCAATAAGGTAAGTAATCTTGGGAGGACACATGTGTTTGTAGTGTCTTTTAAACAAGGACACCCAAAAGATTAAGCATAAGGATTCCAGTAAATAGCTGGGGGTCTGCTTGTGCACAGACTTGTTTGGAAAGGTCAAGGAATAATTAGGGGCACCACCTTCAGCACTCCTCTAAGTTGGAATTCCAATAAACAGGGCAGGTGGCCTTCCACATACTTCCCTTTTCTCAGAATGTCCTCCTTACAAACTTTCCAACCAAGTCTCATGCTTCCCCACACTAAGTATTTTACCTTTTTGATGCTATTGTACATAGAATTGTTTTCTTAACTTTATTTTTGGGTTATTCATTGCTAATGTGTAGAAATACAACTGATTTTTGTATATTGATTTGGATAGCAATGTTGCCAGACTCAGTTATTAGCTTTAATAGTTTTTTATGGATTCCTTAGGATTTTCTATTTTCTGCAAATAGAGATAGTTTTACTTATTACTTTCCACTCTGGATGCCTTTTATTTCTTTTAATTGTCTAATTTTCCTTGTTAGTACAATCTATAATAATAAAAGGGTAATATGCTAATTAGAACAGATGTCCTTCCAGAAAAATAAAAGGGTAAAATGCTAATTCGAATGGATGTCCTTCCAGGCGTCATTCCAGACGTCCTTCCGGACGAAGCTGGGTCTGGAGGGAAGCAGCCCGGGTCCCGGGTGCCTGCTGGCGGCTGGAGAGAAGCAGCCCGGGTCCCGGGTGCCTGCCAGCAGCCAGAGGGAAGCAGCCTGGGTCCCATGTGCCTGCCGGTGGCCAGAGGGAAACAGCCTGGGTCCCATGTGCCTGTCGGCGCCTGGAGGGAGGAAGCCTGGGTCCCGGGTGCTGGAGGGAAGCCGGTGCCAGCAGTTGGGGGAAGGAAGGCCTACTCTTGCATGAATTTTCGTGCATCAGGTCTCTAGTGTTGAATAAAAGTGAAAACAGCAGACATCTTTGTCTTGTTTCTGCCCTTAGAAGAGAAAACATTTAATCTTTCACCTTAATGGTGAAATAAACTTGTGGGTTTTTCTTATTAGATGCCCTTTGTCAGGCGGAGAAGGTTACTTTCTATTCCTAGTTTTTTGAGTATTTTTTATCAAATGCTTTTTTGGTTTATTGGGATGACTATGTGATTTTTGTTTTTTATTCTATTAACATGGTGTATTACATCAATTGATTTTCATATGTTGAACCAACCCCTTTATTCCTGGCATATAATCCTTTTGTTGCTGGATTTGGTTGGTTAGTATTTTGTTGAGGATTTTTACATTTATATTCATAGGAGACATTAGTCTATAAATTATGTGATGTCTGGTTTTGGTATTAGGGTAATACTGGACTCAGAATAAGTTAATATATTCTTGTGTTTGAAAAAATTCTCTGTTTTAAAATCTAATGACATAAATCTCAATAACTATAACACACGCACACACACACAAAAGTTCTTTGGATTCTGGGTAATTTTAAAGAGGATAGATATCCTGAGATCAAAAAGTTTGAGAACCACTGGTTTAGGCTAAGAGACATGCTCTAGGACAAAAATTGGGACTCTTGTTTCTTTTTAGTCATAAACCAGTCCCATTTGTGTCATTTTAGGCAAGTCATAAACTCAGGGTGCCTCAATCCTATATAATAAAAGCCTAATATGCTAAGTGACTGGTCATCTGGTCGGCCATTCAACCAAAGTGTAATATGCTAATGATATGCTAAGACAGCTCAACTGCTCACTATGACATGCACTGACCACCAGGGGGCAGAGACGCACTGACCGGTAAGTTAACTTGCTGCTGGGGTCCGGCTGATTGGGACTGAGTGAGATGGACTGGACACACCCTGGAGCCTTCCCGCGGTCCCTCCCTGGCTGGCCAACCTCCCCAGTCCCGATTGTGCACCAGTGGGGTCCCTTGGCCTGGCCTGCGCCCTCTCGCAGGAGAGCTGGTTTTGACCTGATCCTGCAGGCCAGGCCGAGGGACTCCACTGGTGCACTAATTCATGCACCGGGCCTCTAGTCTACATTAAAAAAAGAGAAACATGCAAATCGACCGTACCTCCGCTACATCCATAAGCCACGCCCACCAGCCAATCAGGAGTGAGTATGCAAATTAACCCAACCAAGATGGCTGCGGTCATGGAGAGAGCAGGAGGCTTGGGTTGTCTCTGGCGATGGAGGAAGCCAAGCTTCCCGCCCTGCCCTGGCCGGCCCTGGCCTCCACTCAAGGCTCCAAAGTTTCAATTGTAGAAGATAAATAAATCCCAACAAAAATGGCGGCAGCCATGGAGCTGGAGAGAGCAGGAGGCTTGGGTTGCCCCCAGCGATGGAGGAAGCCAAGCTTCCTGTCCTATCCTGGCTGGCCCTGGCCTCCGTTCAAGGCTACAGAGTTTCAATTATAGAAGATAAATAAATCCCAGATACCAGGGCCTCCGCTTGGGTCGCCTGGGGGCGTGGCCAGCCTGCAAACTACCACAGGCCCCTCGCCCAGGCCGCCCCATGCCCCAAGGGAACCCCCACCCTGATCCGGGACACCCTTCAGGGCAAACCAGCCGGCCCCCACCCGTGCCCCAGGCCTCTATCCTATCTAATAAAAGAGTAATATGCAAATTGCCCATCACTCCAACACACAAGATGGCTGCCCCCATGTGGATACAAGATGGCCACCACAAGATGGCCAGCAGGGGAGGGCAGTTGGGAGGGACCAGGCCTTCAAGGGAGGGCAGTTGGGGGCAATCAAGCCTGCAGGGGAGGGCAGTTAGGGGTGACCAGGCAGGCAGAGGAGGGAAGTTGGGGGCAACCAGGCCTGTAGGGAAGGGCAGTTGGGGGGTACCCAGGCCTGCAGGGGAGAGCAGTTGGGGGGGACCAGGCCTGCAGGGGAGGGCAGTTAGGGGTGACCAGGCCTGCAGGGGAGGGCAGTTCGGCAATCAGGCTGGCAGGGGAGCAGTTACGCATCAATCAGGCTGGCAGGGGAGTAGTTAGATGGTGATCAGGCTGGCAGGCAGAAGTGGTTAGGGGCAATCAGGAAGACAGACAGGCGAGCAGTTGGGAGCCAGCAGTCCCGGATTGTGAGAGGGATGTCCGACTGCCCGTTTAGGCCCGATCCTGCCTAAACGGGCAGTCGGACATCCCTCGAGGGGTCCCATATTGGAGAGGGTGCAGGGTGGGCTGAGGGACACCCCCCTGCCCCGTGCACGAATTTCGTGCACTGGGGTTCTAGTAATATATAAAATGGAAACACAGCAAGACTGTGTTAACTTAGCAGATGCATAAAATAAACGAATACTAGATATATATTAGCTGATGCTGAATCATAAGAAAAAAATTTTAAACTGAAATATTTATAAGAGCTTATGTAGGAGCTTGTGGTATTGTTATGTGACAGTATCTTGTTTGTATTTGGAACTTGTATTTAAGCTTTCTGTGACAGTACCAGTTTTCAACCAGTGATTTTTTAAAAAATATATTTTATTGATTTTTTACAGAGAGGAAGAGAGAAGGATAGAGAGTTAGAAACATCGATGAAAGAGAAACATTGATCAGCTGCCTCTTGCACACCCCCTACTGGGGATGTGCCCGCAACCAAGGTACACGCCCTTGACCGGAATCAAACCTGGGACCTTTCAGTCTGCAGTCTGACGCTCTATCCACTGAGCCAAAACGGTTTCGGCTCAACCAGTGATTTTTATACTTTCTTAGGAAGGCATTTCATAATCACTCCGTAAAGCCTTATAAACCACTCACCAGATATCCTCCCTCCCCTCATTCTTGTGTTGTTCTTTATATTTTTGGGAGGTTATAAACCACTCACAGTTACCCTCTTTATATTTATTTTTCAGAGGTATTGGAATAGAAAAAAGGTTGAGAACCACTCTAAATCTTCTCAGGGATGTACCTTATTTTCCTCACACCTGTTTCCTCAAGGCCAGGAAACCAGACCCATATTTTTCTACATATTGTCTGTTTATTCTGCTATTCTGTAAAGTTCCTATTTAAAATATATGTATTTATTGATTTCAGAGAGAGAAACATCAGTAATGAGCGAGACTCATTGATGCTGTTTCCGGCATGATCCCCACTGCGGATCGAGCACATAACCTGGGCATGTGCCCTGACCAGGACTCGAACTCTGACCTCTTGGTTCATAGGTCGATGGTCAACCACTGAACCACATTGGCTGGGCTGAAATTCCTCTTTTTTTAAAACTGATTCCCTGCTGTCTATATATCTAATGCTGTTTGTTTAGTCTAGGAATCTGTAGGTTCCACCTGGTTCTCATATAGCACTCTTCTTTACTCACTGATACTTTGGTGTAATTCTTGACATCATATTGTGCAGTTGGAAGCATAACATTTGAACCTCATCTAGCACCTTAACTTTATTTTTCTTAATTTTTATATTGCAGTGTCATTCCAGTCTACTTTTCTGGACATACCTACTCATATGGTTTGAAAATGGTTCTACTTTCGACCAAAATCTCTTAAATATCTATATGAGCATTTTTCTTGTTTCTTTAGTTTTCTGATTTATTCTTAATCTCTTTATATGTCGTCTCTCTTTGGCTTTATCCTTCCCCCAACCAGTACCATTACTGTTGTGTTTCCTTACCCTATTGAAATATTCATTGTCAATTCCCTGCTCAGTATGAATTTAAATATCTGCAAATTGTATAAGCTAGTAGACTGGTGTTTTATGTTTAGTTAGGTTCTTATCAGAGCTTGGCAGTGTTTTAGATTTCTTTCCTGCTCCTCTCATTTGCTGTTGTTTTACTCTGTCTTAAGCCCTCTGCTGCCCTCTGCTTTTCTCTGTTTCATAGAACATTGTTATAAAACCTATATTCCTTGCAGTTCTTTGAGATGTGTATTGATAGGTGGTCTTGGCAAAAGAAGCTCCTTTAGTCAAATGTTGTAAATTATATCTGTCAGATTTATCATGCTCATTAGCATATTGAAGAGTCTGAAAGGTCCTTCTGGAAAGCAACCCATTTAACTTTAATACAACTTCTCCTTCTGTCCAACTTCACCAAAATTGCTTGTGGTAAGGCCCTAAATAACCTCCTAATGCTTTTTACTGTTATTGGTAATTACTGTCATTTACTTTACTAACTCATCTCCTTTTCTTCATCACTCTGTGCTCCTGTTTTACTGAAGTTAACCTAAAACAGAAATTATGCCACTCTTCTGCTTATAAATAAACTAGATGCCCAGTGTATGAAATCCGTGCACTCGGGCGGCGGGGGCGGGGGGGCCTTCAGCCCGGCCTGCACCCTCTCGCAGTCCGGGAGCCCTTGGGGGATGTCCAACTGATGGTGCCACGGGAAATGAGCCTAAGCGGGCAGTTGGACATCCTTAGTGCTGCTGTGGAGGCGGAAGAGGCTCCCACCACCACCACTGTGCTCGCCAGCCTTGAGCCCGGCTTCTGGCTGAGCGGCGCTCCCCCTGTGGGAGTACACTGACCACCTGGGGGCAGCTCCTGTATTGAGCGCCTGCCCCCTGGTGGACAGTGTGCATCATAGCAACTGGTCGTTCTGCAGTTTTGCCAAAACTGGCTCTCCGACATCCCCGAGGGGTCCCAGATTGTGAGAGGGTGCAGGCGAAGCCAAGGGACCCCACCACTGCATGATCGGGGCCAGCGAGGGACATGGGAGGTTGGCCAGCCGGGAAGGGAGGGCTCCAGGGTGTGTCAGGCCCGTCTCACTCAGTCCCGATTGGCCGGAACCCAGCAGCAAGTAACCTACTGGTGGAGCGTCTGCCCCCTGGTGGTCAGTGCATGTCATAGCAAGCAGTTGAGCAGCATTAGCATATCATTAGCATATTACTCCTCGATTGGTTGAATGGTCAACCGGACGGCCAGATACTTAGCATATTAGGCTTTTATTATATAGGATGTATGGCTTCTCTTTCCTAAAGTCTAAACTCTACTTGGTACGCAAATGTAATACCATTTTACATTCCCAGTTCATATGCTGTATTCGTCATTATGCGTGCTATTGTATGGTCCTAAAAACTTGGCAGTTTTCTAAATACACTAGAGGCCTGGTGCTTGAAAATCGTGCATGGGTAGGGTCCCTAGGCCTGGCTGGTGATTGGGGCCTTCCTTTCTCTGACTGCCGGCTGCTGGTCGGAGCCTTCCTTCGTTCCACGCTGCCCCCTGGTGGTCAGCGCCCATTACAGCAAGCGGTCGAATTCCCAGATGGTCAAACTTTCGAGGGGACAATTTGCATATTAGCCTTGTATTATATAGGATTTTGTTTAGTATATACAAGTCATATCTCTTAGGACTATTCCTTCTCATTCCCCCTCCCATGTGGGAAATTCTTTCTCAGCTCAACTATTATTATCTCCATGATGAAGGCTTTTCTTAGAATCTTTCCTTAGGGTGTCCATAGAATGTGTTACATAATATTGTTATTTGTTTACATGATCTCTGCTTTTAGACATGAACCTTTGCATACCCAGCTTTTAAACCAGCACCTTATATGTGAATGTTGACAAATATTTTTTGTTAAATTTTTTTAAAAAGCTGGGGAAAAAGTGCCATGAAACGATTACTAAAATAAAAAGATACTAAGATATACAAAGCTATGTGTTATGCTTTTTAATTTACCTTTTTAAAAAAGTTTTATTGATTTTAGAGAAGAGGGGAAGGGAGGGAGGGAGAGAGAGAAACATTGATATGAGAGAGAATCATTGACCTGCACACCCCACACTGGGGATCTAGCCTACAACCCTGGCATATGCCCTGACCGGGAATCCAACTGTGACCTCCTGGTTCATAGGTTGCTGCTCAACCACTGAGCCACACTGGCCAGGGCTAATTTACTTTTAAATGTCATTCTAAATAAAGAACAATTAAAAATTTTAAATTAAGCATGAATTTTACTCTTCATCTTTACGTTATGCGATAGCTATTTTAAATGCAAATTTAAGAGTATGTGAAATTGCTGGTATTTCATAGCTTGTACATATATATTTCATCCTTTTTTTTTTTTTTTAAGTATAATTTCCATTTATTTTTCCCCCTAGAGAACTTTTCTTCACTCATTAAGGACTTTGGTGGAGGTCATGGGGCAGCACCTGCAGGTCTAAATTGGGGTGGGGGATGTTTGGTCCTTCCGGGCTTCACCAGAATGATTCCTGACTACCTTGCTTGGAATGGCACAGCTCACACAGTAATGTAGCTTCACATATAGCTTGGGAAGCACATAGGCATCGAAGACACTTGCTTCGGAGATGTCCCTAACAACTGCAGCCTCTACTATGTTTCGATTAACAAACTTCTTAATGGCCTTGTCCTTGGGCATGCATTGGGTGCAATTGGTGCAATGAATAGGCTACACAAGGCCTCAGCCTATTTTGGCATGACCGTTATTCCTTCTTTGCTTGGTCATCTTGGAAATGAGGACCCGAGAGAGCTATATATTTCATTCTTACCAGAATAGGGAAAACACTGCAACAAAACTTATGCAACTTTTTATACTTGTACATTTTACCAACACTCTACCTTTGACTTTGGCAGTACTAAAAGGAAAAGAAACTGTGGCTTGCTGTCTTCTCCTTTCCTTCTGTGTTATCACTTGAGCATAAGGGGTTGGTTAGTACCAAGGAAGTAACGTGAGTAAGAAAATATATGATAGAGGTTTTTGTTTTTTTTTGTTATTCGTGTTTCTTAGAGTACCATTGCCGTTCTTTTGTGTTTGAAGCAAGTTACGATTTAAACAGAAAATATGGCTTCTTGGGCTATTACTATCCCTGCTTACTTAGTTGTAGACAATGTGTTTACCTTAAACTCACTTTGAGTCTTGTTGAACTCCCACACAGCATTGGATCCACTAGAATTCTGTGCTCATGGGGCATCATCAGTGCTATATGAGAACCAGGTGGAAAGGAATGACAGACATGCGTTTTTGCATGTATCTCCTTTGTTCATGTGCATGTTGCATTGTCCCATCAGAGTTTACTCCAAAAACACAGGTTTAAAGATAAAATTATTAAGAATTTCAAGATAGTGACAGAGCTTTAAACCAAGCACAGGGTCTTTCTGAATTTGGAGCCTTGTGTGACCACAGATCACATGTCCATGAAATTAGCCCTGAAAAAAGGGGATTGGAAGGAAATAGTAATATGCATTGAGACAAAGGCTGGCATTGTTCACCTTGCACTAATGTTATAAGTATTGATACTACTTTATTTTGAAGCATTTTGACGGTTGTGTTCCTTTATTGACTTGAAGTTAGGTGCAGCCAAGTGACTTGTTTTGGTAAATGAAATGGGAGCAAAGGTGACCAGTGCTATTCCTTCTTCCCCTGTTTTGCTAACAGTGTGGGATGTAACACAAGATTTAAAGCAGTTTGGAATGCCGAGCCAATGCATGAAAGACAACCTTGGACAGTCACCTGAATTCACACAGGATTTTGCAGGAGTTGATAAATCAATTTATGTTGTAATTGGTCTTTGTTATTATAGCATAATGTGGCCCATTCTGAGTCATAGAGTTTGTGAAATTTCAAAATGAGTGTGATGTAGAAGTATAAGCCTTGTAGGACCAGCACAGTTACATATCACAATTTTTGCACCTATGGGACATAGTAGGTATTCCAAACAAACAAGTAAACCCACCAAAAAGCATTAGGTATATTATCTATATATATAAAAGCCTAAGCGACCGTCCGACCATTTGACCATCTGACCGTTCGACTGGTAGCTATGATGCGCACTGACCATCATGATGCTCAATGCACAGGCATGGAAACGTGGAACAGACTGATGAATCTCAGAGGGAAGTGGGGAGGGAGAGAAGAGATTAACCAAAGATCTTATATGCATACTAGAGGCCCGTTGCATGAAGATTTGTGCAAAGGCCTTCCTTCCCCTGGCTGCCAGCACCGGTGTTCCTCTGGCACCCGGGACCCAAGCCTTTGCTCTGGCTGCAGCGGAAAAGCCAAGCCTCTTCAGTCTCCAATCTTCACTCTTCACTCTGGCCAGAGCCTTCAGTTTTCGCTCTGCACCTGTGTTTGCAAATTAACCCACCAATTTTTGTGGGTTAATTTGCATATTCACTCCTGATTGGATGGTGGGTGTCACAGGGGTAGGTCAATTTGCATATTTCTCTTTTATTAGTGTAGACTAGCGGCCCGGTGCACGAATCCGTGGGGTCCCTCGGCCCGGCCTGCAGGGATTGGGCCGAAACCAGCAGTCCAACATCCCCCAAGGGGTCCCAGATTGCTAGAGGGCAATTAGTTATAAATAAATACCCATGAACTGCTTGATACTGAAAGATTCAAGAGCTCTCTAGTGTATCTTGCATCACAGAACTCTTCATATATAGAGCTAGATCTTAATTATTTACTAGAGGTCAGTGCACAGATTCATGCACATTAAAAAGAAATTAACTAGAAGAAATATTTTAATATCATTATTTGCCCTTTATAATAGAAGTGTCAGAGATGAAAGAAAATTAGTAAAATGTATATGAAAATAATATATAAATTAATAAATAAACAACATGATATAACAACAAAGCCATGATATAAAAACAACAAAAACAACATAAAAATAACATAAACATGATATAAAAACAACATTGATAAAAACAATGACTGATAAATTGATTAAACTTATTCTGATATCTCCCTGTATACCACAGTAAGAGTAAAAACACTTTCAGAGTGCTTGACTAATTTCCATTGTGATGAAGTATTTACAACTTTAATGTCACACGCTCTTCGAAGTTGAGAGAAAGCAACATATAACTGACCATGTCCAAAAACGGGTTCAGGTAGGAATATTCCTACTCTGTCTATAGTTTGTCCTTGTGATTTATTTATTTATTTATTTATTTATTTAAAATATATTTTATTGATTTTTTTACAGAGAGGAAGGGAGAGGGAATAGAGAGCTAGAAACATCGATGAGAGAGAAACATCGACCAGCTGCCTCCTGCACACCCCCTACCGGGGATATGCCCGCAACCAATGTACATGCCCTTGACCGGAATCGAACCTGGGACCCTTCAGTCCGCAGGCCGACGCTCTATCCACTGAGCCAAACCGGCTTCGGCCCTTGTGATTTATTAATAGTCATCGCAAATGCTGGCATCATGGGAAACTGTCTTCGAATTAATTTAAATGGGAGGCCAGTGTCAGATGGGGACAAATCAATTCTTGGAATCAGAACAAACTCTCCTTCCACCGATCGATCTTGTTAATACTTCAGCTTTGATTATGTTAGGTCACGATCTTTTGATAATAAATCTAGTACCATTACAAAGACCCCATTTACTATTAAGATTTCTTAGTAGCTTGATGATTCCATCTACTTTCAATTTTAATTTATGACATGGCATTCCCGAAGGAGTAATACTATTAAGAAATTTGGGAAAATTTTCCTTTTCGCCATCATTCGTTGAGTCGATGGAATCATCACTCAAATGGTACATTGTGCCAATAGTTGGTCTTAAGATACATTCTGTTGACTAGGCTTCTTTCGGCTTCAGAGGTACGTTGTGGCAATAGTTGGTCTTCAGACATATTCTGTTGACAACGCCGCTTTCTTTCAGCTTCAGAATGTCAACAAAAACAACCAAATTCATGATTGACAATGACAGAACGAAACACGCATTTTGTGAATAACGCAACTAGCACCAGCAAGAGCTTTATAAGTATTGTGCATGCAATGTTTATTTTTAAACTAGAGGCCATGCACCGGTGTGGTCCCTCGGCCTGGCCTGCGGGGATTGGGCCAAAACCGGCTCTCTGACATTCCCCGAGGGGTCTCGGATTGCAAGACCCCTCCTGCAGGCCCAGCCTTCAGGACCTGGACGCCCACCGGCTCCCTCCTCTCTCCTCTCTGGGTCCGGGGTGCGGGTGAACAAGATTCGGGGCTGACAGTGCCCCAGCAGCAACCTAATCCATGGCTGATTCCACGATGAATCCAGCTCACTCCTCCATTTTTTCTGGGTTCGGGGTGTGGGTGAAGCAGATTCGGGGCCGACAATGCCCCAGCAGCAACTTAACCTATGGCTGATTCCAGGAAGAATCGGGCTCCCTCCTCTACTGGATGGAGCGTCTGCCCCCCTGGTGATCATTGCGCGTTATAGCTACCAGATGAATGGTCAGATAGTCACTTAGGCTTTTATATATATAAATTGCCAGCATGTGTCATATGTACCAGCCAGCCAGTCGGTTGGATGGACGGACGGTTGGTCACTTAGTCTTTTATATATATAGATAAGGAAGAAGAGGAAAATGTGGCTTTGGTATTTTAGGAATCAAGATTAATCTCTACATTAATTTGGTATTTTAGGAATCAAGATTAATCTCTACATCTCATTAGGAAAAAAACAAGAGACAACTGGCAATCTCAGGCTGTTTTAACCAATAAATTGCTTATGAAAAAAGTGTATTAACACTGCCTTTGACTATTGCTGTTGAAGATCCCAATGTATAATAAAATAGCCAAAAAGGCTTACCAAATGAACAAAGAAGGAAAAGGCTTGAATAATCAAGGAAACCTATATAATCAGGTTGTGGGTTGGTATCTAGGTAATTTAGTTTAGAAATCTCATTTATTCACAAAACTGGCTTTGAAAGGGGAGGAACAGTTCCACTTGCCTTTGTTCATAAAAAATTCTGTCTATTGATTTACCCATATAAAAAGTTACATTTTCTAAAACCTTTAGCTATTTTCAAGAGTGATTAATGTTTAAAATATGTCATCCATGATACTTTATATAATCTTAATGCACATTATTTTGATTAGAATGTTTTTGAGTTTAAAATTTTTTTATTGTGGTAAAATATACATAACATAAAGTTTACCTTTTTAACCCTTTTTTAGTGTACAACTCAGTGGCCTTAGTACATTAACAATGTTGTGCAACTGTCATCACTATCTAGAGGACAATTCTATCATCCCAAACAGAAACTTTGTACCTGTTAAGCAATAACTCCCCATTTCCCTCTACCCCCAGTCCCTGATACCATTTGTTTTACTTGGTCTCTATAAATTTGCTTATTCTAAATATTTATTTATTAAACCTTTGCTGTTGAGAGTATTACAGATGTCCCCCCTTCTTCCCCATTGCCCCCCTCCACTGGTTCCCACCCCACCTCAGGCCTTCACCACCCTATAGTGTGTATCCATAGGTAATGCATATATACCTATAAGTTCATTGATTAATCTTTTCTCAGCCCCTCTCCCCTTCCCTCTGGGATTTGTCAGTCTGTTCTATGTTTCCATGCCTCTGGTTCTACATTATTCATCAGTTTGTTTTGTTCATTAGATTCCTTGTTCATTTATTTTGATTTTTAGATTCAGTTGATGATAGATAGGCATTTATTGTCATTTTGTTGTTCATGTTTTCGATCTTTTATTTCTTCTTCTTCTTAAGAATACCCTTTAACCTTTTGCACTCGGATGTCGAGTGTGACTCGACACGGTTAGCATCGGTAGCAGCTCGAGAAAAAAGCAAGCGAGTGCAAAGGGTTAACATTTCATGTAATACTGGTTGGGTAGTGATGAACTCCTTTAGCTTTTTCTTATCTGGGAAGCTCTTTATTGCACCTTCAATTCTAAATGATAGCTTTGCTGGGTAGAGTAATTTTGGTTGTAGGTCCTTGCTTTTCATCACTTTGAATATTTCTCCCCACTCCCTTCTGACCTGCAAAATTTCTGTCAAGAAATCAGCTGACAGTTGTATGGGTGCTCTCTTGTAGGTAACTAACTGCTTTTCTCTTGTTGCTTTTAAGAGTCTCTCCTTGTCTTTAACCTTTGGCATTTTAATTATGATGTGTCTTGGTGTGGGCCTCTTTGGGTTCATCTTGTTTGGGATTCTCTGTGCTTCCTGGACTTGTATGTCTATTTCTTTCAGCAGGTAAGGAAAGTTTTCTGTCATCATTTTTTCAAATTGGTTTTCGATTTCTTGCTCCGTCTCTTCTCCTTCCATTACCTCCATGATGTGAATGCTGGTACTCTTGAACTTGTCCCAGAGGCTCCTTACACTATCTTTATATTTTTGGATTCCTTTTTCTTTTTTGCTGTTCTGATTGGGTGTTTTTTGCTTCCTTATATTCCAAATTCTTGATTTGATTATCCACATTATCTTTTTACTGTTGATCCCCTGTAAGTTATTCTTTGTTTTGTCAGGTAGTGTATCTTTCATTTTTGACTGGTCCTTTTTTATGTTGTTGATGTTTTCATTAAGTTCCATGAAATTCTCACTAAGTTCTTTGAAGTTCTCATTAAGTTCCTTGAGCATCCTTATAAACCATTGTTTTGAACTCAGGTAATTTTCTTGCTTCCATTTTATTTAGTTCTTTTTCTGGAAATTTTTCCTGTTCTTTCATTTGTGACATGTTTCTTTGTCTCTGTATTTTGGTTGCTTCCATGTGTTTGCTTCTATGTATTAGGTAGATCTGCTATGTCTCCTGGACTTGGTAGTGTCCTGTAGGGCCCGGTGGTTCAGCCTCCCAGTCACCTGAGTTGGGGACTCCAGGTGTGCCCCAGTGTGAGCTGTGTGCACTGTCCTATTGTAGTTGAACCTTGATTTATGTTGGTGTCACTGGGAGGGATTGATTCCTGGTTGTGAGGATCGGCTGCAACTACAGCTGAAGAGCTGCTGTGCAGGAACCGAGCCTATGGAGCAGGACTTGCTTCCATGGGGCTTTGGTGCTCACAAAGTCTTCCCCTTGAGAGTGTCACTTGTGGAGGTGCTAAGGTTGTAATCTGGTGGTGTTGAATTTGACCACCTGGTATACTGGCTCTGGGGCCTCCTGGGATGTGCAAAGTCAGTCTCTGTCTGTGCCCTAGTCGGGGCATCCAGCATGAGCTACAAAGCAGTCTGCAGATGGCTGCTACTTGTGTTGAGCTTGGAGGTGCCCTGAAGAGGCCAAGCTATGAACCAGAGTGGGATGCTAATTGTGTTGGGCCTGGGGCTACTTATTAAGAGGTATGGGGCATGCTGTTACCAGCTGATGCTTTGAGTGATTTTAGCAAGAGCCAAGAGAGGCCAGTTGTATGGAAAAGCCACTGGAAATGGCTTGGATGAGCCTGCAAGTAGGGAGGGGTAGGGGTCTCATAGCGTCAACAGGACAGGGCAAAAAGTGTGATCCAAGTTGATGGAGATTCAGATATGGCGAAGCCTGTCAGCTTTGTGGTAGGGAGGGCTCAGCAAATGAACACTAGCCTCTGACAGCACTTCTGTCTGGGAGAAAGCTACCCTTCCAGCTCTTGCCCTGATTACACACAAGTTGGTTCCTCCCTGAATGTCCCAGGTTCCTTTCAAGCTGCTGCCCAGTGCTGGAGCTCAGAGGGTATGAGTCAGAGTAAGTCTGTGTGTGGGCCCTTTAAAAGGAACTGCCTGGGACTCCCACAGCCTCTGTTTCACTTAGCCACAATCTCACAGGTTTTTACAGCCAGAAGTTATGGGGACTTATCTTCCTGGCACTGGAACCTTGGGCTGGGGGCCTGGTGTTGGGCAGGGACCCCTCACACAGGAAAGTATCCCTCCTGATTTTAAACCACCACACTGGATGTGGGACAGCTGGTTCCACAATCCCTCCCCCTTTCTCTGCCCCTCCTACCAGTCTTGATGTGCTTCTTCTTTAATTACCTAGTTGTAGGACTTCGTTCAGCTAGATTTCAGGTGGTTCTGAATGATCGTTATTCTGTATTTTAGTTGTAAATTTTGATGTGGTTGTGGGAAGTGGTGAGTACCGTGTTTACCTATGCCGCCATCTTGACCAGAAGCTATTCTAAATATCTTACATAATTGAATCATACAATATTTGCCCTTTTGTGACTGCCTGTTTCATTTAGCACAGTCTCTTTACGATTCATCCATGTTGTAGCATTTCCTTCCTTTTAATAGCTGAGTGTGTACATGCCACATTTTGTTTATCTGTTTTTTGTTTTTTTTTAATTTTTTAAAATTTCTTTATTGATTAAGGTGTCACATATTTGTCCTCATCCCCCCATTCCCATCCCACACCCCTCCCCATGGATGCCCCAACCTTGTTTATCTGTTGATGGATAATTGGATTGCTTCTACCTTCTGGCTATTATGAATAATATTGCAGTGAACATGGGTGTACAAATATCTGTTCAAGTCCCTGCTTTTATTATTTATTTATTTATTTTCAGCATCCAAAACTTTTTTAATAATATGATTTAGGATTTAGGGTTAATTTTTGTAGCCACGGCTGGCCCAGTGACCTCTTGCACGCTCGAACTTCCGGCCCTTGGATCGCACGTAGGGTTCCGTGTGGCTGTGGGGGGTTCCTGGGGCCTTGCCGAAATGCCTGTACACCTCGCGGCCCTTGCGAGGACCAGAAAGCAAGACAGTGCCACAGCCCTTGGGGGAGTCCAGGGCCAGCTGGTCGAAGGTGAGAATCTTGCCCCCAGCCTTGAGGATGCGGCTCCGGGCACGGCTGCTCACACAAAGGGCACACACCTTCAGTTTGGGCACCTCCTGGATTCTCATGTCATCAGTTATAGTCCCTACAACCACCGCGGTTTTGCCCTCCTGGCCAGGAAGCTTCATCTTGTGGATCATCCGGGAAAGGGACAGAGGCGGCCGGTTGGTGCGACTCATGAACAACCTCTTCAGCACCACTTGGTTGAAAGTGGAGTTGGTTCTTCTGGCCAGAAACCTGTATAGCTTGACCAGCTGCCTTAGGTAGATGTCCTGGCTCTTGGGCTCCTTGTGCCGAACCTTTTGGTCTTTGTTGTGGCGGATGTCGACTCCCATGATGGCGCCTTCTCCAAGTCCCTGCTTTTAATTCTTTTAGATACATGCCTAGGAGAAGAATTTCTGGATAATGTGGTAATGTTATGTTTAACTTTTAAGGAACTGCCAAACTATTTTTTGCTTTGGCTGCATCATTTTATTTTCACCAACAATTTCATGAGGATTTCAGACTCTCAATATCCCACCAGTATTTGTTATTTTCTGCTTTTTTTTGATAATCCTAGTGGGTATGAAATAGTGTCTTATTGTAGTTTTGATTTGCATTTCTCTAATGACTAGTGTTGTTGAGCATCTTTTCATGTACTTATTGACCATTTCTTTATCTTTGGAGAAATGTCTTTTAAGTCTTTTGCCCATTTGTTGATTCCTATGCACAAAAGTTTGAGACTGGTCTACATTACATCATAATTGTTATCTATATGATTGAAGATGAGAACTATATCCAGTGAGAAGGGCAGAGCAAGGAGAAGATAAGAACTTGATTATAAGGACTCACCTAATGCAAGGGAAGTTGGGAGATGATATGTGGCCAAGAAAAAATGAATTCTGATGGACATCTAGGAAACTATGTGTTCTAGTATAATATTTGGCTCAGCCTTGAATAATATTGGCATGTCATATTAAAAATCATCCTGGTAGGATGGGGGTGGGATGGGAATGGATGCGTGTGTACAGTTCTGTCTTTAGGAGAGTATTTGAGACAGCCAAATTCTTACATTCCATAGTAGGAAATCAGTAGGTAATATCTAAAGCCAGTACAAAATAAGTATCAGTTTAAGCATAATCTAGAAATATGGAGATAAGTCTCAGAAGAAACAACTAAAAGAGTTGAAAGTAGTTGCTTTTGAGAAGAGAGATTGGTAGTTAGTAAGATAACACTGTTTGCCTTAAAGTACTATGGACTTTTTGAACTATGTAATTGTATTTATTTTATAAAAAAGCAAATTGGAAAAAACTCAGTTTTACAGATAGGAAGCAAACACATGAAGAATATTAAGTACTATGAGAAAGGTAAGAGCAAAGTTCATAGAAAGAGGCCAGCCTAGGTGTTAGGAAGGTATGGCATGGATTAGGGAAGGCTTTCTGGAAGAGAGACATTTCCTAGTTATATTGTAGACAATGTAAGTTAATCAATTAAACATCTTTTGGATTTGTTTTATTTTTAAAGTGTGAACAATTAAACATAACTTAAGTTGCCTCAGCTGATGTGGCTCAGTTGGTTGAATATCATCTTGTGCACTGAAAAGTTGCCACTTAGATTACTGGTCAGGGCATATGCCCAGGTTGCTGGCTTGATCCCCAGTTGGGGTGTGTGTGGGAGGCACCTTATTGGTTTTTCTCTCTCACATCGATGTTTCTCTCTCACCCTCTCCCTTCCTCTCTCAAATTAATAAAAACATAATTAAAATAATAAGTTAATTTTTCATTAATCCACTTAACAAATTTATTAATTCCTACTTTGTACTAGGCACTGAAGATATAATGGTAAGCAAAATCAACAATTTAGCGGGCTGACCAGCACGAATAAAATATTTCATTGTGTGTAAGATTATTTAGGAGTTATGGCTTCCCTTCACTTCTACTTTTAGAACCACTCCTTAGATCAGTGGTCGGCAAACTCATTAGTCAACAGAGCCAAATATCAACAGTACAACAATTGAAATTTCTTTTGAGAGCCAAATTTTTTAAACTTAAACTTCTTCTAACGCCACTTCTTCAAAATAGACTCGCCCAGGCCGTGGTATTTTGTGGAAGAGCCACACTCAAGGGGCCAAAGAGCTGCATGTGGCTCCCGAGCCACAGTTTGCCGACCACGGCCTTAGAGCATTGATTCTTTGAGTATAGCTCCCAGTCTGGCCATATGGACATCACCTGGGAGCTTGTTAGAAATGCAGAAGTTCAGGTTCCTATTCCATACCTACTGAATCCGAAACCCTGAGAATGGGATCCTCCAGATAATGAATACTAAAATTTGAGAGCTACTGCATTAAAGGTAATCAATGTTTTAAACTTGGTTTCTTAATTGCTTGTATTTCATTGTTTAAACATAACCAACTGGTTATAATTATACTAGAGGCTCAGTGCACGAAATTTGTGCACTCGGGCGGCGGGGGCGGGGGGAGGGGCGGGCGGGTGGTGGTCCCTCAGCCAGGCGTGGGCCCTCTCACAGTCCAGGAACCCTGCAATCGATTGCCCCGTAGAGGGAGGCCCTGCCCACCAACTGCAGCGCCGCTGGCCAGGTAGCCTGGGCCTTGCTCTGTGGGTGATCGATCGCCCCAAAGAGGTAGGCACTGCCCACCTGGCTGGGGCTCTGCGATGGATCACCCCCGCAGAGGGAGTCCCCGCCAACCCGCTGCAGCCCGCCAGTCAGTGGCCTGGGCTTCTCTCTTTGGGGCGATCGTGGAACCCCCCCAATTGATCACCCCCCGGCCGGTGGCCTGGGCCTCCCTCTGGGGGTCAATCATGGGGTGATGGTTGGGCCCCTGACCAATCGCATTGCACCTGCCTTGGCTGGCTGGCGCCAGTGGATGTCATAGCATGGTAGTCTGGACGGTCGTTCCACTGTTCGGCCGTTTAGTTGATTTGCATATTACGCTTTTATTATTATAGGCAACTAGACATATGCCAGGTTATATAATTATTTAAGCATTTAATGCCTTTTAAAATGCTTAATAATATGTTCATTTAGAATTTATCTATTAAGCACATACCATGTATAGTAATTCAGTTTCTGGAGTCTTAGTTTATGTGCAATTCTTTTGTGTAGCAAGCTTTTTTCTTGAAGGAGAGCATTGTTTACAAATGCTGTGTCTTTTATTCTTTCATTTTTTATTAAGGTAATATTGACATACAGTATTATATTAGTTTCAAGTGTACAGCATAATGATTCCATACTTGCCTATTTTGTGAAATCATCACCACAATACGTCTTGTTAATATCCATCTGTATAAATGCAGTGCCTTTATGGAGCTAAAGAGGTCCTGGTAATATTCTATAATAATAGAGTAATATGCAAATCATCACTCCGCTACACTCACAAGCCACGCCCACCAGCCACGCCCCAACCACGCCCACCATCCAATCTGAGTGAGTATGCAATTAAACTGAAAACATGGCAGCAGCCCCGCCCCCCAGCCTCTCTGGTCTCTGGGAGTCGGAGAAGTCAGGCGCCAGCGCCTGAGGCTGGCTGCAGCCACAGAGACCAAGAAGCCGCCTGCCCCATGATCCCAGGCCTCCGCCAGCCTCAGAAGCCTTAGGTCCGCCTGCCCAACGTCCTGGGGAGACGGAGAAACCGGGCCCCAGCGCCTGAGGCTGGCTGCAGCCACGGAGACCAAGAAGCCACCTGCCCCATGATCCCAGGCCTCAGCCAGCCTCAGAAGCCTTAGGTCCGCCTGCCTCACATCCACCTGCCCCACGTCCTGGGAAGACGGAGAAACCAGGCCTTGCGCCTGAGGCTGGGTGCGGCCAGGAGACGAAGAAGCTGCCCGTCCCATGATCCCAGGCTGCAGCCAGCCTCAGAAGCCTCAGGTCCGCCTGCCCCACGTCCAGGGGAGACGGAGAAACCGGGCCCTGCGTCTGAGGCTGGCTGCAGCCACGGAGACCAAGAAGCCGCCTGCCCCACGATCCCAGGCCTCAGCCAGCCTCAGAAGCCTCAGGTCCGCCTGCCTCACGTCAGCCTGCCCCACGTCCTGGGGAGACGGAGAAACCGGGCGCTGCATCTGAGGCTGGGTGCGGCTGGGAGAGGAAGAAGCTGCCCACCCCATGATCCCAGGCTGCAGCCAGCCTCAGAAGCCTCAGGTCCGCCCGCCCCATGTCCTGGGGAGACGGAGAAACTGGGCCCCAGCACCTGAGGCTGGCTGCAGCCATGGAGACCAAGAAGCTGCCTGCCCCGTGATCTCAGGCCTCAGCCAGCTGGAGAAGCGGTTCACCCCACGTCCTGGGGGAGACAAGAAACCTGGTGCCAGTGCCTGAGGCTGGCTGCAGCCCGGGAGAGAAAGAAGCCGCCTGCCCTGTGATCCCAGTCTGCAGCCAGCAGCAGAAACCTCAGGTCCGCCTGCCCCACCTCCTGGGGGAGAATGAGAAACCGGGCCTCAGCGCCTGAGGCTGGCTGTGACTTGGGAGATGAAGAAGCCGCCTGCCCCGTGATCCCAAGCTGCAGCCAGCTGGAGAAGCCGCCCTCCCCACGTCCTGGGGGAGACAAGAAACCGGGTGCCAGTACCTGAGGGTGGATGCGATCTGGGAGACGAAGAAGCCGCTTGCCCTATGATCCCAGGCTACAGCCAGCTGAAGAAGCCGCCCACCCCATGTCCACCCGCCCCACGTCCTGGGGGAGATGGAGAAACCGGGCCCCAGGACCTGAGGCTGGGTGCAGCCCGGGAGATGGAGAAGCCGCCCACCCTGCAGTCCTGGGCACCAGCACCTGTGGCTGGCTGTGGCCTGGGAGACAGAGAAGCCGCCCACCCTGCGGTCCAGGTGCCAGCACCTGCAGCTGGCTACAGCATGGTAGATGGAGAATCCGCCCACCCTGCAGTCCCGGGCACCAGCACCTGTGGCTGGCTGTGGCCTGGGAGACAAAGAAGCCGCCCACCCTGCAGTTCTGGGCGCCAGCACTTGCAGCTGCAGCACAGACGAAGCCCCCTGTCCACCATCCCCTAAGGCTGCAGCCAGCCTGGGCGCCTATGGCTGACCAGAGGGAGGGAAGCCCGGATCCTGGGTGCCTGTGGTCAGCTGGAGGAGGGAATCCTGGGTACCAGGTGTGGGCAGAGGCAGAGGTAGTTAGGGGCAATCAAGTCAGCAGGGGAGCAGTTAGGGACAATCAGGCTGGTAGGCAGAAGCAGTTAGGGGCAATCAGGCAGGCAGGTGAGCGGTTAGGAGCCAGCAGTTCTGAATTGTGAGAGGGATGTCCAACTGCTGGTTATCCCATGAGGGGTCCCAGATTGGAGAGGGTGCAGGCCAGGCTGAGGGACACACTCCTCGCTGCCCCCTGTGCACGAATTTCGTGCACCGGGCCTCTAGTATTCTATAACTTGGTAAAATTATCAGAACCAATATAAATTAGCATCACTGTTTTAGGATTTGCATAAAATCATAATATTTTAGTTGGAGTAGACTCTAAAGATAGCCTGTTTCAGCCACTCATTTTATAGTTTAGAAATCTATGACTCAGAGAGGGTCAGTGTGTTCTTGTTCAGAGTCACTCAGTAGCTGTTAGGTCTCAGTGGTTGGAGGATATTTTCCCCATTGATTTCTAGAGGGAGTGGAAGGGAGGAAGGAGGAGGGAGAAAGAAAAATATCAACATGAGAGAGACACATCGATTGGTTGCCTCCTGCAAGCGCCCCTACTGGGGCTGGGGAACTTGCAACTGAGGTACCAGGTGTACCGGTTAATAATGGCGGATTTTGTAATCAAAGAAAACATGATAATTTCAAGAGAAACATCAAAGGTGCTTTATTCAAGTAATGTTCATTGCTAGCTACACATTGCCCCCATCTTCCAGGTAATTGGTGGATACCATCCCAATAGAACTTTCCTTGTTTTGAGCCAAACCATTCAGAGACCCAATTTTCCACTTCTTCGTATGTTTTGAAGTGCTGCTCAGAAAGTGCGTGTGCCATCGATCAGAACAAGTGGTAATCTGAAGGAGCAAGGTCTGGTGAATACGGCGGGTGGGTTAATACTTCCCAGGCAAGATCTTTTAACGAGTCTTTAACTGGTTTTGAAGTGTGTGATGGTAATACGGCGGGTGGGTTAATACTTCCCAGGCAAGATCTTTTAACGAGTCTTTAACTGGTTTTGAAGTGTGTGATTGTGCGTCATCATGAAGCAAAATTACTTTGCCGTGTCTTCTGGCCCATTCTGATCATTTTACTATCAAAGCGTGGTTCAAATTGATTATTGTTGTTGGTAGCAATCAGTATTAATGGTTTCACCTGGTTTTAGAAGCTCATACTATACCACACCTTCCTGATCCCACCAGATGCAGAGCATTGTCTTCTTTCTGAAGCGATTTGGCCTTGCAGTCAGTGTTGATGGTTGACCTGGATCAACCCATGATTTTGTGCATTTGGGATTCTCAAAATAAATCCACTTTTCATCGCCAGTCACAGTTCGATGCAAAAAAGACTTTTGTGCCGTTGAAGCAACATTTCACTGATTACTTTTCGATTTTCCATTTGTCTTTTGTTCAGTTGACGTGGCACCCATTTTCCTTCCTTTAAAATCTTTCCCATTGCTTGTAAATGATTGGAAATTGTTTGCTGAGCAACATTTAATCTTTCTGCAAGTTGTTTTTGAATTTGACAAACATCTTCATCCAATAATGCTTGTAATTGTTGGTCTCCAAACTTTTTTGGTTGACCTGGATCTTGTCTTTCACATCGAAATCATAACTTTTAAAGCATTTAAACCAGCGTTCACAAGTATCTTGAGATGGAGCATGTTCACCATAAGCTTCCCGAAGTATACGATAACTTTTTCTTCAAAATAAAGTAATGAATTAAAACTTACTGCAAATGCTCTTTTTTTGGCACGAAATTCGACATTTTTAAGTGTAAAAATATCTATGATGTTAACATCTTCAGCAAATTTGACATATGAAGTTTTGAAGCTTGCTGTCAATACAACAAAATAGCATACATATCAAATCGCATATATATCAACATGTGTGTAACTCCATCTGTTGAAAAAAAATCGGCATTTTTAACTGGTTCACCTAGTACAGTGGTCGGCAAACTCATTAGTCAACAGAGCCAAATATCAACAGTACAACGATTGAAATTTCTTTTTGAGAGCCAAATTTTTTAAACTTAAACTTCTTCTAACACCACTTCTTCAAAATAGACTCGCCCAGGCCATGGTATTTTGTGAAAGAGCCACACTCAAGGGGCCAAAGAGCCGCATGTGGCTCGCGAGCCGCGGTTTGCCGACCACTGACCTAGTATATGCCCTTGACTGGGAATTGAACCTGCTACTCTCTGGTCCCAAGGCTGACATTCTAACCACTGAGCGAAACCAGCCAGGGCTCATTAAGGTTGTTTGTTTGTTTGCTTGCTTTTTTACTTGCTTGTTTTTAAGCAGTAGAAGATTGTGATAACTTTGTGGAATTATGCCATACAATAGTTTCCCTGTCTGTTTCATGGAAGGGTTACTTGAACAGTAACTGTTGCTGTGATTTGGTTCTCCATTAGTTATTTCAGGTAAACTTCCTTAGCTAGTGTATTCAAACAACTTTTAAATCTCAGGCCCCAGAACTTGTAGGCCAGTCTGCTAATTGAATGATGGATAATTATAGAAAGATATCAAAAACTTCTCTTGAAACAGTTCCAATACTTCAATGTGCAACAGGAAAAGATGGATGTGAAGGCACCAGTCTGGAGTAGATACATATATTTTTAAAATATTGTTTTATAAATAAAAATCTCTTATTTTCTCAGCACACATATCTTTCCTCTTTTAAAATTGTTAGTATTCTGAAATTACATGGTCTATCACAGTGATGGGCAACCTTTTGAGCTTGGTCAAACTTCGCCAAAAAACTGAGCATAACTTGGGTAGTGTGTCACTTTGAGGAAAAAAACATTATTTCGCAAATGTTTCATCCTCGGCATGCGGCCGCGTGTCATCAGAAATGGCTACGCGTGTCAGTGCTGACACACGTGTCATAGGTTCGCCATCACTGGTCTATGATCTTTTTAATGCTGGATCTGGTTTGCTAATACTTTGTTGAGGATTTTAGCATTGATGTTCATCAGGGATATATTGGCTTGTAATTTTCTTTCTTTGTATTATTTTTATCTGGTTTTGGAATTGGGATAATGCTAGCCTCGTAAAATGAGCTTGGGTGTCTTCCCTCCTCTTTAATTTTTTTTTAAATAATTGGAGAAGGTGTTTTTCTTTGAATGTTTGGTAAAATTTTATTTGTTCAGAGTTTTGCTTTTTTTATTACTGCTTTAATTTCACTAGTTGTAATCTATTTTGCTATGAGTGTGCACTGGGAAGTGGTGGACCTTATTTTCAAAATTCTGTCTCAGAGAGAACTGTATTTCTAGGAATTACAATTTTGGGGGGAAATTTTTATACTGTTGATAGTTTAAAAGAAAAAGGTAAAAACAGCAATTTTTTCATTTTGTTAGTTTCTTATGCTGTAACACATTGCTACAAATAATCTTACAGATTTATTATCTTACAAATTTATTACCTTACAATTATAGAATTCAGAAGTGTTTTTAAAAATTTTTTGGGAGCGGGAAAGGAAGAGAGAGAGAGAGAGAGAGAGAGAGAGAGAGAGAGAGAGAGAAAGATTTGTTGTTCTACTTATTTATGCATTCATTGGTTTATTCATGTACGTGCCCTGATGGGGGATCAAACCTACAACCTTGGTATATTGGATGATGCTCTAACCAACTAAGCTACCTGACCAGGGTATAGAAGTTTTTGCTATAAAGTTATCACACTTCTTTTTGAGGCAATAGGGCATTTGCTACTCTTATAAGAAAAGGTGGGGAAGATTAGAAAATAAATATAGTTTGGGTTTTTTTTAATAACACATTTTTCCTATTAAAAATGTAAATGTAATTTTAGTTACATGAAACAAATTATTCCCTTAAAATGAAACCTGGCAATTTTCTGAATCTTGTATTCCTTACTAAGCATTTACTTATATTAATTAAGTATATATTGATTTTTAAAAACCTTTGTAGCTTTTATTTATATATGCAATCTTGATATGTAGAGGGTTTTTTTTTGGTGTTTTTTTTAAAAAATATATTTTATTGATTTTTTGCAGAGAGGAAGAGAGGGATAGAGAGTTAGAAACATCGATGAGAGAGAAACATAGATCAGCTGCCTCTTGCACACCCCCTACTGGGGATGTGCCCGCAACCAAGGTACAGGCCCTTGACCGGAATCAAACCTGGGACCCTTGAGTCCGCAGGCCGACGCTCAATCCACTGAGCCAAACCCGATTCGGCTAGAGGGGTTTTTTTATTGAGTGGAGCAATAGTGTGCCCATAAAGATTTATTAAACCGAATTGTGGATCAGTGTTGCTGTAGCATATCTTTATTATTTATGGTCTTTGTCAGTAAGATGACAGCTACAAAATTATTAAAGAGTCTTTATTGTAGAATAGTATTAGAAATTTAAAATATTTCAGTTATTGTATTAGGTAAAACTAATCTTTCAGAAATAGTATCCATTTTTATTTTTAAAATTAGGAACCTGCAGCAGTTTCTATAAGAATTTAGGCATAATCAAATATTTGACAACTGTTTGACAGTAAAACAGTTTACCAAAAATAATGAAAGAGCCCTGGCAGGGTTGCTCAGTTGGTTAGAGTTTCCTCCTGCTAATACCAAGATTGCAGTTTCGGTCTCTGCTTGGGGAGTATAAAAGAATCAACCAATGATTGCATAAATAGGTGGAATAACAAATCGACGTTTCTCTCTCTTTTACTCCAATCTCTCTCCCTTCCTCCCTTTCTCTTTAAAAATCAATAAATAAAAATTTAAAAAGTAATGAAAGAAAATGTATTAATTAAATAAATTCAAATGTTCAAAACCCAGGGTATTTATTGTATAAAAGTGCTATAGCTTTTTATCGGAAAATAATGTTAGCTCGACAAAAAATTAATGGTGAAATCTAGTATGGTTTTGGCTTAAATTTTAATTGTCATATTTTGAAATATTACTTTATAAAATAATTTAGAAAAACTAATAAGTTTAAAAAAAAAACAAAGGATGATAATCTAGACAGAGATTAAGACAGAGAATGTAGGGAACTGTATTACAAATAGGAATTATAAAAACTGGGTCCAAGTTGAATAAGATGTTTCAGTGGAGACAACTAGTTAAGTGTATTTTCTATTTATTTATTTTTGAAGTATGCTTTGGCATAAATATAGGTAATTGGGAGTAAACAACCTGTGTTCTGAGCTTTTTATGTTAGGTAATATTTTTGTTTTTATATGATGTATACTTATATTATTAGAGGTATTCTGTTGCCCAAATATGTAATTTAATAAATTAATCAAGTAAAATCAAAAGTGCTACACATGCAGTTTGTTATTGCTGACTCTAATTTTTACTTATGTTATTAATCTTTGTT
Organism: Cnephaeus nilssonii; assembly: GCF_951640355.1. Lineage (NCBI taxonomy): Eukaryota > Metazoa > Chordata > Mammalia > Chiroptera > Vespertilionidae > Cnephaeus > Cnephaeus nilssonii. The sequence continues at coordinate 70,485,281 of NC_137078.1, read as the reverse complement.
TAGAGGCATAGGTCTGAATTTAAGGCATACAGGGCAAAGTGAACAGCAAAAATCCTGATTTCCATATGATATAGTATACAAGATAGTTCTAATATTGGAATATTTTAACAAAATGCAGTCTTTTAATTAGTTTATAATTTATATTCTCTGGTAAATGCAAAATTGTTTCTATTTTAGCACAAAATACAGAACTCTGATATTAGTGTTCTTACTATCATCTTTTTGTAAAAACATTTTTTAGAGCAGTTTTTGTTTCACAGCAAAACTGAACAGAAAGTACAGAGTACCTTTAATACTCCCTTTCTCCCCAAAGTATAGCTTCCCCACTGTCAACATCCCTGCAGCAGAGTAGTACATTTGTTACAGCCAGGAACATTAACACATAATTATTACCCAAAGTCCATAGTTTATATTGGGTCTCACTCTTAGTGGAATATATTCTATGCATTTTGACAAATGTATATTGACATATACTCATCATTATAATATTCAAAATTTTACTGTCACTTTTTAACTCTGGGTTTATATAGGTTTAAAAATTTTTTTTTTACCTCTAAGAATTTAAAGTCCTTTATACTTCAGAGGTGGAGAAAATATCTTGAAATTGTATCCCCATGTTTAGAGAGTCAAGTTAGAAGGTTAGTGGTACAAATATGTAGCGTTTAGTAGAAAAGACATGTGGACAAGATCTTACCACTTAGGCTTTATAAACTGATTAGAGGCCCAGTGCACGAAATTCGGGCATGGGGGGGGTGTCCCTCAGTCTGGCCTGCACCGTCTCCAATCTGGGACCCCTCGGGGGATGTCCGACTGCCAGTTTAGGCCCGATGCCTGTGGGATCAGGCCTAAACGGGCAGTCGGACATCCCTCTAGCTATCTGGGACTGCTGGCTACTAACCGCTCACCTGCCTGATTGCCCCAAACCACTCTGCCTTCCTGCCTGATCTCCCCTAACCACCTTTGCCTGCCTGACTGATTGCCCCTAACCACCTCTGCCTGCCTGCCTGATCGCCCTAACTGCTCTCCCCTGCTGGCCTGATACCCCGAACTGCTCTCCCCTGCTGGCATGATCACCCCTAACTGCCTCTACCTCGGCCCCACCACCATGGCTTTGTCTGGAAGGACATCCGGAAGGTTGTCCGGAAGATGTCTGGTCTAATTAGCATATTTCCCATTTATTAGTATAGATTTCCTATGTTGTATATAGATTGGAATTCTTGTATTTTCTTTGTTTTATTCTATTAACTGTGGTACATCACAATCATTTTCCTTTTAGTTGAAATTCTTATTGAGTAATATGTTTTACTTCTAAAATTCCCTTGTTTTGAGACTTATTGCCATAATTACATTAGAACCTCCTTTATGAGCATTTGGCTATTATTTACTAAATGGCTTTAATTCTTTCTCATATAGTTTTCAGAGCTTAAACATTTTTTTTACTATTATTTCCGTTTGAGAACAAATTTTAAAAGTTTTTAATGTCTCATCAGATTTTAAAAAGTGAGTTTTGCATTTGAAATAACAGGTTTTTTGTTTTTTGTTTTGTTTTTAATTCAATAGATTGGTTGCTTGCCTAAACTGGATTTGAAGCAATTCAAACTACTGGATATCTGCTATTTTACAATATCACAATTGGAAAGAAGCAGCTTTTCAAATAATGGAAGAGTCTAAGACCTCTAAAAATGAAAATCATGAACCAAAGAAGAATGCTTGGGCCCTTTCTGAAGAAAGCAAAACAGTTAAAGTTATAACTAATCAAACTTTGAAAGCCAGAAATGATAAATCCATAAAAGAAATTGGGATCAGCTCGCCAAATAGGAATAGTAGTAAAAAAAATAAGCAAAATGATATTTGTATAGAAAAAACAGAAGTTAAATCATGTAAAGTAAATGTTGCCAATATTCCAGGCCCCAAAGATTTGGGGTTAGTCCTTCGAGATCAAAGTCATTGCAAAGCAAAAAAGTCACCTAATTCACCTGTGAGAACAGAAAAGGTACCTGTTTCACAGGCAAAAGTAGAAAAAGCATCCAGTTTACAGGCAAAAGCAGAAAAATTGACGAAGTCACCTAATTCACCAGTGAAAACAGAAAAGGCACCCAGTTCACAGGCAGCGGTAGCGGAAAAGGCACTTAGTTCACAGAAGAAAGAAAAAGCACCTAGTTCTCAGATGAAATCAGAAAAAGTTCCTAGTTCACCAGCAGAAGCAGAGAAGGTACCCAGTTCACTGTTGAAAGAAAACATAAGGCAGACAGAATTACAGCAGATTGGAAAAAAAATTCCAAGCTCCTGTACTTCCCTTGAAAAGGTGAATATTGATGTAGAGGGAGAAAAATCTGCTCCAGAAAACTCACCACGATCTCAGAAGCAACAAACATCTACAGATAATACTGGTGATTCTGATGATAGTGCATCAGGAATTGAAGACATATCGGATGATTTGAGTAAGTACAAATTAGATTATCCCACAAGTCTTTTTTTTGAGGGGGGATTTTCCTATATTAACATTCTTTAAATTACCCCCATTTTTATTTTAACCATGTTGAAATTCAGAAGAACATTAATAATATGGCTCTTTAAGCTAAAAAAAGAACTTTACATTTATTATAGTAGGTAAAAAGCTTGTGCAAATATACATTTAGTGACTCCTGTGGTCAATATAGTCAGTATGTTTCCTCCCCTCCCCTCCTGTCACCCTTCCCTTCCCTCTTCTTTTTCCCTATTCCCTCCCCCCTCCTCTCATACTCTTTAAATGGTCCTGGTAATATATTGCTGATTTATTTATAAAATATGTGTGTATTGAGTTTTTATTATGTGACAAGCATGTGTTTACAATGGAAAACCAAGAATACCAACCAAAAAAGAACACTTCTCTCCCCCCCGCCACCCCCCATTACAGCCCCAGACCTCAAGAAAGCTTCTAGTTAGATTGGGGTAATACAGATAAAGTGGTAATTTAGTTGTGTCAGAAACTTGAGTTGAGAATGCACATGATTTAATTGAGAGATTTGGACTTAGGGTTGAAAAAATGCATGATATAAATGTGAGACTTCAATGTGAACAGTGAATTGAGGGGGAATTGAACAGGGAATTGAGGGGGAAAGTGCAAAAGTTATATCTGAAAAGTACACAAGAATTGGAAATAAAGGGTCTTTTAGGACATTATAAAGAGTTTGGACTTTATTAATGAACTAGAGGCCCAGCGCATGAAATTGTGTGCGGGTACAGTCCCTAGGCTCCTGGCAGCTGGCCTCGCCCCCCGCCACCACCCACCTGGGTTCCCAGTTTGCCATTGGGCAATGGGAGCCTGACGGCCGGGTGGGGGAGGGACCGAGAGGTCAGCTGGTCCCACCCACTCGCCAGCTCTGCCCCCGCTGCAGGTCATCCTCTGTGTGTGGGGCGACCAGCTGGGTTGGGGGCCTTGGCCTGGCGCCTCCCGTATCCCCTGCCATCCACCCGGTTCCTTGTTCGCCATGTGGCGATCGAAGCCTGCGGGCCGGGCGGAGGGACCAAGAGGTTGCCCATTAGGCCACTCGCCAGTCCCGCCCCCACCTCGGTTCCTCATTTGCCATGCGGCAATCGGAGCCTGATGGCTGGGGGGAGGGGCCGAGAGGCAAGTCGTTCCCGCCTGCTCACTGGCCCCACCCCTGCTGCGGGTCGGCCTCTGTGTATGGGGCAACTAGCCAGGCAGGGTCCTTGGCCTGGAGCCGCCTGCATTTTCCACCACCCACCCAGGTTCCCTGTCTGCCATCTGGCGATTGGAGCCTGTGGGCTGGGGGAAGGGACCAAGTGGTTGGCCATTCCACCCACTCGCCAGTCCCGCCCCCCACTGCCACCCACCTCGGTTTCCTGTTTGCCATTCAGCAATTTGAGCCTACCGGCTGGTGGGGAACAGACTAAGAGGTGGTTAGTGCACCTCATAGGGACTGGTCGAGCGGTCGTTCTGGTCATTCTGCTGTTATGGTCGTTGGTCTTTTATTATATAGGATGTTTTGAGAAGCCATTGAATAATTTTAAGCAAGATAGTGCTATGTATATATTTGGCTACAATACAGCAAATTCTTTGACAGTAACAAGGCTGGAAGCAGAGATTGATTAGGACACTATTGCAATTTACTTGAGAATTATCATTGTAAAATTCATTTTCTTATGGGATTTTAATCTCAGTTTTAATTAATTGTTTGTAAATATTATCCTTGTCTTTTGAGTACTTTAATTCTGATTTTGTCTAATGATTTTTCTTTGACAGTCTTTTTTAATACTTCTATGGCTAAAAGAATAAAGCCTTTTCATGATACATAGATAAAAAAGGAAAAACTACTTCTAAATCATTATTTGCCACACTTTGAGAAAGACTGGTAAAGAGTTAAGAAAAAGCTTTTTATTTATGGTAGTATACAGATAATGTTATATTGATAGACCATTTAAAAAAACTTAGTAGTATCTTTAGGTATATAAGAAAAAATAGGAGAGAACCAAGATGGCGACATAGTTAAATGCCGGTACGTGCCACCTCCCACAACCACATCAGATTTACAACTAAAATATAGAACAACCATCATTCAGAACCGCCTGAAAGATGGATGAATGGAAGTCCTACAACTAGAGAAGTAAAGAAGAAAGCACATCGAGACTGGTAGCTGTGTGGAGGTGCAGAATGAGTTGGTCCGACACCCATGTGTGTCAGTTTTTTAATCAGGAGGGAGATAGTCTCTGTAGAGGCTGCCTGTGAGAAGCAGGTGATCCCAGTCGCACACCAGACCCCCAGGGTAGGGTTTCAGAGCTGGGAAGAGAAGTCCCATAATTTTGGGCTGTAAAAACCAGCGGGGATTGTGGCTGAGTGACATGGAGGCTGCTGGAGACCCAGGTGTTCCTTTTAAAGGGCCAGCACACGAACTTACTTGGACTTGATCTCTCTGAGCCAAAGCGCCAGGCTGCTTTGGGGGACCTAGACACATATGGGGAGGAACTAGACTGTCTGGCATCGGGCCAGGAACTCAGGGGTGGCTTTTTCTCAGATGGAGATGCTCACAGGGATCATTGTTCCTGTGCTGGGACATCCCCCATCACAGAGATGGCTGGCAGCCATATCTGAGTTCAATCAGCATGACTCACTGTTTGCTCAGCCCTGTTGAGTCCCTGAGACCCCGCCACATCCAATTTGCAGCCCCACCCAAGCTATTCGCAGCAGGTTTTCTAGAGGAATGGCCTGTCCTGGCTCAGGCTTCAGACTTTACTAAAACCTGTCAAAACAAGCTACAGCTGGTAGCAGTTGGTCCCAAATCTACAATAATAAAAGCATAATATGCTAATTAGACTGGACGTCTTTCCGGACGTCGTCCTGGATGACCTTCTGGATGAATTCAGAGCTGCGAGGGAAGCCCGGGTCCCGGGTGCCAGAGGGAAGCTGGTGCTGGCAGCTGGGGGAAGGAAGGCCTACTCTTGCATGAATTTCATGCATCAGGCCTCTAGTCTATCAATAAAAGGCCCAAGACCCAGCACTAGCAGCAGCCTGTCTTGCTTCACAGCTGGGCCTCGCCTCGCCTGAGCACTTCCTAACCCAATACAAATAGCAGCCATCTGCAGATCTCTCTGTAGTTCCTGCTGCATAGCCCCAGGCAGTAGTCTACTTTGCCCCTCCCTGGAGGTCCTAGAGCTAGTGCATCCAGTGGACAGCTTCAGATCATACCAGATTATAATTCTGCATATCCATAAGCACACTCAAGGAGCAGACTTAGTGAGCATCAAAGCCCCACTGAAGCACGTCCTGCTCCTTAGGAGTTTCTCCTGCACAGTAGCTCTTCTACTGTAGTCACAACTGGTCCTCACAGATAATTGGCCTGGAGGTCAAATTCTCCCAGTGACGTCAACAGCAATCAAGGCTCAACTACAACAAGCCCACACAGCCCACATAGGCACATCTAGAGTGCCCAGCTTAGGTGACTGGGGAGGCTGAGCCACTGGGCCCTACAGGACACCTACTACACAAGGCCATTCTAAGAATTCCAGGCGACATTGAAACTCTACCTAGAAACAAACACAGGGAAGCAGTCAAAATGTGGAGACAAAGAAACATGTTACAAATGAAAGAAATGGGAGCAACTGGATACAGAGTTCAAAACAATGGTTATAAGATTACTCAAGGATCTGAATGAGAGCTTCAAGGGACTTAATGAGGGGTTCAAGGGATTTAGTGAAATTTTCAAGGATCTTAGTGAGAATGTCAAAGACATAAAAAAAGACCAGTCAGAAATTAAGCATACACTAACTTAGATAAAGAATAACTTACAGGATTCAGTAGTAGAGGAGAGGATTCCAAGAGTCAAATCAAAGATTTGGCATATAAGAAAGCAGAAAACACCCAATCAGAAGAGCAAAAAGAAAAAAATAATTCAAAAATATGAAGATAGTATAAGGAGTTTCTGAGACTACTTCAGGTGTACCAACATTCACATTATGGGGTTGCCAGAAGGAGAAGAGAGAGAGCAAGATATTGAAAACCGATTTGAGAGAAAAAAAAAAAAAAAAACAGAAAAAAAGAAAAAAGGAAAACCGATTTGAAAAAAGTAATGACTGAAAACTTCCCCTACTTGGTGAAAGAAATAGACTTATAAGTCCAGGAAGCACAGAGAGTCCCAAACAAGATGAACCCAAAGAGGCTCACACCAAGACACATCATAATTAAAATGCCAAGGGTTAAAGACAAAGAGAGAATCTTAAAAGCAGCAAGAGAAGAGCAGTCAGTTACCTACAAGGGAGCACCCATATGACTGTCAGCTGATTTCTCAACAGAAACTTTGCAGGCCAGAAGGAATGGCAAGAAATATTCAAGGGGATGAAAAGCAAGGACCTACAACCAAGATGCCTCTACCCAGCAAAGCTATCATTTAGAATTGAAGGTAAGATAAAGAGCTTTCCAGACAAGAAAAAGCTAAAGGAGTTCATCACCACCAAACCAGTATTACATGAAATATTGAAGAATAGAAGAGGAAGAAGAAGAAGAAGGGGGGGGGGAAATAAGAGGGGAGGGAGGAGGAAAGAAAAAATATGGGCAATAAATAATATCAACAGTTGAATCTAAAAGTCAAAATAAATGAACAAGAAGTCTAATGAACATAATAAACTGGTGAATAAAATAGAATCAGAGGCATGGAAACATGGAAGAGACTGATGAATCTTGAGGGAAGGGGGGAGAGGGGGCAAGAAGAGATTAACCAAAAATCTTACCTATAGAAACAGACAAAAGGGTGGTGAAGGTCTGGTATGGGGCAGGGTAGGAACTGGGTGGAGGGGGGACAATGGGGAAAAAAGGCCGACATCTGTAGTACTCTCAACAATAAAGATTTGAAGACAGAAAAGATAAAATAACTTTATAATTTTATAGATAAGGCTTAAGATAAGGCAAAAAATAATTTAAAGACAGTATCAAATAAATAATAGTACTGGTAGACATGGCAAATTTAAACATGATAGTATGTGAATGATTAAAGTTGCATAAAATCACTATGAGGGTCTCATTACTTGAATTAGTGAAAAATCTGATTTAAAGATTGTATTTTTAAAATAAATCTGGTGACAGTGGGATGGCTAAGAGTGTGGGCTCTTAGTTAAATTACTAAGAGCCCACACTCTTAGGTTTTGAATCTCATCTTCCGCACTTAGTAATTTAATAAACTTGCATAAGTTGCTTGTCTTTTAAAGCATTTATCAGTTTTCTCATTTTTTAAAAAGTAGAGATGCTGCTGCCTAAGTTATGAAAGTTAAGTGAAATAATCCACCATAGAATGTTCAAATAGTGCCTGATATAGACATGCAATAGTAATGAGTATCCTTTATTATTATTATTTTTCCAATTCAATGCAATTTTCTTATTTGTTAACATGGAGAAAAGCTGAACTAGCTTAAGGAAGATAGTAGACCAAGTAGAGATCCTTTTGGGAGACTTGGTTTAGCAAATTAAGATGAGTGATTTACTGTATAGCAATCATTTTAATAAATAAGTGCTTCTCATATTTTAAAGCATTATCTTTAATATGTATAGTATCTGCCTTGAAATCATATTCATATGTAATTGTTAAGCACTTTTTTATCATATACAAAAATCCAAATTAATAATATTTCAATTATTTCTCATTAGATTACCCCTTTGTAAATAAAATAAAATAAAACCTTTATACCTGGATCTATTTAGACTAATAGCCTTTATAGAAATATGATTACTCTAAGGCCCACTTGATATTAGTGGACTGATCTTCACTAGGCCTAACTTTAGCTCCCACCTAGCACTTCCACCATCTTTTCTTTAGCCATTTATTCATTCAATAAATATTTTTTTTGGGTGTCTGCTGGGTATGAAGTACTGATCTAGTCTCTAGGAATATGACAATGAATAAAACAGACTACACAGCTCTTATGGTATTAATGTTCTGAGTGGCAGAAGACAACAAATACATTAAATAACAAAAGTATATAATAAGATGGTGATAAATTTAATGAGAAAAATAAAATAGAAAAGGTTATAGGGAATGATGCTATTCTGGTGGTATTTCAAATTTAAATTGTTACTGAGATGGTGACCTTAGAGCAAATACTTGAAGGAAAGGTGAGAACGTGAGCCTGGTGAATATTTGAGGGGGGAGTATTCTAGATCTGGGCTTCTCAAACATTAATATGCATATGAATCATCTGAAAGTTACCTTAAAATGCAGATTCTTGGGCTCCATTCTCAGATTTATTTAGAAAGTCTACAGTGAGGCCGGAGATACTAGATTTCTAAAAAGTTCCCTAGTGAATTTCATGTTGCTGGTCAGGATCATGTTTTTGAGCAGCATAACCAAACTCATCTCTCTACTTTCACTTATACCACCCTTCATTGTGTTTTCAGCATAGCTAGAATGATCCTGTTAAAATTATTCAGATCATGTTACTACTGTTCAAAATGTTTCAGTGGTTTCCCATACAGCAGAATAAGCTAGTATCCTTGAGATGATTTACTGGGCCCTACATGATCTGTGACACTACCCTGTTTTTCTGCCTTCATTCATCTATTTCTTACCCATTCTCTCTGCTCCAACTGCATAGTTTTCTTTCAGTTCCTTAAATATGAAGGCAAATGTCCACCTAATGGCCTTTATATTTGCCTTTTCCTTTGTCTGGAACACTCATCCCACATATCCCATATGGATATCTCTTACCTTCTTCACCTTTTTAGTAAGACTTTTGCTGGGCTACTCTTCTAAAATTTATAACCCTCACCTCTACCTTTGATACTCCTTATCCTTTTACCTATTTAATTGTTCCCTATAGTCCTTATCACTGTCTATCATATTTTTAATTTTTTAATTTAACTTTTATATAATAGTTTTCTTGAAATATAATTCACATGCCATAAAAGTTGCCATTTAAAAATGTACAGTTTGGTGTTTTTTAGTATATTCACAAAGTTGTGTGGACATTACTGTCTAATTCCTGAACATTTTTATTATCCCCAAAAGAAACTTCATATTCAGTAGCAGCTACTCACTATCCCCTTCTCCTAGTTAATGACAACTACTAACCTACTTTATTATATATAGACCAGAGGCCCGGTGCACGAATTTGTGCACAGGAGGTTCCCTTGGCCTGGCTGGTAATCAGGGCTGATCGGGGCCGCGGGAGGTTGGCTGGCCAGGGTTAGGGGCTGTGGGAGATTGGCCCGCTGCGGGGAGGGGCCGTGGGAGGTTCCAATCGGGGTCAGCCGGCCGGGGGGAGGAACCGCGGAGGTTGGCAGGCTGCGAGAGGTTGGCTGTGGGAGCGCACTGACCACCAGGGGGCACCTCCTGCATTGATCGTCTGCCCCCTGGTGGTCAGTGGGCATCATAGTGACCGGTCATTTGGTTGTTCAGTTGCTTAGGCTTTTATATATATAGATTTGCCTATCCTATATAATAAAAGCCTAATATGCAAATCGACCGAACAGCAAAATGACCGGTCGCTATGACGCGCACTGACTATCGGGGCAGACATTCAATGCAGGAGCTGCCCCCTGGTGGTCAGTGCACTCCCCCAGGGGGAGCGCTGCTCAGCCAGAAGCCCTGAGCCACGTCCACGGCTGGCGAGTGGAGTGGGGGTGGCGGAAGCCTCTCCTGCTTCCACAGCAGCACTAAGGATGTTCGACTGACAGCATAGGCCCACAGTGAGCGGGCCTAAGCCGTCAGTTGGACATCCCCCGGGGGCTCCTGGACTGTGAGAGGGCGCAGGCCAGACTGAGGGACACCCCCCCCCCAAGTGCACAAATTTTGTGCACTGGGCCTCTATACTAATAAAAAGGTAATATGCTAATTAGATTGGGAGATCTTCCGGATGTCCTTCTGGACAAAGCCATGGTGGCGGGGCCAAGGTAGAGGTGGTTCGGGGCGATCAGGCCAGGAGGGGAGGGCAGTTGGGGGCGAGCAGGCCAGCAGGGGGGGGGGCCAGTTGGGGGAGAGCAGGCCGGCGGGGGGGACTGTTGGGGGTGAGCAGGCTGGCAGGCAGAGTGGTTAGGGGCGATCAGGCAGGCAGGCAGAGTAGTTAGGGGCGATCAGGTAGGCAGGCAGGTGAGCAGTTAGGAGCCAGCGGTCCCGGATTGCGAGAGGGATGTCCAACTGCCGGTTTAGGTATGATCCCACGGCAGTCGGACATCCCCTGAGGGGTCCCAGATTGGAGAGGGTGCAGGCGGGGCTGAGGGACAAGCTCCCCCACCCCCCGTGCACGAATTTTGTGCACTGGGCCACTAGTTTTATATAAATGGAATCATACAACATGTGGCCTTTTGTGTCTGGTTTTTTTATTTAGCACAATGTTTTCAAGATTCATCCGTGTTGTGGCATACATATATCAATACATCATTCCTTTTTATTGTGGCCCTGTGTATGGATTTGTGCACATTGAAAGGAAATTAATGAAAAGAAATATTTTAATATCGCTATTTGCCCTTTCTCTATAATAGAAGTGTCAGAGATGAAAGAAAATTAGTAAAGTGTATATGAAAATAATATATAAATTGATTATCAAACAATAACATATAACAACAACAAAGACATGATATAGAAACAACAAAAACATAATATAAAAACATTGATAAAAACAATGACTGATAAATTGATTAAACTTATTCTAATATCTCCCTGTATGCCACATTTAGAGTAAAAACACTCTCAGAGTGCTTGACTAATTTCCCTTGTCATGAAGTATTTACAACTTTAACATCACATGCTCTTTAAAGTTGAGAGAAAGCAACATATAATTGCCCATGTCTGAAAATGGGTTTAGGTAGGAATATTCCTACTCTGTTTATAATTTGTCCTTGTGATTTATTAATAGTCATTTATTAATGAAAAAGTTCTGCAATTAGATGCTGGCATCACGGGAAACCGTTTTCGAATTAATTTAAATGGGAGGCCAATTTGTCAGATGAGGACAAATCAATTCTTGGAATTAGAACATCTCCTTCCACAGATCTTGTTAATACTTCAGCTTCGATTATGTTAAGTCGCAATCTTTTGATAATAAATCTAGTACAGTTACAAAGACCCCATTTACTATTAAGATTTCTCAGTAGCATGATGATTCCATCTACTTTCAATTTTAATTTATGACACGGCATTCCCGAAGGAATAATACTATTAAGAAATTTGATGGGAAAATTTTCCTTTTCGGCATCATCCATTGAATCGCTGGAATCATCACTCAAATAGGTGTGAAAATCTCCATCGAGTATGTCCAAAATTTCTTCATTTAATTTATGAATGTGCTCATTTTTTGGACAAAGAATCGCTCATTTAGATATATTTTTAATATTATCTATAGATATACTATTTCCAAAGGTAGCTTCAATAATAGATTCGTTACAAATCATTTCAGTAATATCCATTCTGAGAGCTTTATATGAATCGCACATGCATGAGTCAGCATTTATTTTTAAATTGCCAGTGCGCATCGTGTACTGGTCGGTCGGTCGAACAGTTGGACAGACATATGGTCAGTCACTTAGCCTTTTTTATAGAGATAATATTCCATTGTATGGCTATATTACATTTTGTTTATCCTTTCATCAGTTGATATTTGAATTGTTTCCATCTTTTGGCTATTATGAACATTTGTTTAATCGTTTTTATGTGGATGTATGTTTTCATTTCTCCTTGATATATATGTTGGAGTTGAGTTACTGAGTCGTCGTTAACTCTATGTTTAACTTTTTTGTGTATGGTATAATACATAAGATTTACCATTTTAACTATTTTATTTTTTAATATATTCTTATTGATTTCAGAGAGGAAGGGAGAGGGAGAGATAGAAACATCAATGATGAGAGAGAATCATTAATTGGCTGCCTCCTGCACGCCCCCTACTGGGGATCGAGCCTGCAACCTGGGCATGTGCCCTTGATCGGAATCGAATCCAAGACCCTTCAGTCCGTAGGCCAATGCTCTATCCACTGAGCCAAACCAGCTAGGGCCCATTTTAACTATTTTAAAGGTACAGTTTAGTGTAATTAAGTACATTTACAGTGTTATACAACTATCACCACTACCTAATTGCAGAAATTTTTCATCACTCCAAAAGGAAATCCATTTCCCCCTTGCTGCAGCCTTAGATGACCAGTAATTGGCTTTTTGTTTCTATGTATTTTCCTATTCTAAATATTTCATAGAAATGGAATCCTACAATATATGTTGTTTGTGTGTCTGGCTTCGTTCATTAAACATCATGTTTTAAAGTTCATTCATGTAGTATATAGCAGTACTTCTTTCCTTTTTAATGCTGATGCTATAAACTGCATTCATTCCTCTCAAAATTCCTATGTTGAGGACCTAACTCCCAATGTAATTGTATTTGCAGATAAGAGCTTTTATGAGGTAGTTAAGATTAAATGAGGTAATAAGGGTGGGGTCCTAAGCTGATAAATCATGAGGCCTTATAAGAAGAAGAGGAAGATCTTTCTCAGTGTATGCACCAAGGAAAGGCCATGTGAGGTAGCTGCCTACAATCCAAGGAGGGAGTTTCTATCAAACACCAATCCTGCTGGCACTGTGATCTTGACCTTTTTGCCTCCAGAACTGTGAGAAAACTAATTCTTGTTGTTGAATTCCACCAGTCTGTGGAATTTTGTTTTGGCAGCCTAAACTGACTAAGACAGCTGAATAATACTCTATCATATAGATATGTTACATTTTATATCTTCATTTATTTAGTGATTAGAGGCCCGGTGCATGAAATTCGTGCACGCAGTGGGGGGGGGGTTTCCCCCAACCTGGCCTGTGCCCTCTCTCAGTGCGGGAGCTCTGAGATCGATTGCACCGAAGAGGTAGGCCCCGCCCACCCATCCAGGGCTCCTCGATGGATTTTCCCAAAGAGGTAGGCTGGAGCCTGGGGTCCTGCCTCCGTGCTGCGCAGAGCCGTGGGACCCCCAGGCCTCACGCACAGAGCCTCCTGGTGATTGCTTGTTGCGGCGTGAGGGTGTGATGACCACATAGGCTTTTATTAATAGGACTAGAGGCCCGGTGCACGAAATTCATGCACGGGTGTGTGTGTCCCTCAGCCCATCCTGCACCCTCTCCAATCTGGGACCCCTCGAGGGGTGTCCGACTGTCCGTTTAGGCCCGATCCTAGGATTGGGCCTAAATTGGCAGTCGGACATCCAGACTTCTGGCTCCCAACTGCTCGCCTGCCTGCCTTCCTGATTGCCCATAACCACTTCTGCCTGCCAGCCTGATCACTCCCTAACCACTCCCCTGCCAGCCTGATTGATGCCTAACTGCTCCCCTGCTGCCCTGGTCACCCCCAACTGCCCTCCCCTGCTGGCCTGATCACCCCCAACTGCCCTCTCTTGCAGGCCTCATCTCTCCCAACTGCCCTCCCCTGCCGGCCATCTTGTGGAGGCCATCTTGTGTCCACATGGGAGCAGCCATCTTTGACCACATGGGGGCAGCCATCTTGTGTGTTGGAGTGATGGGCAATTTGCATATTGCTCTTTTATTACATAGGATAGAGGCCTGGTGCATGGGTGGGAGCCAGCTGGTTTGCCCTGAAGGGTGTCCCGGATCAGGGTAGGGGTTCTCTTGGGGCGTGAAGCGGCCTGGGCGAGGGGCCTGTGGTGGTTTGCAGGCTGGCCACGCCCCCCGGTGACCCAAGCGGAGGCCCTGGTATCTGGGATTTATTTATCTTCTATAATTGAAACTTTGTAACCTTGAGCGGAACCAAGCCTCCTGCTTGCTCCGTGGCCGCAGCCATTTTTGTTGGGATTTATTTATCTTCTATAATTGAAACTTTGTAGTCTTGAGTGGAGGCCTAGGCCGGCCAGGGTGTGCGGAAAGCTTGGCTTCCTCCATTACCGGGGAAACCCAAGCCTCCTGCTCGCTCCGTGGCCGCAGCCATCTTGGTTGGGTTAATTTGCATACTTGCTCCTGATTGGCTGGTGGGCATGGCTTGTGGGTGTAGTGTAGGTACAGTCAATTTGCATATTACTCTTTTATTAGATAGGATGGACATTGAGTCGTTTCCACCTTTGTTGTAAATGTGTTGCTATGAACATTCATGTGCAGGTTTTAGTTTGAATACCTGTTTTCAACTCTTCTTTTGTGAGAGTATAATACCTTAAGGAACTAGTGTTCTGTGAAGCATAGTTTGGGAAAGTATGTCTGATATTATTTAATTTTGGTGTTGATTTCAGGAAATTCAATAATTTGATTTATTTTTGACTTTTAAAGAAAGAGCTTTCTCTAATGCTTCATATTGGTAAAAGTGATAATTATGTCGGATTTGCTGGTGTGCCTTTGGAGATGATGTGTCTCCTACCACAAAAGTAGAGAATAGGAAGGCAGACTCTTTCATAAAGATGTTTTAAGAAGTGATTAAAATATTAGAAGTGTCACTAGGTTAAACTAATTGTTTCTCAAATTATTGTCATACAGGGCAAGTTGTACATATAGAGAAGAAGGTTAGAATATTATATTATTTCCTTGCTGCTATCCTTTTTCATGAAATCTTGAAATAAGACTAGGATTTTACCTTTTCTTTTACATTTCCATTATAAAATTACTAGAAGCCCGGTGCACGAAATTCGTGCACGGCAGGGGGTTGTCCCTCAGCCCAGCCTGTACCCTCTCCAATCTGGGACTCCTGGAGGGATCTCCGACTGCCCTCTCACAATCCAGGACTTTCTGGCTCCCAACTGCTTGCCTGCCTGCCTTCCTGATTGCCCCTAACCGCTTCTGCCTGCCAGCCTAATCACCCCCTAACCACTCCGCTGCCAGCCTGGTTGATGCTTAACTGATCCCCTGCCAGCCTGTTTGCCCCCAACTTCCCTCTTCTGCCAGCCTGGTCACCCCTAACTGCCCTCTCCTGCAGGGTTGATTACCTCCAACTGCCCTCCCTTGCAAACCTGGTCCCTCTCAACTGCCCTCCCTTGCAGGCCTGGTCCCTCACAACTGCCCTCCCTTGCAGGCCGGGTGCCTCCCAACTGCCCTCTCCTGCTGGCCATCTTGTAGTGGCCATCTTGTGTCCACATGGGGGCAGGATCTTTGACCACATGGGGACAGCTATATTGTGTGTTGCAGTGATGATCAATCTGTATATTACTCTTTTATTAGATAGGATAGAGGCCTGATGCACGGGTGGGGGTCAGCTGGTTTGCCCTGAAGGGTGTCACAGATCAGGGTGGGGGTTCTCTTGGGGTGTGGGGTGGCCTGAGCCAGGGGCCTATGGTGGTTTGCGGCCGGCCATGCCCCCTGGCAACCCAAGGGGAGGCCCTGGTATCTGGAATTTATTTTCCTTCTACAATTGAAACTTTGTAGCCTGGGGCGGAACCAAGCCTGCTGCTCCCTCCAGGGTGGCAGCCATTTCTGTGGCAGTTAATTCACCTTCTACAATTGAAACTTTGTAGCCTTAAGCGGGTGAGCCCGGCCAGGGTGTGCGGAAAGCTTTGCTTCTCCTGTTGCCGCCGGCAACCCTGGCCTGCTCTCTCAAGCTCCATTCTGCCGCCATTTGTTTGAATTTGTTTACCTTCTATAATTGAAACTTTGTAGCTTGAGTGGAGGCTTAGGCCTGCAACGGCTATGGAAAGCTTGGCTTGCTCTGTTACCTGGGAAACCTTGCTCTCTGTGGCTGTAGCCATCTTGGATTGGGGTTAATTTGCATACTCACCCTGATTGGCTGGTGGGCGTGGCTTATGTAGCGGAGTGATGGTTAATTTGCATATTACCATTTTATTAGAGAGGATTACTAAAAGTCTAAATTATTTTTTCCCAAATATTAGGACACAGTTGCAAATTGCATCATTGTTCACCTGACAATAATTTTTTTTATTGATTGAATTTTTTCAAAAGATAGAAAAAGAGAAATATTGATTTGTTGTCTTAATTATTTATGCATTCATTGGTTGATTATTGTATGTGTCCTAATCAGGGATTGAACCCGCAACCTTGATGCATTGGAACTACACTGTAACCAATTGAGCTTCCTGGCCAGGACTGCCGACAATAATTTAAGAAACACCTAGCTAACCTAGTGAGACTTTTAATGTTTGAAGCTAGAGTTTGCCTTCCTATTCTCCACTTTTATGGTAGGAGATATATCACCTCCAGAGGCACAGTATTTCTTGTCCAGAAAATTAGTGATGTCAAAAGGTAAAATTGACCATCAGAGTTATTGTATCTGGCATGTAGTTGGCATTTGAGGGCAGAATGGAGAGATTTGTTGATTATCCTTAAGCATTTACTTTTAGGAGTACTTTTAGGTACATCCAAATTAGTTTATTCAGCACACTTTAATTAAGTTCCATCTCTGATATAGGCATTGCATTAAAATACTAGAGGCCCGGTGCACAACATTCGTGCACTTGGGGGGTGGGGGGCTTTCAAACTGGCCTGCGTCCTCTCGCAGTCCGGGACCCCTCGCTCCTTACCGCCCGCCTTCAGCGGAGGTGGGAGAGGCTCCTGCCACTGCCGCTGCGCTCGCCAGCTGTGAGCCCGGCTTCTGGCTGAGCAGCGCTCCCCCTGTGGGAGTGCACTGACCACCAGGGAGCAGCTCCTGCATTGAGCGTCTGCCCCTGGTGGTCAGTGTGTGTCATAGCAACCGGTTGTTTTGCCATTTGGTCAATTTGCATATTAGACTTTCATTATATAGGATAAAGAATATCAGCTATTTTCTGAAACAGGTGACAAGCTGAATTTTTCAGGACAAGTAAACATTACTAGTTGAAGTGGAGAGGGCCTTGATGGTGGAGTGAAAAGCGTATGTAAAAATATTGAGACTTGAAGTAGCAGTGATCCATTCTAGCATATGTGGTACGAATGAAGTAAGAAATGTTAGGGTAGGATATAAGGTTAGAGATATAGATAGCATAGCTCTCTTTCTTGAGGTTTTAGCTTAACATTTCAGAGACACTTTCCCTGACTCTCATATTTAAAGTTGGTCTCCCTTTCAGTTACATGCTTTTTTCCTTTATAGCACTTAACTACAGCTTGGAATTACTGTATACTGTTTACTGCCTACTGCCTTCATGAGTGTAAGGACTGTCCCCACCCCTGGCAAAGGGCAAAGCCTATCTAATAAAGAGGGAATATGCTAATTGACCATCATTCCATCACAAAGATGGATGCACCCACAGCTGAGGCCAAGTTCCCATAAGGAGCCTTAATGAGCAATCAGCAGGGACCTGAAGCTACGCCCTCCCCCGCCCCCGTGGGGCTTGACAGGGTACCTCAGGCCGTGCCCCCCACCTGGCAGGGCTTGACAGGGGACCTCAAGGTGCGCTTCCCGTCTTGGTGCTGGGCTAGGGGACCTCAGGCCACGCCTCCCACCAGGTGGGGCTTGACAGGGGACTTCAGGCCGCGCCCCCCACCCCGGCACCAGTTTGGGGAACCTCAGACCGCACCCCCCCCCCCCCCCCCGCCGCAGCACCGGACCCAGGGACCTGAGGCTGCGCCACCCTGCCTGGCTGGGCTTGACAGGGGACCTCAGGTCATACCCCCCACCCAGCGGAGCTTGATGGGGACCTCAAGGTGCACCCCAGTGCTGGGTCAAAGGAACTCAGGCCACGCCCCTGCCCAGCGGGGCTTGACAGGGGACCTGAGGCTGCGCCCCCATCCCAGTGCTGGGCCGGGGAACCTGAGGCTGCACCCCTCCCGCCCCCCGCCTGGTGGGGCTTGATGGGGGACCTCAGGCCATGCCCCCCACCCAGCGGGGCTTGACGGGATCTCAGGCCGTGTCCCCCACCTGGTGGGGCTTGACGGAGGACCTCAAGGCACAGCCTCTGCCCCGGTCTGGGCTGGGGGACCTCAGGCCACGCCCCTTGTCCTGATGGCGGGCCAGGGGATCTGAGGTTACGCCCCCTGCCCGGCAGGGCTTGACAAGGGTGGGACTGGCCAGGTCTGGATCTAGCCCAATGGCGGGGGGGGGGCGGGCGGGCCGGGTCTGGGTCTCACGCGATTTTGAGGTGCATGTGGGTGGGCGGGGACTTGACTCTCGGTCCCATGGTGTGCCCCAGATTCTGACAGGAGGAAGGTATTCATATACATTTTACTAATTTTCTTTCATCTTTGACACTTCTATTATAGAGAAAGGGCAAATAGCAATATTAACCCTTTGCACTCGCTTGCTTTTTTCTCGATTCCTTTATTCTAATGCTAACCGTGTCAAGTCACACTCGACATCCGAGTGCAAAAGGTTAAATTATTTCCTCTAATTAATCCCCTTTTAATGTGCACGAATTTCGTGCACCGGGTCACTACTAGCAATATTAAAATATTTCCTCTAATTAATTCCCTTTTAATGTGTACGAATTTTGTGCACCGGGCCACTAGTGCAAAGATAAAATCACATAATCTATGCCTTAAAGAGATTATAATCAAGTTAGGAGACTAATAAAAAATATACTGTATATCTGTGGGTTTAGTGAAAGCTAAAGAGTTTGTTTATTCTGAATGCTTTGAGAAAGTATTTTAAGCAAGAGAATAACATGATGCAATTAGTATTTTAAAAAATCATAGTTGTGGTGGAACCTACTGTGTATGTCAGGTACATACATATCGCTAGGTGATGGACATCTATCTAATATAGGGTAATATGCAAATTGGTCAGGATGCTGTCACGTAATGACCCATCAGGCTGCGTGTGCAGCAGGAGCGGGTGGGCGGGGACTTGTGCCACCTGGGGACATGAGGCTCACGTCCCCGCCCCCTGCGCTGGCCTGGGGACATGAAGCTTGCGTCCCCAACCCCAGCAACAGGCCCCGGGAGGTGAGGCTCGCATCCCTGTCCCCTGTGCCGGCCCGGGGACTTGAGGCTCCGTCCCCAACCATGGGTCTCCCAGGATGTGAAGCTCATGTCCCCACCCCCGGCAAAGGGCAAATTGCAATATTAAAATGTTTCCTCTAATTAATTCCCATTTAATGTGCACGAATTTTGTGTACCAGGCCACTAGTGCAAAGATAAAATCACATAATCTATGCCTTAAAGAGATTACAATCTAGTTAGGAGACTAATAAAAAATATACTGTATATCCTTGGGTTTAGTGAAAGCAGAGAAAGAGGAGCCGGGTGTGGGTTTGTGGTCTGGAGTATGTATGTTCTTTTAGCTGCAAGTGTATAGTGCTTGAAGTTGCTAAAGTGACTTTAGTTCAGTGACTAATCTTTGGGATTCAAAAGAGCTTTTTATTATATTTACTTCAAAGATTCCACAAAATGGTTTTGTTATGTTAGTCTTATATACTAAGTCTCAGTCACATTTGTCTCTTTTGATAGGTAGGTTGGAAGAACAAGATAGGATAGGCATTTGACCCATGAAGTAGATTTTTCTTTGTGAATTTCTATGCGATGTATTATATCTCTTACATTTTACATAGGTATGCCAACTTGTACAACTAAGGAAAGAATATTTTTTTCTATGTGTGTATAAATTGAATGTCTGTTTTGCATTAATTTTTTTAATTGACCAGTTCTAATGATGACAACTAAGTGATTGCTTCCTTTTCTAGGTAAAATGAAGAATGATGAATCTAATAAAGAAACTTCTTCAGAGATGGACTATTTAGAAAATGCCACTGTGATAGATGAGTCTACATTGACACCTGAGCAGAGGCTAGGCTTGAAACAAGCAGAAGAACGTTTAGAAAGAGATCACATCTTTCGACTTGAAAAAGTATACTATGTTGTTTTAGTTATTTGAAGGAAATGCGTGTTTCATAACTTTTCTTTGCCAAGTATAGTTCTTGTTATTTTTCTTATATTCCTAAGGCAGAAATAGCATTCATCTTTCCATACTTTCTTCATTCCTTTCTACTTCTCTCCTTCTTTCTTTTCTCTCTTCCCTCCCTTTGATTAGCAAATCTTACATCTGTGAGCCTGACTTCATTTATTCATCCCCAGAGGTTGATGAACTGTGGCCTACCCTCTTATTTTTTTTTGTGTGTGTGTGTGTGTGTGTTTTGTTTTTTTAAATTGTGCTAAAATACATTTAGCTCCTTGTTGTTGTTTTTTTGGGAACGCCACCATGCCCATTTGTTTACCTGTTGTCTATGGCTGCTTTTGTGCTACCATGGCAGGTTGAGTTGAGAGTTGCTGCAAAGAATATATGCCCCGCAAAGCATAAAAAGCTACGTTTTAAAAAAAATCATCACCTGAGGATATTTTTTTCATTGCTTTTCAGAGAGAGAGGGGCCGGGGGGGTGGGGGGGGGGAGGAAGAAGGGGGAGGGAGTGAAAGAAACATCAATGTGAGAGAGACACATTGATTGGTTGCTTCAAGGGCAAGGACCAGGTATGGGCCCTTGACTGGGAATCGAACCTGAGACCCTGAGCAACACTGGCCAGTGCAAAATATCTCCTTTTTACCAAAGCATAACATTTACCATAATATTACTTTGTCTCTTTCTGAAAGAAGTTTGCTGACCCTTGATTTATTTACTCATTAAATAGACACTGAGTGCTTGTTATGTTCTAGGTAATGAGCTAGGCATTGGGAATTTATTTGTGAAAATGGCACAGTTTCTGTCCATTCAAAGTTAATACTTTATTTGAAGTGACAGAAATGAATTAGGGAATACTACATGAGTTCTAGACTTCCTCCATTTCCCCTTGCTTTTATTCCCCCCCCCCCATATTTATTGAACATCTATCAGGAGTTATTCTAGCCATTGGTATCTTGTTCTTGAGTACTAATTAACTTTTTAACCTAAAAATACACATTCCTAGCCTTAATAAAAATACTGCTAGGTATTACAGGAATGAATAGTAAACTAATTTGTTCACAAATTGATACTTGGGGCATTTTGAGTATGTATACAAGGAAATAGGTCATCCTTGATAAATAATAAAGAAATGGTATGATTTTGTATAGTTTAGAAAAATTAAGTCATAGCTAAATTGAAGAAGGCAATTCTGAGTTATTAATAAACTTATGACAGAGCAGTCACCCTATGAAAATAAAAAGGAATTTAAGGAGTAGAGGTCCATAATGTAGGAGAGAGTTTAGGCTGTGCAGCTAGTCTCACTAGATTCTAGTAGAATTCTTTTTTTTTTTTTTTTGCAATTTGCTGTTTTACTTGGTTCTATCTTTCCTCTTTCTCTTTCCTAAGCCTAGAATTAGTAGCTATTCTGGCTCTGCATTGTCAAGATAAATATTGAGTGCCTTTCATATGTCATGATATGGTGATAAAAAGTTGAAATGGGATATGTGTGACATTTTTAAAAACATGATACTGCTTTTCTAGGAGTTTACTAATTAGAGAAAGACATATAAGTAAACCATAATAATAGTAATAATAACAGTATTGTTTGCAAACGGGATCTTGGACAAAGGAGTGACCAACTTGAGTTGGGATATAGAGGTATAAAATTGAGGAATGTTTTATAAGAAGGTGACATTTGGACTGAGTCAGAAGGAGTGATTAGGAGTTGACCTATGGGTTGGGGAAGGGTGGTGTAGGTAAATTATATGGGATGTGTAAAGGAAATGTGAAAAATGTGTTTTCAAGAAAAATAAACGGGACTGGATGGAAGATACATAGGATATAAAGCAGAAAGATCAGTTCTTGGGAGAAGGAAGAAGTTGGGGTGGAATGGATATTTGATGGTAGTAAGAAAGAATGGTGTGAGGTGAAAGAAAAGCTTTAGAGCATGAAAACATTTTATTTATTGTTGAGTTTAAACAGCAGTGATGTAAAATCATTGTGCCAATACCAGCAGAGATGTCTATAATCCCTTTTCTTTCTGACACCTTTGTTTCTCAAGCCCTCCAAAGCCTTTTGTTTTCAATATAGTATACTCTTTTAAAACAAAACAAAACATTTTTTATTGATTTCAGAGAGGAAGGGAGAGGGAAAGAGAGATAGAAACATCAATGATGAGAGAGAATCATAGATCGTCTGCCTCCTGCACGCCCCCTACTGGGGAACAACCTTGCAACTGGGGCATGTGCCTGTGACTGGAATCGAATCTGGGACACTTGAGTCAGCAGGCTGACGTTCTATCCATTGAGCCAGATCAGCTAGGGCAGTGGTCGGCAAACTCATTAGTCAACAGAGCCAAATATCAACAGTACAACAATTGAAATTTCTTTTGAGAGCCAAATTTTTTAAACTTAAACTTTTTCTAATGCCACTTCTTCAAAACAGACTCGCCCAGGCCGTGGTATTTTGTGGAAGAGCCACACTCAAGGGGCCAAAGAGCCGCATGTGGCTTGCGAGCCGCAGTTTGCCCATCACTGAGCTAGGGCAATACAATATACTCTTTTTTAAAAAATATATATATTTTATTGATTTTTTACAGAAAGGAAGGGAGAAGGATAGAAAGCCAGAAACATCGATGAGAGAGAAACATTGATCAGCTGCCTCCTGCACACTCCCTACTGAGGATGTGCCCGCAACCAAGGTACATGCCACTGACCAGAATCGAACCTGGGACCCTTCAGCCCGCAGGCCTACACTCTATCCACTGAGCCAAACCGGTTAGGGCAATACAATATACTCTTAATTAACGTTTTTCTCTACCAGCTTTAGACACTCATTAAGAAGATTCTCACCAACTTATTTTTTATTTCCTCAGGTCCTTTTGTTCACAGTATACTCATAGATTATCTAATTGAGGAGTAAACATGTGATTTTTAAAAAATATGTTTTTATTGATTTTTAGAAAGGAAGGGGGAGAGAGATAGAAACATCAATAAGAGAGAGACATCATTGATCAGCTGCCTCTTGCATACCCCCTGCTGGGAATGGAGCCCACAACTCGGGCATGTGCCCTGACCAGGAATCGAACTGGTGACCTCTTGTGCATGGGTTGACACTTAACCACTGAGCAACACCAGCTGGGCTTTTAACCTGTACCAACTAAAATAAGGAGTAAATCCAAACAATTAGATTAGAAGGGTAAAATTCCCTATAGCAAATGTTAAATATTGACTAGGAAATACTTAGAATCTCCATGCCCAGCAATTATTATTTTAGTTGGTCTGCAGAAACTTTAAGAAGGGTTATTAGTGTGTTTGTTTAATGGTCAAATAAAATATAACTATAATAAAGGAATTTTTAAATGATTTTTATTTGTCTCTTCTGTGAAACTAGAAGCTTCCTGATGGTGAGAACATTTTTGTGTTACTTACTGTTGTGCCTAATACAGTACATTGTACATAATTGGTCAGTAATTAGAGGTAGTTTGCTTAGTGGTTAAGTGTTTTGGAGTCACTGGTTCTATCTAGCTTTGTCACTGATTTAATACCACTGGATAAGTTATTTAACCTCTTTAAACCTCAATTTCATCATCATTAAAATAGATTTGATGAAAATAATGACGCCTAGCTCATTGGGCTATTATGAGGATTAAATAAGGTAATATAAGTAAAGTTGTTGGCACAGTGCTGGTATGTGGTAAGCACTGAACAGAATTTAGCTACTGTGGAATTTATTTATCATGCCCTATAGGGCAGTTTTTATTTTTTCATTTTAAGGACTTATATAGAAGCAGACTCCAGTGTTAAGAGTATTATCCAAGGTTAATTGAGATGTCATCCCAAGCCTGCTGACTTCCCATTCAGTTTCTGTCAAGCTTTTCTTACTAAAAGAGTCGTGATGTGTCCTTGTCTGTTAATAATTTACAATTGAAAAATTCATATGATGAGTGATTATATGACTTCTTCAGAGACCTCATCAATATTCATGCATTTAGATATTCTGTGTTTATGCTTTCAACTCCTAAATCTAACTTTTCCAGTCACTTCCACCATTCTTAAACCTTGAGCCAAGGCAACATCATCTCTCTTCTCTATTATTGCAGCAATAAGTTCTTCCTGCTTCTATTCTTAATATAGAAGACAAGTGATTCCTTTAAAATATTGATTAGATCTTGCAATTCTTTGCTCAAAAACCTTCAATGCCTTCCCCTTACAGTTAGAATAAAAGCCAGAGTCCTTACAGGGGGCCTTATGATCTAGCCTCCATTACCTTTCTGTTCTATTCATGCTAGTTTTTTTTGCAATTTTTCAAATATATTCGGCATATTCTTACTTCAGGGCCTTAGCATTCACATTTTTCCTCTGTTTGGAATGTCTCTTTCCAAATATCCACACAACTAATCCTTCACTTTCTTTAAGTCAGTCTATCAATAAGGTCTTAAGTGATGACCCTATTTTTAAAAAGCAGTTAACACTTCTTCCCATATTCCTATTTATTTATTTATACATTTGTTTAATACATGTTTCCCTACACTTGAATGTAAATTCATAAGGACAGGAATTTTGGTTACTTTTGTTTACATTACCCAGCTCATACTATGTTTGGTATATAGTATGAGCTCAAAAAAAATTGTTGGTGGCCCAGTTGGCATTGCTCAGAGGTTGAGCATCAACCTATGAACCAGGTCAGGATTCTATTCCAGTCAGGGCACATGCCTGGGTTGTGGACTTGGTCCCATTGCGGGTGTGCAGGAGGCAGCCAATCAGTGATTCTCTCTTCTCATTGATGTTTCTATCTCCCTTTCTCTCTGAAATCAATAAAAAGTATATTTAAAAAAATAGTGGTGAATTAAGAAGTAGTTGTGATAGGAAATTTAAGAAGTAGAAGTTTCTGTGAAGGCTTAATTCATTCTCCAATAAGGACAGATTTGAAAGAATTTCTTATATTAAAGAATTGGAATGATTATGTTGAGCTGAATTTTCTTATTTGCTTGTTGCATTGGGCAATTATTTAATCCTTGAGATTTACTTGCTTTGTCAGTAAAATGGGGAATCCTCATAGAGTTGTTTTAAGGTTGGTAGATACTGAATACATGATGGCTATGTTTATTTTTTAGTCTGTGGCAAGACTGTTGCTATATTTGGGGCGGATTCCCCATTTAAAGGAAATCATATCCTCTCTAATAAAATGGTAATATGCAAATTAACCATCACTCCGCTACATAAGCCACGCCCACCAGCCAAGCCATGCCCACCAGCCAATCAGGGCGAGTATGCAAATTAACCCCAATCCAAGATGGCTACAGCAACAGAGAGCAAGGTTTCCCAGGTAACAGAGGAAGCCAAGCTTTCCATAGCCGTTGCAGGCCTAAGCCTCCACTCAAGCAACAAAGTTTCAATTATAGAAGGTAAACAAATTCAAACAAATGGCGGCAGAATGGAGCTTGAGAGAGCAGGCCAAGGTTGCCGACGGCAACAGGGGAAGCAAAGCTTTCCGCACACCCTGGCCGGGCTCACCCGCTTAAGGCTACAAAGTTTCAATTGTAGAAGGTGAATTAACTGCCACAGAAATGGCTGCCAGAGCCCCAGGCTTGGCTCCGCTCCAGGCTACAAAGTTTCAATTGTAGAAGGAAAATAAATTCCAGATACCAGGGCCTCCCCTTGGGTTGCCAGGGGGCGTGGCCAGCCTGCAAACCACCACAGGCCCCTTGCTCAGGCCGCCCCACACCCCAAGGGAACCCCCACCCTTATCTGTGACACCCTTCAGGGCAAACCAGCTGGCCCCCACCCGTGTACCAGGCCTCTATCCTATCTATTAAAAGAGTAATATGCAGATTGATCATCACTGCAACACACAATATAGCTGCCCCCATGTGGTCAAAGATCCTGCCCCCATGTGGTCACAAGATGGCCACCACAAGATGGCCAGCAGGAGAGGGCAGTTGGGAGGCACCCGGCCTGCAAGGGAGGGCAGTTGTGAGGGACCAGGCTTGCAAGGGAGGGCAGTTGGAGGTGATCAACCCTGCAGGAGAGGGCAGTTAGGGGTGACCAGGCTGGCAGAGGAGGGAAGTTGGGGGCAAACAGGCTGGCAGGGTAGCAGTTAAGCATCAACCAGGCTGGCAGCGGAGTGGTTAGGGGGTGATCAGGCTGGCAGGCAGAAGCGGTTAGGGGCAATCAGGAAGGCAGGCAGGCAAGCAGTTGGGAGCCAGCAGTCCTGGATTGTGAGAGGGATGTCCGACTGCCCGTTTAGGCCCGATCCTGTTGGGATCGGGCCTAAACGGGCAGTCGGACATCCCTCCAGGAGTCCCAGATTGGAGAGGGTACAGGCTGGGCTGAGGGACAACCCCCCGCCGTGCACGAATTTCGTACATAATATTCTGAAGTGAGAATTTTTATGTCAGGAGTTGCAGCCTTTTGAAGATCAGTCAGATAAAAATTGAGCATTGCTGGAATTTCAGTGTAAGACAGTAGAAACAATATTTTAAAATTCAGCACATTTAATATTTTTATAATTTTTTATTGTTTAATCTTATGGTTAGAGAGTTGGCTTTGGATTTAGAAATACATGAATTTAGCCGAAACCGGTTTGGCTCAGTGGATAGAGCGTCGGTCTGCGGACTGAAGGGTCCCAGGTTCGATTCCGGTCAAGGGCAGGTACATTGGTTGCGGGCACATCCCCAGTGGGGGGTGTGCAGGAGGCAGCTGGTCGATGTTTCTCTCTCATCGATGTTTCTAGCTCTCTATCCCTCTCCCTTCCTCTCTGTAAAAAATCAATAAAATATATTAAAAAAAAAAAGAAATACATGAATTTAAATTCAGCATCTTCCACTTAATGTATTCTTGTGAAAGTTGCAAGCTACTTGAGCTTTTGTTTTCACATCTATAAAATGAAGATAATGCCAATCTAAAATTGGATTATTATGGAATTACAATGTCACATTGTATGTGAAGCACCTAGCAAGGAACCTGGCACATAACAAGTACTTTGGAATTACGATGTTTTTTATTATTTCAAGAATATATATGTGGAGTATGACTAGAGTACTATGACTGATACTTTTCATGTGTCAATTGTTTCCTTCAGAGTAATAGCCTCAAGAGGTTATCCATTTATTCCCATGAGATTGTGATTAATTGGAGTGTTTTTAGAACTCAGCTTTTGGAATTGTTTCCCATATTTGCAAGTCATTCTTTTGAATCTCTTATTTGAGGGTGGATTCTATATTTTGAATCTCTTATTTGATAATAAAAAAGGGTAGCATTGGAATAAGACTTAGTAATGAGACTACCTTTCTCATTTCACATTGGATTCTAAAGACTATATTAGATAAGTACCAAATATATTTAGTACTTTTAAAAATATATTTTTGTTGATTTCAGAGAGTAAGGGAGAGGGAAAAGATAAAAAACATCAATGATGAGAGAGAATCATTGATTGGCTGCCTCCTGCACACCCCTTACTGGGGATCGAGCCCACAACCTGGGCATGTGCCCTGACCTCCTGGGTCGACACTCAACCACTGAGCCATACTGACCGGGCCATATTTAATATTATCATGGTATTATTTGAAATTAGTATATGATCTATGATGACTATTTTGAAAAGGACAACTATCTTGGTTTTATAAGTACTGATTTGTTTATTAAAAACATTCCTACAATGCTTATTTTTGTCCTTATATTTACATAATTGTGCCATTCACATATATAACAAAAAATTTACTTCTCTGTTTTCTGAAAATGTCATTTTTTAACTTTTCAGCGCTCACCAGAATATACCAATTGCCGGTATCTATGCAAACTTTGCTTAATTCACATTGAAAATATCCAGGGAGCTCATAAACATATAAAAGAGAAACGACATAAGAAAAACATTTTGGTAAGTTCTTATTACAAAATGTTTTATTAATTTTTGAATGGTAAAACTATATCAAATCTTTTTTATTTTTGAAAGTAAAAATGCAGTTTTATCCAGTCTTATATTAGTAATTGAAGTGACATTGTTGAAAGCTGTGATTGCCCTCCTTACCTTAGTCAGGAGGGGAACCTTCTCAGAGTCCAGTTTGCTCATTTTAAAGTACATTGATTCCTAAGTTTAAAACTGTCACGTGTAGTTAGTCCAACAGATATTTATTGAGCTCTTATGTGCTTAGGTCTAGGAGTGATGAATAAGATAGTCGTAGTTTCTGCCCTCAGAGTTTCTAAAGTATTGGTGAAGGCATCCAATGAATAAGGATTTAAGAATCATGAGTTTTATTAAAGGGGGAAATGTAGTGCTAAAGAAGTATACAAGAATATTTTACTTAGTCTAGAACAGGGACAGTTTTTCTAAGAAAGTGAACATTTGAGTTGAACCTCAAAGTAATAGTTTAAAAGGCAGAAAGTGAGTGGTGTGGAGAGGCAAGCTGAGAGCATTTTACACAAAAAGCAGAATGAATAAAGATCTCTATAAGTCAGGAAAGGATATGGCATATGAGGAACTGAAAGAGTGTAGTATTAGTGGAGCAAACAAAGCTAGGAGGAAAATGATGTGAGATGAAGTTGGAGAAGTCCAGACCATGCAGGGCCTTATAAACTAGAGACTTTGAGAATTCTTAATTCTACAGTTGTTTTTATTAGAGCATTTCATAGACTTAGATATGAACAGAGTGTTTTTTTCTTTTTAGAGTGTATTAGTATTTTATCTATTTAATCTTTTTCTCTTCAAAGTTATAATAATATATAACTTCTTATCTAAGTTTGTGCTTGTATATCCTCTCTGTGAAATACTCTTTCACCTGACCTTCCCAACAAGTCTGTGTTAGGTATTCCTTTTCTGCCCCCGCAGCGCTTGGTCAGAAAACCTAACACATGTTTGCCTTCTCTCCTTTTCTAGATTTCAGTATTTAATATTCAAGAGGGCAGGTTATTTTCTTATTTATTTTTGTTTCTGCATCACTTAAGACCGTATCTGACACATACTAGGTGCTCAATACATTTTTCTTAAAAAAAAGACACATTGAAGAAAATCAAGAACTTAGAAGTAAAAGAAGTCATTCAGATTTAACGAGCCTATGATTTTTTTTGTTGTTGTTAATTCTCACCTGAGGATATTTTTCCCATTGATTTTTAGAGAGAGTGGAAGGGGGGTTGGAGGGGGGGAGAGAGAGAGAGAGAGAAACAGAGAGAGAGAGAGAGTAAGAGAGAGAGAGAGAGAAACATTGATGTGAGAGAGACACATCAGTTGGTTGCCTCCCACACTGGGGAATGAACCTGCAACCTAGGTACGTTGCTGCCGTTGTCTGGGAATCAAACCCACGACCCTTGGATGCATGGGCTGACACTATAACCACTGAACCATATAGGTTAGGTCCCAGCACAGACAATAGTGTGGTGAAGGCCTGGGAGGGGCAGGTGTGGGATGGAGAGGGTCAGTGGGAAAATACAAGGACACATCTGTAATACTTTCAACAATAAAGATAAATTAAAAAAAAAAAAAACTATTTCAGGTCAAGATGGCGGCATCGTAAATGCGGTACTTGCATCCTCCCACAACCACATCAAAATTACACGCCCTGGCTGATGTAGCAAAGTGGTTCAGGCGTTGGCCTGGCACCGAATCAATGGAAAAAATATCCTCAGATGAGATTTAACAACAACAAAAAATTATAACTAAACTGCAGAACAACCATCCTGGCTTTGACGAAGCATTTCAGAATTTATGCAGACAATAAAATATAACAAATTTTATTTTTAAATGTTTAATAGAAACCTCCCCCACAGTATCTCTTAGTCTTCCAATTCTGCTTCACAAAGGCAGGGATCTCTGTCTCTTTTGTTCTCTTCTATATCCTACATTCCTTAAACCTGGCACATAGAAGTTGATTATATTTATCTTTTTCTCTTAAATATACACTGAGTGGCCAGATTATTATGATCTCTGAACGCATAATAATCTGGCCACTCAGAGTGTGTGTGTGTGTGTGTGTGTGTGTGTGTGTGTGTGTGTGTGTGTATGTGTGTATGTGTATTAGAGGCCCGGTGCATGTATTCGTGCATGGGTGGGGTCCGGCCAGCTTGGCCAGGGGGAGGGACATGGGCAGTTGGCTTGCCTGCCTGTTGGTTGAACTCCTGGTTGAAGGGACAATTTACTTATTAGCCTTTTATTATATAGGATGTACACTGAGTGGCCAGATTATTATGCGTTCAGAGATCATAATAATCTAGCCACTCAGTGTAAGTCTGGCACATAGAAGTTGAATATATTTATATTTTTCTCTTAAAAAAGTCTATTTCTCATTAAAAGAGTAATTTTTTTAATATATATTGTTGTTAAATGTTACACTAACAGGAAAAACAGGAAGAAAGTGAGCTTCGTTCTCTGCCACCTCCTTCCCCTGCTCACTTGGCAGCTTTAAGTGTTGCAGTTACTGAATTAGCAAAAGAACAAGGAATAACAGATGATGACCTCAGAGTTCGTCAGGAGGTTGTGGAGGAAATGTCAAAGGTTATAACAACATTTTTACCAGGTACAAATATATTTTATACTTATTTTTAAAAATTACACAACTCTTTCTCTTGAATTAGGGTAAATATTATTTAAAAATATTTTTTTATTGATTTCTGAGAGGAAGGGAGAAGGGGAGAAAGATAGAAACATCAATGATGAGAGAGATTCATTGATTGGCTGCCTCCTGCACACCCCTTACTGGGGATGGAGCCTGCAACCCCTGCATGTGCCCTGGCTGTGAATCCAACTTTGACCTCCTGATTCATAAGTCGATGCTCAACCACTGAGCCATGCCAGTCAGGCTGACATTATATTTTCTAAGAAACTAAACTTGCCTGATAAGTTCCAGTCATGGTTTTTTCAACTTGCCCTCTGATGAGATCCTTTTAAAATTTGCCTTATTATGATTTTTGAAGTGAAATATTTGATAGTCTGAGAAAGTTGCTTGTAGTATGTTATTGTTTTTATTAACTTGTTCTATGAACTCTTGAAAGCCACAGAATTTTTTTGTTTGTTTTAGGCTTGCGATATTAATGGCTTCACTTGGTATTTTTAAAGATCATTGTCATTGACTGTCTGCGATTCCTTCCCCATTTAAAGTGTTATCTCTTATGTAAATATATATAAATAAATGCAGTTTGTGACAGTAGCTATAGCTGGGTTGTACATTCTTTACTGTTACATATTAAATGTTAAACATACTTGTAGTCATTCCTAAGTGAACTATTACTAAAATTTTGTTTAAACATTGAACTTTTATGAGCAATTTCTCTCTTCTGTCTTTATTCCTGAACCCTCTGAGAAACATTTTTATTTTATAGGTCAGTTAAAAAGGATATAATTCTTCTATAATTGTTGTACTAGAATTAAATGACATAGTGAGATATATGCAGTTTCCCTACCACTGTTGTTTAAGATCCCATTATTTACATTCTTTTTCATGCTTTGATATTTTTTTATTTTTTTCCAGAGTGTTCACTTAGGTTGTATGGCTCATCTCTGACTAAGTTTGCTCTGAAAAGTAGTGATGTTAATATAGATATAAAATTTCCTCCCAAGGTAAGTAATTAGAAAAGAATGTCTCCTATGTGGTTCTTAATTAGTACTTGGTATTTTTTATTGATTATTTTTTTAGCGGAGGTGCAGGGGACTATAAAATTCTGCCTTATGGAAGTTATCATCATTATTAAACAGTGCTTTTGGAAACTACTATTAGGTGTCAGACTTAAATAAAATAAAAGAAATAAAGGACAAAGAAAAAAAGAGGAAGGCAGTCATTAAAAAAAAAAAAAAGGAAAGTCAGCTCTCTCTCTCTGGAGCAGGCCCTTGCCTTTCCCCACCCACTTCTTTCTCCAGGGTGTTCTCTTTCTCTCCTGGAGCACGCCTCTCCTCCCTCTTTGGTCCCTCAAGGTGTGCATTCTCTCTTCCTCTCTCTGCTAAGCACTAAGGCCCTTCTTTAGCTGTAAGTTGTTTCCTGAACCCATTTCTTCTAAAAAAAAAAAAGGTACCCAAGATGATGGTAGGTAGAGTAGGTGGAAGTTACACTCACCTCCTCCCAGGACCAAACTGGAATTAAAACTAAAATATAGAACAGTCAACTTGAATAACCAACTGAAGACTAGCTGAACAGAAATCTTATAACCAAAGATTTACAGAAGAAGCCACACTGAAACTGGACTTGGTAACTATGAAGGTTCTCATCCTTGCCTGCCTGGTGGTCCTTGCTCTTGTAAGGGAGAAGGAAGATCTCAGCATATCCAGTGAGACTGTAGAAAGCCTTTCAAGCAGTGAGGAATCTATTACACACATCAATAAGAAACCTGAGCAGTTTGAACATGAGACACAGCAGCAAAGAGAGGATGAATACCAGGATAAAATTCACCCCTGTGTTTAGCCATAGCCTCTAATCTGTCCTTACTCTGAGCCTGTCCCTTACACTGTCCTTCCACAAAACATCCTGCCTCTTGTTCAGCCTGTTATGGTGCTGCCTGTCCGTCAGCCTGAGGTAATGGAAGCCCGCAATAATAAGGAGACCATCTTTCCTAAGTGCAATGTGATGCTGTTTTTTGAACACTAAATACCAAATCTTAGTAATCTCAAAAATCCATACCTTCTTCTGTCTCTGCTCCAGCCCTTGATGCACCAGGACCCCAAGCTGCTTCTTCAGACTCCCATGTTTTCTTACTCGGCCCCTGTTCTTCCTTCCTCAGCCCAAAGCCATGTTTCTTCCCCAGGGAGTGATGACCTACCCACAGAGCGATATGTCCATTCAAGCCCTTCTGCTCTACTTAGGGCCTCTATTTGATCCTACTGGGAGTTCTACCCTGTTACCTAATCTAGTGACCCACTTTACAACTTAGAACAAGTCTAACAGGATTTCAAAGTTAATGTTCCACTCCCCATTTTTGAATTGATTGTGACTGGAAATGTGACATATTTTCATCTTTGTATCATGCCATCAAAAATTGCCAATTTTTAAATGTCTCTACATGGAAAGAATGAAAATGCATTTCTTTATTTTTTGTATTATGTAGCGCTTGTCTGAATTTGAATGCAACTCATAACCTCTATTTTCCAAATTTTAATTAGAAAAGTACCACAAAATTTCAGTTTTGAATTGGAAGTACCATAACCATATCAAAATATGTATAAAAATAGTTTCTGGAATTGTGCTTATTATTATTTCCTAACCAGCCCTTTCAGTGAATTAATTTTTTATGCATAAAGAAGGAAAAGTGTATTTGAGCATGTTGAACAGTTACTGCTTATGGAAGTAGTATAGGAAGTGGAAAGAACTTTGAAACCATACATCAGTGTTTAAATCTTGGTTGCAATGAGCAAGTTAATTACTTGACCTGTCTGAGCTTCAGTTTCCTAATTTCCAAAACAGGGATAATAACTTTTATATTACATAAGATTATAAATTCCAGGTATTTTTGTATAGTGCCTGGTACATTATGGGTACTTTTAATAAGTAGCGTCTAGTATCATTTGCAAAAGTACCAATATTGTTTAGCACTGCTAACATTGCTTATCTATTGACATATCAAACATTTAAAATAATTGAAATTTTATGTGTTTTTAATTTTTTTAATAAGTTATGCTCAAGGAGGTTTGATTTGGGTGAAAATTTGATGTTTAATTTCTAATCTGACATAGTCATTTACATAATGTATTATTACTACTAAATACTTTTAAATAGCAGTGAACTACACATTAAGTTAAACATTTGACAAGCTTGTTATTTATTTATTATTATTATTTTAATATATTTTTATTGATTTTTAGAGGAGGAGAGAGGGAGAGAGATAGAAATGCCAATGATGAGAGAGAATCATTGATTGGCTGCCTCCTGCAAGTTGCCACACTGGGGATCAAGCTGGCAACCCAGGCATGTGTCCTGACTGGGAATTGAGCCGTGACTGGTTCATAGGTTGATGCTCAACCACTGAGCCACGCCAGCCGGGCAACAAACTTGTTATTTAAAGTCGTATTTTAATCTAAGTCTTTTGGCCATGTGGCTAGTTACCAGTGTATCTTCAATTTATCTCAACTTCTCTTTAACAATTATTTGGTAAAGTAATGTTTTTCCCCATTTATTTTGCTGTGAAATTCCAGAATCTTTCTCACCTAAGAACTGATTAATTCTAGGAGTGTTGCTGGAATCATAGCACTATATGATTTATTAGATTCTATTTCCATGAACAAGATGTGTTAACATAAAAGTAAAACACTCTTCTGTTTCCATTATTTTAAAATAGCATGATTTTATTTAAATGTTTAATGAAATTTAATTCCCTCTAAAGTTGTACAACTTAAACTTTGAAATTAGTATATTGATTTAATTTGAAACTTTTTTAGATGAATCATCCAGATCTTCTGATACAAGTGCTTGGGATTCTAAAAAAAAGTGGTGAGTTTCTTTTTTAATTTGTCTTTCTAAAGAAAATTCTTTAAAGGTACATGCACTGTGTAGATTATATATGGCTAACCAAATTAAACTAAAATTCCTAGCATATTTGAGTCATATGTGTGTGTGTGTGTGTGTGTGTGTGTGTTTAATAGGTATACTAGAAAATTTACATGCCTGTAAGATCAAAAGTATATTTAAAATTGATATGTAAAATCTACTGCCTTTTGAATAATTTAAAAACGTTAGCTTTGAATATTATGAGCATTTCTTATGTAAAAGAAGAGAAAGATAGAAAATCTATCCTTGGAAGGTTATCGATAAAGGAGACTTAGGGAGAGACTTGGGGGAAAATTTTGTGCATTCATTAGCTAAATATGTTTTTTCCACACTTAAAAGCAGTATCAGCCTAATTTAATCATTTATATTACACCAACCAAAATTATACTTAGTAAGCTTTTCATTTGTGCCTCATATGTCTGGATTTTTGTGTGTGTGATGTAAAAAGGATATTTATATAGGTAAAAACACTTTTAAAATAAAAACAATTTTTTTAAATTACAACTATCTCAAACCAGGCTGTAGCGTGTAATACAATCTATAATATTATTTTGTTTTTGTTTTTATTTACTGCTTTTCTTGTTATGAAATAAATGCTTGAGAGCTCAAGATCTGCTGCCAGACTTTCTAGGCACAAAATTTAGTTCTGCCACTTGATGGTTGTATGTTTTTGTTCTTTTAAAAATATATTTTATTGATTTTTTACAGAGAGGAAGAGAGAGGGATAGAGAGTTAGAAACATGGATGAGAGAGAACCATCGATCAGCTGCCTCCTGCACACCCCCTACTGGGGATGTGCCCGCAACCAAGGTACATGCCCTTGACCGGAACCGAATCTGGGACCCTTGAGTCTGCAGGCCGACGCTCTATCCACTGAGCCAAACCAGTTTCGGCAGATGGTTGTATGTTTTTGACGAATTATTTGATGTTCATGCTTTGGTTTTCTCATCTGTAAAATGGCAATATTACAGTATCTTTTTTATGAGGAAGTTGTGAGAATGAAATGGGTTAAGCAGTAGCTTAGAAAAGTGCCTGGTATATAGAAACTTATGAAATTTCTGCAGCTGTGATTTTTTTTTTATTACTACTAGAGGCCTGGTGCATGAAATTCGTGCATGGGGGTTGGGTGGGTGTGTGTCCCTTAGCCCAGCCTGCAACCTCTCCAATCTAAGACCCCTCGAGCGATGTCCGACTACCCGTTTAGGCCCGATCTTACTGGGCAGTCGGACATCCCTCTCACAATCCAGGACTGCTGGCTCCCAACTGCTCGTCTGCCTGCCTGATTGCCCCTAACTGCTTCTGCCTGCCAGCCTGATCACACCCTAACCACTCCCCTGCCAGCCTGATCAATGCCTAACTGCTCCCCTGCTGGCCCGATTGCCCCTAACTGCCCTCCCCTCTGGCCTGGTCACCCCTAACTGCCCTCCCCTACCAGCCTGGTCGCCCCCAACTGCCCTCGCCTGCTGGTCCAGTAACCCCTAACTGGCCTCCCTTACCAGCCTGGTCACCCCTAACTGCCCTCCCTTGCCGGCCTGGTTGCCCCAACTGCCCTCCCCTGCCGGCCTGATCACCCCTAACTGCCCTGCCCTGCTGGCCTGGTCCCCCCACCCCCAATTGCCCTCCCCTGCAGGCCTAATTGCCCCTAACTGCCTTCCCTTGCAGGCCTGGTCCCTCCCAACTGCCCTACCCTGCAGGCCTGGTCGCCCCTAACTGTCCTCCCTTGCAGGCCTGGTCACCCCAAACCACCCTCCCCTGCAGGCCTGGTCACCCCTAACTGCCCTCCCCTGCAGGCCTGGTTCCCCCCAACTACCCTCTCCTGCAGGCCTGGTTGTCCCCAACTGCCCTCCCCTGCCGGCCCGATCACCCCTAACTGCTCTCCCCTGCTGGCCTGGTCCCCCCAACTGCCCTCCCCTGCAGGCCTGATCGCCCCCAACTGCCTTCCCTTGCAGGCCTGGTCCCTCCCAACTGCCCTCCCCGGCTGGCCATCTTGTGGCGGCCATCTTGTGTCCACATGGGGGCAGCCATCTTTGACCATAATGGGGCAGCCATCTTGTGTGTTGGAGTGATGGTCAATTTGCATATTACTCTTTTATTAGATATCTTTTATTAGATAGGATTGCCATCTTAGATTTTATGAATTGCAAGTACCTGGCAAAAATATTTGCAGTTTGGCTTAGAAGAGATAGCTTATTGACCTTAATCTTATCTTCTTATTGGCTCTAATATTAGTTCTTAACTTCCTTTTTCTCTCTATCTGCTCCATTAGCTCTCCATTATCAGTTTATTGTTGGCCATTTTTCTGGAAAGTTATTTTTAAGGGGTTAATTTGGTCCATTTATCTTGTAAAGCAGCGGTTTTCAACTGGCATGCTGCAAGAATTTTTAAAATATGCAATACACAGGGGCTCTGACCTCTTTTCCTTTAGATTGTCAAATAAAAAAATGACACAGCCATTTGGTGTGAATGCCCTGTCTTGAACCATAAATATATAGGTCATATAATAGAGTTGCACCTTATTGGTCATGTTGCATAATAAGGTTGTGTCTGATTGGTTATTTCCTGGCACCAGAAATCCTTAGATACAAGTATAGGCACCTGATTTTTTTTAAAAGTCACTTCGGAGCAAAATGAGTAGGTAGTTACTATTACTATTTTTTAATCAATCAAAATTAAACCTATTTTTTGTCAGTTTGGCAAAAAAAAAATAATTAAGAAAATATATATTTGGTGTGCCACAGAATTTTAGTTATTAGCTTATATGTGCCAGGAGATGAAAAATGTTGAAAATCGCTGTAGTAAAGGGATTTTAATATAATTTTTTCTTAATAAATATTTGTCTCTAATTGCACAAAAACTTTAAAACATATTACAGATAGGAGGTAAACACAGAACTTTTACCTCTTTAGACTCACTGGAGAGTATTAATCCAGCAAAAAAATTGTAAATAGGTCTTTTCCACTAAAATACACAAATAGATCATCTTGAGTCATATAACATAGGTCTACAAAATGCAGTCTGATTGTAAAATTGATTGTTTTCTTTTTATTCCCTCTCTTTAAAGACCTGTACTCTTTAAAGACCTCTATCCTGTCATCTACAGGATTTATTTGTTTAAATATTTGTTTTCCAAACCCCTGATTGAGCTCTTTGTGTCTTATTCATTGTTATATCCACCAAGTATAATTCAACTCCTAACATAGAGATTTTCAGCACATGGTTTTTGAATAACTTAATAATTCCAAAAAGTACTACTATGAGATTTTCTTTAAACTGCAAATGAAATAATGCATCTAATTTTTAAAAATATATCTTTATTGATTTCAGAGAGGGAGGGAGAGGAAGAAAGCTAGAAACATCAATGATGAGAGAGAATCATTGATCGGCTGCCTCCTGCACGCCCCCTACTGGGGATTGAGCCTGCAACCTGGGCATGTGCCCTTGACCGGAATTGAACCTTGGACCCTTCAGTCCGCAGGCGGACGCTCTATCCACTGAGCCAAACCAGCTGGGGCTAATGCATCTATTTTTATTTAGATTAGACATTTATGGCAGGGGGCCTACCTTGGAGATATATAGAGATGGACTTAAGAGTGGAAATGTGCTTCATCCGTAGTCCATCCTTAGGAGCTTTAATTGGGCAGACTCTTCATAGGTTTATGGGAAATGAAGCCAGCAGAGTTAGCCTTTTACTTCCACAGATATTTTTAAAAGAACCAAATTTTCAAAGCATTGTAGGTTCTCATTTTGTGATTCCTGTGGAAATAGCCCTCGAAGTAAGTGGTGCCTTCTCTTGGCTATATCTATGAAGGTTTAACAACTTTGACTAAATTATATACTTACTTGGTTATATTCAAACTCTTAGGGATGTTAAAACCTTTTTTTCTTAAGGTGATTATAATTTTCAGACAGTATTTGGGACAGTGCCTGTGGTTTGTGATATGCAGCAAATAGTACCAAAAGAGATAAGGGATCCTGGGGTTGATTCTCATAATGAGAAGAGTGGATTATCCCACAGAAACAATGAGAGTGATATTTAGAAGGAAACTATTACTTAATGTTTACCATAGAGTAAGCATTTTAGAGATGTTGACATTAGCTTACTTGTTTTGTTTTTTCCCCCCTTATTAGTATTATATGTAGATGTGGAATCTGATTTTCACGCTAAAGTTCCCGTTGTGGTGTGCAAAGATCGGAAAAGGTTGGTAACAATGAAGAAAGAATAAAGTATTTTTAAAAATAACAACAACATCCAAATATGCAGTGAACATCTGTAAGAGAGAAAAGTTTTGTTTTTTGTTTCTCCTTGGGTTAATATGACTAGGCTAGTTTCTACTTATTCAAATTAGCCGGCTTACTAAAAGCATGTAAAAGCATGTGAACAAGAAATAGAACAGATAGAAATAAAATACTCAGATGCAGAACTTTTAATTTTTTTCTAAAGTTTATTTACCCAACAGTATTGAACATTTACTATATGTTAAGTAATGCTTTCCTGTAGGGATACAAACATAAATAAGAAATAGTCTCTCTTCTCAAGGAGCTCACAGTCTATCAGACTCTTAATTTTTAGTTCACTGAAATTGAACAAGTCATTGAAGACTAATCTTGCTTTTCTAGTCATATCTATCGGATTAAGAAAGAGTAAAATACTTTTGAAAAAGGAAACTAAAATAACTATTTTAGTTCAATGTGGGAGATATGGAAACAATACAGAAATACTAGTGTTCTTTTATTGATTATTAACCTATATATCTTATATTTTAAGATTACTATATTTTCTTATTCAAAACTAGAAGGATCTATGGAGATCTAGTTCAATTTCCTTTTTTTCTAGATTGGAAATTTGAGACCAGGAGGAAAAATAAGTGATTTGTCCAAATTCATATCATTTAGGGAAACATCAGAATTGGAATGGAGGTATTCTGATGTCTGGTATTTTTGCCATCACATCGTGTCTAATTGTCTCTGTGTGGCAACCTCAGATACATTCTTCTCCCTGCCGCCAAAATATCTCTTCTACAATTCTATTATCCCACTTACGGTAGTTCCTATTTTCACTTACATATAAGCATTACTTGTGGGTTAATATATAAATCCTTTCTAATCTCTTATCAGAAAATAGCATGTCAATAAAATCATGGAAGCTTAGGTAGGAAAATATTAGAGTCAAGAAGTACAGCTAATCAGTTCAGAATTTCTTTGTTTTTAATTTGTGCAAAACAAAAAGAATGTACTAGGAAGTTATGTTGTATTATTTGACATTGATAAGATCAATGTCTTTTCTCTCATAAATAAAATTTTGGTGATTCATAATGCTGCTTTTGAAATTAATTTCTCATGAACTTAAATATTTACTAAAGTTGAAACTTACTTCTGAAGTACAAATGAACATTTAAAACTTCTTTAATTTATATGGAACTCTAGTGATGGAACTGATACATAGTTTTCAGTAAGCTCTAAGTTTATTAAAACATTTTTATTATGCCTTCTAAAGTATTAAAATACAGTGACTGGAAGAGATAGCCACAGGATTTGAAATATTATGTTTTTGAAAGTATTAATGCAGTGAAATTTCTTCCTTTCTCATTCACAGTGGCTTACTTTGTAGAGTGAGTGCAGGAAATGATATGGCATGCCTCACTACTGATTTACTTGCTGCTATTGGCAAAATGGAACCTGTCTTTATTCCCTTGGTGTTAGCCTTTCGTTATTGGGCTAAGGTGAGTGGAACAGAGGAGTGCCTAATCTGTAACAGAAATCATAATACATAGGAACAAAATAGTTATGAATAACTATAGTAAATTTAGAGTGGATTTGAAGCAAAGTAAACAGATTTGGGATAAGTTTTGGAGGAAGGACTTGATATGAGAGTTGAGGGGAAGTGAGTAATTGATGACAACTCCTTAATTTTTGGAAAATGCAAAGATACCAAGTTCTTGAATAAGGAGGTGGTATTCTTAAAATGTAAAAGTGCATTAAATTAATTTTCAAATGTTCAGTAATTTTAATTCTAATTACCAGGAGTTTTTAAAATGTTGATAAAATGATCTTAAAAGTTAGTATGGAAGAATCTTTGAGAACAGCCAAAAGAACTCAGAACGAGACTAGTAAAGGGGACCCGCTTTACCACTACAAAACTGATTTAGTTAAGTGTATACCATTGGCATAGGAATAGACCAGTGGTCGGCAAACCGCGGCTCGCTAGCCAATTGCGGCTCTTTGGCCCCTTGAGTGTGGCTCTTCCACAAAATACCACGGCCTGGGCGAGTCTATTTTGAAGAAGTGGCGTTAGAAGAAGTTTAAGTTTAAAAAATTTGGCTCTCCATATTTCAATCGTTGTCCTGTTGATATTTGGCTCTGTTGAATAATGAGTTTGCCGACCACTGGAATAGACACATAGATATGTGGAACAAAAAAGAAAGCCTGAAAGTAGGTCCTAGTGTAAATGAGATTTTAATTTATGAAGAAATAAAAGACATTACGGTATTTTAGTGATAAAACAGTGGTTTATTTAATAAATAGTTCCATAACAACTGTATCTTTCTTGAAGAAAATAATGTTGGACCCTTAGCACACTAAATGCAAAAATAAACTGCACTTGAATGAAAAATAAAAATTTTAGAAGAAAATTTAAGAATATATATTGGCCCACACCTCAAAGGGTCGAGGCTTGATTCCGGTCAAGGGCACATACCTGGGTTTCAGGTTTGTCCCAGGCCCAGTCGGGGTGCGTGCAGGAGGGCAACTGATCGATGTGTCTCTCTCACATCGATGGTTCTCAATCTCTCTCCACCCTCCCTCCCTTTCACTCTCTAAAAATGAATGGAGGGAATATCCTTGGATGAGGATTAATAAAAGAAACAAAATAGCAACAACAAAACGTGTGTGTGTGTGTATATAATATTACACACACACACACACACACACACACACACAGAAACCTTTTGACCATGATAGGAAACCTAAAAGCTGTATAAAATAAGCATATTTAGCTACATAAACATGAATACATTTTATATGGTAAAAGGTATCATAAATAATGCCAAAAGAAAAGCAGATTGGGAAAAATAACATTTTTTTCAAATTCATGTATCAGATATAAAGGGTCATTATCTATAATGAAAAAGAATACATACGAATTTATATGTAATGTGTAAAAATAGAAAAACTGGCAAAAGATTTAAGAGGCTATTCAGAAAAGAACAAATCCAAGTGGTTAGTAAATATGAGACATTGCACCCATTCCGTTGACCAAGCATGTCAAACTTGTGGCCCACAATGTATATTTTTGCGGCCCCGCCAATATAACGGTATATAAGAAACTTTTTAGTAAAAATTTCATAACTTAATTTTTACAATATCCTGTTATACATAATTATTAATAACGAAATACAACGTTCACTAATGACTGATTACTATAATCATGTTGCATTCATTTCCCTTATGCGCCTTAGGCGCAGGTGCACCATTTCTCTCCACTAATACTAGCAGCGAATATTTTAGCAGCTGATTGCCATGTCATTAGTCTTGGACTAACTTGTTTGGTGTGCACAACAGGAAATATTTTGCTTTCAGAGAACAAGAAAAATAGGTTTATTTGCGTTACACTTATTAATTTGTGCAGTTATTCAGTGTCTGGTAAGTTAATGTTCAAGAAAAAATACTAATTTTTATTAAAATGTTCTATTTATGTTAATGATTATTCATTTATTTCAGCCCTTTGTATTTAGCATGTCTCTATCAAAATAAACTTAACATTTCTATGAAAATAGAAGCTTTTTTTTTTGCCGTCCACATAAACTTAAACCTTGTTTATTTGGCCCGTGTTAGCCTTTGAGTTTGACATGCTTGCCATTGACAATTTTTAAAATCTTATAATTATTTGTTAGAATTGAAATATATCACATTTTTTAATCCAGCAAATATGTTCCTGGGAATATAGCTCATAAACAAGCACTAGTACTTAGGAAATCTGTATAAGGATAAATATTACAGTATTGTTTAAAGTAGCAAAAACTGAGAACGAAGTGTGAATATCCTTGGGTGGGGGAATTATTGAATAACCATCCAGATCATAGACTATAATTTAACCATTTGAAAGAATGTTAGATCTGTACTAATGACTTAGAGGGACATTTCTTGGTGCATTGTTAAGGCAGAAGAGTAATATACAGAGATGTCGATAATAAAAATTTTGGTAAAAAGATG
The DNA here is from genome assembly GCF_951640355.1 of Cnephaeus nilssonii. Classification (NCBI taxonomy): domain Eukaryota; kingdom Metazoa; phylum Chordata; class Mammalia; order Chiroptera; family Vespertilionidae; genus Cnephaeus; species Cnephaeus nilssonii. The sequence continues at coordinate 70,442,434 of NC_137078.1, read as the reverse complement.
ACAAAAATCAAAACCTCTGTTTTTATATAGAAAATAGAAATGTATGTATATTTCTGTATGGTTATTTGAATACAGAAGAAGGCATGGAGTACTTAGAAGATTATTAACATGAGGCAGAAGTGGAAGCAAAATAAAATATTTTTAAAAGGTGTCTACAATAAAAGCACATTGTATGATATGGTTCCATTTAACTAAAATATATATGTCTTTATATGCAATAAAAAATGAATGGAAAGATGGTCACCAATATGTTAATAGTAATTTCAGGTGGGTCAGATTTCAGATCATATATTTTATATATATATATATTTATACTAAAAGCCTGGTGCACGGATTCGTGTACCGGTGGGGTCCCTTGGCCTGGCCTGTGCACTTTCACAATCCGGACCCCTCGGGGGATGTTGGACTGCTGGTTTCGGCCCAATCCCCGCAGGCCAGGCCAAGGGACCCCACCAGTGCACGCATGCACCGGTCCTCTGGAATGCATATAAGATCTTTGGTTAATCTCTTCCCATCTTCCCCCCTCCCCTCTTCCCTCTGAGATTCATCAGTCTGTTCCATGTTTCCATGCCTGTGCATTGAGCGTCTGCCCCCTTGTGGTCAGTGTGTCATAGTTATCGAGTTAACGGTCGCTTAGGCTTTTATATATATATATATATATATATATAGATAGATAGATAGATAGATAATTACATTTTATGCTTTTTACAATGATTATGGTGGGGGGAGAGCTACTTTTGTTGTGAAACCAAGAAAGAAAATTAAAGAAAGCTGAAATAAATGGTGGTACTTTTCCCCCATCATTTTGCAGTTGTGCTATATTGATTCCCAAACTGATGGCGGAATTCCTTCTTACTGTTTTGCTTTAATGGTGATGTTTTTTCTACAACAAAGAAAACCCCCTCTTCTTCCTTGTTTACTTGGAAGTTGGGTAAGCATGAGTTTGTGACGTGTATGTACATATATAGTTTGCTCTTGCAGAGTACTCTGTTCAATTTAAACTGCAGTTCTGATTTGTCTGTCCATCTTTTTTTTAAAAATAATTTTCTACTACCAATTTGGAATGGCATTTTATATAGATTGAAGGCTTTGACTCAAAAAGAATGGATGACTTTCAGCTGAAGGGCATAATAGAAGAGAAGTTTGTGAAGTGGGAATATAATTCAAGTAGTACAACTGAGAAAAACTCAATTGCTGAGGAAAACAAAGCTAAGGCTGACCAACCAAAAGTTGATACCAAGAAGACAGAAAAAGACAACCAAAGTAATGCCATAAAGGGAAAACATGGCAAAGTAAGCTTTTTTTGTTGTTGTTTCTTTGGCTTTTCTATCTATAGCATTTGTGATGCCTTCTATTGAAGCTATTTTAATAGTAGGTTAACTGACTAATCTTGAATAAACCTCTTGGCCTCATTTTCCTCATCTGTAATGTGAGGGGTTGATCTGGTTTAATTTTTCAGTACCAAGATTCCCTAATGAATTTACAACTCATTTTGGGAGACTTCTGTTGTTTGAATCATGTCAAAGTAATTCTTTGTATATTTTTCATTTAGACAAGGAAAATTTCCTTCAGGAGTTGGGCTGTAACCAAAACTTTAGCTTATGGGAATTATGTTGGCAGATTGGTGGAGAAATAAAGGCCCTATGGTCCTTTAGGGTACGGCTTGCTTATTGAACCATTCAGCGTTCATTTATTGAGGGCCTGCTACATACCAAGCATTATCTTAAGTGCTAAAGAACAAAAGTTGAATATCCATGGATTGTGTCCTCTAGAAGGATATCGTCTTTCTGAACTTCCAGTTCTGAACTAGACTACAGAAATGTGAACATTACTGAAATGTTCATGTTATTCCCTGAACATATGTTCTAGTCCATTCAACTCTCCCACTTTCTGTCCTCTTGCTTATTACTTCACTGAGAAAGTGGAAGCAATCAAAAGAGAACTTCTACACACTCCCACCACCATCTACCACTATCTGCACTCACATACTCTGCACTCACATACTCTGTCTTATTGCCTGCTTTTATAAAGGAACTTCTGGTGTTGCTATCTAAAGTCATTTTCTTCACTTTTGTATTCAGTGCCATGCCTACTTATCTATTCCAGAACATTACTCTAGCAATTCTTATCTTTTTCTCCTAAATTACCCATTTTTCATTTTTTACTAAATCCAACATGCTTTTATTTATCCTATTTAAAAGAAAAATGTCAACACCACTTCCCTTCCCAACTAATTATTCCTTTGCTCCCTTTGCAGTAAAAGTGCTTGAAAGAATTGTCTATATTCATTATTTACAATTTCTTTGTTTCCTCTTACCTCAGACTAATCAGGCGTTGACCTGTATCAATCTGCCAAAATGCGTATCATGTCAGTAACTTCCACAATGCTAAATCTAATGGTCATATCTCAATTTTTATCTTGACTTAGCAACATTTGTCACTTGATTATTTTCTTCTCTAAAAAATTTCTTAACTTGACTTTTAGGGCACTACAACCGTGGCTGATTATTCCTTCTCAGTCTCCTTTGCTGGTTCTGCCTTTCCTCTCCAGTCTGTTAATGTTGGAATGCTCTAGGGCTCAGTCCTTGATCCCCTTTTTCTTTAATATATTTTTATTGATTTCAGAGAGGAAAAGAGAGGGAGAGAGATAGAAACATCAGTGATGAGAGACAATCATTGGTTGGCTGCCACCTGCACGTCCCCTACTCGGGATTGAGCCTACAACCTGGGCATGTGCCCTTGACCGGAATCGAACCTGGGACCCTTCAGTCTGCAGGTCGATGCTCTACCCACTGAGTCAAACCAGCTACCCCTTTTTCTTTATCTACACTCCCTTGGTGATCTCATCCAATTCCCTGGATTTTAAGTACCATCTGTATGATGATGACTTTCAAATTTAAATCTTCAGCAAAACCTTTTTCCTAAATACTATAATTGTATCTCCAGCTGCCTATATAATGTCTCTATTCAAGTGTCTAATAGATGTCTTAAACTTTCTGTATCTAAAACTCAACTCCTAGTCTTCCCCTTGCTTCATATGCAGTTTTCCCATCTCAGTTAATGGCACTACACCCTTAGTAAAACACATTGGAGTCATCCCTCTTTCATACTCCATATGAGCCTGTCAGAAAATTCTGTCATCTCTATTTCAAAATATCCAGAATTTGGCCACCTCTTACCACCTTCACTGGTCCTAGCCACCATCATCTCTGTCCTGAATTACTACCAGAGTGTCATAATAAGTTTCCCTGCATCTACCCTTGCCCCTTATAATCTGTTCAGTCAGAATGGCTCTTCCAAAACTTAAGTTAGATCATGCTCTTCCCCCTTCTCACACTCAAAATGCTTTAGTTGCTCCTCACTTAATTTAGGATAAAAGCCAAGGAGTTCTCACTGGCTAGCTTTTTGTTTTCCTCTTTTTTTTCTCCCCTCTCTCTACCACACTAGGTTTCTTGGTTTTCTTTTTAAAGCTAGTCATACTCCTACTTTAGTGTGTTTGTTCTATTTCCTATTCCTAGAACACGTTTCCTTTTTCTCCAGATTATACCTTCTCAACAAGTTTTATCCTGACTATTCTATTTACCATTGAAACCTGCTCCCATATTCCCATCCCCTTTATTAAACCTACTCAACTTTTTAAAATTTCCACAGAACTTTTCTTTAAAAAAATTTTTTTTAATTTAATTTGATTTCAGCGAGAGGAAGGGATAGAAACATCAGTGATGAGAGAGAATCATTAATTGGCTACCTCCTGCACAACCCTACTGGGGATGGAGCCCGAAATCTGGGCATGTGCCCTGACTGGGAATAAACCATGACCTCCTGGTTCATGGATTGACACTCAACCACTGAGTTAACCTAGCTGGGCACCACCACACTTTTCTTTTTCTGACTTGCTATGTAATTTACTTATTAAGTTTGTTGTTCACCGTGTTCTTCCCCTGAAAAGTGAGCTCCACTAAGGCAAGGATCTTTGGGGTTTTTTTTCATGGATCGATTCCAAGTGCTTGGCACATAGTAGGTAATCAATGAATGGTTGTAGAATTGAATGAATGAATGACTGCTTCATGTGTTTATGCTCCTAGTGGTTACTTTCAGCTGCCAGTCTTTAGCTAATTCCCTTGGAAGTCATTACCTCTTCTGTTACACATCCCCTCCCCATTAGAGGCCCATTTTAGCATTGCTAAATTGTTTCTTCCTTTCCTAGTAGTCCATGAAGTAGTCCAATACCTTATTTGAGTGGCAGTATGTTATAATGATTAGCAACATGAACCCAGTAATGATGCGGTCCTGAGTCAGATTTTTGCCCTATAGCAGTGGTCGGCAAACTGCGGCTCCCGAGCCACATGTGGCTCTTTGGCCCCTTGAGTGTGGCTCTTCCACAAAATACCACGGCCTGGGCGAGTCTATTTTGAAGAAGTGGCATTAGAAGAAGTTTAAGTTTAAAAAATTTGGCTCTCAAAAGAAATTTCAATCGTTGTACTGTTGATATTTGGCTCTATTGACTAATGAGTTTGCCGACCACTGCCCTATAGTATCTACTCCATGGAGTTGTTAGAATTATTAATTATATGCACAGCACTCATGGTGAGCATTATGTGTAAGTGTGAGCTCTCATTTTTTTATATCCCCAGCACAATGCCAGGGACATAGTAAGTTCTAAATAAATGTTTGCCAAATGAAGGAATTAGCTTTTGCAAGACCAGGACATTTACTTAGACTTTAAAAGTAATTACTGCAGTGAGGAGCTGTGGTGATTGTTATACAGTGGTTTGCAACCTTGGCTGCACATGGGAATCACTTAGGGAGCTTTAAAAATCTCAATACCCAGTTCATAGTCCAGGTCAGTTAAATCGGAATCTTGGGAAGGGTATGGGAGGTGGGAGTGGTGTGTAACTCAGGTATTAGTGTGTTTTAGTATTTCCACTGTGATTCTAATGTGCAGCAAAGGTTGAGAATTTCTGGTGTAGTGGAAAGAACACAAAATCCTATGAGTTAGTAAACTGGCACTCTCTTCCCAGCTATCCACAAATTGCTTTTTGGCAGGTTGCTCCTTTATGCTTAGTTTTTGAAAAAGTGATCCCTAAGGATTTTTTAAAGTGAAAAGTAAATGATTCATTAGTTCATGAAGCGTAAATGAAAAGTGTTTTTTCTTTTCCAGTCTCCTTTAACATTGGAAACACCAAACCAGGTATCCCTGGGACAGTTATGGTTAGAGCTGCTAAAATTTTACACACTGGACTTTGCTTTGGAGGAATATGTCATATGTGTACGGATAAAAGATATTTTAACAAGAGAAAACAAAAACTGGCCTAAAAGGCGAATAGCCATTGAAGGTACGATATATTTCATTTGGAGAATAATTTTTGTGTGCCACTCATCATCTGGGTCTAATTCAATGTTATAAATTTTACCCCTTGACTTGGTAGCACTATCTATGCCACTAGGTTGTCATATATTTTATATAAATTCTTTGTCAAGTCCATTATAGTTTATAGGATTAATACTCATTTAAATATTTCCAATCTGTAAATATTAGATTGGTTAGGGATATTAGCTTACTTTACATGTCTTTATTTAATTTTTTATTATAAAAAATTTCAAAAATATAGAAAAATAGAATAGTTATATTAATTCTACAAGGTCTTTTTGAAGAAATTTGTCATAAACTTGTTGAAGAATAATTTTAAAATCTAGTTTTATTGTCTTCTAAATCAGGGGTCCTCAAACTTTTTAAACAGGGGGCCAGTTCACTGTCCCTCAGACCGTTGGAGGGCCGGACTATAATTTAAAAAAAACTATGAACAAATTCCTACGCACACTGCACATATCTTATTTTGAAGTAAAAAAAACAAAACGGCAAAAACACCCGCATGTGGCCCACGGGCCATAGTTTGAGGACGCCTGTTCTAAATGATCTCATCTGTTAAATGTTACTACACTAAAGAAAAAAACAGTTGATGTTGACAACTCAGGTTTCACATCAAATCCAAGAACATTAAGATATTTAGAGGTACAGAAATTAATAGAATGGCTTCTAAATTTTTTAAAAATATATTTTTATTGATTTCAGAGAGGAAGGGAGAGGGAGAGAGAGATAGAAACATCAATGATGACAGAGAATCATTGATTGGCTGCCTCCTGCATGCCCTCTACTAGGGATCGATCCCACAACCTGGGCTTATGCCCTTGACCAGAATTGAACCCAACACTCTTCAGTCCGCAGGCCACTGAGCCAAACCAGCTAGGGCTACAATAGGACAAAAAGGTGAATTTTCTGGAGCTAATAAGGAAAAACTTGATGCCACCATCAATGAATTAGTTTAATCATGTTTTCTGAAAACAACCAGCTATCAGTGCTTGTAATTTTTTTATTTACATAAAAGAAAGATCAAGCATAGAGACTATATACTCCACTGCCATCTGATTATAAATGACAACAAAATATTAATTCTACCATTAAAAAAAAACAACAAGTGGAGAATAGGGTTTCATGGGGCAGGACATGATGGGGGCGCGGGGCAGTTTTGTTACTGGAAAGGGGACTTGGCCCTGATCTTGCCTGCTTTGGGCCAGCTGATAGTGTGTGGATTCTTGACTTTGTACAGGAAGGATTTCACAGCACAAGTCCAGGTGATTTTTAGAGGGTGTTTGTTAAAACTGGGGACAGTGAAACTAGGAAGGATCTAGGATAGAAGAAGCACTAGGAGAGACCAGACAGTGAAACGAGTCTAGGCTAGGCTGCTTTGGCTCACTAAGAAGTCAGAAAAAGGGGGCCTTTGGGACAAGTCAGGGCCTGTTGCTCCCTGGATGCGAGTCTTGTGGGAGTCCCTTAGAGTTAGGAACTGCATGCCTATGGGGGAAGAAGAGAGGGAAGGGCAAGACGAGGGTGTGCTCCCTGGAGGGATAGTGCACTCGCTTCTAAATTCTTAATACAAACTTTAAGTTCACAATATTTCACTTACTTTTTATAGGTAGGAAATTGAATTTCTGTGCATCATTTCAGTTTGTTTAGCCTTTAGTTTGTTTAACATTCTTCTGTTCCCTCAACCCACTTTTGGCCTTCTAGTGTGAATTGAACCCACACATATTCTCATACACTCAAGCATGTCCTCACATCTTATACACTCTTACATACAGTAAATAAATGAGCTCTGAAACCTGCAGCCATCATAATTTCTCTTCCTTTTTCTTCTGGAAGGGGAAAAGAGGCTAGGAAAAGCTTTTTAAACCCTTTATTTTGATAATAGCAAAAAGTAACAGATGCTTCAACCATAGCAGTCATGTCCTGTTAATCTTTTTACTTAATGATCTTCAGTTGTGGAGAAAATATGTATTGTTTTTTGGGGTCGTACTGTTCTTTTTTCCTTGACATATTTGTATTTAAGGCTTATAAAATCCAAAAACCTATAAACGTTTTCAGAAGTATAAGTTGCTGCAAGCCTTTTCAACATAGCCATTTTAGATTGGATCAACATTTAAATTTCGTTTTTTGTTGTTTTTTTAATATATTTTATTGATTTTTTACAGAGAGGAAGGGAGAGGGATAGAGTTAGAAACATGGATGAGAGAGAACCATCGATCAGCTGCCTCCTGCACACCCCCTACTGGGGATGTGCCCGCAACCAAGGTACATGCCCTTGACCGGAATCAAACCTGGGACCCTTTAGTCCGGAGGCCGATGCTCTATCCACTGAGCCAAACCGGTCAGGGCTAAATTTCGTTTTAATTTTTACTTTCTTAGGTTTCTTCCTACTTTTCTGTTTCTCCTCTTTCTCTCTTTAATTTTCTGATCTCACTAAAGTTAAATCTTAAAGTCACTATTTTTTTTAACTTGAAGCTTTGAGAGTTTAGGTTATATTTTATTTGTTTAAATTGCAAGGAATATGTAACTAAGAATACTATGAAAATGAAAATTATTAATGGGTCCCAGAGCTTGAAAATTTTCATTCAATGACACTATTGGGAGGCATATTGACATAGTTGTTTTCAGCAATTTCATCATTGAAACTTTGTAATTACTGAGTTGGGCTCCTTAGCCATTATCTCATTAATTACCTTATTATTATTATTATTATAAAAGTTTTTTTTTTTTATGTTAAGACAGAAACAAAGGAAACAAAGTTGCTATTGTATTTCCCCTACTAAGTTTTCAAGGACTCTCACTGGGACTTTAGTATAGAAAAGCTTTGGGAAAATGTATTCTGCTTACAATCCAGCAGTTAAGAACTGTTTGTATAATCTTGAAAACGTAGTTTGTTAGTAAATACTTAGCAACTGACCATTTTCTTTTTTATTAGATCCATTTTCAGTCAAGAGGAATGTCGCACGGAGCTTAAACAGCCAGCTTGTTTATGAATATGTTGTGGAGAGATTCAGGGCAGCTTATCGATATTTTGCCTGTCCTCAGAGGAAGGATGCAGATAAATCTGTGGATTCCATGAAAAAAGAAAAAGGGAAAATAAGCAATAAGAAACCAGTCAAGACTGACAATAAGACATCTAATTGTTGTATTCAACTTGGGAAAAGCACAGAAAAAATAAATGCAGAAAGAGGTCAACCTGGTAAATATAATGAAATGAAATGTACATCACGGAGATGTATTACTGAAGATGACAATTTGTTGGTAACTGAACTAGTTTTGGCTGAACATGGACAGGAATCTTCATCTCTTTCTACCAGTGAAGGCAGAGAATTAGAGCCAAAATCAATTAAGAAACAAGATGATTTAGTTCCTTCAGAAACTTGTTTAAAAAAGGAGCTCAGCCAATGTAATTGCATTGATTGTAAATCCTCTGACCCAAATGAGTCTGTTGGTACAGACTGCAGGTCAAATTTAGAAACAGAGAGTTCACATCAGAGTGCGTGCACCGACACATCTGCTACCTCTTGCAACTGCAAAGCTACAGAAGATGCTTCTGACCTTGATGATGATAACCACCCCACCCAGGAATTACATTATGTGTTTGATAAGTTTATTTTAACCTCTGGCAAGGTAGGATACAGTTTGTAAACAATCTGTAAGATGTTGTGGTGGTGTACTTATAGTTCTTAGATATAGAAATATAAAAATAGTTGTTTTGGAATAATATTTTAGTGTATATTTTAATTTTACTTACTGCATTTTTGCTAATAAGTTGCCTTTAAAGAATGTATATAAAACCCCAAAAGGTTTCAGCACTCTATTATTAGTTGATTTGCTTCACTTTCTTACGTATGAAAATCAGTTATCAGATATTTTATGAAAATCAGTTTGGCAAAGGCACGTGTATTTTAAATTTTGCTTATTTTTTTATACGCAATGATTATTTTTTCTTCCACAAATGAGAATACAAGGTTTGTGAACTATAATGGTATTCTATTTTAAAGGTTTTTTTGTTTTATTAATACTTAAAGGTTTTTTGATTTTTATAGAGAGTTGAAGGGACGGGGAGAGATAGACAGAAACATCAATGTGAGAGAGAGACATTGATTGGTTGCCTCCAGCACACACCTCAATTGGTGCTGGGGATCGAACCTGCAACCTGAGACCCTTCGGTGCTCGGGCCGATACTCCAACCAATGAGCCACACCGGCCAGGGCATTAACTTTCCTACTTTTAAAGAGGCATATTCTGAACTTTAACTTGATAAATTGCAGAAAATAAAATATCCCAATGGACAGAAAATAAGCACTAACTACTTTGTTAATAAAAGAAAGTTTTAGCTAAGTCATGTTGCTTCAAGTACCGTATATACAATTGAAATATTAGCACCCAGGGTGCTGATTATATAGATTATGTGTCAACCAGGTGGAATATTACAAAAACAATTGGAATGTCGTCCAGTTTTATTGTTTTATCAATAATTACTTACTCACAGCTTAAATTTTTTAACGTAATTACTAAGCTGTGTTTCTTCATTTTTTGTAAGGGTACATCTATTGATTTTGTTTAGGTTGCAGTATTTAGGGTATATGGACTATTGAAAGGATGAAATAAATGGCAGAGTTTTAGAAAAGACTCTTAATTATACAGCTGTAGTTTATATTTCTTCTACTTTATAGATTTTTCTACCTGTAAACTTATATTAAGGTAGCTGCTTCTCCAATTTTAATTTTTTCTAATTATCTATGACAGTTTTCTAGAATTTTCTGATAAATATTTCATTTTAAAAAGCTTTGCGGGGGAGGAGGGCTCGGGGGTGGGCTAAAGGGGGCCAATAGGGGTGAAAAGGGACATATGTAATACTTTCAACAATAAAGAATTATTAAAAAAAGACAGCTTTGCAAAGCTGATAGAAATTCCTATGGTACTACTGTTAATTAGCCCACAGCCCAGCATTCCTACAAATAGAGGTTTCTGTATATAATTTTCATCAGAGTTCATAGCTAGGTAAATGTCCAGGCTAATCCTGGAGGAAGAAGCTAACTCTAGGATCTAGTCATCCTATATAATAAAAGGGTAATATGCAAATTGACTGAACAGCAGAATGACTGGAACTCCTTCAGCTCCTTGGCTCGCCCCTGAGCGGGCACCCAATCAGGTGGGGCTGGCCGGCAAGCTGCTCACAGCCCCTTGCCCTCAAGCGGGCACCCCACTCCGATTGGGGGTGGGGGCGGCTGGCAAACCGGCCACGGCCCCTCGCCCCAGCCAGCCCACCCCCTATGGCCCCCATCAGGGTTGGTCGGCTGGACCCCACCAGTGCACGAATTCGTGCACTGGGCCTCTAGTATTATAATAAAGAAAAAAGTTGTGATTTCCTTTACCATATGTGGGTTTTTTTTAAATAGTTGGAGAAAATTTCACTGTTTTAGCTACCTGTCTGTCTGAGAGTGTGTTGGAATAAATTTTAAATTGTGGCATAGGGTTTGAAGTTACATTTGTGGCCATAACGTAAGAGTTGTTCCTTGTATGAAGCAGATTTATTTTTAGAGTTCAGTTCTACAGTTTGGTTTCTTGAATACTTTGCTAATGTAATAAATTGAACCAGCTAGGCGAGCAAGGGTTCTAGGATTGATTAGTTCTGAAGATAGAAAATGTTTAGAGTGAAATGAAAGGTGCCACTTGAAATTTTTTTATACAATCACTAGAAGCCCGATGCATGAAGATTCGTGCTAGAATGGGCCTTCCTTTCCCTGGCTACCAGCACCACCTTTCTACTCCAGCCCCGGAGCCGCCTCTTTCCGCTTCGGCCCCGCCTTCCCACGCTGCCCAGAGGCCCTGAGAGACCAGGGGTGGGGCGGAATGCCTGCGTCGTTGCCATGGCGACGACACAATTGTCCCACCCGCCCCCAGTTGCTCGGCACCTGTGTATGCAAATTAACCACCATCTTTGTTTGGTTAGTTTGGATATCACTCCTGATTGGCTGGTGGGCATAGTGGAGGTATGGTCAATTTACATGTTTGTCTATTATTAGGTAAGATGCCCTGCATAGTGATATTTTTGGTCAACAATGGACTGCCTATACAATGGTGATCCCATAAGATTATAATAGATGGTAAACAAAAAAAGTTTGTTTTTGATGTCAAAAGAAAAGGTTGGACCTGACTATAGTGTGAATTTACTGCTAGCTAGCTCTGGGTGATTTAGATGAGGCTCAGCTTGCTGTTCACCAGCTGTGTGCCTAGCCACTGCTGGGTCTGGAGTTGACAAGGGAGCAAGAGCTGGGGAGGAGGGAGCCCATGCGTGCGCAGACACACACACACACACACACACACACACACACACACACTATCCTACACACACTCACTTCCTTTCCCTCTGTTTCTCTTTATCTCTTCCCTCACAGTCTGCTTCCTCCCTTCTTTCTCCCTTTCCCTCTCCTTCTCTTCCTTCCCCTCTTATTATTTCTCATATCAGTCTTTATCTCTGTGGTTCTCTTTTGATCTCTGCTCTCTCTTTTTTTCCCCTTCTCTCTATCCCCTCCTTCCTGCCTCCTCCTGATGTCTACTCACCCTCCAATGTTGTCCCATCCATAGCCCTTACTTTGCCCTGCAAATGCACACGCACACTTTTATACCATATTTTTACTGTATCTTTTCTATGATTAAATATACAAGTACTTAGCAAAATGTTATAGTTGCCTGCAGTATTCAGTACAGTAATGTATTGTACAGGCTTGTAGCCTAGAAACAATAGGCTATACCAGTGGTCGGCAAACCGCGGCTCACGAGCCACATGTGGCTCTTTGGCCCCTTGAGTATGTGGCTCTTCCACAAAATACCACGGCCTGGGCGAGTCTATTTTGAAGAAGTGGCATTAGAAGAAGTTTAAGTTTAAAAAATTTGGCTCTCAAAAGAAATTTCAATCGTTGTACTGTTGATATTTGGCTCTGTTGACATGAGTTTGCCGACTACTGGGCTATACCATATAGCCTTCATGTTTAGTAGGCTATACCATCTAGGTTTATGTAAGTGCACTCTGTGATGTTCGAAAAACTACAAAATCACCTGATGATGCATTTCTCAGAACATATCCCCTATTGTTAAGTGATATACAACTGTAATCTACTTAGTTAAAGATCTTAGTAGATTAAATAGTAATGCATGTATTTCATTTGGGGACTGATAAAACTATTGGAATTAATCTATGCCTTTTTTCATCTCCTGGTATTTTATTTTACATCATCAGGTAAAGCTAATCCTTGATAATACCATTTTAGTGGGGAAGAAAGTTTAAAAGTGGTTGGCTTAAAATACGTTTTATACATTTAACAATGCATTTCATTAACATGCTTTTCCCCCAGCCCCAGTCTTCTGAAAGCACAGGTTATCAGAACTGAGTTACATAAAATATTCTGTTTGGACCTGCTTTCTAAGTAATGATGAAGCTCCTCAATAGTTTATTAGATTAGATTACTATTATTAATATTATTATTTTTGCCTTTGTTTAGCCACCAACGATAGTATGCAGCATCTGCAAAAAGGATGGCCATTCCAAAAATGATTGCCCGGAGGATTTCAGGAAAATTGACTTAAAACCTCTGCCACCAATGACAAATCGATTTCGGGAAATACTTGACTTAGTATGTAAAAGATGTTTTGGTAAGTCTTTTATTATTAGAACTGAGACTAATTTCTTTCTTAGATTTTGATATTTGTTTATTTGTTTTATTATTTAAAAACCATTTGCTTACATTTGTTTTGGTAGAGGTTTTTGAATAGTTTAGAGACCCAACTATAAATATTTACTAAATGTCTACTGTGTGCAGGACACTGTGATAAATGCCAAGGGGAATACAGAGACCCTATGTGTTGCTTTTAAGAAGCTTAGACTCTGGATCTGTGCTGTCTCATATGGCTATATGTGGCTATTTAAATTTAAATTAATTAAAATGAACTGAAATAAACAATTAAGTTCCTCAGTTATACCAGCCACATCTCAAGTACTGAATAGCTACATGTGTCTAGTAACTACTGTATTGGACAGTCTAAATAGAGAACTTTTTTTTTAATCCTCACCTGAGGATTTTTTTTCCATTGATTTTTAGAGAGAGTGCAAGGGAGCAAGGGGGTGCGGGAGAGAGAAACATCAATGTGAGAGAGGCGCATTGATTGGTTACTTCACCCATGCACCCCAACTGGGGCTGTGGTTCGAATCTGCAACCCAGGTACATGCCCTTGACTGGGATCAAACTTGAGGCCCTTTGGTGTGCAGGCTGACACTAAAACCACTGAGAAACACTGGCCAGGGCTAGATAGAGAACATTTTTATCAATTGCAATGTTCTTACACAGAGCTGCTCTAGATGAATGTATAAGACACGTATAAACATTGCCATAATTGGAAGCATTATGCATTACTTGCTGTAGTAGTGGTAAAGAAAATGCAATGCAAACACAATTTTAACTGGGATGGATCAGAGGAATTGGAATTAATGATGTGACATTTGAGTTGGAACTTGAGATATAGGAGATTATTCATAAAACCAAAGGGTGTTTAATTTGTCTGAGAGAATAATTACCTTAGGTTTGGTAGAATATAAGAAAGGCAATAGAGGCAGATAAGGATAAAGATATTTTGAGGAAATCCTTACATACAGGGGTGGGCAAAAGTAGGTTTACAGTTGTTTGTGTGGAAAAACATGTAATACAAGAAAAATAATACTGTTTTGCATGCTCACAACTGTACACCTTTTGCCCACCCCTATACCTTATTCAACACACATTTATAGTATATCTGGGATGAATCTTCACTCAGTAAACATTTTTTAAAAATTAATTAATTTTTTAAAATTAAAGTTATTGGGGTGACATAGCAAATATTTCTAAATTATTTGCTGTGTCCAGGTAAGATAAAGTTTCTGATGTAACATTTTATCCTTCCTTATTTTCATTTCCTGCCAGGCAACCACTTACCTGCTTTTTGTTACTGTAGATTAGTTTGCATTTTCTGTTTTATATTTTTTTAAAAAAAATCATTTTTACTGATTTTAGAGAGGAAGGGAGAGGAGAGAGAGAGATAGAAACATCAATAATGAGAGAGAATCATTGACTGGCTGCCTCCTGCATAATTGGGGATCTAGCCCGCAACCAGAGCATGTGCCCTGACTGGGAATGGAAGTGTGACTTCCTGGTTCGTAGGTCGACGCTCAACCACTGAGCTACTGTGGCCGAGCAGTTTGCATTTTCTAGAGTTCTATATAAATAGAATCACAAAGCATGTACTCTTTTTTTTTTTTTTTTGCGAGGGGAGGGGAAAAGGTCTGACTTCTTTTACTTAGCATAATTATTTTGAGATTCATCCATATTGTGTGTATCAATGATGATTTATTCCTTTTTATTGCTGAATTATGTTCCATTATATGGATGTACCACAATTTGTTTACCCATTCACCTGTTGATGAATACTTGGTTTGTTTCTAAATTTTATTACAAATAAATCTGCAATATACTTTCATGTATAAGTCTGGGTATATACATATGCTTTACTTTCTCTTGGGTAAATATCTAAGAGTTGAATGGTTCAATCATCGCACATTTTTTATAATGTAATATAATTTATTACCTTTGTTTGTATTTATTTAGTTACTTATCTCAATATGGACTCATGGATATTTTATACTTTGGGTTTTAATCCAATACCACTTACTTTGTTGCTCAAATTGTTACAGATTTGGCTATTGGGAGCTCTTTCAGTTGGTTCAAGTGTCCCTTTATAAATCCCCATCAGTGTATGGGTTTTGCTTGTTGATTTTTTAGCACTTTCTTACTTTTCTGGCATTACAAATGTTCCAGGTCATCATATATATATTTCCTGCATTTCTCCCAAGAGCCCTGGTTTCTTTTATTGGATAATGGTATTAGAAACCAAGGATGCCTGTTATTACTGGACTAGAGGCCTAGTGCACGAAATTCATGCACGGGGGAGAGGGAGTCCCCTCAGTCCAGCCTGCACCCTCTCCAAACCGGACCCCTCGGGGGATGTCCGACTGCCAGTTTAGGATCAGGCCTAAACCAGCAGTTGGATATCCCTCTCACAATCCAGGACAACTGGCTCCTAACTCCTCACCTGCCTGCCTGCCTGATCACCCCTAACTGCGCCCCCTGCTGGCCTGGTCACCCCCAGCTGCCCCCCCTGCCAGTTTAGTTGCCACCAACTGCCCACCCCCCACTGACCTGGTTGCCCCAATTGTCTCCCCACTGACCTGGTCACCCCACACTGCCCCCTCTGCCAGCCTGGTTGCCCCTCACTGCCCCCGCCCGCATGCCTGGTCACACTCAACTGCCCCCCCTGCTGGCCTGGTCGCCCCACGCAGCCTGCTGCTCAGTTGTTAGGTCGCCCCTCACTAACCCCCCTGCTGGCCTGGTCACCCAACGCAGACTGCTGCTCGGTCGTTTGGTCGCCCCTCGCCCCCCTGCCGGCCTGGTCACTTGGTTGCTTGGTTGTCCCTCACTAACCCACCTGCTGGCCTAGTCGCCCCACGCAGCCTGTTTGGTCATCCGTTCGGTTGTGATGGTCGCTTAGGCATATATATATATATATATATATATATATATATATATATAATGTATATATGAATAAATATATACTAGAGGCCTGGTGCATGAAAATTCATGCACTGGAGGGGGCGTCCCTCAGCCTGGCCTGACCTTTCTCACAGTCCAGGAGCCCTCAGGGTCGGGAGGTGACCTGGCAATCAGGGGAAGGCGACGCCCCATCACACATCTTCTGCTGCCACTGCTGGCAGTACAAGCCTCAGCTGGCCCTGGTTACCTGAGCCTCAGGCGGCCCTGGGTGGCTGGGCAGCCGCCATCTGAGGCTTGCCTGTACCTCGGGCTGGCCCTAGGCGTCTGGGGGGCTGAGGGGACTGGCGGACTCCAGAGGCAGGCGTGTGGAGTGGCCGGTCCTGCCTGGGGGCAGGCCTGGCCTTGCCGCACGCCTGCCGCCTTAGTGGGGCTGAGGGGACTGGGCACTGCCATCTTGTAGCTGTGGGTACTGCCATCTTTGAGGGTGGGGCAGCCAATTAGCATATTCCCCCCTTATTGGCTATGGATGCCGCCATCTTTGAGGGTGGGGCAGTCAGTTAACATATTCCCCTATTGGCTGTGGATGCTGCCATCTTTGAGGGTGGGGCAGTCAGTTAGCATATTTCTTCCTTATTGGCTGTGGGCACTTCCATCTTTGTGATGGTGTGAGGGTCAATTAGCATATTCCCTCTTTATTAGATTAGACTGTTGCTTCTAGGCCCTCACAGCAAGAAAATGTGTGTATACTAACATATATACATATATGTGTATATATGTATACGTGTATGTGTATATATATATATATATATATATATATATATATATATACACACACACACACATCTATGAATATTTCTATATGTAACCATCTTATCTACATTAAGCTAAACATTACTTTCTACTGATGTATCCAACTCTAATACATTATTACATGGCTCATTCTAGCCTCTTCTAATCTGTAAATTTCCACTCCAATAGTGAGAAATCTGGCTCCCACCATCTGCCACATATTTATTTAGTTGTTCCATTTAAGTACATATCTATAGCATTATCGGAACTGTTATCCTGTACTCCTGTGGAAAACAACTTTATCAATTAGAGTACAGTGCTTATATGCAGTTGCTTTTGCTTTTAGTCTTATAGACTCCACTAATTTTCAAAGTTATTTAGGTTAGCACCTTTTCCTACACTCCCTTGAGTGAAGTTGTCTTATCTATATACACTGAGTGGCCAGATTATTACGATCTCTGAACGCATAATAATCTGGCCACTCAGTGTGTGTGTGTGTATAAAACAGGTCCAGTGCATGAATTCGTGCATGGGTGCGGTCCGGCCAGCCTGGTCAGGGGGAGGGGACATGGATGGTTGGCCAGCCTGCCTGCTGGTCAAACTCCTGGTTGAGGGGACAATTTGCATATTAGCCTTTTATTATATAGGATATACACTGAGTGGCCAGATTACTATGCATTCAGATATCATAATAATCTGGCCACTCTGTATATAAAAGCCCAGCGACCGAACGGCGGAACGACCAGAACGACCACCGGGAGCTGCCCCCTGGTGGTCAGTGTGCTCCCACAGTGGGAGCGCTGCTTAGCTGACCGGGATGAACGGCGCTCCCACAGCGGGCTGATCCCTGCAGGCCACGCCCCCCACCTGCGCATGAATTCGTGCACCAGGCCTCTAGTACATTTATAATACCATTAGATTTTTTTAGTTATAACCTGCATTCCATCCTGAGATTGCCTGACCTCCTAGATGAATTTTTAAGATTTGCATATTGTAAAGTTCACTATTTTGTGCTACAGAGTTTTATGGGTTTTGACAAGTGCATCATATGTGTTACCATTAGAGTATCCTACAAAATAGTTCACTACTCTAAGAAAAGAATAATCACATGTATTTCAGCTAATCAAATTGCAAGTGCTGATACATTTGTTTTGCAAAAGCTGAGTATTAGTTTAATTCATTATAGTTAATTACTGTTCCCATTACCTATTAACTCCTGGGGATACATCTGGAGGAGGAGACAGGAAAAAAGACTATTCTTAAGGAATACAAGGTGGGGCAAAAGTAGGCTTACAATTGAGAATACCCGAAACACAGAGTTTATACTTATATTATTCTTTATTATTATTTTCCATATGAACAACTATAAACCTACTTTTGCCCCATCCTATATATGGTCTTATTTTAAAAAATAAGGTGAATATAAATGAAACAACTAGAAAACTAAAAAGACAGTGTAAATTAAACTGATAAGTAGTTTGGAGAACTAAGGAAATTTAGTTAAGGAAATGTCTTTGAAGACTCATTGAGTAAAGCAACTTATAGGGAAGATGTGAATCTTGGACCAGGAATTTGTGGCAACTGTTAGATTTGAAGGTCAGGTACCTAGTGTAGTCTTACCACGAGGGAAGAACAAGCATGTGTATGGGAGAGAGTAGAATGTCTGAAGAAAACGATTTTAAATAATTTGTAGAAGTAAATATATTTTGTAGATATTTCATAAGGAAAATGATCATGTGAAATGAACATAGATCTATAAAAATTATCTTTTTGCTGTTTTCTGCCCCTTCCTTCCCTAGTAACATTTATAACTTTATATTCATAGAAGTTGACAAATAATAAAGTTTAAGTAAAGTTTTTAGGGTAAAAAAAAAAGAAGATATTTTCAGATTTTATTTTTCTTACTTTTCTTTTTTTTTTTCAATTTAGATGAGTTGTCACCACCTTTCTCTGAACAACACAACAGGGAACAAATTTTAATGGGCTTGGAAAAGTTTATTCAAAAAGAATATGATGGTATGTCATATGTTAAAAATTGATGCTTTTGTTACTATAGTCACTTGATCTGAGTTTCATTCATTTTTTTAAAAAGTGTTTATTGAATGTTATGTGTTAGATACTATTCTAGGTGCTGGGGATACAGTGCTAATAAAAGAGGTGAAACCTGCTCTCATGAAGCTTATATTAAGAGGGGGAGACATAGTCAAGTGAAAAAATATGTATTTAATATAAGATCAGGAAATAAATGCTATTAAAGTTCAGGAGTTAAAAGGATAGTAATGGGGTGTTATGGTAGTTCTTTCTGATAAAGTGACATTTGAGCAGAGCCATAAATAATATGAAGGAGCAAGTAATATGATTCTCTAAGGAGAGAACATTCTAGAAAGAAAGAGTAACAAATATAAACACCCCAAGATTGGATTATATTTGGTATGTTTGAAGGTCAGCCAGGATGTCAGTGTGGCTAGAGTGGAGTGAATGAAGTGACTGTACTAGAAAGATGAGGTTAGAGAGGTAGCCTAGAGACTGGATCATTAGGGCCTTATAGATGTTGATAGAAGGACTTTGAATTTTATTTTGAGTAATGAGAAGCTTCTGGAGGATTTTAACACTTAAGTGACATGATCTGAGAGAACAGAGTATAGATTCATAAGAATGGAAGCAAGCAGAATATTTAAGAGGCTGCTGCATAGATTCAGATGAGATATAACAGTGATTAGAAAGAGTAGATGAGAAGTGGTCAAATTTAGGATATATCTTGAATGTAGAGCCAATAGGATTTGCTGATGCATTGCATGTTAGATGTAAGGAAAAGGAGTCAAGGATGGTTTCAAGGTGTTTACCTCAATAGTTGGGTGGTGCTATTTAACTGAGATGGCAAAAATAGCAAAAGGAGCAGGTTTTGAGTATAGGGGTGAAGAATCAAGAGTTCTGTAGCCAAGTATTTTAGAAAAGAATAAAGAGTTGATTTATAATCAGAATGAAGTATTTTTAAAAGACAATCTGTAATGTGCTATAAAATTTCATATTTGAATTATATTTGCTGTTATGTAAAATATTGACCCAATCTAAAGTCCCTGTTTTATTAAACTGATGCACATTTTTATTTGCTCATGAACATAACTTCTTTTATATCTCAGTTATCGTTGAAATTTTAGGTTAGAGTATCAGAACTGAAAGGGGGGATTAAGTTTTGAAAATATAGAGTTTGTTATCTAAATGTATAGCGTATAAGAATTACTAGGGAGAAAAACCTGATCCTGTTAAGTCACAGCTGGTTTGAAGTGGTATCTGTAATGAATGATACTAAGAATGAGAAGATAGTCCTATCATAATTTATATCAAATGGATTAATGTCTCACTTTTGGAGGAGAATTAATTCTATTTACTAAGGTGATATTTATAGGACTACTTGAATTGTGCCTTAAAAAAAAAACACAAAAACCAACTAGTTTATTTCCAAGACATGAATCTCTAAGTATTGGTCTTAACTATTGGTAGTGATGTTGAGAATGAATAAAAGTGGATGAATTTATGAGATAGTTAAGTTGGAAGAAGCTAAATGACTTGGTTTTTTTGGATGTGGAGGAGTTCAGAATCACATATATTTCTGACTTGGGCAACTGAGTGGATGATGATACTATTTTCTGAGAAGGATTATAGATATAATAGTAGATTTGAGATGAAGTGATAGTTTAGTTTTAACTTGTTGAATTTATGATGTCTGGAAAAAATGGAAGAAGCAGATACATGGGTGTGGGAACTTGAGCAAAAGATCTGCACTTTAGATGAGTGTGGTTTTGGAAATTCTCAGTATATCTGTCAATGGTAGGTAATTTAGGGCATAAAATGTGGACAAGATCGTTTGTGTTAGGCTATATGTAGGTAATAGAAGACTCCTCTTTCCTGCTAATTATAAAACTTTTGACTTTTTTTCCCTTAGAAAAGGCAAGATTGTGCTTATTTGGCTCTTCTAAGAATGGATTTGGATTTCGTGATAGTGATCTGGATATTTGTATGACCCTGGAAGGCCACGAAAATGCAGAGGTAAGAGTTAGTGTTTGGAAAGAGATGAGGAAGTTTATTTTCTTCTAGTGATTAATCTGTTTTTAATTTTGTCTGTAGTATTGATAAAAATATATGGTGTCATTCTTTGTGTAAATATATTAGCTATAGCAGTGTTTGAAATGTAAGGTCATATTATTATTTTAAGAGACATTAAAATATTTAAATAAGTAAATTTACTGTTTGAGTAATTTTATAATGCAAAAAGCATGTCACTGAGAGTTACAGGTGCTTGTAATAAATTGTTGGAAAAAGTTAATGTACCATAGAGTTGGAATTTTTTTCTTTAGAACCAATGAGAAGTTGGTGCTTCAGTTTGGTAGTGAACATTGATCTCACTATCTTTTCATACCTCTTCCATTAGGTCATGTCTTTGTATTACTAGAGATAGAAAAGAAAGGTAGACATATAATTTATAAATTGCTTGTGTTCTACAAGTTCATTGCAATTTTGGGGTACTTGGAACACATTTTTTTCTATAGAAGCAATGTTATAAATTATTTGTACTAATATAGCTTTACAGTGAAAAAGGCTGATAGGAAAAAAATGGATTCGAAATATGGTGTTAGAGGAGAGCTCTATGAATACCCTTGGACCACCAGAAAGACAAAAGGGGGTCCTAGAACAAATTAAACCTAAAACATTGCTGGAGGCAAAAATGATAAAACTGAAGTTTTCCTACTTTGGGCATATCATGAGAAAGTCAGGGTTCTTTAGAAATGTCAAACATGCTGTGAGAAATAAAAGTCAGCAGGAAAAGAGGATGGTTTGACTTTATAGAAGAAACCCATAGGCATGAGTCAAAAGGAGCTGAGTAGGGCTATTGAGGTCAGGACATTGTGGACATTCATAGGGTCTCCAGGATTTAGAGCCAACTCAATAGCACGTAATATATAAGATAGCTTTTAGAAACTCATTTTTCAGTGAGGAGGGAAATTGAAATTTGTTGAGTCCCTTATATACACTTTTACATACATTATCTCATTTCACTCTTACAACCACCTTTGAGGTAGAAAATTTCCCCCATTTTACAGATGAGGAAACTGGGGCTTTGAAAGATAAACTTACTTGCCCACGTTCACAGCTAGTAAATGATGGAGCTGGGATTCATACCCAGGTCTGTCTGACTCCAGAGTTCATCTTCTTTTCATTGTATCTCACAGCTTCTCTGTAATTTATTTAACCCAAAGTGTAGCTGAAATATAGTACTAACGGTTCTGTAGACCTAACCACTACTTTCTGAAATTGAAAGTTTTCTGAGTTCTACCATGAGATGCCAGGAGCAGACCTTCCTCCAGAGCACTTTCATCAGTGGGAATGGGTAGTTAGGCCTTTCTTCTTTGTGTACCAGGCCTCAATAGTGGGAACAAGATTGTCCAAGTTCCAGTAAAGAAAGGGGCTGATTGGACAAGGAAAAGTATCTCAGGCCTTCCTAGCAGCAACTAGAAAAGGAGGGGATCCCTATAGTTGCTCATTCCCTTACTAGCATAGTTATTGCTATTTATAGTTACTACTTACAAGATTGGGGTGAGGCCAAGCTTCTGGCCATCTGCAGTGGTGTCAGTATAGCCTCTGTTGTATTATAAAAGAATTCAGCAGCATAGTGAACCTATGTGTTTCTGAAATAGTTTTTTCAAAAAGTGGTTTTAGAATTGTTAGAACCAGAGTAGAGATGGCAGTGATGTCTGATAGATCCTTGTTTCTGGCCCTAAGAAATTGCTTCTGGTGTTTATTAACATCTTCTTCTTCTATAAAGAAACTGAAAAGTTGTAAAATATTTTAGTTCTTTTTAACTAACTTCTATTCACGTTCCATCTACCTGGAGAGATGCCCCTTTCCATTTTGAAGATCAAGAATTGAGGGAATAGAAAATAATTTTTATCCAGGGAAGAGGTTAGAGTTTTAGGTATCTCCTTTATGAAATTTAATAATCAGACTTCTAATTAGTAAGGGTTTATGTATTACATGTAATCTGTGGAAGGTTGAAACAGTGAAAAATAATAATTATTTTTCAGATGAGCCATAATTGAAAAGGATTAGAGTTTTAGGTATCTGCTATATAAAATTTAATAATCAGACTGCTAAGTAGTAAGGGTTTATGTATTACATGTAATCTGTGGAAGGTTGAAACAGTGAAAAATAATAATTTTTTTCAGATGAGCCATAATTGAAAATTTAAAATTTATCATACATTTACAGTCTTGCATAATAAGGAAAATAACCTCTTATTTTATTTGTGTGTTAATTAGTAAATAAAGTTTCCCTTGAAATCCCCTAGTTAAGCTGCAATGGCTACTGCTTTCTTGAAGCTAAAAAGAGCATGTTGGGGATATGCAAAAGTGATTTTAGTAGTAAGTGTGGGCATTGATGTAAATACCCTTTAACTCAGTACAGTAAATGCATAATGCCATTATCTTCCCAGTTTCTTATATCATGGATAGTATTACCATATCAACTCTGCTGTCTAGTTTTTAAAAAGTCAACATTTAAATATGCAGAGATAAGAATTTCCTTGAAGAAGTAGATGCTGGTTACAGTAGGATTATCTTTCTTTTATTGGTCAACATAATAATAAAAAGCTCACAGACTTAAAGTGCTTATTTTGTGCCAAGCATGCTGCTGAATGCTTTACATACATGTCTCATGTAATCTCTCTAATTACATGAGAGATTATAATTATCTCAATTTTATAGAATAGTAGCATGAAGCTCAGAGGGGTTAAGAATCTGGAAAAAGTCACATGGCTAGTCAGTACTTAATTTAAGATTTGAATTCAAATTTGTTTAAGTTCAGAGCCTATGTTCTTAATCACTAAATTGTTTTGCCTTCCCCAAGCCTACCTGTAGTTGTTTCTTCACATATTTGAAAACATTATCCTCTTGTCTTTGTGCTTCTCAAACTTTAATGTGGACGTGAATTACTTGGGGATCTTGATAAAATGTGAATTATATTCAGTAGCTTGAGATGGGGCCTGAGATTCCGCATTTCTTTTGTTTCCAGATGATGCTGATCCTGCAGGTCCTTGGACCATATACTTAAGTAGAAGGTTACATAGAGCTTATAGCTAGAGATTTTAAATGCTAGTATTAAATGCCTAGATTAAAGTAGAATTTGTACAATGCCTAATTGAGTCAGACACATTTTTATTTATTTTATTTTCTTCCTTTTTTTCTTTAGAAATTAAATTGTAAGGAAATAATAGAAAATTTGGCAAAAATTCTTAAGAGACATCCAGGTATGAATTTTAACTTATAACTTTAAAACAACAGAAAATATTTTTTAGCTTTGTGAAAATTATTTAACTTAGTGAAGTTTTATTTTTTAATCAGGTTTAAGAAATATTTTGCCTATAACTACTGCCAAAGTGCCTATAGTAAAATTCGAACATAGACGAAGTGGTTTAGAAGGCGATATCAGTTTGTATAATACATTGGTAAGTTTTTCTTTATAGACCCAGGTATGTTTACACTTGTCATTGAAAAAGTTTATAGATTGTTGACTATATGTTTCTATTTAAAGCTTTCAAATGTGAGTGGTTTAAGGGAAAAAATTAATCATCTTGATATTTTCTTCAGATTGAAAATTAGTTTTTGGCTTATTTATAGGTATTTTAAGTTTACATTTATATGTTCCATTTGGGGTGTATTCTCTTGTTTTACCTAATTTTTAATAAATTTGAAATGATTTCAAATATGTAATTATTTTTCAGGCTCAACATAACACAAGAATGCTAGCTACTTATGCAGCTATTGATCCTAGAGTGCAGTACTTGGGATATACTATGAAAGTGTTTGCTAAGGTATGTATTAAAAAATTAATGATCTGCTTTGTTGTAAGACTCATGATTGTTCAAGTGAAACATACTGATGTCACACTTGTGAAAAATAATTTCTGAGTTTTGTTTACCTGAACTTTTTTTAAAATTAATTTTTATTTATTTATTTTTTATTTATTTTTTTTAAATTTCTTTATTGGTTATGGTGTCACATAATTGTCCTCATCCCCCTATTCCCATCCCGAACCCCTCCCCACGTATGCCCCCACTCCCCTGTTGTCCATGACCACTGGTTAGGCTTATATGTATGCATACAAGTCCTTTGGTTGATCTCTTCCCCTTTCCCCCACTACCTGAACTTTTTAAAAGAAGCACTTAATGTTAAATGGTTTAAATTATACTTCAGTCTGCAGGCCGACGCTCTATCCACTGAGCTAAACTGGTTAGGGCTTTAAATTATACTTATTTGAGTAGGGTGATTCTTCGTTTTTTCCTGTGCATGTTCCAGTTCCATATGTAACTAGAAAATTTGTCATTGGCAAAATTTCTCAAAGTGATAATGATTTTCAACCCCAATATCAGATTTCCTAACCCAGAGATTCTTAACTAGGATGGTAAGCCAACTCCCATGCCTAAAATCGTATTTGATAGAGCTGCTTTTCTGGGTTCACCTCATAAACTATCTCCAACATGACAGTTCAGTGCTCCTATGGAGTTTTAGTAATGAAACCAAGTGATTCATGTCAAGGAAATCATTCCTTTCCCTTAAAATAATATCAGCTAAAGCTTTACTCAAGGGAAGTCTCTGGAGGGTTCATTTTGTGTGTTTTTATTAATTTTTTAAATAACCACGTGGTTCAGAATTCAAAACATCTAAAGGGGTTTATGGTGGAGCCCTAGCCAGTTTGGCTCAGTGGATAGAGCTTCGACCTGTGGACTGAAGGGTCCCAGGTTCGATTCCGGTCAAGGGCACATGCCCAGGTTTCGGGCTTGATCCCCAGAAGGGGGCATGCAGGAGTCAGCCAATCAATGATTCTCTCTCATCATTGATGTTTCTATCTCTCCCTCTCCCTTCCTCTCTGAAATCAATACAAATATATTTTTAAAAAATAAATAAAGGGGTTTATGGTAGAAAATCTACCTTCCACATCTGTCTTTTAGCCTATCAGTACCTCTTGCTGGAGGCACCCATTGTCAAAAGTTCTTCCAGAAAGATACCAGTACTGAAATTTCCTACCTCATTCTTATTACAGGTATAAAGACATTGAAAACAGTGTTTTGCACTTTGCTTTTTTTACTGAGCAATAGATGTTGGAAATTATTTTTTATGAGTATAAAATAGTTTCTTTGTTCTTTTTTAATGACTATATATTTTTCTATTGTGTGAATACTCATTAGTTTTTAAAATCTGTGCTGTACTGACACCTTAAGTTGTTTCTGATTTTTTGCTATTAAAACAGTGTCACAATGAAAACACTTCTTATTTAGTCATTTTACATGGGGGTTTTATCGCATATTTGCTGGATAAATTATTAGAACAGAGCTGCTAAGTTAAACGAAATTGCTCTTGTAATTTTGATATTGCCAAATTATTCTTAATAGGATTTATGCTAACTTATACATCTGTATGTGTAAATACCTGTTTACCCACACCCTCTATGACAGTTTGTTATTGAACTTTTGGATATTTGCCAGTTTGATGAGTTGAGAAAAAATTGTGTCTCAAACTAGCCAGTATTTTGCATGGAATAAGATCCTGAAGTTTTTTCAATCATTGTTATGTTTCTTTAGCGATGTGATATTGGAGATGCTTCCAGGGGAAGTTTATCTTCATATGCTTATATCCTTATGGTGCTGTACTTTCTGCAGCAGAGAAAACCACCTGTTATCCCAGTTCTACAAGAGGTAGGTGTTTAAGAAAATTGTAAAGAAGTTTCTTGTGAAAACAATCCATCTAAACACACAGATCTTGCTCAGTTCATGAGATTATGAAGGATTTTTTTCATCATGACATCCTAAGTTTTCTTAGGATGTTTCATGCTACTATTTCTAAGTTTTCTTCTATTAGTGGTATAATCAAACAATGAATCTTTTAAAAAAGTTTTTATGGGAAAATATAGACTACCAAAAGAATAATAGATGAACAGTACTATTGAATATCTTTTGCAACATTTTTGTATTTTACAGTCAGAATGCTGCAGATCATTATGAAATTTATATAGCCATCTATGAACTCATAAATTAGTCTCTCGGATGCAAATACATAAGTTTTTTCTCTTCAGAGTATTCTCTCTCCTTTTGCTTGACAAAGAAGCGTGATTTATTCCTTTTTATATTTTGGTCAACTTCGTGAATTTTGGTTGAGAGAAAACCCAAGGAAATGCTTCCTCATCTCTGTAGAGTCATGTTAATTGCATTAAATACAAGAATATGCATCAAAAGAAACAGATTTTACTCATATTCACTCAGACTTGGTGACTCAGAGTCCCTTTTTGTAGCCAATTTATATTCTCTGAAATAGGTACAAAGGAGTTCTTTTAAAAAAGAAATGTTTTTATTGATTTTAGAGATAGAGGAAGGGAAAGGGAGAAAGAGAGTGTGCATCGATCAGCTGCCTCCTGCACACTCCCTACTAGGGATTGAGCCCACAACCCTGGGCATGTGTCCTGACTGGGAATTGAAGTGGCATCTTCTCAGTGCATGGGACAATGCTCAACTGAGCCACACTGACTGGGGCAAGTACAGAGGAGTTTTTAGTCATCCATCTGTTCCTCCTCATTTTTGGCACAAAGTGGATTTGCAAACATTAGGGAGGATCCAGTTCTAATTTCTTAGACAGGTCATTAGGTCATTATTTTGAGGAAGGAGAGAAGCATCAGAATTGCCTGGTAAATCACATATTCTAATTTCACATAAACTTTGATAGTCATGTCAAAGAAGAAAATCACAAAATAGCAAGCCATATGGTGGGTGTCAGATGGTCTTAGTAAGCTTTTAAAAGTTCTAATGAATGTCCTGGTTTTAGAAGCATTTCCTTCCCTCTTTTAAACTAATAGTGGAAGAGAAATAAAGATTTTAAATGTCATTTTCTAGCAGAAAATTTTAAGTTGCTAAATCTATGTTGAGTGACGAGTGTTTTTTTTAAACAGATTGTCCTCTGAAGGATAGTATTTAAAATTTATCATGAATTTATTAGGCCTGCTAGGGTCAAGATCATTCTCTGTATTAGTATAATTGTTACTAAGGCCTTATATTTGGGGATATTTTGCATAATTGCCCATTGCAGCCATATGCTATGACTTTGACAAAATACTATACTTAACTAAAATGGAATACAAATTATGGTGGTCTGTCTGTGTTCTCATTATATTACCCATGGATGAGGAGCCACAGAGGTAGCATGATACAATGGAAAGAGCAGGGCATGATTTTGGAGCCAGAAATAACTGGTTTGAATCCTAATTCTGACATTGTGGCCTTCAAAAAGGTGTTTGACCACTAGTCTTGAGTGAAAATGTAATAATGGTATTTTGGTGTTAATATAGGGAACAGAGACAATGAATTCTTTTGAATGTTGTAGGTGCTAATAAAATAGGTGTTCATAAATGGTGGTTGTTTTATTATTATTAACTGTTATTATTATCATTAGCAGCTTTACTAATATAATATTGGGAAAATGTAGGTAGGATTGCCATAGCCAACTTCAAGAACTCTCCCATTATCTGCTTAACAGACAATGATTGATGAAATGAGACAGTCCATGGAATGTTTTCCATCATAATGAGCTGTGATTGTGGGGGGCTTTGTGATACATATGAACTGATGATATATGGATTTTTGCTTCTGGCCTTTTTTGCTTGTCATATGGGACCCCATTGTCCATTGCTCTGGCATCATTTAAGTATTGGTCATTGGCATCGATCAACTTTTAAGGGTAAGGATATGTTTAATGAAGCTGATGATCTTTGACTCCATTTGTGATTGAACCTAAACTTTTAAGTGACTGGGTATAAATACGGCCCTGCAAAGACTGTTTTTAGTGGTCAACAATACAAAATTCTTTAGGTTAAAAGGAGCTTTTCTAAGTAGAATGATTTTGCTGTATTTTAGCAGATCATCTTAAGTAAAAGTAAATTTTCACTTAAAAATATGAGGAGTGTTGTTCAAACATGATATTATGAATGCTATGTTTTTGTAGTTTATATCAGCTTAAAAATTGCTGTTGAATGGATGAGCCTGTGCTAAATGAAACAAACCAGTCACAAAAGGACAAATACCGTATCATTTCACTTATATGAAGTACTTAGGGTAGTCATCTTCATAGACAGAAAGTAGAATGCTGGTTGCCAGAGGCTGTGGGGAGACAGGAATGGGTAATTATTGTTTAATAGGTTCAGAGTTTTATTTTTGCAAGATGAAAATAATTCTGTGGATAGGTGTGCATAACAATGGGAATGTACTTAACGCCACTGAACTGTACATTTAAAATGTTTAAGATGGTTAATTTTATTTTATGTGTATTTTACCACAACTAAGAAATTGTAATTTAAAAATAGCAGTAAATACTAAATTATTACAATAAGAAAATAAATATGGAAATGTACAGGGTTACTCTTTATACAAATATGATTGAATTGTTTGGTGAGGTTTCAGAGGGAAGACTGAGTGCTTGAATGGAGAATAATTGGTGTTAAAAGATAAGAGAGAAAGAGAGAGAGTGTGTGTGTAAGAGTAAGAGAAGATACCATTAGTTCTTCTAAGGGCTGAGTCAGAGTGGAAAGTTAGGCATTGTGAAATAAGATAGTTTATAAAAACAGACAAGTCAGTGATTAAATACCCTCTAAGGCCTACAGTTCCACTTTACTGTGTTATCAGCCAACATAGTTGGGTTTGGATCATAGTTGTTACTCAAAAAGTAAGAATTTTCTTAAAATGAATCAAAGTCTAAAGAGGTGTCTTGTGTCATTCCCCTATAATATAAAAGCATCAAATATTTTGGCCTCTTTAAAACCTGCATTTCTTTTTTGAGGGAAGGATCCCATGTATTTTGTTTTAGATATTAATAGCTGTAATTTCTACCTTTTTGTTCTATAAAATGTCTGAATTTATGGTAGATGATTCTTGGTAACTATATTTGTTTACGTTATATGTAAATATAAAAAACAATTTATTAGCTTAAGTCCCTTGAAATTATCTTTATGTAAATGTGCTTACAGAGTAGAAATATTCAGTAAACATATATTAAGTATTTTCTATATGGCAGGCTTTGATGTAATAGTAGGAATTTTAGTTTCAGAGATAATTATACCCACAAAGAACTTAAACCGGAGAGTGAATTAGAGGGACCAGGCATGTAGTTAATTTTATAATTCATTGTCCCATCTGAAATGAAAGGGGCCTTGGGGACCACCTTATCTAGTGGTGTTAAAGTATACATTCTGGTAAACTCCTAGGAGCTCATTAGTGTATGTATGAAGAGTGGGGTAAGGAAAAATGGGGTATGTTTTCTCCATTCTGGCTTCTATCAGAGTACCTTTGCTTTTATCTGTTTTACACTTCTGAACTTCGAGGAAGGTTGCATTTTAAGAAAGAGTTTTACAGCTTAACAGAAAGATAAAATTTGAAAACAACTAACCTAATTAATCTCATCTCTTATTTTCATTGGTAAAACTGAGGATTTAGGAACATAATTATATTGCTCAGAATCACTACTCGGCAAGACTAAGACTAGAAATAAGGTCTGCTGACTCTGAACTTATTGTAACTTTCTAATTGATTTTATCGGTTAAAATGCCTTTAGAGAATGAGTCTCAAAACTGCTTGTAGAGATTAGGTTAGTTGTGCCTATACAATCATCTTCTGGAGTAGTTTTCTTCTAGTAAAGTAGCATTACCCCTCCTCCCTCTTTAGGACAGTGAATAATTATTATAATTAATTATGAAGATTTTATAATCTTTATCAACATGTCAGAGAAAGGTTCCTAATTTTTGTGGTGTTTTTTTTAACCAATGTCCAGGGGGCTTTTCAGCCTCATGTGATAAAGATTAAAGGTACTAGACCCTTCCCCAAAACAAATAATTCCATTGATTTCCTTTGGGAGCGCAATCAATAGATATTATGTATTATGTATTATGTATTTCTTCATCCATGATTCTTGGATGAAAATGCTATTTTCATTTGATTTACTTTAGTTTTATTTTATTAATCCTGGACTGGATGTGTTTTGACAGGTCAAATAGGTAACATCAAATAATATCAAATGTGTCATTTGGAGGGTCTGATGCTCTTAAGATATTATTTCCCAGTTTTGGTCTTTCAGATACATTTTATTCATTAATAACTTGACATCAAGTTGTACCATCCTGACATACTCATTTTGGAAGAAATATTTCAGTATGTCTATTATAGCTAAATTTTAAAATGAGGTGAGGGTATTTAGGGTGTTGGGTTGGATGACTTAAAATCTAATAATAGCATTAATTTTTTATGCAGATCTTTGATGGAAAACAGATTCCACAGAGAATGGTTGATGGATGGAATGCTTTTTTCTTTGATAAAACAGAAGAACTGGTAATTTTTAAATCTTTATGTTATGGAATGCTTACTGATAAATGTTAGGGTTGGCATAATTTAATTTAATTTAATTTAATAATTTTACTTGGATTTAGAGTCTATATTTTGGATAGTTTAGATATTTCTCTTTCTCTCTTTTTTTCTCACCTGTAGAAAAAACGTTTACCTTCACTTGGAAAGAATACAGAAACATTAGGAGAGCTTTGGTTGGGACTGCTTCGCTTCTATACTGAAGAGTTTGATTTCAAAGAATATGTAATTAGCATTCGGCAGAAAAAGCTGTTAACAACTTTTGAAAAGCAGTGGACGTCCAAATGCATTGCAATAGAAGGTGATCATTTAACTGATATTCATTAAGAAATAAAATAAAATGAAAAGCCAATTTCATGTGGCCAAGGGAATTGAGGGGAAAACTGAAACACATTACATTTTGGAAGATTTTTTTTATTTTTGTCAGTTTCCATCCTTTAATTTATAATTTAAAAAATAATTTGCTGCTTGGGTGGCCTGATTTACATAGTATTAGGTTGCACTCATGACTACTAAGTATATTGAATGTTATAATGAACATAATTCTCAATTAAAAATTAAAATTTTTCTTTTCTAGATCCTTTTGACTTGAATCATAATCTTGGTGCTGGAGTTTCTAGAAAAAGTAAGCTTTAAATATAGAAATTCCCTGCTCTTAAAGCTCTTACACATTAAGATCTATATCTTTATTGTTGTTTCTTTAATAGTGACCAATTTCATCATGAAGGCATTTATCAATGGAAGGAAACTTTTTGGTACTCCCTTTTATCCACTCATTGGCAGAGAAGCTGTAAGTTTACATAATTTGAATTCTGAATCTTTTCTATTTTCTTATATAAGTTTTTTTTAATAGTACAAGAACCTACTCTTATTTCTAAGTTGGTGTTAGAAATAGGGGCAGGGACAATTGCACTTATCATAGTCCATAATGAGATACCCATTTGCTAAATTTTGTTTATCTATTTGTTAAATTGTATCTTCCCCACTAGACTATATTTCCATGAGGACAGTCCATATCCATAAAATTTACCATCATATCTCCAATGCCTATTATAGTGTCTGACAAAAAGCATGTATCAAATAAGCATTTGTTGAATGATTAAGGGAGGAGAGTCAAGACTCAGAATCCTTAAATTTTGAATTTGAGGTGCTGCTCACTGCACCTCATCTATCTCTTGAAATATTTATGAAAATATGAACAGAGAGAACAACACCAAAAAATACTTTATCTGCTGAGGCGTCTCTAATTTGGATGTAGCATTAGTAAGCTGAATTAGATAGCATGGATTAAGAGGTTTCTTTTGCCTGAACTGGGTAGCATAGTGTCCGCCATTCCTTTTGATCTCACTCTGGCTTTTTTTTTTAGAGAGATCAGAGTACTTCCCAATTCTTTTTTTTTTTAATTGATTTTAAAAAGAGGAAGGGGTTTGTGGGAAGGAAAAAAAATAAAGAGAGAAAGAGAAACATCAGTGTGAGAAAAAGCAATCAGTTGCCTACTGTAGGGCTCTGACTGGGGATCAAACTGGGTATGTGCCCTAACTGGGAATTGAACCTACCACCTTTTGGTATACAGGACAGTGTTCCAACCAACTGAGCCACACTGGCCAGGGCGGTCTCACCCTGGTTTTTGTTTTCCAATGGGAGAGAGCTTAGTTTCACAGAAAGAAACTCCCAAGAGAAGTCATCTCAAGAGAAGCCATGTTTCTACTATTCATAGTGACTGTCCTTGACCTTGTTCAGTCCACTTTTAGGACTTCTTCTTAGGGGTATGGGATGAGAAAAGCAGAGACGTCTAGAGCTTTTTTCCCCTGGGGCACTGGTTCTTAGACCGTTTTGTTTGTTTCTTTTTGTTTTTTTTTTGTTTTTTTTCAGAGAGGAAGGGGGAGAGAGAGAGAAAGAAACATCAATGAAGAAGAGAATAATTGATCGGCTGCTTCCTGCACACCCCACACTGGGGATCGAGCCCGCAACCTGGGCATGTGCCCTTGACTGGAATCGAACCCGGGACCCATCAGTCTTCAGGCTAACACTCCATCCACTGAGCCCAACAAGCTAGGGCTCAGACATTTTTTTTTTGTGTTACCTCTTGGGGTGAAAATGATTACAAGGGAGAGACGAAAAATGACAGTAAAGTTTGAAAGAATACAAAAGTCATGCATGAACAAAATGTCTAATAAAAGGGAAATTCAATAAGTTTATTAAAAAATTTAAAAAGTAATAAATGAAAAGCATAGTTAAAACAAATCTGATGCACTGATAAAACATTTTACCTGAAAATTATGGGAATTCCAATTTTGTGTGAACACATGCACATGTTTAGTGGGAACCTAGCAATTTCATGCAGTCAGACTTTTTAATAGGATAAATAAATAAATTATTGTCCTTAGTAAACTGGAAATGTGCTCATTTTAGTCTATGATAACAAAGTGTCAGTAACTCTTAATAACTCAATATGTTATAAGTAGTTCTAATAAATATCAGCGTCTGTGGTCTTGACTATCATTTGGTGTAAGAGCCAGACATCAGTTTGGGGCCTATCAAAAGAGGCCTATGGATCTGCCAACCATTTTGTTGTTGTTGTTAATCCTCACCCGAGGATATTTTTTCCATTGATTTTTAGAGAGTGGAATGGAGGGAAGAAGTGGGAGAGAGAAAGAGAAAGAGAAACATCTATGTGAGAGAGATACATTGACTGGTTGCTTCCCACACGCACCCCAACTGGGGCTGGGGATTGAAACTGCAACCCAGGTTTGTGCTGTGACCAGGAATTGAACCCACACCCCTTTGGTCTGCGGGCCAACGCTCTAACCATTAAGCAACACCCACCGGCCAGGGCTGCTAACCATTTTTTTATCTTCTTTATTCTGTTTTAAAGGACAATACATAGTATTTTGTAGCTTGGATCTATCAGTTTAGTATTTTTCTTTGATGGACATTAAGTTGTTTTTATTATATCAGTATTATAACGGATATTATAACAAATATCCTTGTTTAATAGTCTCTCATGCTTATATTTTCCATAGTAAAGTTTATCTTTCAGTAGATATTGATTGAATTCCTACTTTGTAACTGTTTTTCTGCTATGTACTGGGATTATAACAGCATACAAAATAGATGTGTCTCATTCCTTAGACACTAGTTAAAATGACGACAAGTATATTTTCTTTCACCTTTCTTGCTCACTCAAATATTTCCACTTCAACTATTCTATGACATTAGGTCCTCTGATATATTGACTTCTCTCATTCTGTCAGTTATCTTGTGTCTTCATTTTTCTCCCCTTTTAACTTATATTTCTGGTCTACTTTTTGGCATATACTTTAAATTCCTTTGTTTCATTGTCCTTTTGCACCCTGATGTGTTCAACCTGACATGAATTTAACCATCCACCATCTGTCTTTGCTTGGACTGCTAAGCACTAGTGGGAAAAAGTCATAAAATTAGGTATATAAACCTATATAGTACAATTATAAATTAACGTTCACCAGTCTTACCTGGACTTTTGATATTATCTGACTTTTAAATTTTATTTCATATTTCAAGTACATTTGACATTTAGTATTATCTTGTATTAGTTTCAAGTATACAGCATAGTGGTTAGACAATCACATACTTTACTAAATGATCCCCCCGATATTTCAAGTACTCAACTGGCACCATATGTAGTTATTACAGTATTATTGACTATATTCCCTATGCTGTACTTTTACATCCCCATGACTATTTTGTAACTGCCAATTTGTACTTCTTAATCCATTCACATTCTTTACCCAGTTTCCCAATCTCCCTTCCCTCTGGCAACCATCATTCTGTTCTCTGTGTCTATGAGTCTGTTTCTGTTTTGTTTGTTTATTTTGTTCTTTAGATTCCACATATAAGTGAAATCATATCGTGTCTTTCTCTCTCTGACTTATTTCACTTAGCATAATATCCTCCAGGTCCATCCATGCTGTCGCAAATGGTAAGATTTCATTCTTTTTTTTGGCATTATCTGACATTCTTATTAGATTTCTTTAGTTACCTGTATTTCCTATTCAATAAGTACTATTTGATATTTCATTTATTTTACTCAAAAGTCAATACCCATTGCATTTTGTTCCACCTTTCACCTCTGCCATTCTCACTCTTAGATATTTTCCCTCAGAGACAAAAAGTATCAGAGAGCAATTCTTTCAGTAGTCTGCTACCAGATCTATAATTCTGCCTGCATCTGCAGATCTCTCTCCTTTACCAGAGACTGGTCCTTCCATATGCATTCTACATCCATTTATTATTCTCTTGAGTCTTCACCCTCTTCATCTGTGAAAATATTTTCAGAGATGAAATACATAAAATGTAATTGCAGATTAGCATTTTACAGGGGGGTGGGCAACCTTTTTTCTGCCAAGGGCCATTTGGATATTTATAATATGATTCCAGGGCCATACAAAATTATCAACTTCAAAATTATCCTGCTATATTTGGTCAAACATTTAATTAACTCACCCCTAATGCCTTGACAGGGCCTGACCAAATTATTTCCCCGGCTTTATATGGCCTATGGGCCAGACGTTCCCCACCCCTGACTTAATAGATGAACATTTGCCATTGATTTTAGTTATAGGAAATACTAACTTTAAACTTCAATAAGAGAAATGTCTCTTTCTGAAGGACATTAATTAGTAAACTTGTATTACAAAAAAATTCTATTCAATTATTAGTATATTTTGCAATTCTTTTTTTTTTTTAAATATATTTTATTGATTTTTTTACAGAGAGGAAGAGAGAGGGATAGAGAGTTAGAAACATCGATGATAGAGAAACATCAATCAGCTGCCTCCTGCACACCTCCCACTGGGGATGTACCCGCAACCCAGGTACATGCCCTTGACCGGAATCGAACCTGGAACCCTTCAGTCCGCAGGCCGACGCTCTATCCACTGAGCCAAACCGGTTTCGGCTTTTGCAATTCTTTAATACAAATTTTTGTGGAAATTTGCTTTCTCTCTTGTTATATAAGCACCTAACCTACATACTATCTTCAATTTTGCCACAACACCTAAAATATTTACCATCTGGCTCTTTATAGAAAAAGTTGCTGACCCCAGGTCTAGGTCACCTTAACTCGATGGATTAAAGAGATTCAGAAATCGAATGGATGCAATTTGGTGATTAACTACAGGTTATGGTGCAGGAGAAGAAGTTGAGGATGACTCCTAGGTTTCTGCCTTAGGCAACTGAGTGAATTGAGAAAGGCCTTCATTTTGTCCTGGAAAAAAATATTATGTTGATTTTATTTAGCTACATTG
The DNA here is from genome assembly GCF_951640355.1 of Cnephaeus nilssonii. Taxonomy (NCBI): domain Eukaryota; kingdom Metazoa; phylum Chordata; class Mammalia; order Chiroptera; family Vespertilionidae; genus Cnephaeus; species Cnephaeus nilssonii. The sequence goes on along the minus strand of NC_137078.1, from coordinate 70,405,966 downwards.
TTTTCATCAGTAGTAAATGTGAAGAATTAAAAAAAAAATACTGCTTTACTGAAATATAATTTACATTCTGTACAATTCACCCATATAAAGTGACCAATACAGTGTTTTTGATATATTTGTAGGATTGTGCAGCTGCCACCAGAATCCAATTTTAGAACATTTTCATCCTCTCTTAAGGAAACTCCTGTTCCCATTAGCAGTCAATCCCCATTCCTTCTCTCTCCCACTCCCCAAACCACTAATCTACTTTTTGTTTCTGTAAATTTGTTTATCGTGTATATTTCATGTAAATGGAATCATAGAATGTATAGCCTTTTGTAACTGACTTCTTTCATTTAGTGTAATCTCTTTAGGGTTCCTTCATGCTGTAGCATGTATCAAAATTTCATTCCTTTTTATGATTGAATGGATATATATCGCATTTTATCCATCCATTCACTTGTTGGCCATTTGTGTGTTTTATAGTTTTTGGCTATTATGAGTAACGCTGCTGTGAATATTTCTGTACAAATTTTTGGATGGATGTTTTCATTTTGGGGGTGTGAATATACATAACAGTGGAATTGCTGGGCCGTTTTGACAAATTTATGTTAACTTTTCTTAGGAACTGCCAAACTGTTTTATAAAGCAGCTGTGCTATTTTATGTTCCCACCATCAATATATATGTGTTCTAGTTTTTCCTGCATCCTCACCAATACTTACTATTGTGAGTATGTCTTCTACTTTTATCCTTGACTTTAGATAGATTTGAAGAACACTAAGGAGATATCTTTTCTTGCTTTCCAGAGATAGGTGTACTGTCAGAACAAACTAGTCTTTGTGATAGTGCCAAATGGAGCTAAAACTTACAAGGTGCTCTCATAAAGCAAAAGTGAGCTTGGTTCACCCAGCCGGTGAGCATCGACCCATGCACCAAGAGGTCACCAGTTCGATGATTCCTGGTCGGGGCACATGACTTGGGTTATGGGCTTGATCCCCCAGCAGGGGGCATGCAGGAGGCAACAGATCAATGTTGATATTTTCTCTCATTGATGTTTCTATATCTCTCTCTCGTCCCCTTCCTCTCTCTTTAAAATAAATTTAAAAAGAACATACTGAAAACATAAGAAGATTTTCTTATTTACATAGAGCTCTTTTATATAGAGAACTAGTAGTCCGTTTGCACGAAGATTTGTGCAATAGACCTTCATTCACCTGGCTGCCTGCACCAGTTTTCTGCCGGCACCAGGGACCCAGGCCTTGGCTGTGGCCACCGCCTTCTGCCTTTTTCAGGGTGGGGGCTTGGCCCCGGGCGGTGGCCTTGGGCTCGGCGGTACCCAACATCCCTGCTAAGGATTGCAGGAGCCGACCCCCAGTGGTTTCCTGCGATCCGTGCAGGCTGCCCGCTGGTGCCCAAGGCCAAGAAAGCCTCCGCCCCAGGCTTTCCTGGCCTTGGGCTCGCTGCACCCAGCGTCCCTGCTACCGATCGCAGGAGCCGATCCCCTGGTCGTTGCCTGCGATCCTTGCAGGCTCCCTGCTGGTGCCCAAGGCCGGGAAAGCCTCCACCCGGAGGCTTTCCCGGCCTTGGGCTCCGCCACACCCCAACGTCCCTGCAACGGTTTCCTGGTGGGCGTGGCGAAGGTGCGGTCAATTTGCGTATTTGTCTATTTTAAGGTAAGATAATTCCTTTCCAGAGGTAGCCTGCTATAGCAATAAGCATGAGCTTTGTAGTCAAATAGACTTAGCTTTAAATCCTTTCTTTATCTGCTACTTAACAGCTTTTTTACTGTGGGCAAATGACTTTTCTGAAGCTAAGTTTCCTCAAGTAGAAAATAAAGAGCCCTAACCGGTTTGGCTCAGTGGATAAAGCATCGGCCTGTGGACTCAAGGGTCCCAGGTTCGATTCCGGTCAAGGGCATGTACCTTAGTTGCGGGCACATCCCTAGTAGGGGGTGTGCAGGAGGCGGCTGATCGATGTTTTTCTCTCATTGATGTTTCTAACTCTCTATCCCTCTCTCTTCCTCTCTGTATAAAATCCTTATTTATAAAATATATTTTAAAAATATAAAATAAAATAAAGATGAATATAGTATCTACTATATTGAGATATTATGCAGAGATGCTACAGATGAATGAGAAAACAGTGTGGATGTAAAGTGTTTAGAACTGTTAAAACTGAGATAGTGATGGTGATAATTCAGAATCTCATTTTTTTTGGTTAGTTTCTTTTCTCTCTCTTTTTTTAAGTGTTTTGTTCATTTTGTTTCCTGTGAATCTCATTTTCATATCATCATTTTAATTGCAGTGAAATATTTGTTATTATTTATTTTCTTTTTTTTAAAAAAACACTTTTGCCGAAACCGGTTTGGCTCAGTGGATAGAGCGTCGGCCTGTGGACTGAAGGGTCCCAGGTTCGATTCCGGTCAAGGGCATGTGCCTTGGTTGCGGGCATATCCCCAGTGGGGGGTGTGCAGGAGGCAGCTGATCGATGTTTCTCTCTCATTGATGTTTCTAACTCTATCCTTCTCCCTTCCTCTCTGTAAAAAAATCAATAAAATATATTTAAAACAAAACAAAACAAAAAACCACTTTTGCATCTTGGTCTCCTTTCCATTTGTTTTAAAAAGTGTTTAAGTGGGTTTTTTTCTAATAAAGTTGTATTTTCTCCCTAGGAGTACTTCTTTGATTCCAGAGTATTAACAGATGGAGAACTGGCTCCCAATGATCGATGTTGCCGTGTTTGTGGAAAAATAGGCCACTACATGAAAGACTGTCCTAAAAGGAGAAGGTTGGCAAATGATTTTGTATCAATGTTACAGGGAAATTAAAGATAAGGTCAATTGTAGCTATAACTGTGTTCAGATATCTTTAAGTAAGAAAGTTCAGGGCTTTATTTGTGGTACTGTGGTGTCTCATAATATTCATTCATTTATTAAATGGTGTTTTTTTTAATTAAAGAAGCATTTATTGACAACTACTGTATGCTGGGCACTATGCTAGGAGCCAAGAAAAAAAAAAAAAAGACCAAGTCATGGGATTCTAGCTGAGGACCTCAGTCTTACAAACCAATAGTTAAAATATAATTAACTGAATTTTTGAGGTATATGCTATGAAATATATAACATTTATCTTGAGGAATATGCATTTTAGGTACCCCCCTAAAATATATATCTATGAAAAAGACCTTCCTGCATTATATATATGTACTATATTTAATAGGCCAGAAAAATATCTTCTTTAGTTATCATGTCTTTCCTAATTAAAAAGGCTTAGCACTTTTCAGGCAGAACAGGCTCCCTAGATTTTTTCACTGCTATTTTATTTTCTAAGTTTAGGCAAGATACTTATCTTCCCTAAACCCCAGTTTCTTCCCCTATAAAAGAAGACAATACCAATCTCTAAGGATTGTTACAAGATTAAACTTAGATGTTTTAAAAATGTTTTTAATTTGATATTTTATTATAAAAGTACTAGAATACCCAGTTTTTGCCATATGAGTAGGTGTGCTATAAATGTGAGTTCCTTTGCCTTCAAAAAGATGCATGAAACATGGGCATGTTAGTTCTTTTAATTGTGAGACTTGTATAGTTTAGTTGTTCTGTGACTCCCTCAGTTTACAAGTCCCTAGCCCCACATTATTGGTATCAGCAGTTTACTGTTTAGAGTAAAGAAGAAAGACAGTGAAGAAGAGAAGGAAGGGAATGAAGAAGAGAAAGACTCTCGAGACCTTCTTGACCCTCGAGACCTCCATGATACTCGAGACTTCAGAGAACCACGAGACCTCAGATGTTTTATATGTGGAGATGCGGGACATGTACGAAGGGAGTGTCCAGAGGTCAAGCTGGCCCGTCAGAGGAATAGCAGTGTGGCAGGTAAATAGAAAAGATTAATAGTTTCTGGTGAAAATGAAGTAATTTATATTGATGTCATTCTAAGGACTCAAATTCTTCTCTGCTCCAAACCTAGCTGTATGATTTTGGACCTTATGATTTCTTAAAAATATAAAATTTAGACAGGCTTTTATCTTCAACAGTATTTGGATATGTTCACATTCTATGTCTTAGCAGTCTGTTGTATTCAGTCAATTCCCTCTAAGTATTCTTTAGATTTTAGTTACACTCTATTTCTCTCAATATAAAAATTAACAGCCCAGCTGGTGTGGCTCAGTGGTTGAGTGTTGACCCATGAACTAGGTGGTTACTGTTTGATTCCTGGTCAGGGCAAATGCCTGGGTTGTGAGCTTGATCCCTTGTAGGGGGGCATGCAGGAGGCAGCCAGTTGTTATTTCTCATCATTGATGTTTCTATCTTTCCCTCTCCCTCTCTCTGAATTTAAAAAAAAAGAAAACAGAAGTTAACTCCCTCCCCTCCCCACCCCCCAGCCGCCATCAAGTTAATGAGAAGTTTTCTTCTGGGAATATGTATATAGGAGAAATTATATCTTTTCCCACTGCTGTTATTAGAGAGAGAGGGAGATCTGTTCTTTTTATATTTCATAAGGAATTTTAAGAATTAGAAACCCAAATGAGAGTGTGTTGAAAGAAAAAAATAAAATATTTTAGAAGTGATTTTCAGTTATTCAGATTCTTACTACAGAAGGTAATTTCTCAAATAAATATATTGTCTTCTTAAGAAAAGCAGTGTGACATTTGTTCTGGTTTCTAGGACCAGTGTATTTTCTAATGATCAGGATTGAAAAATGGCTTTAAAAAATAGTTGTTATAAGTCCTTCGCTACCATTTCATAGTTTAAAAGTCCAAGTTTATAAAAGAGACTTAGAGAGACTTGAGACTCATACATTGTCATTTCTTTCTTTTGATTTTCTTTCTAACGTTTTCTCTTAGCAGCCCAGCTGGTTCGCAACCTTGTAAATGCCCAACAAGTGGCTAATTCATCCCAGCAACAGGGTGATCAATCCATAAGGACTAGACAGTCCTCAGAATGTGTAAGTACTCTACCTGCAAAGGGGTTAGGTTAGTCTTGGCCGGAAGATAGTACTATTTTGGCTGGGTGACAGGGTTGATCTTTCAGACTGGTAAATGCAATTTTCCAGATTACACAGTGCTCTTTAGAGGTGTCCTTGCTAAGCATATGAGGTGGAAAAGAGGATTATTTTGGGGGTAATGTAGATCTGTGTTTATACCTATGAGCAAGCTCCTTAACTTCATTGAGCCTGCTTCCTTATTTGTAAAATAAGGTAACTACCTTATAAGGTTGTTGGTTAGATTAAAATAAGGTAATGACTTTGAAGTTGCAGGTTTTGCCCAGTGTAAAGATATCTGTACCATTAATAAAAATAGACGCAAAAATTGAGCTATATTAGGGGTTTGGTATGTTGGGGCAATACACACCTGGCATGTCACTTGCTTGAAACTTTTGTTTGTCTTCTTATAGCTGTTATGGATACCTAATGAAATATACCCTGTAAAAGACAGAGTATTGAATTAGAATTCAGATTCATAGGTTTCATATTAACTTTGTTGAGTTACTCTTAACCTTTATCTGAATCTGTATTCACCTTGCTCTTCTTATATTAATTCAATATTAATTGAATGCTTATTATAAACCTGACACTGTGCTTTAGTGCTTCACACTTATCAAATTTAATACTTTCAGTGGCCATGTGAAATGGTAGGTAATTAGTATTATCAAATTGGGAAGCTGAGAACAAGAAATTAAAAAATACAAATCCAGGTGTATGTAGTTTCAAAGCTGTTAACTCCTAAACCTATTAAATCTGATGTGATCTGCATTTTAGAAAAAAACACAGAACATTTGAAAACTAGTAACAGAGAGTCTTGGAAAAACATTTAGGAGCCCACTGAAATGTATCTACTATCCTGAATTTGGTGTTTATGTTTTCCCCATGTATTGTTTAATCTTCACAAAAACTTGTGAGGTAGATTATTATTATTTATATTTTAAAGGTGAAGAAATTGAGGTTTGAGTTTCTTGCCTGAGGTCAACAGATACTTGGACCAGAACTTGAACCCTCAAGCTGTCTCCAAAACCTATGCTCTAAACCACTTTCCTATACAGTCTCTAATTTTCATTCTCTGCTTCTAGCACTTACCTTTCTGTCAGCTGAGATTTGGGAAGAGTCTAATGGATGTTACTATTCTGATGTCTCACAAAGCACTTCAACCTCAACATGTCTAGAATGTAGCTTATGTTCTCTCCAACTCCCCTCTTTCTCTTATGTTCTCCATTTCACTAAATGATCCCACTATTTAGTTTCCAGAACTACTCCCTGCCACTGAACCCTCACATCCAGTCAGTCACCAAGTTCTAGTATTTGTGCATATAAAAAATAACTAGCTCTCCCTGGCCAGGTGGCTCAGTTGGTTGGAGCGTAATCCTGTACACCAAAAAGGCAGCAGGTTTAATTGCCTGTCAGGGCACATACCTAGGTTGTGGGTTGGATCCCCAGTTGGGGCACATGTGGGAAGCAACTGATCGATGTTTCTCTCTCCCTCTCCCTCTCCCTCCCCTTCCCTCCTTCTTTCTATCTCTCCCTCCCTCTACTCTACCCCTCTTTCCCTCTCTCCCTCTTTCCTTCTTCCCTTCTCCCCCTCTCCCCCTCTCTCTCAAAATCAATTCAATATCATATCCTCGTGTGAGGATTTTTTTTAAAAAGCTAGCTCATAGCCATTTGCTTCCCTCTTTTCCTATATTGTATTTCCTTGGCATAGGCTACCATCATCTCAGGACCTCTGTATTATAGCAGCATTTTAAACAGTCTCAACAGTCTTTTACTTAAAATATTCTCTGTTTCATTCCTATTGAGCCAGAACATTTTTTCTAAAATGCAAATTGATTATGTTTCTGATGTGTTTAAAACCCTTCAGTGATTTCCCAGTGCCCTCAGGATAGAGTCTAAACCAGTGATGGCGAACCTATGACACGCGTGTCAGCACTGACATGCGTAGCCATTTCTGATGACACGTGGCCGCTGAGGCGGCCGCATGCCGAGGATGAAACATTTGCGAAATAATGTTTTTTTCCTCAAAGTGACCCACTACCCGAGTTATGCTCAGTTTTTTGGCGAAGTTTGACACACCAAGCTAAAAAGGTTGCCCATCACTGGTCTAAACTATAGCGCCTAAAAAATAATAATAATAATAATAATAATAAATCCTATCTAATAAAAGAGTAATATGCAAATTGACCATCACCCCAACACACAAGATGGCTGCCCCCGTGTGGACACAAGATGGCCACCACAAGATGGCCAGCAGGGGAAGGCAGTTGGGAGCGACCAGGCCTGCAAGGGAGGGCAGTTGGGGGCGATCAAGCCTGCAGGGGAGGGCAGTTAGGGGTGACCAGGCCGGCAGAGGAGGAAAGTTGGTGGCGACCGGGCCTGCAGGGAAGGGCAGTTGGGGGGGACCCAGGCCTGCAGGGAAGAGCAGTTGGGGGGGACCAGGTCTGCAGGGGAGGGCAGTTAGGGGTGACCAGGCCTACAGGGGAGGGCAGTTAGGGACAAACAGGCTGGCAGGGGAGCAGTTAGGCATCAATCAGGCTGGCAGGGAAATGGTTAGGGGGTGATCAGGCTGGCAGGCAGAAGCGGTTAGGGGCAATCAGGAAGGCAGGCAGGTGAGCAGTTGGGAGCCAGCAGTCCTGGATTGTGAGAGGGATGTCCGACTGTCCATTTAGGCCTGATCCAGGATCGGGCCTAAACGGGCAGTCGGACATCCCTTGAGGGGTCCCAGATTGGAGAGGGTGCAGGCTGGGCTGAGGGACACCCCCCCCCCTGCACGAATTTCGTGCACCGGACCTCTAGTAAATAAATAAACTATAGCGCCTATAGGAACCTTCATTATCTTACCCCTATTTAGTTCTTCAATCTCAGATCTGCCATTCCTCTTCCCTTATAATAATAAACTTCTTTTAGGTTCCAATTACTTTAAAAGCCACATGTTTTTGTGCCTATAGATTTTCAGTCATGTTCCCTCTGCCTGAAACACTCTCTCCTTATTCCTACCCTTTTTAAAGTCAGATGGGTTTCTATTTACCCTTGAGTCTCAACTTAAGGCTCATTTTCTCTGTGAAGCTTTCCTTGGTTTCCTCTTTCTTTCATCTTACCTTCCCTATTCTTCCAAAGTTTGTTTAGGTGTTCACTCTAATTTCAGTATACACTGTACACTATTACATTCTTTTTCATAGTAATAATTGTACTTTATTGTGATTGCTTATGTAATCGTGATCTGCTCCTTCTCCTTTCCCCCACAAACTTCAAGCTCCATGAGAGCATACATATGAGTATTGTATTTTTAATTTCTAAACGGTGCTTAGTATATAATTGACACTTAGTAAAATACTTGTTGAAGGACTGAATGAAAGTGACTGTGGGACATTTAGATGTAAGTTTCTAGTTACAATTGGAAATGTGGGTTCTACATGATGAGAATGATTTCTGGGTTCTCCTTTGGACAGTAAAAAGATTTATGAAGTAATACCTATATGAGGGTGGGTTTGAGAACCTTGCAAAAAATTCTACCTTTATGTAATATGGGATTCTGCTATTTGTTATGTACATCATAGGGCTCTGTTTTTAATGTTCTAATGAAATAACTCCATAATTTTCTATTTTGATAATCTCTGCTTTTATAAAATTAAGATGTTTATAAATTAATTTAAAAATGTATCTTTTTTTTCTCTGCAGTCTGATTCACCATCTTATTCTCCCCAGCCCCAACCATTTCCACAGAACTCTTCCCAATCAGCTGCCATTACCCAGGCTTCATCCCAGCCAGGATCCCAACCCAAACTTGGCCCACCTCAGCAGGGAGCCCAGCCCCCGCATCAGGTCCAGATGCCTATATATAACTTTCCCCAGTCACCACCAGCTCAGTATTCTCCCATGCACAATATGGGATTGTTGCCAATGCATCCCCTCCAGATCCCTGCCCCATCCTGGCCTATCCATGGCCCAGTGATCCACTCTGCACCAGGCAGTGCCCCCAGCAATATTGGCCTGAACGATCCCAGCATCATCTTTGCACAGCCTGCTGCCAGACCTGTGGCAATCCCTAACGCCTCTCATGATGGACACTGGCCTCGTACTGTGGCTCCAAATTCCCTGGTGAACAATGGCGCAGTTGGGAATTCGGGTAACCCTTTTTTTTTTTCTTTTGTGTCTGTCTGTAGAAAAGTTTGGGTGATTAGTATTACTGGTTGAACGTGGGAAAATATATGTGAAGAAAAGGATGACAAGCAATGTTTGTGGAGGGACCATTTATTATGTGGCATTGGGCAGTTGCTTAATTTCTTTGTGCATTGATTTCATCTGTAAAATAGGGATTTAATAGTATCTAACTCACAGAAATGTTGTGAATACTAAATGTAATATACATAAATGTTAGTTTTTTAGTATTTGAAATTTTGACTGCAACACTGCTTTGTGTGTATTATTAGCACTCATTTTACAGTTGAGGAAATTGAAGGGTTAAGTAATTTAACTATCATAATAAATCATAGTAGATCCAAGATTTAATCCAATTTTTTTCTTCAAAAGCTTTGTTCTTTGCCCTAGATTTTACTATCTCCCAATAAGAAGCAATTCCTTGGAAAGAAAAAGATATTGGTAGCATTTTTGTAGCATTAAAATATTTTTTCTGATATTTAAGTAATAGATATTCATTATAGGACATTTGAAAGAGAAAATCATTTATAATCTTAATTCCTATACATAATTGCTAAGTAACATTTTGGTTTATTGCCACCCATTCATTTTCTAGTATTTGCATATTTATAAATAGTTCATATATGCCATAAATCTAGTTTTGTATCCAGCTTTTTAGTAATAATTATTTTTATTTTAAAAACTATTATGGAAAATTTGAAATGTACACAAAAGGAGAGAGTAAAATATAATGACCTCTCCCTACCCCCGTTAGCCAGCTTTAATAGTTATCAACATTTGCTGTTCTTTTATCTGACCCCTTCATGCCATTAAAAAATTTTGGGGGGCTTGATTATTTCATCAAATATGAGACATTGTTTCAAATTTGCTTGTAAACTGTATCTCTTAAAAACAATTAAATCATACCCAGGATTATCTAATACCCAGCCCTTGTTCCTTTTCCCCTATTTCTCTAAAATTATTATTTTTTATTTATTTGAATCAAGATTTAAGCAAAGCCCATTCATTGTATGCAGCTAGTATGGGTTTTAGTTTTCTTGCTCCCTATTCCTCCATAGCCAATATCTCCTAATTTGAGTTCCTGATAGGATATTTAATGAATAAGGGTAGTGTCTTTCAATTATTTCTTGCTTCATTGTGACCCTAAATGAGAAAAACCACCAAGAATAATCCAGAAGATACAGGGATACTACAATTAAAAATCATCTCAAAGGGAAGTAGATTGGTGGGTGTAGTTTGCCAGAGAAAGTATAGGAGTCATATTTTTTTGAGTGCCTACTTATATACCAGAAATTATACAAGCCACTTTTATTTTTGTTATCTAATTTAATCCTCACAACAACCTGAGGTTCATAATTGAGCCTTTTTTGATTTGAACTTACTAGACCTGTTTGGCTCTAAAACCCTAGTTCTCAAGTATTATACAACAGTGCCTCAGCTTCTAATAAATAGAATCTCTTTTCAGGCCAAGATATAATTAATTCTAGGACAGTTGGTATTATCTTTGGATAAAATGTAAACTCAATAATGTACTAAGGTTTTATTGAAATAAAGATCCTACCTACCTATTCAGCCTTTTCTGTTACCACTTCCTCCCTTTACCCCTATTTCTATTTTGTCAGTTATTTTGAAGCTTCCCAAATTTACTGTGCTTTTCTGCATTCTGGCTTTTAAACATGCTATTCCTTTTGTCTAAAATGCCATCCTTGCCCCATTTTGCATAACTTGTTCCTTGTTTAAAACTCAGTTATCTTAGGGAAAACTTTATCCTTGAACAACTTGGTTAGCCCTCTCTTTGGAACACCTTCTGATGTTATAGCAATTACAACATATTATTGCATATCTATTTCTATATGTCTCCTGTATGAGTAAATTGAGCACAATGATAGTGTTTGATTTTTTAAAAAAATGTTTTGGTATCCTTTGCATTTAGCATAGTTCTTGCCAGTCATAGGTATTCTTTGTGGAATGAAGAACTATATGAGTGAACTAACTGATGTTTTAAAATGTCGTTTCTTATTAAATGCAGAGCCAGGCTTTCCAGGACTAAATCCTCCAATTCCTTGGGAACATGCACCACGCCCCCATTTTCCTCTTGTCCCAGCTTCGTGGCCTTATGGTTTGCATCAAAACTTCATGCATCAGGGAAATGCCAGATTTCAGCCCAACAAACCTTTCTATACTCAAGGTACCATTGCTTACAAATTTATTAATGTGCTGGGTGGGTTCTGGGACAGGGAGCCTTTGTGAAGGATCTGGAAGTGAGAATTCATGCATTCAGTAAACATTTATTGAGAAAACATACTGTTTATCAGACTATGATAGGTACTTATTGCTCAAGCAAGAATTAAATAAGACTCCCATACTTCATGAATATTTTATTAGGAGAGCCAGACATGTAAAATAGAAGAGATTAGGAGCTTAGAGGAATCAGTTAATGTTGTCCTAGCAGTGAGAGCAGAATATGGACACCAGGGATCAAATCCCACAAGATTTTTACATTTGAACTGGATCTTGAAAGAGGTACAGGATTTTTTTTTCCCTAAATATTTTCTAGAGATTAGAGAGGAAGAGTGTTTTTAGCTGAGGGAATTATATATGCAAAATTTCTGAGTCCTGCCTGGCATGAGGAAAAAAGAGAAAGAAAAGAAAAGAATAGTACTAGAAGATGAGGTAAGTGGGAAAGACGTATAGGTGAAGAGACTAGAGAAGGTAGGCTGGGGCCATCTCATGAGAGTTTGGACTCAGTTTATTATGAAGTCAGGATCTAATAGAAGTTTCTGTTTTTTAAAATGTATTTTTATTGATTTCAGAGAGGAAGGGAGAGCAAGAGAGAGATAGAAACATCAATGATGAGAGAGAATCACTGATGGGCTGCCCCCTGCACGCTCCCCACTGGGGATCGAGCCTGCAACCCGGGCATATGCCCTGACTGGGAATTGAACCATGACCTTTCTGGTTCATAGGTCAGTGCTCAACCACTGAGCCACACTGGCTGGGCTCTAATAGAAGTTTTTGAGTTGAGTAGTGACATGGTCAGATTTGATTAGTAAAATTAAGATTTGAATGACATTAGAATTCACTATATTCTGTTGGTACTAATTACCAATAATGGCTTTAAGTAAAGAATATTACAAACTAAGG